>NC_058099.1:77539375-78187500 GCF_020171115.1 Neogale vison | reverse complement strand
AGCAGTCACTCCAGCTCCTGTCTTTCCCTAGCCATGGCCATGACTGGCTGGTATATATTTTTAAGTGAAGAGTGACAGCTTTCCTGGGCATTGTACTTTTACCAGTATGTGGCCTCCTATGATTTTCATTAGAATTTTTAACATGAAACTTAAACCACAGACTTTGTGGAGATGTCAGTACCCTTTTTTTTTTTCTTCCTAACTTTTTGTCACACAAACGTTTTTTCCTCTGTATATAAAAATAGATTTTTCTGTCTCCACTGAAGCCTACAACATTATTTTTTCTCAATTAAATTCTGTTGTTTCAGAAATGAGAAAAGTCAATGCCCCAATATTTAAAAAGTCCGACTAACCAGAGTCCTTATTAACTGTGAGTCATCGTGGTCTCCTTCCCACTCCTTACAGTGCACAGAATCCGAGAGGCCAAGGCCTGCAAAGCCAAGCTGCTTATTTTGCAGGTGAGGAAACAGATTTATCGTGGGCTGCTGACACATCTGAGACCACAGACAGCAAAGCTAGGATGATAATCCCCTTTTACTAGTATTCTAGTAACAGATATTTTAAAAAAAAATGTTGTTTTAGGTTATCTACAAAGTCAGCTACCACGTAGGTCTACATCAGGAAGTTTCTTCTACAGCTTTGATCTGAGCATATGATTTTTTTTAACCATTTTTTTACATGTCCTCTTTTGAGACTCTGTAAGGACAAGTCAAGTACCTTCAACCATGGGGCCCAAATCATTCACTGAAACCTAGCAAAGAGCCAGGGCTCCAGAAGGATCTCAGAGCACAGTTCCGAGGCCCACACTGTCAGCTTCCACCTGGTCATGTCTGGAGGACGCACGCCTCTGTGAGAAGCAAACTCGTCACAGACACCCAGGACTCTGGGCCTGAAGACCTGACAGGCCATGGATGTTTGGGATTTAACTACTGCAACAGTTCTTCGTCTGCGCTGACTTTCTGGAACTGGTCCCGGTCAGTTTGGTGATGGATTTGCTGTCATCTTCATCGATCCTTGTTTTCACTTCCCTGCGGGAAAGGGGCAGGGGAAAGAGGGAGAGAGAGACATAGAGAGAGAGAATGCATTACTGAGGTACAAAACTAAACCACAAATGGTTCTGTAGAAATAAAAACAAGACGGCTGAGCACTTGCTGTATGTCATCCAGACACCGTTCTAGTGAGGACCATGTGAATTTGTTGGGCCCCATTTTATATGTGCGGAAGCAAAGGCAAAGAAAGAAAGGTGAAGCAAGTTCCCTTCGGTCACGTGGCTGGAGAAGCCACAGAGCCGGGCCTGGAACCACGTCTGAACTCTGAGCACCGGCCATGCTCACACATGCACGAGGCAGGCATACACGAGACACACATGCACAGCAACACACAACACAAACACATACACATACACACACACATACCCTATTGCTCTCTCCTGTGGTCTCACATGCTTTACAGTCTGCCGCACGCACAGCTCACTCCTTAGCACTCTGGAACCTGGCTTCCATCGCTGACTAGTACTTGCTGACCTTAACAAGAGCAATGATGACTTCAAGACCACTCTTTAATGATACAGGATCATGGAGATAATGATGAATGCTTAAAATCCAGGGGAAAAAAAATCTTCCTTCCACCTCTTCCTAACTTTCCTTTAGAATTAACACCTAGAGGCTACAATGACAAAAGATCTTCACTTTCACAAGTGAAAACCTCCTAGGGATAGTATCCTTCCAAGTGGGTTCCCAGGGATGCCTGTGAAACATGCAGACCCTGAATGGCACTCCTGACTCTGACAGCTCATCCCCAGGAGGCCTCCAAACAATCCTACCTTCCCCATCAAGCCTGGGGAGCTCCCACTATGGGCTGTCCCTTCACAATACTGGCTCTGTGACTGCTTATATTAATAGAATGCAGGGGAAATGGTGGGCTGGGACTCCAAGCCAAGCGAAAATAAGGCCTAGCTGCTCTCAGCTGCCAGGGCTCCTCAGTGGAGAGGGCCAGCAGAGTGGCCAGAAGGACAAGGACCCTGGTGGCAGACACCCAGCCTCAGCTTTACCCCCATGGCCCCCTGACCGCAAATGCATGAGACACCCCAAACAAGAACCTTCCAAGTAGAGGAACCTTCCAGCTGAGATCCAGCCAATCCTGATAATTTCAAGAAACTAAAAGGTGGTAGTTGTTTCAGGCAACCACGTTTTGGTTTATTGCAGAGCAGCAGACAACTGAACCTACTAAAAACTTGCATATTCCTAGTACAGCAACACTGTTAGGGGTAGGGTTGATATTTATATCAAAATATAATGCAATCCACATGTAATCTTAAATTTTTTAGCAGCCATATTGAAAAAATATAAAAAGAAAGAGGTAAATTTAATTTTATTAATATATTTTAACTCCGTATGGCAAATATATTATCATGCTAGCATTTTATCAATAAAAATAATAATGAAGTATTTTATGATTTTATACTGTCTTCAAAATCTAGTACTTACTCAGTACCTATAGCACATCTCAATTTGGGTTTGTCACATCCAGGTGGCCCATGGAGGCCAAATTGGTCAGCAGGACTCCAGAATGTGCTGATATGTGCTAACTTTTGAAAACCTCTATACTGTGAGTTGGAAAGAAGGTATCTCAGGAGAAGAAAAAAAAAAAAAAAGAGGGAGGAATTAACTCTTGCTGAAGGCCAGCTAATAAACGCTATACTATATGTTTTCACATTTTTCTTATTTAATGCACATAAACAATCACACAACACAAACACACATGCAACCCTGACAGGTGACAGGATAGTATTATTATCCTCACTTCACAGACGAGGAATCAAAGACCCAGGAGAAGAAGGAAGGTACACACTCATAGAACATCCCACACGTGCGTTGCTGAAGCAACAACACTTGTGGGAATTTGTTAGAGCAACAACAGAGAACTCATACAACTTCCAACTGCATCATCTCAGACATTTGGTCATTCAACAAATGCTCAATTTATGCCAAACGCTGGGACCCTCTATTAGTGAGCACTGAAGGAGAGAGAGAAGGCTAAACAAATCATTCCCAGGTCCCGAGACAGCTGCTAACACCAAGCACGGTACACCAGTCGTACTGGTCTGCGGGGAAGGAAAGCGTTGTGGAGATGGGGCTGCGTGGACACTCTGACACAGGAGGGACCTCTTGAAAGAACAGGAATTGACCTTCGCTTAATGAGGAAAGGAGATTCTAGGTGCAAGGGACAGCCTGCATAAAGGCAACGAGACATAAAAGAGCTTGGCCATAAGTGGAATTAGGTTTGCTGTGTCTACAGATTATCATTCCTTTGGGAAGTAAGATTAAGAAATGCGACCAGAAAGGTAGGTGAGGCCAGGCTGTGAGGGTTTGCACATGTTGGATACAGTCACGGCTCTGGAATTTCCTCTAGGTGGGGGGTGGGGATGTGGTTATGGAATTTTAAAAAGAGGTGGAGGTAAAAAATACAGAAATTGGAGAAGTCGCCAGCTAGAGGCAGTTCTAGAAGCCCTGGGGATAGATGACCTTAGGCAGAGAGAGAGAGAGTAAAGAAGAAGAGAATGTGGAATGCAATCCTGAGATTGCCAATAAGGAAGCAGCAAGCCGATGCGCCAGAGTGGTGGCAACAAGTCCCAATGTTGCCACTTAGTAGCTGTGTCACTTTGAGCAAGCTGATTAAGCATTCTAGTCCTCCACTTTCTTATCTGTGCAATGGGTATACTAATCATAGCGCCTTCACAAGACAACTCACATCTCTCCCTTCTAGGTGGTCCAATAGCCTCTACCAGCTACAATCATCTGACTGTCTGGTCGAATGTTTTCTCTCTCTCTCTCTCTCTCTCTTGTCCCCCCTTCTCATTACACTGCATGGCCTGCAAATATTCATTTCCTTGATACCACTAATGAACCATGTATGGGGTCTCCACAGGCTGAGAGCTCACAATAATGCAGACATTTTACTGAACCTGAAAGCAACTATTAGGGAGGAAAAATACATACCCACATGGTCCATCTGGCCTTTGGTTTTTCTAATCCACTATAAGTCCAGGCATGTCCCTCCCACTTCAAGGAAATCAGATATTTCAAACACCTACAATAGGTGTAAGCCTGGGAAAACTACACTTTCTCACCAAAACTACCATATGCTTGGCAACTGCATGTAAGGTGTCTCATTGGCAGATTTCCTCCCAACAGGCTCAGCTCCTGGGCTGAATGGAAATAATCAGCCTGAGCACTTTTTGTGGGTTTGTTTGTTTTTTTTTTCTTCCAAATCTCAGACCATTGATCAATTAAACACTTTGGAACTTGAATCTACTGCAAAATGTACAAAGCTTGTGGTTCTGATCCTGGCAAGCTCACTTGCCAATGGACAATGATTGTGGTAAATGTCCTGTCAGCACTGCGAGGAAACTGCATTTCTAGGAAACACTTTTCCTGGGATTGAGAGGTTTCTAGAAAAAAGCAATACTAGTAGTTCAGGGTGTTAACCAAACATTCATGGCCTCCCCTCAAAACAGAATTCTGTTTCAGACGTGCAAATCCATAAACTCATCTAGCTCATGTTTTATGACATGAGACAGCATGAAAGCAGCGGTGATGGTAATTGTCTTGCAAGATCTAAATTGAGAACGTAACATAGTTACATTATACGTAACTTTCTACAGGATGTAAAACCTTTTTTTAGATGATACAGACAAAAGGAAAATCTACGTTCTGTTTGTGTGATTACACGAAGTCGGTATGTCTCTGCGTGTTTATGTGTGTGCTTGTGTGCATGTGGATGTGTATGTGTGTATGTATCTGTGTGAGGATACGTGGGAGGTGTGCATATACACCATACTCTTGAGCAACCAAACAAAACGTGGTGGGCTTTTCAGGAACCAAATAAAAGTGAACTTGCAGATTTGTTATCTTGAGGGGTATGATGAAGGACCATGAATTTACAAAGACGCCCACTGTGAAGAGGGTATAATCAATCTATTCTAATATCTCTCATCATCAAAATAAGAACTCTTTAGATAAAGAAGAAAGGTGAACGATAATTTGCAAACCTTCAACTCCTTTTACTGATTAGTATGCAAATTTGGGAAATCAGGACACTTCCTCTCTTGTTCTCAGAACTGCTTACTCATGTATTCCGCTGTAATGGAGGGGAAGGGATCATACACCTGGCGATGATTTTGACCATGACAAAGTGGCCATCAACAATGTCACTTTGCCAAGTGACAGCTTATCAGAAAAGCTTTCCGCGGTCACTCTGTGTAAAACTGCACCTCTCTCCAAACTTCATCTTTTTTTTATCCATTGCTGTCCTTTGGGGTGAAGTTTCCTTGCAGGCTGGGATTTAGTTGCCTCTGTTCATTGTGGGTCCTTAGCACTTACAGCAGTATCGTGCTCCTAGGAGAACTCAGGAAATGTCTGCTGAATAAATGAATCTGTCATCTCTGGCTCTAAGCTTGGTCTGGCTGCTCTGACTGGCTAAGTGGATACCTCTGTCTTTTGTCAGTCTTCTTTTCCTAAAGTTAGGCCTTCACCAAAACAGAAAACCATTCTGTAGATAAGGATACACACACACACACACACACACACACACACACATTCCTATATATTATATATGTATACAGAGAGATCTGTGTATATACTTTCTATGGAAAATAAAATCAAGCTAAAAGAAGGTCATTTCCCCATTACCAACTGGAGAAGGAACCATACCCAGGGTGGCACTTGTATTTCCTCGAAATTCATTCTTGCAGAGCCTCATGAGGAAACTAGACTTCCCCACTGCAGCATCCCCAGCAAGCACAATCTTGTAAGCCTTCTGTGAGCTGGAAGATTTATGGTCGCCATCCACCATGTCTGTCTAGGGGGACAAAGCCACGGTGGGTGACAAAGGTCGGGCCAGTTGTCTTCCTAATAAGTTATAAGGCACCAAAAATTCACAGTGTTCGTGAATAAAATATCCCAGAAACTACCTACCTGTGGTGACAGAGCTGAGATGGGCTTTCTTGAAGAACTGAGGACGCTGCCCTCACTAGTGGACCCCTGGGGCTTCCAGTCTAAGATGGCAGCCACACCTTCGGCACCAAACGTCTCTTCATCCCTTATATCAGGAACCTGGTTTTTGTTATTATTTTTTTTTTAGTCAGCCATTAAAAAACAAAGTCTCTCATTACACATATATATTATGGATTAAAGAGAAGAAAAATATGCAGATGAATCTATAATCAGTTCTGTTATGGAACAGAGGAGCCCTAAATGGCAATCTGTGAAAATTTCTCCCTACCCTGATGAAGAAAAATACATTCTACTGACTATGTTTCATATTTATAACCTTTAAGTCATATTCCCATGACAGATACAAGTCAAACAGGTATCTGTTACCTGTTGGTAACATGGAAATGATAGATTTCCATCGAAGGCCCAGGAGACAGTGATTTCTGGGGCTTATGTCTATGTCTGAAGCATCCCCCCAAAGCTCTCCTGCATGTCGTGTGACCTCTGAGGTGCCCTCTGCTCCCTATATTCCACCTCCGAGTCATATTCGTTGGAATCTCTCAGGGTAGACAAGCCGCTGTCAAAGCAGCTCTCGGGAAGGCTGTCCACCTCACCATTCATCCTCTGCATAGGGTCACAGAGGGCCAATGAGTCACAGTCCTCATCCACGTAGGAGGAGCGGGATGACCTGGTGAAAAAGGAGAAGACAGCTCTACCCGAGAGTTCACAAAGCTCAGGACTACACAGCAATGGACTCAAGAAGACTAACAACTCTCCCTTTTGCCAAGAATCACAATGTACTCCATGACTATGCATCAGGGGAAACAAAGTGTTCAGAGCAACACCAGCTCATTCTACGCAACAACCAATTAAGATAAAGACACTCAAGTCTAATATTTAATAAAAATGAAGCCATTTTTAAAAATCACATTCTGTATTTCCTAACAAGAAAGGAATTGCAGTGTTCAGAGCATAAATGCAAGTTAAGAAAAATGTATGCAGGACATGTGAAACTTTTTACTCTAATGT
The DNA here is from genome assembly GCF_020171115.1 of Neogale vison. Lineage (NCBI taxonomy): Eukaryota > Metazoa > Chordata > Mammalia > Carnivora > Mustelidae > Neogale > Neogale vison. The sequence goes on along the minus strand of NC_058099.1, from coordinate 78,180,478 downwards.
GGTCAGACCATACTCCAAATAGCTCGTCCATTTCCGGATAACAGCTCTACTTTTTAAAAGGGATGCTGACAACCTAGATGGGAAACCATGATGACCACGAGACTCAAAACCCTCAGAGACAAGAAACTGTGCCAGGAGCTCAACTTCAGTCTTATTGGTGTCCCTCTTCAAATCCTCAGAGAAGCTGACACATGAAGATAAAGAATACATTCTCTTAGGTTGCACAAGACAAAATAAGGGCCAACTGATAAACTTTTCTAGAAGTCATATATTTTTTTAAAGATTTTATTTATTTATTTGACAGAGAGAGAGATCACAAGTAGGCTGAGAGGCAGGCAGAGAACGAGGAGGGGAAGCAGACTCCCTGCTGAGCAGAGAGCCCAATGCGGGGCTCAGTCCCAGGACCCTGGGATCATGACCTGAGCTGAAGGTAGAGGCTTCAGCCACCCAGGCATCCCGGGAGTCATATTTCTAATCAACACGGTAAAAATGACAGGCAGTTAGAAAGGTGTGGTACCAGAATATGACACAGGGAGTTTTCTGACACTAGGTGTTGATACATAGTCTAGTAAGAAGCTTGTACGTTTGACAGGGAGGTTTCCCGGATAAAGGCAGGAACCTCTGGCTTCTATGGATGTTTTCATTTGTGAAACTCTCTTAACATCTTATAAGTAAGGGAGAAATTAACATCCGACAAAGAATCAAAAGAAACCGTATTATTTCCCTATTTACTTTTGCTTTTCCATTTGATTTTCCCAAAAACCTGTTTATACTGAAATAGTGGGGTGCATGCATGGCTCAGTCAGTTAAGTGTCAGACTCTTGATTTTGGCTCAGGTCATGATCTCATGGGCATTGAGATTGAGCCCCACATCGGGCTCTGTGCTCAGGGTGGAGGTTGCTTGAGATTCTCTCTCTCTCTCTGTACCTCCCCCCCCCGCCATCATAAGTCCTAAAGAAGAAGGAGGAGGAGGAGGAGAAGAAAGGGGGGAGGAGGAACAACAAGAACAAGAAGGAAGGAAGGAAGGAAGGAAAGAAAGAAGGAAGGAGGGAATGGGAGAGGAGATGAGAGGAAAGAAAAAAGAAAAGAAGAAAAACAAGGGCCACAGCCTATTTAGCCTCCATTACACTGGAGCACCATCTTGGGTCACTTGGCAAACACTATCTCATCAGAGTGAGGAAATGGGCAGAGTATATAGTCCACAGAGATAAAAACAGTAAGAGACGAATATGTTCAGAAAACAGAGGGTGATCTCAATATAAATAAGTATAAGTGACACAAGTCTGAGAAGTCAAAAATATTTTGGTGCCGGGGTGCCTGGGTAGCGCAGTCTGCTAAGTGTCGGCCTCTTTGGTTTTGGCTCACTCATGATCTCAGTGTTGTGAGATGGATTCCCATGTTGGGCTCCGTGCTCAGCTCTGAGTCTGCTTGAAGCTCTCTCTCCCTCTCCCTCTTCCCCTCCCGCTCATGTGCTCTCTCCCCAAAATAAATAAATAAATCTTTAAAAAAGACTATTTTAGTACCATTAGCAAATGCTTAAAATTAACTTAAAAAGTAAGAACCACCAAATTCTCCCTAAATATGTTACTTAATTACAAAGTCTTTATCCTGGGGGCACATATTCAGACCAGATTGTTAACTAGCTAGCTCTGTGTGTCTGTGTGCATACATACATTTTTTTGTTGTTTCATCATTTATGAAATTATCATTCTAAAACTTTTAGCCACGCTATAAGGAACCAAAGAAAACCATTCTCACTATAACATAGTACAAACTACTTCAGCTCCATATCATTATTAATCACAACTGTTTTCAAAAACATTCAGATTTTTGATAAGAAGGGAAGAAGTGAAATACAGAATTGAGAAATCACTTCCATGAATATCCAGACTCCTAATTTAAAACACAGGTACACATCAGATTTTCTCAAAGTCAACATATATATACCCTTTAAAAAATTAAACTATTTTTACCTGCCCAAAAAATATTTTCATAAGTAAGTATGTACTGTTGGGGCCGATTCCAAAATAAAACCTGTTAAACCCCTAGGGCCTGCCTGGGCCTACTTAGCCATAGTGACTCCATGTTGCCTAGGTAGCCATTTTGTTGTTTAATAAATGCCTCAGCAGTTACTGATACCGGTTCCGGGTAATGTTGCTAAAACACATACCTAAAACAAGGCCATTTTGTTGTTTAATAAATGCCTCAGCAGTTACTAGTATTGGTTCCGGGTAACCGTTACTAAAACACACAGGTAGGATACATCCAGTCAGCCAAAGCCACATATGTAGATGTCTGCAGTTGTGCCCTATAAAACTAGCCTGTAAGACCAAGGGGTAGTTGTTCTCTTCAGAGGTGGCCCTGGCCGGTCAGTCTGCCCCTGGCCAGTCAGTCTAACTTCTTATGCTTAGTGTAGAATAAGGCTTTGCATAACTTCCACTTTGTCTCAGTCTCATTCCTTTGATAATGGACCCAACAGTACAAATATAGAACAAGCTATTTTTTTGTTACAAATCTTAGAAAAACACAAAACTAAAACAAGTATACAAGTTAAAATCCAGTAAGGTCACAAAAGCAATAAAATTAAATTTAAAATATGCTTTTAAGTTTTTATATTAGCATCAAAAACTTCTGATACTAAGCTTCTGATATTAAAATAATGACCTTCCAAAGAGGACATCAGTCCAGACCCTGGTGGCCCGCTGGTTATTATTCAGGGGGATGAGAACAAGAGTGCTCTACTTCTGTCCCTCTGAGCCACTGGGTGTGATGACTTTGTCCCTTAGAACCTACTCTTGAGGAGTTCTTAATCCAGTACCAAGAGCCTTATTCATGGTGTGTAACCTTTCCCAAAATGAACCATGGTAAAATTTCTGAAATAATTTTCAGTAATGTATCTTTTCCCCTATGTGCTTAGAATTGGTCTTAAATATCAGTCCAGAAAAATCACACTGCACCCACACAGTTTTTAAAAGTAATGTATTTTTCTTAATAACAGAGCAACTGAGCTGCCTACATGTCTACAAACCATCAACATTTGTTATTTCACAAATCAGTGACAATAAAAACATCTCATACCTGTATAGCATTTTCCTAAAAGTGATCAATAATAAGCCCTGGTAATAAACCTTCCTGACCATTTTTGCTATTGCCAGGATAGTTAAGAACATTATTCTTTATTTTTTTTTGTTGATTTCTAGTTTTTACTTAAATTGTAGTTAGTTAACATATATGGTAAATTGGTTTCAGTAGAATTTAGTGATTCATGACTTACATGTAATACCCAGTGCTATTTACAGCAAGTGCCTTCCTTAACACCCATCATCCATTTAACTCATCCCCCACTGTTTTCCCTCCAACAACCCTCAGTTTGCTCTCTGTAGTTAAGTCTTTTATGATTTGCTTTTCCTCTCTCTTTTGACTGTTTTTCTTCCCCTATGTTCTTCTGTTTTGTTTCTTAAATTCCACATATGAGTGAAATCATACGGTATTTGTCATTCTGAGTTATTTTGCTTAGCACAATACACTCTAGTTCCATCACCATTGCAGCAAATGACAGGATTCCATTCCTTCTGATGGCCAATATTTCATTGTATATATATACCACCTCTTCTTTTTCCATTCATCAGTTGACAGACATTTGGGCTCTTTCTATAATTTGGCTATTATTGATAATGCTGCTATAAACATTGGGGAGCATGTACCCGTTCAAATCAGTATTGTTGTATCCTTTGGGTAAATACCTAGTAATGTAATTGCTGGGTCACAGGGTAATTCTGTTTTGACTTTTTGAGGAACCTCCATACTGCTTTCCACAGTGGCTGCACCAGTTTGCATTCCCAGCAAGAGTGTAAGACGGTTCCCCTTTCTCCACACCCTCACCAACATTTGTTTCCTGTGTTGTTAGTTTCAGCCATTCTGACAGGTGTGAGGTGGTATCTCATCATGGTTTTGATTTGTAATTCCCTGATAATAAAAGATCTTGAGCAACTTTTCATGTGTCTGTTAGCCATTTTGTATGTCTTCTTTGGAAAAATGTCTATTCATGACTTCTGCCCATTTCTAAACTGGATTATTTATTTTTGGGTGTTGAGTTTGATTAAGTTCCTTATAGATTTTGGATACTAATCCCTTATCAGATAAGTCATTTGCAAATATCTTTTCCCATTATGTCAGTTGCCTTTTAGTTGTGTTGACTGTTTCCTTTGCTGTGTAGAAGCTTTTTATCTTGATAAAGTCCCAATAGTTCATTTTGCTTTTGTTTCTCTTGCCTCCGAAGATGTGTCTAGGTAGAAGACTATGCTATGCCTAAGGTTTAAAAGGTTTCTGCCTGTGTTCTCCTCTAGGTTTTTGATGGTTTCCTATTGCACATTCAGGTCTTTCATCCATTTTGAGTCTATTTTTATGTGTGGTGTCAGGAAATGGTCCAGTTTTATTCTTCCGCATGTGGCTGTTCAGATTTCCCAACATCATTGGTTGAAGAGACTTTCTTCCATTGGACATTCTTTCTTGCTTTGTCAAGAGATTAGATTTCACATAGTTGTGGGTCTGTTTCTGGATTTTCTATTTTTTCCATTCATCTATGGGTCTGCTTTTGTGCCAGTACCATACTGTCTTGATGATGACAACTTTGTAATAGAGCTTGAAGTCCAGAATTGCGATGCCTTCAGCTTTGGTTTTTTTTTTTTTTTTCCTTCTTCTTCTTCTTCCTTTTTTTTTTTTTTTAAGATTTTATTTATTTGAGAGAGAGTGCACAAGTGGGAAAGATCATGTGAGCATAGTGGGGGAGGGGCAAAAGGAGGGGGTCATGTGGACTCTCTACTGAGCAGGAAGCCCAACCCAGGCCTCAATCCCAGGATCCTGGGATCATGACCTGAGCTGAGGCAGACAATTAACTGATTGAGCCAGCCAGGCACCCCTTTGCTTTTCTTTTTCAAGACTTTTGACTATTTGAGGTATTTTCTCTTTGCATACAAATTTTAGGGCTGTTTGTTCTAGTTCTGTGAAAAATGCTGGTGGTATTTTGATAGGGATTGTACTGAATGTGTAGATTGCTTTGGGTAGCATAGACATTTTAACAATATTTGTTCTTCCAATCCATGAGCATGGAATGTTTCTCCATTTCTTTGTGCCTTCCTCAATATATTTCATAAGTGTTCTATAGTGTTCAGAGTACAGATCTTTTACCGCTTTGATTAGGTTTATATTTCATAAGTGTTCTATAGTGTTCAGAGGACAGAACTTTTACCTCTTTGGTTAGGTTTATTCATAGGTATCTTAAGGTTTTGGTACAATTGTAAATGGGATCTATCCCTTGACTTCTTTTTCTGCTGCTTCATTATTGGTATATAGAAATGCAATAGATTTCTGTACATTGATTTTATATCCTGTGACTTTGCTGAATTCATGTTACTGGTTCTAGTAATTTTTTTGTTTAAAGTATCATGTCATCTACGAATGTGAAAGTTTACTTCTTACTTGTTGATTTGGGTGCCTTTTGTTTTTGTTGTCGGACTACTAAGGCCAGGACTTCCAGTACAACGTTAAATAACAACTGTGAGAGCAGGTATCCCTGTCTTATACCTGACCATAGAGGGAAAGTTCTCAGTTTTTCCCCTTTGAAGATGATATCAGCTGTGGGTCTTTCATATATGACCTTTATGATGTTGAGGTATGTTCCATCTATGCCTACTGTGTTAAAGGTTTTCATGAGGAATGTATGCTGTATCTTATCAAATGCTTTTTTGGCATCATTGAGGAGATCCCATAATTCTTATCCTTTATTTTATCAACTGGTTGATTTGTGAATATTGAACCACCTCTGCAGTCCAGGAATAAATCCCACTTGATTATGGTGAAAAACTGTTTTACTGTACTGCTGTATTCAATTTGCTAGTATCTTGTTGAGAATTTTTACATCTGCGTTCATCAGGGATATTGATTGGCCTGTAATCTTTTTGAGGGGGGGTCTTTGTCTGGTTTTGGGATCAAGGTAATACTGGTCTTGTAGAATTAGTTTCAAGTTTTTCTTCAATTTCTATTTTATGGAACATTGAGAAGAATAGGTATTAACTCTTCTTTAAACATCAGGCAAACCCTTTCCCTGGGAATCCATCTGGCCCTGGGCTTTTGTTTGTTGGGAGGTTTTTAATTACTGGTTCAATTTCTTTCCTGGTTACGGGTCTGTTCAAATTTTCTATTTCTTCCTGTTTCAGTTTTGGTAGTTTGTATGTTTCTAGGAATTTATCCATTTCTTCGAGATTGCCCAATTTGTTGGCATATAATATATAATACACAATATTGTCTTATAATTATTTCTATTTCTGTGGTATTAGTTGTGATCTCTCCTCTTTCTTTCATGATTTAATTTAACCTTTCTCCTTTTTTTTTGATAAGTCTGGATAAGAGTTTATCAATTTTATTAATTCTTTCAAAGAACTAGCTATTAGTTTCATTGATCTATTCTATTGTTTTTTGTTTGTTTCATATTGTTTATTTCTGCTCTAATCTTTATTATTTCCCCTTTTCTTCTGGCTTTAGACTTTATTTATTGTTCCTTTTCTAGCTCCTTTAGGAGTAAGATTGGATTGTGTATTTGGAACTTTTCTTGCTTCTTGAAGTAGGCCTGTATTGCTATTTACTTCCCTCTTATGACTGCTTTTGCTTTATCTTAAAGGTTTTTAGACTACCATGTTTTCATTTTCAGTTGCTTCCATGCATTTTTAAATTTCTTCTTTAATTCCCTGATCTTCCTGATCTTTCCAGGTTTTTTCTTGTGGTTGACTTCAAGTTGATATAGCATGGTGGTCTGAAAATATGAATGGTATGATCTCAATCCTTCTGTACTTGTTGAGGCCTGATTTGTGACCCAGTATGTGATCTATTCTGGAGAATGTTCCACTGGCACTTGAAAAGAATATATATTATCCTGCTTTATGATGAATTGTTCTGAGTATATCTGTTAGGTCCATCTGGTCCAGTGTGTCATTCAAAACCACCTGTTCCATGCTGATTTTCTGCTTAGATGATCTGCCCATTGCTGCATGAGGATCGTTTTAGCATCCCCTACTGTTACTGTATTATTATCAATGAGTTTCTTTATGTTTGTTATTAATTGATTCTTATATTTGGGTGCTCCCAAGTTGGGGGCATAAATATTTACAATTGTTGGATCTTCTTGTTGGATAGATCCCTTAATTATGATAGAGTGCCCTTCTTCATCTCTTGTTATAGTCTTTGGTTTAATATTTATCATATCTGATATAAGTATGGCTACTCCAGCTTTCTTTTGATGTCCATTAGCATGACAGATGGTTCTCCATCCCCTCATTTTCACTCTGGAGGGGACTTTAAGTCTAAAATGTGTTCCTTGGACGCCTGGGTGGCTCAGTTGGTTGAGCAGCTGCCTTCAGCTCAGGTCATGATCCCAGTGTCCTGGGATCGAGTCCCACATCGGGCTCCTTGCTTGGCAGGGAGCCTGCTTCTCCCTCTGCCTCTGCCTGTCACTCTGTCTGACTGTGCTCACTCTCGCTCCTCTCTCTCTTACAAATAAATAAATAAAATCTTTAAAAAAAAATAAATAAAATGTGTTCCTTGTTAGGAGCATATACATGGGTCTTGTTTTTTTATCTTTTGATACCCTATATCTGTTGACTGGAGCATTTCACTCATTTACATTCAGAGTTATTATTGGTAGATAAGAATTTAGTGCCATTGTATTCCTGTAAAGTTGCTGCTTCTGGAGATTCTCTGTTCCTTTCTCGTCTTTGTTGCTTTTGGTCTTTCTGTCCCACAGAGAGGGTCCCCTTTAGTATTTCTTGCAGGGCTGATTTTGTGGTCAGGAACTCCTTTGGTTTTTGTTTGTCTGGGAAACTTTTTATCTCTCCTTCTACTTTGAATGCTAGCCTTGCTGGATAAAGTATTCTTGGCTGCATATTTTTCCCAGCATTTTGAATATATCATGCCACTCTCCACTGGCCTGCCAGGTTTCTATGGAAGGATCTGCAGAACCATGCCTCTGCACCTCCTACCTACTACAGTGTTTTCTCCCTCTAGTTCTGCATTTTGTTCTCTCAGTATTCAGATCTATTCTTTAGTGTTTGGAAGATCTGATATTTTTTTTTAAAGATTTTATTTATTTATTTGACAGAGAGAGTGAGCACAGGCAGATAGAGTGACAGGCAGAGGCAGAGGGAGAAGCAGGCTCCCCGCTGAGCAAGGAGCCCGATGTGGGACTCGATCTCAGGAGGCTGGGATCATGACCTGAGCTGAAGGCAGCTGCCTAACCAACTGAGCCACTCAGGCATCCCTGGAAGATCTGATATTTTATCTAGCTGTGTTTGAGGGACAAGGCAAGCATAGGGTGCCCCTACTGCTCTGCCGTCTTAACTCTCAATACATTTTTATTCTTTAGAACAGAAGATCTCAAATGCAAAGGGAATGAATATGAATTGGAAAGTTGCATTGGAAATGGAGAGCTAGAAGCCCATAGCTTATGCCTTAACTTCTACTTTCAAGGTTTGATATCCCCCAAATTTAACTTAACTAATAACAATGGACATATGTATTTATACACACAAGTACACACATGTAATCTTTCAGTCTTTGTCTCCAGATCTCAGGTTACATAGGACCAATATATCGCTTCATTGGATTCAAAATAGAGCTAAATTCTCACTTCTGTTAAATCTCTCTGATGCTTTCAATACAACAGCTCACAGACGTCTGCTAGTCATGTTTCTATTTGTTTTGAAAGTTTCCTCGAACACAGCTTACATAATATTATGCTGAGCTATTAAACATTTGCAGATCATGCCAAGAGTCTCAACATCCTATCCCACGTATATGGCAACATCCAACACTATAGTTCTGCTTGTTTCCCTCTAAGAGTTTTCAGAGTTCACTTTTCAGGAACAGGATGTAACGAGAGAACGAGGTCAGGAGAAGCATACATAAAATCAAGTCATAACAATGTCTTAAGGAAATCACTTTGCCCTCTCTGAGACATTTCTACTTTCCATCTTTACAGGTTTCAGAAATTTTAAATAGATAGCAGAAAATAGAAATTAGTGCCCAAAGTAGATTCTACTATTTTAACTCCCCTCTAAGGAAATTTACTTTCCTTATCACTCTGATCCAGAAATCAAATGAAAAGTAAGTAGGTGTTACCATACCTGTCAAAGCTCAGAGGATGAGGAGAATGATCATTAAATTCGGGACTGCTCCTAGAAATTGTATTTCCTGGTGATATATTACTTATGTGCTGAAATACATAAAATATATAAGCAACATTTTGTTATTCCATAAACACATAATACATATACACATATATATAACACACTAATTAACTTCCAATGTAATTGAAAGTTTGGTACCCTACATGAGTAAATGTGAGCACAAACACCAAGATAACTCCTGTAGTACTACTCTCTTTGCATTGTGTCTTAGATCCAAATCCCACTGCATGAGCCATAAAGGGCATCCTGGTTGCCTGCATTGTCTAGGACTCTGAATACCAAGGTCTTTAGGTTTATCTCTTCTCAAACCATAATTTGGCTCAGTGACTGAGCTAAAGTCTAAAGCCTAAAGCTAAGGCAAAAGAACCCTAAACTTGAAGCCGACCCCCAGAAGTGGGAGAAGAGGATTTCCAATAAATGCAGTCAGGAAAATTTCCTCAAAATTCCAAGACGGGCTTAGCTTGTTTCTGTAGTGGGGTTTTAAATCCAAGGCCCCCACTCTGATCATCTCACAACCTAAAGAATACTCAGTGTGTCTAAACATACTCCTCAGCCAGAAGCACCTTCTCCTTCCTCTGAAATGGGAAGTATTTTCTTCCTACTTCGATAAGATTTCCCATTTTTTCTTCTATCATTGCTATCTGTGCACATCTGAACTCCGTACTACACTATAAACTCTTCCAGGACCCAGGTCACACCTTATAGATCTTTCTATGGTTTCCTTGAACAGCTAACAGATAGTTGGTGAACAGCTAGGCATTTATCTCAGCAGAAGGATAGCATATTCTTTAATTTGGGAAAATGTTGCCTCTTCTATTTTAAATGGAATAGTTCTGCAATTTCGTAAGTTCCCCCTGTAAGAAAATACATGATCTTCATCAAACCACTCTACTATAAGAAAGAAAAGAATGTATTATAAAATTCTACTACATACCAAAGATCTGTTGAACTTGCTGTAACTGTTTTCAAGGGCGTTCCTAAGGCCATCATTACTGTCATGTAACTTCTGGTTAGCTGTTCTACACAGCAAATAAACAAACAAACAGATAAGGGAAGTTGGGGTAAAAGCCACCTTCTTCACAGGCTGCAAAGTTCAGAATACTGAGTTACTTACCACCTCCTGCAAATTTCTACCACTCCTCTTCAAACCTCCTAAACTGAGATCATAATTCACTACTAGAACTACAACTTTATTAATGGATTACCTCTCTTTTAAAGGTCTCAAGGCATTTCAGGAATTAGCTATGCTGTTGGAACCCACTGTTCCCTCAGGTAGCTTCACAGTATAAATAGGTTTCTTGAAGTTCTCTGTTTCCTAAATGCCTGGACCCGGGTGGCCCCATGTGCCGCTCTCTGTCCCTGTGCATGTGTCCCAGCCAGGCGTAGATGTAATGTGTTATGTCACACTTCTTTCTCCCGGCTACTCCCATGTCTTCCCCATGGCCTGATGCTGCCCACCGGGCACTGTCAGGTACTGAGGAAATGTTCTGATGTTGACTCTGGGTTCAAATCCCGTGCAGGCATGTACCTTCCACATCATTGATGGGAGTCATCTGACCTGTCAGAGCAGCGGCAACCTCTTCTAAAAACTGAGGACAATAACAGAGCCTCTGCCTGAGAGTGGCCAATCTCTCTCTACTGAAGGCTGATCCATCCTTCAGATCTCAGCTTGGTTGCTGCATCCACCAGAACACTTCCTGGACCTTCCTGGTTAGGAGGAAACTCTGCACTATATGCCCCCAGTAGGCACACCCCTTCCCCCCATCCCACTTCTTTGGCATTTTAATGTTTATTTCTATAATAAGCCATCAGTTTCCATCTTCTTCCCCTAGATGAGCCCCATAAAGAGACAGACTTTTTTCTTTTCTTTTCACATGCCATTCTATGCTCAGTTCCTGGCATACCTGACCTGTAAAAGGTATTGAATAAAGTCTGCCGGACGAATGAATAAATGAATGAGCAGGATCACTGTAACATGTCAACTCTGTAACTGCCACAGGTGAGACTTCACAGTCATTCAAAATGGGGAAAACAAACTTGCCAAGTCTGATCCTCCTTCATGTGGGGAGACAAACGAGAACTCACATGGGTAGAAGAGAGCACTGGGGTAGAGGAGGGGGGTTCTTGTGGGGAAGGCCCTCAGAGGCTGGAATTACGGTAACTTGAGTGTGAAGTTGATAAGCAGGTGTAATATTTCCAGTAGGGTTAAAAAAAAAAAAAACTAAGAAAAATAGCTGCCTCATCAAGATCAATATGTTGGGCAAGAATGATCGTGGGTGTCCGGTGCTCTGACATGAGCGAACAGGAGATTCCTGACAGCCTCCGGTGTGCTGAGCTGCAGAGACAGCCGCTGAGGTCTGAGCCCTGAGTCTTTATGGAGGTGTAACAACATCTCACCTGACTGGCAAGGACTTAGAGAGAATTATACTCTAGTCCCTGGATTTGAATACTTTATTTAGGATTAAAAGCAGGGGAAGGCCAAGTGCTGAATGCACCACAGCAAGAAGAAACCCACTTGGACCTGCAAACCCAGTCTTGAGAATATGACCACTCGTGTGACATGGCGCACATGTCTCATTCACAAAACATTAGGAAAATGTAAATGTAATGAGCATTTTATATGAGAACTTACTAGAGTATTTCAATTTGCCTCTCAAGAGTATTTCGATCTTCTGTGTACTCTCGGATTATTTCCAGATCCCTGTAAAACCATATTTTATGCTTGAACCAGAATTAGGTATGCAGTCCTGCCTTACACCTATCCTCCAGAACCCCCTTCACCTTTCTCAAAGATTTGTGTCCTTGGCCATGGTTTTCTATCGTTCAGTCCCTCCATGTGGTCAGCAGCCCCACACGCCTGCATATCCCCACTCTGCTTCCTGTGCGAGGTCTTGTTCTCCCTCCCAAAGCCAGCTGCATTCCTCACAGGACCATGACCCTTCACCTTCTGCTAAACCCCCTCTCCCCAGGCACTGATTACCAGCCCCTTCAACCCAGCCTGCTCTCTCTACTTTGACCCTCCCCTGCTCTTTCTCTGCTTTAACACATTCCCAGCCCAGCTATTTTTCTCCCTCCTTGTGATTCCTTCTCCTTTCCCTGCCTGGTTCTCCCCTCCTCACGGTAAACCAAAGAGAAGTCCATAGGACCAGGCTCTCTCCATCTGTCATAAAACCATGCTCAGTGATTCCTGTTGCTTTATTACAAAGCTCTGGCCTCCTCTTGCTAAGGTCCCTTGAGAACTTCAGTCACTCACCACCAGCCCCTATTTGGCCCCAGCCTCATTTCTGAGCAGACAAACCCCATCACTAGCTTTCAAAGACTCTCAGGCCCTGAACTGTCATCCACAATAACCTGTCCACTCACTCTCTTGGTGATAAAGCGAGAAGGTTCCTGGGGTGCCTAGGTGGCTCAGTCATTAAGCGTCTGCCTTAGGCTCAGGTCATGATCCCAGGATCCTAGAATCGAGCCCCACCTCGGGTTCCCTGCTCTGCTGGGGAAGCCTGCTTCTCCCTCTTCCACTCCCCCTACTTGTGTTCTCTCTCTCACTGTCTCTCTCTATCGAATAAATAAATAAATAAGATCTTTAAGAAAATAAAAGGTTCCCAATTGACGATAGGAATTCAAGCTCCTTAGCCAAAAATGCTGGGCCCTTGCATCATAGCCTTAAACTGGCTTTTAAATTTTTAGATTTTGTTTAACTTTTACTCTTTCATTTTAAATACCTTTTCCTATCCAGATGTGTGAGCACTGTGCCCCAAGCCAGTCTTATCTGTCCCTCTGTTTGTGCCTCTGCCTTGCTTACTGCTCACTTAGAGCAACTCTGAGACTCTTAAGAGTCTCTGAAATGGAGAGACTAAAAGTCTGTATCTCATAGGACATTCTATGGATTGCAAGACTTAATGCTAGGAAGGTCCTATGCACAGTGCCTGCCAGATGGCAGGGCCGCCTGTGCAACCTCACTGACATTGCCCCTGACCTCCCCACCCCGATCAGCACAGGCCAGCTCCTCTCAAGCTGACCTCAAGCGTCTCCTCTCGAATAAATCTCTTCACCTCTTCTGAATAAAAAGGACACTTTATCTACCATCACGTGGCAGTGGACCCAACCAGCAACACTGCTGGGATTGTTTCTGACACTGCTTAGCTCCTACGAAGCTCAGATACCCTTCAGCTTCGTGGCTTTCTCAAAGAACCTGAACTTCTCATACAGCAGAGACCACATCTTTGCTTTTCTTTTTTTCATATATTCCACACTCATTACTCCTTCTATAAGTCAGGAACCTGTATAAAATAAGTACTTAAATGTTTCACTGCTGACCATTATAGGACCTTAATTGTGATTGAAGTTTGCAAGCAAATAAAACAAAAAGCATGACATTTTCCCCAAATGTACAAGTTTATATAGACACATGTACACACATGTATGTATTTGGGGTCGATATATCTCCATATATGCATTTGTATGCAAATCTGTGAATGCAAATACCCACATAAGTATCCATATATTTGGACATATATGGGTATATGGATATATATGGATACTTACATAGGAATTTGCATATATATACACACATATATGTATGTATATGTATACATACATATATGTGTGTATATGTACCTCTATGTGTGTGCACTTCAATTAGCACTGACCGCCGACATGTTAGGTATACTCTTCTCTTCCCAGTAATTCAAACATCTATTAAGCCCTGCACTCTCCAAAGCAGTCAATAATTACACTAATTAATCTTTTTGTTAAAAAAATTTTTTACCATAAAAAATTACTAGGAAATAGGACACTGAAAGTGAAATCTTTGGAAAGCAAAGAACATACAAGTAAGGTCAATAAATAACCCTTTATGATTACGTAGCTGACTTCATTCACATGGATGGCTATCTAGACAAACAACCCGCTCAAACTAAAGAATAAAATGTCAAGTTTCATATCTTTCTGAATTCAGAGTCTGATCGGCATAATCACTTTTCAAAGCATCTAATTCGCTCTGAAGAAAGGCTATGTTTGTCTGTGCTTCTAAAAGATCTAAAAGATCTTTCTTAACTTTCTGATTTTCCTGAAGGAAAGGAACAGCACAAGCATTAGATTTCGGGCATCTTCCACCCGGGAGAGTCAAGGGTAATGGAACCTCACACCCCACCCCCACACCTCCACAGTCCTTCGATTCTTGGGTGTTTGAAGAACTAGTTACCAATTCAAGGTGATTTGAAAATATCATAAGGTAGCAAAGTCTCAAAAAGCTAAATCTTTGAAATTGTTCTTTTTTTTAACGTTTGACATTTGGTGCCAAAAAACTCAGTCAAGACGGGATTGTGATGTACTTTAACATGTTACTGGCAAATTAACTCAGATCAAACATGTAAACATCTGTTTTACTCAATGAGAGCTATGAATCTACTGACAAATATGCTGAGGAATTAACAGTATTTATCACCAGGCAGACTGGCTAATTTTTATAATAAATCTCATCACCTAACATTTGTGATTTTTGCACTTAAAAATAGTTTTTTTTTTTTTTTTTTTTTTTTAAAAGTCTATGTTTTTCTTAAAAAAGAAGGAAAAAAACACTGGAGGCTTCCAGTACAAAATGATGGACTGGACACTCTTCTTTCCCTTTGAAGACCCCATGCCCACGAAATACCAAATAACATGAAATAAACCAATACAGGTTACAAGAATGCAAGAGGGGCCCCCAACACTCAAGTGAATTAAATACATTCCTGGAAGATGGAAACTGGATGGAAATGTGCTGACAGAAGAGAAGAGAGCAGGAGCACAGTAGGTCTGGAAGAGGCGTGGGGAAGGTTGTGCTACAGAGCAAAGGAGGAGGCAATTAGCTAGGCAGCACCCGCTTCCCAACAAGTGGAAATGGAGCTTAAAAACAGATTAAATTTGTGTATTAAGGCAAGCAGCCCGCAGCCCCCAGGCCATCCTCTCTTACACTAGCAAAGAATAGCAGATAGTCAGGGTCAATTCCCAAAGCAGTAAGACAGAGCTTGTCTTTTTATAAAGAACTGAAGTGGGTGCCTGCGTGGCACAGTTAGTTAAGCATCCAACTCTTGGTTTGGGCTCAAGTCCTGATTTCAGGGTCATGAGATAGAGTCCCGCCTCACGTTCGGTGCTCAGCGTGGAGTCTGTTTCAGATTCTCTGCCTCTCCTTCTGCCCCCACTTGTTCTCTCTCTCTTTCAAACAAATAAATAAAATCTTTAAAAAGAAAAAGAACTGAATGACCCCTATACAGTGTCCTAAGTCCTCTTATCCATATCCCACTAATTCCGGTCATAAGCGGTCCCCCATTCCAAAAGCCAGCTTCACACACACAGCTCCTAGGAAGACACCCTCTCAGGGGAGGTCCCAAGGTAAACAGGTGTATTTACCTAGCTGCACAGGAATCCTACACCAGCTACCTAAAATGTTCAGAAATTCCAGGATGATGTATGGGTAGTGAGTTTAAAAAACAATCAGTCCAATAAGAACTGAAATTCTGGAGACTCCAAAATTAACATTTTCAAAGAGAAAAAACAAATTCCATGCATCAGGAAGAATAGATAAGAAGCTGGAAGGCATCGGTGAATGATATCCTGAAGATGCCAGAGTTTCTTTTTACAAGAAACCAAAAACTCAACCAGGAAATGCAAGAAAAATTAGCAACTCTACAAGAAAGTCATGATCCAAATACAGAGCTAAGATGTGGCAAAATTTGGAACCGATGGCACATCCCAACTTGACCATGAAGCTAGGAGCCTTCTCTTCTGAGTGGTATGGGGATAATGAATGGAGAGAAAGAAATGCACTGGCAGCAAGCTGGCTCACTTCTGGGCTCGGCAATGAGAATATTTAGAGTCCTAACCAAGGAAATGTTCGCTAGTGGCTGTTAGCTTTTCGAGAGTCCACCTAAAAACAAAATAAAGACAACTTAATGATGATGATAAAACAGACACAAAGGCTGTCAATTTGGCAACAGAAAGACCAAAGGCAGGGTCAGGAAGGTGGGAAAGGGACAGAAAGAGGAACTCTGGAGGAAGAAAAGGGCAATTATCCCCTCGTCCCACAAAGCTGGGGATACAGAGCAGAGCTGAAGCTGCGGGAATGCAGGGTTAACTATGTGAACTGCAAGGGCCATGCCACCATTGCTGTGAATAAAATAAATAAAAGCATTCACCACAGGTGGGGAATCATTGAGGATAATAGCCTGAATAACATGTTTGGTCAAAGGTACAGCTTTCTCTCACTGCAGTATTAATTTCTCTCCATCCCCGGAACACCGATAAACAGCAGGATCATGTCTAGTCGTCGAAGAGGAAATGTATTTCTGGGGATGAAAGGTGATTCTTACCATTGATAAATCATAAATTTGCTTTTTTAAGGCAGCCACATCTTCTTTTTGACTTAGTTGTTTTGGTTGTTCTTCTAGCTGAAAGAACAAATAAAAGTTGTTCATGTACAAACTCACTTTGGATAGATTCAGTTAAGTTTATTAGTATCCTTGAATATATAGCTATAGGAATTCTAAAAGTCTTCAATTTTCAACACGATACAACTTTGTAAATCATTAAGCTACATATAATCCATGAGGATTTGAAAACTTGGTTTCAATAATTTAAGCATTTAAAAAGGGTTGTTTTTTTGGTTGTGGTTTTGGTTTTTTTGGCTTAATGAATTTCCTTTGAAACAAATGAACAGTCCTTTTGGGAAGCCATTCAACTACTAAGCGACCTAACTTCACCTTTTCAGTTACGTTGCATATGAGTCTGGACCTTTATATTCTCCTAGAAATTTATCTGTACTTAACACTTTCTACCCTGTATTATAATTATTTACGAATGCCTTACCTCTCCTACCAGAGTCCAAGATTTTTAACAGCAGTGTTAGCGTCAGATTCACTTCTTTTTTTCACAGTGATTCCAGTAAGTGCTTATTAGAATAACTGAAATCAGTAACAGGTAAGTGTGACAGGAAGTGACATATGCACCCAGACTCTATGGATATATACCTGAGCATGCTTTCTGGGTGACTTGTCAGTATCACCAGATTAAACCAGCTCAGGAGCATCTCTAACATGGACAACTAAAATGTCTCTCCTACAAAGAGCCGACAGTCCCTGGAAACGGTGGGGACCCTTGGGTTTCCATTAACTGAGTAGTTACGCAGTGACCAAAATGAATGCTAAATTTCATCACACTAAGTCAAAGCCTAAGTAATCTGATGCTGGACTTTCTTCATCTTATCAGATGCTTCTATTAAAAGTTTTCACATGAGACCACAACTCTGCCCCCTGGCCAGCTCTGAGAAGAGCCCTTGATATTTTCAGATGCATGCCAATTTCAGAGAAGAAAAATGGAGGGGGAACCTAGGTTCCTGGGGCACCTGGGTTGCTCAGTGGGTTTAAGCTTCTGCCTTCAGCGCAAGTCGTGATCCCAGGGTCCTGGGATGGAGCCCCGCATCGGGCTCTCTGCTCAGCTGGGAGCCTGCTTCCTCCTCTCTCTCTGCCTGCCTCTCTGCCTACTTGTGATCTCTGTCAAATGAGTAAATAAAAATCCTAAGGAAAAAAAAAAAACAAAACTAGGTTCCTTGGAATCCATGGCTTAGGGTAACGGCAGTCATAATCAATTTGTAATCTTTTCCGTAGTTTAAGCCTTTAACGCTCCCTCACGTGAATCCCCATCTTATAAAAAAGCCTCCCCAGCAGGCGGGAAGTCCGGTACAAGTGAGAAAGCGCAAACCGCGAGGCGAGACCACTCTGCGGCTCACTGGCGCTGTGGCGCGAGCACTCCGTGTCCTCAGCGCTGAAGCAGCATATTCACCTCTCCTCAGAGAAAGCTTGAGAATTAAATTTGACAATTGTGAAAAAGAGCTTATTAAACTATAAAGTCAGTTAATGTCTCAGCTATCATGGTGAGGCGGGACAGTCAATTATTAATCCCATTTTACAAATGAGAAACGAAATGATAAGATAACAAGGCAATTGTCCCAGGTGCAACTGGCAGAAAGTGGCAGAGCCACAGTGAGGACTCTGGTCCCATCACTTCTGACTCTTACTGTTCAGGGCCTATGTGGTCCTCATCATATGCCTCATCGTGGCAAGAAATTTGTGTCTTTTCCGCATAACTTGCTTTTAGCCTAAAGATGTCAGAAGACAGGAAAATAACTAAGGACCAGGGTGAGGAGATCTGTGACTCTGGCATCAACAAGGGATTGGTCTGTTCAAATTGTGCAATTCAAGCATCTCATGTCTGTCTAATGGCCTCTGTCAACTAGAGAAAAGGCTCACATTGATCATAATTTCCCAAGAAGGCTATTGGGGAGAATTTTTAATAATCCCAGAGGTTTGAACTGCAATAGACTATAAAATACAGCTAATCGTCACTTAATCTCATTGACTATGAACACTGGAAAGAGCATTAAATGTGATCACATGAAGAACCAGAGAAGCAAAGTGCCACAGTGCCACTTTCAGGAATGATTCTTTTTCCAGTATCTGTTTTCACTTTAGCCAAGGTATTTCCGCTCGCTGCAGAGACAACCCACACCCAAGCGGTGGATCCAGTACCAAGCTGCAGACAGCCTGGGCCGGCAGCGGAGAGCCAATGGGACGTACCTCTTCCCAAACTCTGCTCTCAGTAATGTCAACTTGGCAGCTTAAAATTGTAATGATGGGAGCCTTAACACCATGGAAATCAGCAAATATTACAGATTTGTGCCTGACCCCCTAGCCTCTCCAGAGCCTGTTGTTAAGTAGCTACCAGCACATCACAGGGAGAAGAATACCTTACTCATTAGAGACCAAACATAGCAAAGGCCAAACCCAATCACACTTTTGCTCACATTTCAGCAAGTTCCCTCCTACCTCCTGCTGATCGGAGGTGCCCTACATGTGGAACTTTCTGCACAGAACAAGATTATTTACTTTATTTAATAAATATTCACCGAATACTGGCCATTGCAGTTAGCTGGGGGCAAGGATATGAGAATATGTGACCAGTAAAGACAGGATCCCTCCTGTCCTGAGCAGAATCCACTGAACATGTGGGCCCTGAGGGTACCCGAGGAAGGAAAACTAGGGTTTGATGGACAACTGTCCAAGGGGTCAGAAATATTTATTAGACTGTGCAGAAGAAAGGCTGCCCTTGAAACAGAAAATCAGGGACCTTTAAAAAACCATCTTTCAGGAAGCTCCGTTTGACTCTGAAATCTGATTCCAACTGCTGCTTTAATATGATTCCCAATGTTTTCAGTCGCTAAAAACTTAAACACCTAGATATACTGAGGCTATTCCTAGAAGCCTCACTGCCACAAACCTACCTTTTAAGTTTCTTTATTGTCACCTGTAGATCCCCTACTTCTGTTTCATACTGACATCTGAGGTCACTGAGGGCTTCCTCAGCCTTACGTTTTTCCTTTAAAAAAAAGAAAAAAAGATTTTACGGATTTAAATAGGTTTTTCAAAACCCCATTAAGTGAGAAATGTATTGTGTCAAACTAAGGCTGATCCCAAGTCTCCTACACAGGGAGGGCAAGAAGGGATGGCGGAAGTAAACCAAATGACTCTCGAGGTACAGCTCTTCTGGAACTGAAACCTGTGGAAGTGAAAGCCAACATGCACACATCACCTGGAAAGACGCATATAAGACTATCACTCATGTTGTGACAGGAGGCCAGGGAGCATCTATTAACTAGTTTGATTAATTACTGCTATTGTTAATTAAAAGATACAGCAAGAGCCAAGGGCCCAAGTGCTTGCCTGTACCCTATCATGGCATCAGGGCCCAGGAAGGTCCAGTGGGTGTATCCTTCTTCTAAGAGCTCACACCTTACTTGAATTCAAATCACATCACCTGCAAATTTCTATGCTAAGTGCTTCTGCCTGGGCTGGCTCTTCTCAGAAGTATCCTGCCTATATCAGAGAATGCTAAACTAAGGAGCACACCAGGAGGTCAAGGGCTATAGCTCTCTTTAAGTTTCCCTTCCCTCTTCACAAAGCATGGAACTTTACGGCCTGTGTTTAGAACTCAAATAAATTTTTATGTTAATAGCCAGTAAAACTGAGTGTTCAGATATGCACTGATAGCCTCCTATATGCCAATAGTCCTGAGCACCGAGGGACAGAGCAGGAGCAATGAAGACCAACAGGCATCCTGGTGGGAGAAGACAGGAAGCAAAGATGATCTCAGGAAGCAATACAAGAAGAAGCTAACAATGAGATGTGACAGGAAGTGAGTTGGGAGGTAAGGTAAGGACTCTGCAGGGGAGACATGACCCCATGTCTCAATACCTACCAGAGTTACACGGTCTTACATCCCACTTACTTGGCTGTCTAGCTGAGACAAATTACTTGAAGCCTCCATTTCCTTACTGGATTAATGTGAGGAGTATATTAAATTATCCAAGTAAAATTAAATAATCCATATAAATTAAATAATCCATGTAAATGAAATCTTCTATGCTTAGGAGGAGATATCTGGAGAAGAACAATATCTTCACTCCTGGTAACCTTGTTTTAAGCGAGTCTCTTGAGTTTATTGAGCTTCACAGGTGAGGAAGCAAGTGTTGCCCCTTCACAAGTGGACGAAGACATGAAGCCTCCCAATGAGCATCTACCTCGGACAGCCTTCCTGGCATCTCAGCAAGTCTTCTCGCTAAAACCAGTATCATGATGCTAAACATAACAACTTTTATGGTGTGAAAATATCTGGTTCAGAGCTTAATAAAGGAAATCACCACTATGTAACTCTTTCCATTCCCAACCTGTCACGGGCAGACACCAAGAGATTGGATGGGGGTTCATTACAGTAATTTAGGTAGAAATGGTGGTGCTTCAGACCACTCATCACAAAATTCCAGGAAACTGAAAGGGAGGGAAGCCCTCCCAACTCATTCTGTGAGACCAGCACTGGCCTGAGACAAAAATCAAACACATTAAGAGAAACCCACAAGCTAATATCTTTAATGAATATGGATGTAAAAATAATAAACAAAATTTAGCAAAATGAATTAACCAAGATATAAAAATGAAAATACATCATAACTAAGTGGGGTTTATCCCCAGACTGCAAGTGTGTTTTAATACTTGAAAATGCATGTAATTACCACATTGATCGTTGAAAAAAGAGAAAAGCCATGATCATTTCAATAGCTACGGAAAAAGCATTCGATGAAATCCAACATTCCATTTCTAATTAGAACAACAACTCTTAGCCAACCAGGAACATGCTCAAAATTGAATAAAGGGCATCCATGAACAATATGCCACTAACACCATATTTCTTCTTAAGAGAGAGAATGTAGATAAGGATGTTTGCTCTCACTTTCCTTATTCTAACCAGTGCAAGAAAGAGAGAAAAATGAAGTGATCATTCACGTCAGAAAGAGAGACATAAAGCTGTCTTTATTCATAGATTATAAACCATTTACCTAGAAAATCTGATGGAATCGACCCAAAAGGCTACTGAGTGTGAGCAATGTAAACAAATATGATAGGGTATAAGATCAGTATGTAAAAATCAAGTGTATTTCTATATATTCACAATGGGAAACCAGAATGAAATTTTTTTTAAAGATTTTATTTATTTATTTGACAGAGAGAGATCACAAGTAGGCAGAGAGGCAGGCAGAGAGAGAGAGGAGGAAGCAGTCTCCCTGCTGAGCAGAGAGCTTGATGCGGGACTCGATCCCAGGACCCCGAGATCATGACCTGAGCCGAAGGCAGCGGCTTAAGCCACTGAGCCACCCAGGCGCCCCAGAAATTGAAATTTTTAACAACATAGTTTAGAGTAGCATTAAAATACCAAATACTTAGGAATGAATCTGAGGAAAGACTTATAAGATCTGTATGTTCTATAGTACAAAACATTGCTAAGAAAATTTAAAGAAGACCTAAATAAGGGGAGAATACGTCCAGTTTATGGATCAAATTACTCATTATTGTTAAGATGCCAATTCTCCCCATACGATCTATGAATGAAATGAAATCAAATCAACCCCCAGAAGGTTTGGGTTTTGTTTTTTTGTTTTTAAGTAATTGACAAGCTGATGCTATGGAAATTAAAGGATCTAAAATAGCCAAGACAACTTTGAAAAAGAACAAAGTTGAAGAACTAATATTACTTGATTTCAAGACTTATTATAAAGCAATAGTCACCAAAACAATGTCATACTGGCATAAAGCAACCAATGGAACACACCAGAGAGCCCAGAAATAAAGCCACACAAATACAGTAAACCAACGTGGGACAAAGTACAAAGGCAATTCAGTGGAGAACAAAGAATCTCCAATAAATGATGCTGGAACAACTGGATATCCACCTGCCAAAAAATATGAACTTTGACCCACATCTTGCAAAATGGATCCTAAATGTAAAATCTAAAACAAATAAAACTTACAGAAGAAAACAGAATAATCATCTTTGTGATCTTGTGTTAGGCAAAGATTTCTTAGATGCCAAAAGCATGATCCATTAAAGAAAAATTGGCAAATCAGACCTCATCAAAATGAAAAATTTCTACTCTTCAAAATACACTGTTAGGAGAATGAAATGACAAGTCACCGTGGGGAAAGAATTTTAAAATCAGAATATATATAGAGCTTTCAAAACTCCGTAAGGAGCGCTTGGGTGGTGCAGTCAGTGAAGTGTCTGACTCTTGGTTCCGGGTCAGATCAGATCTCGAGGTCCTGGGGTCGGGCTCTGTGTGGAGTCGGCCTGAAATTCTCTCTCCTTCTCCCTCTGCCCCTCTTACTCGTGCTCTCTCTCTCTAATAAATAAATCAGTCTAAAAGAAAACTGTATTTAAAAACAAATAAAACTCTGCATAATAAGAAAACCACCTAATTTTCAAAGTGAACAAAAGATTTTAACAGATATTTCATGGAAGAAGATACACAGTGGTTGCCTGGCAAGGAGGGCAGAGGAGGGAGGAAGGGAAGCATGACAAAGGGGCCTGAGGAAACTTAGATGGTGGACAGATACACCCATTATCTTGACTGTTGGTGGTGGATTCCTGAACTATGGGCACACCCAGTGTTATCGTGTTCTGTACTGTAAATATGCAGCTCCTCGTGTGTCAATTCTACTTCGAGAAAGCCATTACAGTCTAAAATACTTACCTGCAGCAATGGACTAACACTATAAGGGCAAAAGGAGTCAAGGTCAGGAAGAGGTGGATATGACCAAGGACTGCGAGGGAACATCAAGGAGACGGGGAGACTTTCTCTAAGCTTGGCTGAGTTTGGGAAAATGGAAAGGAGGGGCAAAGAAAGCAGACGGAGAGAAGGAAGAGCAGTGATCACGCCGGACCAGAGCTGTGAGGTGCAGAACCACAGGGAGCCGAGCTGAGCCAAACAAGAAGTTACGGGGTGTGGGGCCCTGGTAAGCTCCAACACCAACCACAAGTCTGCTGGTTAAGAAGCAGTGAGACTGATGGCAGGAGAGCACGTGCGCTTGTAAGTGTTCGATGAAGGAATGAGCACACAGATAAAATGCACGGAGAGGGAAAAAAGGCAGAAAAAAATATATGATTTTCCTGTTCTAGACTACAACAAATAGAGTGCTATCAGAAGAATGGGATCTCCACTGCCCTAAAGCGGGCCCGCGGACTCTGAGCCACTGACTCTGTTGAACATGACATCCCAACAGTTACTCAACTTGCCAGTAAGAGATAAGAAAACAAAGAGACCCGAAGTCATATATGGGGTACAGCAGATCAAGGCAAAGGATCTGGAAGGACACAAAGTACGAAGAGCCACGGGAAAGAGCAGGCTGGCTACAGCCAGGATGCAGTCAGCTCACCTTAGGCCCGGTGCTAGGCACTCACGTCCATCAACAGGCTGGGCCTCCGTGAAGCAGGATGGTGCATTACCCCATTCTAAAAATGGCATCACCAAGGTCAGAGGTCCGGCTATTTTCCCTTTGCCTGGGCAAAGGCAGAGCCCGAAAGCACATTAATGCCATCAGATGCCAATACTCGGGCCCTTCTCACTCTATCCTGCTGCCTCTTGGAGTTAACAGGGCAAATGAAAAGAGAATGTTCAACCCAACATTAGCCTTACAGGTAAGTCTATTTTCCATTTCCAGTAAACATGCGTCACCCAGCTGTAGTTTATAAGGAAAAAAGACAAACATTGCTTCTATGGAAATCATTGAAGGTAAGCAAGTTTCAACTATAGTGTTTACTCAGTGCTGAATAAAAGTACTTTTTATTATAAAACACTAAAGTTCGCAGACAGAATTTTAATTTCCCTGCAATCTAGATTTAAAGTTGGCAGTGGGCATGGTCGGGGAGACTGTGGCAGAAGAGCTGAAACACCCTTCTCTACCCCAGGGGGGCGCTGCCTTCTTCCTCGGGCCTCCACTCTGGCAGCACCTCCTCAGAGAGGCCCCTGACCCGCCGACTGCTTCTCCCCATCATTGCTGACCACACTTGCTCTTTACTCATAGCTACTGAAATTACCTACTTTATTTGATTACTTATTATCTCTCTCCCCCCTCGCTCTCCCTCCAAAACCATTACCAAAAATAGCTCTCATGGAAAACCCTGCCCGGTGCCCGGTCTGTAAAAGGCGATCCATCAGGAATCGTGGGAAGAAAGGGCCAATCCCACAGACTCACATCATTACGCATCTTGTGTTCTGCTGCCTGAATCCTCTGATCCATTTCCTCTTCCAACTCACTCAGCTGCACGGCTGCCTTGTCCTGGGCTCTGAAATTCAAGAGGGCGCACACCTTTTCACTGCAACATGCAGAGACAACCTCAACCTCGTCTATTTCAACCCCTATGTTACAGATGAGGAGAAACACACTATGTTAAAGAATATTCCCTGTTCTTCCACATCATAAAACAGGATTGGCACTTTGACCACTTGGGTGTAAAATAACATTAAAACTAGATATTTAGTAAATGGTATAAATTAGAAAAAAATAGTTTTAACCTAGTTTGTGGCGAAGAACAGCTAAAGATATCAAATCACTGGGAAGTTCTCGATAAATTCTGAAAATCCTTTTTGCTCCCACGACTGAGTGACAATCCTGGACCAAAAAAAAAAAAGAACCCCACAGTAAACAGATCTTTGGATAGAATTCTGAAACGCTTTATAGAAAACACACAATGTTATATGCTACAGTTAGAAGGGGATAAAAGGAATCTCAACAATTATTTCTGATCAGCTTCCTAAAGTTCTAGAATAAAAATAGTCTTTACATTGTAGAAAAATTCTGTTTCCTTTACTAATCCCCAAATCACCTCTCTACAGATGAAGAGCACACTGATTTGCCAAAAAGTTAGAAATGGGAACATGTCATTGAGGAGAGTTATGGCATAGTTTTCCTGAGAAACTGGCTAGTATGGAGACATCTGTCACACTCTACAGTGGTCGAGGCTGCAGATTAAACCCAAAAAAATGTATTTTTTATTCTCTCTCTCTGATGTATGTCTGATTATCTAAGTTTCTCATTCATAAGTCTTGCCTATTCAACTAGATGACAAGAGACGCCACAGGATTTAGAGGGTCAATGACATGACATTGACAAAAAGTAGACAACAGAACCTAACATGGGGTGCCTGGGTGGCTCAGTGGGTTAAAGCCTCTGCCTTCGGCGCAGGTCATGATCCCAGGGTCCGGGGATCGAGCCCCATGTAGGGCTCTCTGCTTGGCGGGGAGCCTGCTTCCCTTCCTCTCTCTCTACCTGCCTCTCTGCCTACTTGTGATCTCTGTCAAATAAATAAATAAAATCTTTTTAAAAAATTAAAAAAAAAAACAGAACATAACAGATGATCTCTTGTCTTCCAGTTTGATGGATCTGGGACACCATTTTTGCTGGCTCCCTTGTTAACACGGTCTGTGCATACATTACTTTAATATCTATGTAAAGTGCCAAGTGAGTCCAAGGGGTGGGGAGAAGACCCCAAAATAAAATTCTGAATGACTTACTGCTATTTTCCCCTTGTGTTTTCTTCATTCTTACCCGACAGCCCACCTGAAGAGATGTTAACCTCTTCTGAAGAGTTAGCTATTTCTGGATCGTTTATAAATACCTGCTGTATGACATCTAAGAACTACGTATCTCCACAGAACATTTGTTTGGTTTGCTCAACTCTGAGACTATAAAACAGCCAAGTCCCACATCCCTCCTCCCCCTATTACCGTTTTTCCAACCCCTCCTTCTCGATATCCAGGACTGCTCCTGAATGTGTTCTTTCTGCCTTCCTCACTTCTGAGCAACACTTTTTTTTTTTTTTAAATAAGTCAGGTATAAGTCTATCATGACACTGTTTTGCCCCAGCAATTCCTAGCTCATAGTGAAATGTCTGGTGTGATGAAGACTGTCCACTCTCTCCTGGTCCAGGGCTCCCCTCCGGACACTGCCCATCCTTCAGGTCCAAGTGCAGAGTGAAAAGATAGAGATCCGCCCCCATCCACAACCCCAGGTGAGGGTGAGGGTCCTCAGCTAAGAACACAGGAGAACTTCACAGTCATCACGGAAGCACTTCAGTGAGGTCTCTGGTAGTTGGGACAGAGCCTGACTTTGGCTCCCACTCCAACAGCTGAGCAGCAGGGAGGAGACAAGCAGGAACACAGCTCAGAACAGGGAAGACATTCCCTCCACAGAGGGACAGCAGCCTGGCTAGTGATGACAACATGAAGAATGACATTCTTTTTTCCCTTGTAGGTTTATATGGTACTATCCTTAAAGGTCACATATAAATTCGTGTGTGTGTGTGTGCACATGTGTGTGCATGGAAGTCTGTCTGTTTTAACAGATATTCCTGGACACTCTAAAAACTCAATAAGTGGGTCTGTGAATCACAGAATTTGGAGCTCATGGGATTGCCCTACTCTCCTACTGAAAACCCCTAGAAGACAAATTTGAGAGAAAATTTCAGAGTCAGGAACTGAAATGTTCATGCTACCTCTACTTTCGCATGACTCCAGAACTATAAAAAGTCGTATGTAGCATCAATGTTTGAAAACACTCCTATATTTTAACTCCCTTCACTTAAACTCCAAAAGGTTAACTAGATAGCTTGATCATCATGTGGAAGGAAAGAATAAAGAGACCGAGGCATACCCTCTCCTGCCCCCTTGCAGATGAGGTGCATCCTATCAAAGGGACTTTTACAAGTTCTGGGCAGAGGCCAGCAGGGACGCGCCTCACACTCAGAGACACTGGTGAAATGGCCACCATGAGAAGCCACTACAGGGCAGATCAACCGGGAATTACAACAAACAAAATGCACTCTTTCCCACTAAAGCCAGAGGACTGCGGTCCTTCTGGGGAACAAAGAGGCTGACGTTTGGACTGTAACACATGTAATCCCTTCCTCTGCCCTGAGCTGCTGGTCAGACCAGTATGATATCCTACGTAAACCAGCTACGGCTTACACAAGCCATAGGACAGTACAGGCTTACCGCTTTCTGTCTTCCAGTTCAGGCTGGGTGAGGAGGGCCAGAGACAGGAAGAACCCCACCACTGAGCACCCACCATGTGGTCAGCCTGGGGTGGGGGGCTCCACCCGGGACATCATCTCCTGGGCCTCCACACCCTGAGAATGTGAACGTTTACAGTCTCGTTCTGCAGATGCAGGAACCTGCCCAAAGTCACACACCGGCCCATGACCAGGCCAGGCTTCAAGGGCTGTCCTGTCTGCCTCTCCAGATGAGACTTTCCGGTAGGCTTCAAGAGGATGGATATACAGTAACAAACCTTCAGAACTGTTCTGTATGGAATCATTGGTCTTGAAAAGTTTATAGGATAGGATCACGGTGACCTACTGATGGACTGCTAGCGGTCCTTACAGCGTCCTGCCCCACTCAGCCTTCGTGCTGGCCCAGCTTAGGAAGCCCCAGATGCCTGATGTTCGGGAAGCCCATGCACATCATAATGGAATCGTGCAGTTCAGTCCACGTGCCTCCTGGACACAGAGCCAGTTAACAGACCACCCTGTACCATTCAGAAAGGAAGGGCTTTGGGGCACCTGGGTGGCGCAGTCCGTTAAGCATCTAACTTTGCATTTTGGTGCAGCTCATGATCTCAGGGTCATCAACTCGAGCCCTGTGTTGGACTCTACGTCCACAGATGACCTGCTTAGGATTCTCTCTCCCTCTACCCCTCTGCCACACCCCCACTCACATTCTATCTCTCTATTAAAAAAAAAAAAGAAGAAGAAGAAGAGGGATGCCTGGGTGGCTCAGTCAGTTAAGCGTCTGCCTTCAGCTCAGGTCGGGATCCCAAGGTCCTGGGGTCGAGCCCCATGTCAGGCTCCCTACTCAGCGAGAAGCCTGCTTCTCCTTCACCCACTCCTCCTTGTGTTCCCTCTCTCGCTGTCTCTCTCTGTCAAACAAGTGAAGAAATCTTTAACAAAAAAGAAGAAGAGGAAGAAAGACAGGAAGGGCTTTAATACCTCTTCACTGCAATGACCAGGTTTTCCATTTCTGTGCTCTGCAGTTTGATCTCACGGATAAAGTTCCTTATAGCATACTTGTATGACTGAGTTAGTCTTGGCTCCACAAGGTTGATGTTTAGATACAAGGTACTAACTTGCTCTTTTCTGCCAAAAAAAAAAAAAAAAAAAAAAAAAAATTAAAATTAAAAGCTAAATAAAACAAAGTAAAAAATAAAAAGGCAAATTTTCAGAATACTTTCAGGAATGAGACACACAAGAACCAAAAAAAGTAACAATAACAGAAAGACCAGAAGGGAAAGAAGAGCAGGCAGGCAGTGATGCTGCGGCACTACCCTCCGTACTACTTTTTTTTTTTTTTTTTTAAGAATTTATTTATTTGGGACGCCTGGGTGGCTCAGTGGGTTAAGCCGCTGCCTTCGGCTCAGGTCATGATCCCAGGGTCCTGGGATCGAGTCCCACATCGGGCTCTCCGCTGGGCGGAGAGCCTGCTTTCCTCTCTCTCTCTCTCTCTCTCTCTCTCTCTGCCTACTTCTCTGCTTACTTGTGATCTCTCTCTCTGTCAAATAAATAAAAAAATAAAAATTAAAAAAAAAATTATTTATTTATCTGACAGAGAGAAAGATCACAAGCACGCAGAGAGGCAGGCAGAGAGATGGGGAAGCAGGCTCCCCGCTGAGCAAAGAGCCCGATGCAGGGCTTGATCCCAGGACCCTGAGATCATGACCTGAGCTGAAGGCAGAGGCTTTAACCCACTGAGCCACCCAGGCGCCCTCTCCGTACTTTTAAAATGGAAGAGCAAGTTTATTATTTCCTAGATGTATTGAGGTATGACTGATAAATAAAAACTGTATATATTTAGGTTTCCCCATCATGATTTAGTGTTAGAAGACGTAGACTGGTGAGGGAAGAGAAATGCATAGAGAGGGATTAACAGGAAGGGGCATTTTTTGTTATTACTGCTGCTATTTTTTTTTCCTGTACATTTTTTTAAATTTTTTTAAATTTTTAAATTTTTAATTTTTAAAAAACATATAATATATTTTTATCCCCAGGGGTACAGGTCTGTGTGCAGCTATTTTTTTTTAAAGATTTTGTTTATTTATTTGACAGACAGAGACACAGCGAGAGGGGGGAAAGGAGTAGGGGGGTGGGAGGGGGAGAAGCAGGCTTCCCGCTGAGCAGAGAGCCCAGTGCAGTGCCGGATCCCAGGACCCTGGAACCACCACCTTAGCCAAAGGCAGACGCTTAATGACTGAGGCATCCAGGCGCCCCTTGCAGGTATTTTTATTAACAGAAAGGTAAATAGGGGCATCTGATTGGCTCAGCTGGTACAGCGTGTGACTCTTGATCTCAAGATCTTAAGTTCAAGCCCCACACTGGACATGGACCCCACTTGAATGAATGAATGAATAATCAATAAGTAGAAATAGAAATAGAACTTGAAAAAAGAAAGGTAATAAGAGGTACAGGAAAAAAAGGTAACCATTAAACGGATGAATAACATGTCCCACTAATCTCTGATAAGACATATTTCAGCCTTTATGATCATAAGAGTGAATGTACCTGTTATTTTATGGTCAGTTAAAAACTACTTCATATAAATTCACATGTATTTATATGTGACAATCCTAGCTGTCATTATAAACTTTTATTAAAAGACACATATTCCAGAGTCATTTCAAAAGAAAAACTGGGCAGCTCAGCTGCTGGAGGACAAAGGAGTGAGTCAGTGGGGCTAGCAGTGCTCCTGATTCAAGTTCAGTGGTGATACCCTAAGGGTACAGAGAGAAGACTCTGTGAAGACACAGGAAGGTGGCCATCAAAAAGCCAAGGAGACAGGCCTCATCAAGAACAAACCCCACAGGCACCCTGATCTGAGACTTCTAGCCTCCAGAACTGTACGAAAATAAATTTCAGCTGTTTAAGCCACCAGTCTGGTATTTGTTACTAGAAATTCCTAGGCAATCACAGCAAACAACAAAAGGTCCAAGGTCCCAGAATGATTAAGTGGCAGAGCTGGGATTCCATCCCCCGTCTGAAGCTGAAGACCACATGATTCGCCAGAACGCTGTTTGCTTCCCAATTGTGTTAAAGCACCTGAGCCGTGGCAGAAGAAATGGGATCCAAAATTAATTTGCAGAACTATGAAACCCTGAAAAATGTGAGGTATGTATTAACCTAGACGCTTAGTTAAGCATGGCCTTAAGGTGTGTCCGTGAGCTATACACTCCCCCAGGTTTACTTCTCCATCTGTGCAGAGGCCAATTATGATAGAAAAGAACTGCTCAAGTGAAATATTATTAATTAAGCTGCAGGATTAAGTCACTTCATTTGATATAAGATGCAGGAAGCGGCCATCATCCTTCTCATCAGAGCTGAATACAAACACTAGTTGCAATAGTGAGCTGTATTAACTGGAGCAGTAAGCAAAACAAAACAAAAATACTCTTGGACTGTTCCATGCAATTTCAATGTATAACAGAATCTTTAACT
The DNA here is from genome assembly GCF_020171115.1 of Neogale vison. NCBI lineage: Eukaryota > Metazoa > Chordata > Mammalia > Carnivora > Mustelidae > Neogale > Neogale vison. Next base: position 78,149,342 of record NC_058099.1, on the reverse strand, counting down.
TCTTGCCTTTTGTCAGTTACTGATCACCAGCAAGATACAAAACATAAAAACTCTCTCCTTAATAGGAACCTGCCTGTTAGAGATGGCTGTTAAGATACTGTCACCTAGAGTCCTTGCTTCTTGACTAACAGCACAACAAAATGTTCACAAGTACAGGTCACCAGATTTCAGGACTTTCTCCAAGTTTCAAAAATAAGAGAGAAACATAATAATTTATAAAACTTTTGCTGGTCTTGACATTATAGTTTCAGAAATGGTATTATGAAAAATATCTGCCAGATATTTTAGCAGAAATATGTGATATGGTTAATCATTGTTCTATAGACTACATGAATACTCATCTATCCTATTAGAGGGCACACTTCCCAGAACCCCAGGCAGGTAGACGAGGGTCATGTGACTAGTTCTGGTAAATGGAACAGGAACAGAAATAGTATGTTGTCCACTTCCACACTTGTTCCCTAAAATCCTTCTTTAGATTCTGAGCTTCTATTCATTCATATTCTCCCTCTTTCTCTCTCTCTCTCAGCATCTCTCCCTCCATCCCCCTTCCCGCTCCTTCTCTACCTCCCTGCATTTCTCTTCCTCATCCCCATAGCTGAAGTGAAGAATTCCAATATGGCAAAACTATGGGAGAGAATGTGCTTGGCTTCCTCAATCACCACACTGAGCTTAACTGCTCAGCAGGGCTGTCTGGTCGCCTCAATCTGAATGACATACAAGAAAGAAACGTTTGTATTTTGTAAAGCCACTAGGACTTAGAACTTCTTTGTTACACTCAGTTTGAACTTAAAAGGTTGGCATAATAGTTTCCTATTTTGTTTTTGGGCTTTTTTTATCATCCTCTTCCAGATTAAATTACTTCCTCATCTTTTTCCTTGATAGCTTCTTGACTACGTAAAAGCTTCTATGACCAGGGTAAATCTTTAGCACCACCGACCCGCTCTCTCTCAGGGAACAAAGGACTACTCGGAAGCATCCTATACTGAGGCGGACACTTATTAGGCACCTTACATATGTAGTCCAGGCAGTGATCCAGAATTTACACCACTAGTCACTAAATCTTCATGGCAACCCTACAAAGAAGTTATCACCAGCATCCTGTTTACCAAAGAGGAAACTGAGGCAGAGACAGCTAAGTACTGTCCTAGTAGCAGAGTCAGGATTCCAACTCAGCCCATCTGGCTCCAGAGTCCAGCTTCTCACGGAAGAACTAGCTCTTTGTGCCGAAACTAAATGCTGAACCGGACTTAAGGGGCCCCAAGGGCATGTCTCCACTAAAGAAAACTTAACATAACAAGATTTTTTAAAAATTGCTTTGGAGGAGGCTATGCATTATTGCTGCAAGGATTGTCCACAGTACAAAGGGTCTCCTTTAAAGGATGACAGCATGATGAGGATTAAAATGAGGTAATCTTATAAAATTCGGTTTACCTACAGCTATTTGTTTGGAAAGCACTATTGCAGACAGTAAGGTTTCCTTCCACCCTCTCCAGCCCCCATATATCTGTGGTCTGTTTCTGTGAAACTAGAGAACCATGTGGATTATGCCAAGAGACAGCCAACAGAACACACTTGGCTATTCTGACATCTGATGGAGAAAACAAAACAAAAATTTAAAGAAAACACCTTACTGCAGCAAAAGATGATACCTGGTCCCTCTCTGTGAACTTGAAATGCTATGCCTTGCCCAAGCAGCTAAACACACGCGGTCCTTCTGCTCAACAGACTTGGTGCCGAGACAATCTTTGTTCTGCTTCTAAGAGTGCCACAGGCATGGCCTCCCCAGTGTCCTTGCTCCCCGCATTAAAGGTTAAGCAAGCAGAGAATGCACAATACCACACACACAGATCTGTTTCCTTCTGGCCTGACCCCAAGTGGCACATGTGAGGACTGAGAATCGTGCCTTGTGGTGACAAGGACCAAAACACTTTTGATTCATTGAGTCTGGGGCCTCATCTCACGCAGTTACATTTGGTCACAAATACCACCCAGAGAGGCTTACAGGTACATTTAACAAACACTAGGTAAAAATTAAGGGTCAAGCCATAAGTTTTAGTCAATCAAGACAACACATTCTCTACCCTTCTGGGCCAAGAAAGTCTCTAATACTAAAAATAATCTACTTTAGGGGCGCATGGGTGGCTCAGTGGGTTAAGCCTCTGCCTTCGGCTCAGGTCATGATCCCAGAGTCCTGGGATTGACCACCGTGTCGGGCTTTCTGCTCCGCGGGGAGCCTTCTTCCTCCTCTCTCTCTCTCTGCCTGCTGCTCTGCCTGCTTGTGATCTCTGTCTGTCAAATAAATAAAATCTTTAAAAATAATAATAAAAATAAATAAATAAATAAATAAAAATAATCTACTTTATGTCTGAAGGAAGAGAGTGAATGAAAGGCAGAGAAAGACATCAGAGAAAAACAGATCAGAGAAAAACACACCATAAATTACCAATTACATTTAGATGTTTAAAACCTGGGCCTAAAATATTACGCAGCCATCAAAAAAAGAAAGAAAGAAAGAAATCTTTCTATTTGCAACAACGTAGATGGGACTAGAGGGTATTGTGCTAAGCGAAATAAGTCAATCAGAGAAAGACAATTATCATATGATCTCACTCCTATGTGGAATTTAAGAAGCAAAACAGAGTCATAGGGGAAGAGAATAAAAAATATAAGATAAAACCAGAGAGGGAGAAAAACCATAAGAGACTCTTAATCATAGAAAAGAAACTGAGGCTTGCTGGAGGGGAGGGGATGGAGGGCTAGGGTAATAGGGTGCTGGACATTAAGGAGGACATGTGATGTAATGAGCACTGGGTGTTATATAAGACTGATGAATCACAGGCCTGTACCTCTGAAACAATAATACATTATGTGGGGACGCCTGAGTGCCTCAGTTGGTTAAGCAGCTGCCTTCGGCTCAGGTCATGATCCCAGCATCCTGGGATCGAGTCCCACATCGGGCTCCTTGCTGGGCAGGGAGCCTGATTCTTCCTCTGCCTCTGCCTGCCTCTCTGTCTGCCTGTGCTCGCTCTCTCTCCCTCTCTCTGACTAAATAAATAAATAAATAAATCTTAAAAAAATAATAATAATAATACATTATGTGTTAATGAACTGCATTTAAATAAAAAAATTTTAAATTAAAAAAATCTGAACCTATGCATCTCAGCTCATAAATTACAAGATGCTTTGTTATTAGTGTATAAAAAGCCACTGATTTCTGTACATTGACTTTGTATCCTGCCACGTTGCTGAATTGTTGTATGAGTTCTAGTACTTTGGGGGTGCAGTCTTTTGGGTTTTCCATATAAAGAATCATGTCATCTGCGAAGAGAGAGAGTTTGACTTCTTCATTGCCAATTTGGGTACCTTTTATTTCTCTTTGTTGTCTGATTGCTGTTGCTAGGACTTCTAATACTATGTGGAACAAGAGTGGTGAGAGTGGGCATCCTTGTCGTGTTCCTGATCTCAACGGGAAGGCTGCAGGCTATTTCCCATTGAGGATGATATTTGTGTGGGTCTTTCATAGATAGATTTGATGAAGTTCAGGAATGTTCCCTCTATCCCTATACTTTGAAACGTTTTAATCAGGAACGGATGTTGGATTTTGTCAAATGCTTCTTCTGCATCAATTGAGAGGACCATGTGGTTCTTCTCTCTTCTCTTATTAATTTGTTCTATCACATTGATTTGTGAATGTTGAACCATCCTCGCAGCCCAGGGATGAATCCCACATGGTCACGGTGGATAATCTTTTTAATGTGCTGTTGGATCCTGTTTGCTAGGATCTTGTTGAGAATCTTAGCATCCATATTCATCAGTGATATTGGTCTGAAATTCTCCTTTTTGGTAGGGTCTTTGCCTGGTTTGGGGATCAGGGTAATGCTGGCTTCATAAAAAGAGTCAGGAAGTTTTCCTTCTGCACCAAGAACCATAAGATACCTGGGAATAAACCTAACCAAAGAGGTAAAGGATCTGTACTCGAAGAACTACAGAACACTCATGAAAGAAATTGAAGAAGACACAAAAAGATGGAAGACCATTCCATGCTCTTGGATCGGAAGAATAAACATTGTTAAAATGTCTATAGTGACTACAGCCATCTATACTTTTAATGCTATTACGATCAAAATTCCACCAGTATTCTTCAAAGAGCTGGAGCAAATAATCCAGAAATTTGTATGGAATCAGAAGAGACCCCGAATCACTAAAGAAATACTGAAAAACAAAAATAAAATGGGGGGCATCACGTTACCTGATTTCAAGCTTTACTACAAAGCTGTGATCACCAAGACAGCATGGTACTGGCATAAAAACAGATACACAGACCAGTGGAACAGAGTAGAGCACCCAGATATGGACCCTCATCTCTATGGTCAAATGATCTTCGACAAAGCAGGAAAAAATATACAGTGGATAAAAGACAGTCTCTTCAATAAATGGTGCTGGGAAAACTGGGCAGCTATATGTAGAAGAATGAAACTCGACCATTCTCTTACACCGTACACAAAGATAAACTCAAAATGGATAAAAGACCTTAACGTGTGCCAGGAATCCATCAAAATCCTAGAGGAGAACATAGGCAGTAATCTCTTCAATATCAGCTACAGCAACTTCATTCAAGATATGTCTCCAAAGGCAAAGGAAACAAAAGCGAAAATGAACTTTTGGGACTTCATCAAGATCAAAAGCTTCTTCACAGCAAAGGAAACAGTCCAAAAAACAAAGAGGCAACCCACAGAATGGGAGAAGATATTTGCAAATGACAGTACAGACAAAAGGTTGATATCCAGGATCTATAATGAACTCCTCAAACTCAACACACACGAAACAGGCAAACATATCAAAAAATGGGCGGAAGATATGAACAGACACTTCTCCAATCAAGACATACAAATGGCTATCAGACACATGAGAAAAAGTTCATCATCACTAGCCATCAGGGAGATTCAAATTAAAACTACATTGAGAGGGCGCCTGGGTGGCTCAGTGGGTTAAAGCCTCTGCCTTGGGGTCAGGTCATGATCCCAGGGTCCTGGGATCGAGCCCCAGGTCGGTCTCTCTGCTCAGTGGGGAGCCTGCTTCCTCCTCTCTCTGCCTGCCTCCCTGCCTACTTGTAATCTCTGCCAGTCAAATAAATAAATAAATAAATCTTTAAAAAAAAAAAACTACATTGAGATATCACCTTACACCAGTTAGAATGGCCACAATTAGCAAGACAGGAAACAACATGTGTTGGAGGGGATGTGCAAAAAGGGGAACCCTCTTCCACTGTTGGTGGGAATGCAAGTTGGTGCAGCTCTTTGGAGAACAGTGTGGAGATTCCTCAAGAAATTAAAAATAGAACTTCCCTATGACCCTGCCATTCCACTACTGGGTATTTACCCCAAAGATACAGATGTAGTGAAAAGAAGGGCCATCTGTACCCCAATGTTTATAGCAGCAATGGCCACGGTCGCCAAACTGTGGAAAGAACCGAGATGCCCTTCAACGGACGAATGGATAAGGAAGATGTGGTCCATACACTATGGAGTATTATGCCTCCATCAGAAAGGATGAATACCCAACTTTTGTAGCAACATGGATGGGACTGGAAGAGATTATGCTGAGTGAAATAAGTCAAGCAGAGAGAGTCAATTATCATATGGTTTCACTTATTTGTGGAGCATAACAAATAGCATGGAGAACATGGGGAGATAGAGAGGAGAAGGGAGTTGGGGGAAATTGGAAGAGGAGGTGAACCATGAGAGACTATGGACTCTGAAAAACAATCTGAGGGTTTTGAAGGGGCGGGGGGGGGGGGGTAGGAGGTCAGTGTACCAGGTGGTGGGTATTATAGAGGGCATAGATTGCATGGAGCATTGGGTGTGGTGCAAAAATAATGAATACTGTTATGCTGAAAATAAAAAATTTTTAAAAAAAGATGCTTTAAAAAAAAAAGAAAGAAAAAAGACAGTAAGACAGTGGGGGTGGATAGTTACCAATGAACAATTCACTACTTAGAATTTTACAATGGTCTGGGGGAAATAAGCATTTTAAGTCACAAATATTCCCACTGAGGCTGAAAAGGCTATTACATAAACTTAGAAGAAAAACAGGTCCACTTAGGATGTATCTAAATTATAAAAGGGTGACATATTTTCACAGGATTGACACTTATCATATACAGATATATCTACATCAACATGTATACACCGGAATAGTGTACTGAGAATGCCTGGACACCTCAGCTCTACAGACACCTCTGGGCAATAGTCGAGCACAGATAATGCCACTGCACACTAAGGAACACGGTGACCCAGTAAGATCGTTAGGAAAAGTGTCTCTTAGATCCCGAGTCTCGCGGCACTAAGCGTTAAATTAGGCGGCTAACGTAGTCACTCAAGCATAAGTCAATTAGATCTAAAACTCAAGACAGTTTTCTATGAACAAAAGCTAACAGTATAAAGTATCAATATCTGCATCATCCTACACTAGCATCTGGCATAAGAAAACTGACATTATGACCCCACCATCTGAGTGCAGGAAATTAAAACATCCATGCCACCTAAGGCATGGATGCTAGATCCTGGAAGTAAAATGCTAAGAAACAGACTGGGTTTTTTTCCCCATTAGATCCACCATGAAGATTAAGTACAAGATATTCTGGCAGTATAGACAGGGGAACATGACCAGCACTTGGGGTCTGAGGGATGAGTAGTTGTCAATTAGGCAGCCAGTGGGAAAGGGGTAAGGGGGTGGTGGCCAATCCCAGGCACCAGTAACCACAGGCTGAAGGGGCAGGATGTGTGTTGAGGGGGGCGGGGGAGTGCACACAGGTAAGGCAGCCACTCCTGTAACCAGAAGAAGCTGGTGGGTCTGGACAGCCAGGAGCAGGGGAGGCGGCAACAGCATCAGACGTGGACGTGGGTTAGAAGTCAGCAGGAGCCAGAAGGCACAGCAAAGACATGGGAGGAGACAGTTATTGAGAGGGTGGGAGGCCACTGGGAGTGTTACATGGAAACAATGACTTGATCAAGTCTGCATCTTAACTACTCCCATCTTTTTTTTTTTTTTTTTAAGATTTTATTTATTTATTTGACACGCAGAGATTACAAGTAGGTAGAGAGGCAGGCAGAGAGAGAGAGGAAGAAGCAGGCTCCCTGCTGAGCAGGGCGCCCAATGTGGGGCTCGATCCCAGGACTCTGGGATCATGAACGAGCCGAAGGCAGAGGTTTTAACCCACTAAGCCACCCAGGTGCCCCCAATACTCCTATCTTTATAAACTTTTGGCTGAAGCATAAAAATAAGCACAGGATTTTGCAACAAGCCTGTGGGGGTATAAAAATAAATCTAAGTCCAGTGTCACTGAATCCAGAAACGTACAACTTCAGAAGTTTTCATGAACTTTGACTTTTCTTTGCTACAGAATATGTAAAATTGTAGACAATTAGAATCTGATCACACAAACAGATCACCTTAACAGAATAGAGAGCCCATAAAGAGACCCACCTGAATACAGTCAACAGATATTTGACAAAGGAGCAAAGGTAACACAGGAGCAAAGATAGTCTTTTCAACAAATGGTGCTAGAACAACTGGGCTTCCTCTTGAAAAAGAACAAATACAGACACAAAAATTAAATCATTCATCAAAATGAAGTCAGAATGGATCATAGACCTAAACATAAAATGAAAAACTATAAAACTTCTAGAAGATAAGGAGAAAACCTAGATGACCATGGGTATGGTGACAACTTCTTAGATACAACACCAAAAGCATAATCCATGAGAAAAAGAATTGATAAGCTAGACTTCATTAAAATTAAAAACTGCTCTTTGAAAGACAATGGCAAGAAAATGAGAGGATAAGCCACAGACTGGAGGAAACATCTGTAAAAGATAGAACTGTCATCTAAAATATACCCCCCCAAAATCCTTAAAACTCAACAATAACAAACAAGCTGATTAAAAAAATGGGTCAAATACCTTAATGGACACTTCAACAAAGAAGATATACAGAGGACAAGCATATGAAAAAATGCTCCACATTATATGGCATCAGGGAAATGAAAATTAAAAAAATGAGATAGCACCACATACCTATTATAATGGCCAAATTCCAGAACATGACAACATCAAATGCTGGTGAGGATGTGGAGCAACAGGAACTCTCATTCATTGCTGTCAGGAATGCAAAATGGTAGTCACTTAGGAGGACAGCGTGACAATTTCTTAAGAGACCAAATTTTCTCTTAACCACACAGTCCAGCAATCCAAAGTTTATCCAACTTTGGTGTTTATCCAAAGGAGATGAAAACTTATGTCAGCACAAAAACATGCATATGAACAGGTACAGCCACTTTGGTCATAACCGCCAAAACTGGGCAGCAACCAAGATGTTCTTCAGTGGGGTGAGTAGGTAAACTATGGTACATCCAGATGAGGAAATATTAACCAACACTTGAAAAATGAGCTACCAAGCCATGAGAAGATATAGAGAAACTTTAAGTGCATATTACTATGCAAAAGAAACCAATCTGAAAAGATTACATACTACATAATTTCAACTCTATGACATTCTGGAAAATGCAAAACTTGGATTTTTGCAGGATTAAACAGGATTAAACTTGGATTTAAACAGTAAGAGATCAGTAGTTTCCAGGGACAGGAGGGGAGGGGATAGGATGAACAGGTGAAATACAGAGGAATTTTAGGGCAATGAAAATACTCTGTAAGATAATATGATAATGGGTATGCATCACTTTACCTTTGCCTAAACCCATATAATGTACATGAGTGAACCCTAATGTAAAATAAGGAATTTGGATAGTTAAATATAGGTTTATCAATTGTAACAAATATATCATTCTGATAAGGGTGTGCTGATGATGGGGGAGGCTGTGAAGGTGGGGGGCACAGGGATATGGGAAATCTCTGTACCTTCCTCTTAATTCTTCTACAAACCTAAAGCTACTCTAAAAATAAACATTTTTCTTTTCTTTCTTTTTTTTTTTAATCTGACAGTTTATTTCTCTTTTGTGGTAAGAAAAATGGGTATATTCCTACTCAGGTGACACCAGCTGCTCTTTCTAGATGCCCTGAGCCAACCATACTGTCATTTGTCAGTAAGTGGAAAGGCTTATCCTTTTACTCCCACACACGTTAGATAAAAGTTACTGACTTCAAAACATACTTTTATTACATAGTACACATATTTTCAGAACAAGCCCCAACTAACTAGAAAATAAATGCCAACAACTAAATCTAGCTCTGCCCCTACAACAGGGTGGCAGTAGCTCTCTTTGTGAAGTTCACGTCTTTCCTTCCAGACACGGTGTGCTGTGTGTGCCTCTCTGCCCACCATCGGCCTGACGCCAGCCGCCTCTAACTGGAAGTGATTCTGGTCTGTGTTCTCACAAAAGCTCTTGCTTGTCATTAACTCAGTCACAAAGTGATTACCTGACTCTCCCTTCTAGAGAAAATAATGGTCTCTTCAGCTTGGTTCCACCATCCCACAGAGACAAGCCAGTCCAGTGGCCTGGGCCTTCCTTGGCTCTGCTCTGCTGCTGCTCAGAAGATGGTCCAGCCCAGGTGTTCAACCACCAGTGCCGCACCCAGGCCCCCTGCCCAAATACATCTCCCACAGGTAACATTCTTTCAGGATTCCCATGGCCTGGAGACGTATTTTACTTCCCGAAGTACTTAGATGGGTAGCATTCCCGCCAAGATTTTAAAATGGAAACTCCCTGGGAGATGATTCAAAGTCTAGAAATGTTTCAAATTGCAAATTGCTTCCTATTTGAAATCACTGACATTTAGTTACTGGGAGTTTGCCAGTGGAGGGAGGAAGACAGAAACAGCAAGAGGCATGGTGCTAGAGGTTTGGGGAGGGCACACTGCACCCCGCTGAGGGCTGCTTCAGTCAGGAGTGAATAATGCCTGGGGGAAGTGTAATGGCCTGGCTAGATCAAATGCTTCCTCCTCACATCCTGGCTTTGCGAACCAGGGCAAAACACTTAGCCTCCTGCGCTTCATTCACTTTCCTCAGACATAAAGTGAGGAAAGTGATAGAAGCTTCCACATAACGTAATTCACCTGGACCGAAGCACACACAATCCAGGCACATTGTAGGGAACTGATAAATGATGGCCATCACCACGATCTGTTAATGCTCTTGACTCCTCTGCCCTAATGAGTTAGAAAGAAGTAGGTATTTATCTCCTGTGTATCTCTGGGTTGTGTTTTGGGGAAAGAGTCAAAAGGGAGAAAGCAGCGTGGTGTGGAAACTTCATGGACAGAAATGTTGTCTTACCAGAGCCAGTGCAGGGAAAACTGAGAAATGAAAATTGGGTCATGGCTGAAGTCAGTCCTCGAAGCTCACAGTCCGAGGGTATGATAGCATGATTTATGAGACATACATATTTGGTCATTCAGATGACCCAAAATGCAATTCTTAGACATATATGGTCTTCATCCACAATTCCTAAAAACTTCCAAAGTCGTAAGAGTGAAACTGGACTCTCTTTATTAATGAAGGTGATTTTTAGACATCCCCCCGCCAAAGAGGTGGATAGTTGCCAGGAGGACCAACCGTGTGATTAAAGGTTGAAACTTTCAGTCCCCTACTCCACACCCTGACCTTCAGGGAGGGGAGAGGGGCTGGAGGTTGAATCAGCCAATGGCCGACAACTTAGCTTATCATGACTACATAATGAACCCTCCATATAAAACCCAAAAGAATATCTTTTTGGTCCTTTTGGGAGAGCTTCCATAGTTGGGAAACCAGAACAATTCATGTGCCGCTGAGCCAGGCCCCAGACTCCATGAGGACAGAAACTCCTCTGGTCAGCACCTCATTCTGTGTATCTCTTCATACGGCTATACCATACTCGGCCTTTACCCTTTAATAAAGTGGTAAATGTAAGTAGATGTCTCCCTGAGATCTGTGAGCCTCTCTAGTGAATTAACTGAACTTAAGGAGGAGAGTGTTGGAACCTCCAGTCAGTCGGAAGCACACATAACAGCCTGGGGCTTGGGACTGGTGTCTGAACTGGGGGATGGGGCAGTGCTGTAGGACCTATGGAATCTGATGCTCTCTCCAAGTAGACAGTGTCAGAATTGAGCTGAATTCTTGAACACCTTGCTGGTGTCCAAGGACTACTTTTTTTTTGGGGGGGGGGGGTGTCACACCCACCCATATTGGAACGGGTCCAAGTAGTCCAAAAGAAGGGGTCAGTAAAAGTCTTAGTTTGTAAAGCACCAGTCAGAAAATATTTACAATTTCTGTTGCCAATACTCAACACTGCCACTGTAGCATGAAAACAAACACAGACAACACACAAATGACTAAGCTTAACTGTGTTCCCATCAAACATTATTTACACAAACAGGCCAAGGGCCAAATAGTCTGTTAACATAAGGAAGGCCCTGAGCACAGTAACAAGGATGGGGCAGTGCATGTCTAGCCTTCTGTATACAAGGAAACAGGGCTTTGGTCACATCCTGCCCCTACGTGCACATCAATTTATATTTGTATATGGACACCACACTGTCAGTGTGCTCTCTATGTGTACACACACACGTGAGAATAGGTACCTCTTTACTTAAGAGTACTGAGAATTCACATTCAATCTCCCGGTATTTCTCTTCTATCAGTTTACCTGGAGTCAAGTTTAATGTAGGCACAATCTAGTAATGTTAGTGCAAGTTGGTATATTTACACAGAAAATTTCTGTTTTGGTAAGAAATATAGGAGTTGGGAAGAAAAGAGTGCCACATCAGTTCCTGTACAAAATTTTTCTTTAGATGACATCTGTCTCCTTCCTGGGTTTACCCAGGACAATCTCATACTGTTGTCCTGTATTCTGTCCAGTTTGACTTTAAAAAAAAAAAGGGAAAATTCTGGATAAATGCTCATGAAAAAGCTACATTTAGAGTACATAACTATTAACTGTTATTGAACTCCATACTAATTATGCATTAAATTATTAACAGCTGCATTACAATAAGCCAAGAGAAGCTCATGGATTTGCACCTTTTACCTCCAGCTTTTACCCGGGAGCGTAGGACACGCCCTTGCGGTGGCAAAACTTCTCATGAACACGTGGCTAAATGGGAAGACAACCAGTGATAAACCCATCTCTCCTTTCCTGACCCTTTTCAGACACAGCATAACAAGGCTTTTGCTTTCAGGAGCCAGAATAGAATACTCACTGATAAAACGTATTAGACTTGGATAAGAGAAGCTGGAGACTGGTAAGTCCGCAGGCCTCAGAGGGTGCACGAGAAAGCCTGGGGACGGCTGCCCTGCTGGCCGCCTGGGTGACCATCCATTGTGCTACTCTCTGCCAGGTGCCTGTTTGGCCAAATCAGTGGGAAAAAAGGAAATCAGAGGCACAAGGTACAGGAAACAGAAGTCGGACCGTCCTCCCACACAGCAATTGGAAGTATCTGGAATGCTCCTGCTACTGGAATTTAACCAGGTTAGTACAACTTAAATGTATGTAACTAGTTATTTTGTTGAATGGTAATGCTTTACTATTTTGCAACAAACCCTTCTGGAAACCATGACGTCAAGGAACAACAAAGGTGCACGCTTAATAAAAAGGTTAAGAACCAAATTTCCTCTCTACAAAAATGATGGTGATAAATGTGTAACTTGCTCAAAATGTTTGTCAGTGGTCACTGCCGAGAGGAGCCCAAGGACACCACAACTGAATGGAATGTGGTGTCCTGGACAGGATGCTGGAGCACAAAAAGGACATTAGGGGGAAAACTGAGGAAATATTAATAAACTATGGACTTAAATTAATACTAATGTACCAATATCAGTTCACTGATTGTGACAAGTGTACAGCACCAATACAAGATGCTAATCATGGGGGAAAGTAGGTACATGTAATAGGGGAACTCTGTAATGTCCTCACAATTTTTCTGTAAATCTAAAAATATTCCAAACAAAATATATATATTTTTAAGTTTGTCAACATTTAGCCTCCACCATGGTGGACCAGAATGATACCATTAACCACATAAAAACCAGAAGACAACAAATTTCCTGAAAAAGCATCAGCATCTGTCTTTGAGGAAAACTGTTCAGGGTCTACGAGGTCACTCATGCAGCTGAAGAATGAGAGCATGTAAAGTAGGACCTTTCCCTTCAATCAAAAGACAATGCTTCTGTATTGGTTCCGTGCATTTTCACTTCAAGTTTCCTTGTACAAACACACATGGTGAAGTGACAAATTGAATTCAATAAGAACTGAATTACTTTTCAGTTGCTGAGCAAGAACTTTAAGTGTCATTGGGCAGAGTAGGTCACTTTTTAAGGCCCAAATGCTCAGCTAGCTCATAATATTTTTAATTGTTGCCAGGGCTCATTAGGAGTGTAACAACCTATCTGAAAGACATGCAGACCTTTGTGGACTGCCAGATTTTCACTGGCCTGGAGACAGATTATTCACTGTAATCTATTAGCAGCAAGGTGATGCATTATCCCTTTACACCAGTACAAAGACTCCAAATCTACATACATGGAACCAACCTCACTCAAGATCCTGGCTTTGTGCCTTGCTCTAGCCCCTCATGAATCCATACTCAAGACCAGGACTGCTCTGCCACAATAGTGTTCCTAGAGCATTAAGTAGCTCATAGGTGAGTGATGCTAAAGTAGATCTTGTACTTCCCAACATATTAATGCAGTGCCTCCACCTCCCACCCAGTAACAGCCACCAAATGCACGTCAATTCCCAAAACTGAAGCAGCAGACAGCAGGTGAATACAGTGTGGGACACAACGTCCACTTGATATGGGGCCTTCCTTTTGGCACAGGCTGTCCACGTGCTTTGTCTTGGTTCTCTCAGAGCTTTATGCATTTTGTCCTTCGACCCATAACTCAGCAGCCACAACCTACACACCTTCCTCATCAAGCTCCCTTCATCTTCAAAAAAATTAACTACAAAATCCTGTATTTTTATTTTTTAAAACTATCTACAAGGATTCCTAGACTATTATATTTCTGTGTCTATTAAGACTCTAACATGACTTTTTTTTATTGTCCTAGTACCTTATTAGGATTGTTACTGTTTTTTTGAGTGCTCTGGTTACAAAGGTATACAATACTGAGTGGTCAGCTCCATCCTTTTTTTTTTTTTTTTTCATATGTCCTGTGTGTTTGCAGAATATTACATTTTTCAGGAATGCATGCACCATGTCCGAGCAAGAATGCCTGCACTGTAATTCATTTGTTAACATCCCCAAGCGAACACTATCTGCCAGACGGAGTTATGTGTTGTGCCATGTATCCCTGAGGAGGGAAAGAAAAGGTATTTTGCATCACAAACACTAACACTGGTTTATAACATTTCTGTCAGAAAACATGACATACGAATGTCCTCAAACATGGATATTCTAAGCAAATGTCCGGTGACTCTTCTGGAATTCGTCCACCCCAGCCCAGAGCAGACTGTGACTCTGGTCTGTGGAGGCAAGAATTTCGAAGTGGCAGACACCGCTGACAGCAGGCGACACTTTCACCCTGGCTCGTGGGATTTTGAATGAATAACTCACTTGTGTCTTTTGCTTTATATCCAGACATTTAAAAAACATTCTTGATCAAAGACATCACTATAACAAAACAGCCACTTGAACACACTCCATAATTTTATAATTGTAAATAATCACAATGGGATTTCATGGTTGAACCTTCTCATAAAATGTCCCAAAACTAAATTCTAAAAAATTAAAATTGAAGGGAGTGCTTGCCCTTGATATGTGTGTCTGTGTGTAGGGATGGTGCCCTTAAAATGTGTCATTATCTCAGGGTGCCTGGGTGACTCATTCAGTTAAGTGTCTGCCTTTGGCTCAGGTCATGATCTCAGGGTCCTGAGACAGAGCCCTGAATCCACATCAGGCTTTCTGCTCAGTAGGGAGTCTGTCTCTCCTGCTCCCTCTGCCCCCCTCCCCCGCTCATGCTCTTTCTCTCAAATAAATAAAATCTTTTAAATGAATAAGTAATAGAATGTGTCATTATCTCAAGGGTTTCTGCTTGCTCACCCACAAACAGCAAGTAAGGGTACATTAAAGGGGCAAAACTTGAAAGAGCCTGTACTTGGGACAGCTCAAAAACAAAAGACAAAAGCTAAGACATAGAACTTTGGTACCTTCTCAATTTCTCATCTCTTAAAAAAATTTCCTATTTCTTTTAAGTTTTTTTCTTGTGGTGAGAAACATACAGGAACTCTACCTTCTTTTAATTAATTATTTATTTATTTGTAAGGATTTTATTCATTTATTTGACAGACAGAGATCACAAGCAGGCAGAGAGAGAGAAGAGGAAGTAGGCTCTCCACTGAGCAGAGAGCCCAATTCGGGCTCAAACCCAGAACTCTGGGATCATGACCTGAGACAAAGGCAGAGGCGTTAACCCACTGAGCCACCCAGGCACCCCGGAAATCTACCTTCTTAACAAAACTTTTACAAGACACTACTTTTGACACATTACTGTAAAGCAAATCTCCTTTCATCCTGAATGACCGAGATGCTATACCCATCAAACAACTCCCCATTCTCCCCTCGCCTTGTCCCTACATCTACCTTTCTACTTCTCATTCCAAGAGTTTGACTACTAAGGATACTTCATATAAATAGAATCATGCGTTACTTGTCCTTCTGTGATTAGGTTATTTCACTTAGTGTAATTCTTCAAGATTCATCTATGATGCCTATTGTAGGAATTCCTTATTTCTTAAAGCTGTATGATATTCTATTGTAGGTATCAAATATCCAATCATCTGTCAATGGGCGCTTAGATTGCTTCCACCTCTTGGCTACAGTAAATAATGCTACAATGACCATGGGAGTTTCTGTAAGCCACGAGTCATCCACATGATTCCAAATGTGTGCAAATTAGTTTGTATTTTATTTCATCAAAATAAAAACAATAACGTACAGTATTCTAAGATTCCCAAATATACGTGTAAAGACCCCAAAAGGTCTGTAGCCCCTGATCTGAGAACCACTCACAAATGTGCATAGGATGGGTTATGCACCAGGAGGTATAGTTTCATTGATTATACTGCAACCCCAGGTCCTTCAGGTATCAACCCCCATCTACTTAAGAAATTGAGACAATATGCTCATTGGAGGTCAGGGTCAAGTCTACAAAGTCTCTCTTGTGCCTAGGATATTGGCAGGCACATTGGGTGAATGAGAGAAAGAACTGAAGAAACATGTTCAAACTACTGCATCTGTAGATCTTTTCATAAGACATACAAAGCCCTTAAGGGTCAAAATTCACTGTGCTCCTTTTATAACTGCTCTGACAAAAAGCAATTATAATTTGGGAAATCCCCAAAATTTACAAGTTGAAGCAATGGAATTCCTTTTTGAGGAACTAATAAGGAGATCATGTGTCATACATATATTCCCCCGTGACAACTTTCCTCTGGAATATGGTGTTTGCTTTCTATTTTACAACCTGATATAAAACTAGTATCATCAGATAGAAGGAGCCTGAATATCCGTGATGAGGGATCTCTTCCCATCTCTCCCGTCCAACTACATACTGCAATGGGGAGCTACCTAAGCTTTAACAAGTTACCCATGAAGCAAGAATGTATACTCTATACACCATTTTAGAAGGAAAAAAACCCCAGGCTTTGGAATCTCTTTCTCATCCCCGACAGGGTCCCATTTCTGGCAGCCTCCAAACCTCCATTCAGGGCAGATCAGCCTGATTCAGCTACTTCCATTTTCCAAATGAAGTTAAGATTATGTAACCCAGACAGAAATGAAGAAGCAGGCAAAAACGTCTCCATTCTCAGAGTGACAGGAGTAGTAGGACCATGAGTTTGATCAGTGATTTAGGAGAGGAGTCAATCAAAACGTCAGGTTAAAAGCCAGCTAAGAGAACAGTCTGTGGTTCCTGGAATGCAGTCTTCCCAGGATACCCCACTTTAAGCCTCTTTCTTTGTGCCCACACCATAAGGGCAGGATAAATCATCTCTTATCAAGAACTTGACAACAAAACACTGAACCTCACAGTCTGAGCAGGGCCCCTAACCATCCAGCCAGACAGATACCTCCAAGGATCGAATGGCCAGAACATGTTTCTGGGGCCAGGAGGCCAAAAGGAAATCATTACCTTGAGATAAAATTCAAATATCAAAACCAGGAGGGACCACAAACAAGTAGAGCTCATAAAAACCAAGCCATGTACAGACTACTGCAGAGCCCAGGAGCAAGGCTCATAAGGTCCAAGGCACAGCTGTGGTCTTCTCAACAGACTGGCTGCTTCTACTCAGCAGTGGGGTAATGACACACAGAATTATAGTAGAGAATACACTCCAGAGGAAAAAAGGAAAAGCAGCAGACCAACAATAGTTAGAAGATATGTATTTATAAAGACCCCACTTCTGAACCCAGAAAAAGCAGAGAATTCTGGAATGAATGTTGTTAGAACACTGAGAGATCCCAAAGCCAGAGCCAGAGGTAAATATCACACATTGGCAAAAACACGCTTAATCCTCTTCCAGGACTGGGGGTCCAACCCACTGCCGTGCCTCAAAGCTGGAACAAATCTGTACCTCCTTGGATGAACACCAGATAATGTTCCTGCCACTTGAGTGAAAAATGTGTCTTCAAATACTACAAACACCATCCAAAGCATCGAGATGTTCACACTCGGAGGATACTCAAGAGCTAAAATCAAGTAGAGCAGAGCTGATTTGCCTCCTCCATCTCAAGGTGGCTCATGGCAATGAACTCGTTCAGTGGAAAGACAGGAAATTGAGGCACTATCCAGTCTGTCCATCTGTCTGTTGACCTCTGTCTTTCCCTTCCCCTCACCCTTCCGGCTCCACGTCTCCAGACCTCTGAGTTTGTTTCTCTGCCTCTAATCTGCCCTCTGCCTTCCCATCTAAGGAAGCACATCATGGAAGAGAAGGGGGTTCGTGAAGCAACCCGTGTTATTAGGGAAATAACCCGTGTTAGGGAAATAACCCATGTTATTAGGGAAAAAGGCTATCAGACTGGAAAGGGCTAACTTGGAACCCTAGAGGGGGAAATGTAAAAGAAACCCTGACCAGTGTGGAAACTATCTGCTTACTTGTAGCTACTTGTTTTAAAAATGTGCTGCTTAAAGTGGGATTGGTGTTCAGCCACTGAGTTTTTTCTCCTGATTTTTATAATCATCACTACAGTTACACGAATATGCTGAAGTACACTGTTTTTGACAACCCATACACACTCACAAGTGGGTAGTTTTGGTTCTTCTCAATTAAATTCAGTTTCTCCATGATCAATAGAAAAGCCTCCCCTTCAACTGTGTATGGGGCTGGGGGGAGGAGATCAGAAACCAAAAGAAACAGCTGAGTCAAGGGGATAGATTTTGGTGTCGGAACAACAGTGGCAGCCTAGCCCTGCCTGGCAGGTCACCAATCACACTAACGCCTGTCACCTTACAAGTACCAGCCTGGGTCTGTCCCTGCTCTGGCCACTGTGGCCATACCTGTGTCCACACACAAATCCAGGGTGGCACTTGTGCCAGCCGATCCTTGTGATTCTGTTTGTGAAAAATATGCGGTTCTAACTTGATTTATCAAAGTGAAATCAATTCATAGATAATACTTACAACTGCAAAAGATGGAGTTGAGAAAACTCTGAAAAACTTCAGGTCCAACTAGAGGTGAGAGTTTTGCCATCCCACTACCCCGGTAAAATATTTATACACACACACACACACACACAAAATTTCCCTCCTTTCTTGTCAAACTTGGAACACGTTGACCAGGTCACAGCAGAACATTTAAAAAAAAAAAAAAAAAAAAGGAGAATCAACAAAAGAAAAAAAGAAAATACACATACCATGAACTGCATTCTCAGTATATGAATCAAGGAATCCAAGAACATCAGTTTATTCTGTTCATTTTGCAAACATTTACTGAGCACCTTTATTAAGTATCTACTAGGTACAAAACTCCCTTTCATAATACCCCGGCACAAAAAATTGGCCAGACTAGGTTATTACAAGTCTGTTCTCTCTGACCCAACATTTTCTCCCCACTTCATGGAGTGTTCCAGGCCTTGTACAATCTTCCTTCCTGAATCTTCTTCTATAACCACATTGCCTTGTGCACTGTGGTTTCACCTGTTGGCTGACCTAATTCCAGGTTACCAGGAAGTGGTGATGGCCATCCTGCCCTGGCAGAAGATTTACACCTCCCTAGCTCAGGCTAACAGTCGCTTGACCACTGAAGACATTCCCCTTTAGGGGAAGGAGTCTTTCAATCTTCTACAAAAAAACCAACTGAAGAGTCAGTTGACACACATCCCAGAGACCATTTTCATCCTTTTACAGTGCAACCTTATTTCTTCTCTAAGACCACAATATTGATGACTAGGGAGCTTAACCCAAACGTGTTTAATATTTTTAAACCAGAAGTTTGATCGGTTTTACAACTAGGAGGGAGGAGCTGGGAGGAGGAGGTGATGGAACTCCCAAGCCAGCAGGTTCAAGCTGTGATGGGTGAGCAAGACCACTGATCCTCCCAGGGCTGTGTGGTTTTGAGTTTTATGTCTAAGATATGCAAGCTGCCTTTCAATCATAATCCAAACAGAGAGCAGGAATACATTTTACAGCATTAACATGTTTAGAGCATCTGAGGAAGAATTGAATACAGCAGTTCAAGACACACCATGACAGGAAGGAAAGCACAGATGCAAATTACTCTTGCATAAAACCTAAGCATCTTTCCACGCCTGGCCCTGCAGGCATTTCCTTTCCCCCTGAGAATTAAGTTAGTAACTTGATATCATTTCTGTCAGAGCCATAGAGAATTTATTATATAACTTTATCAATTTATTCCATTGTATAAAAGTTTTTCAGTTCAACAACATATGGGATCAAATCCCTGTTCTTTCATTAATCAGTCAAGTTCCTTAATGTTTTACAGGTCTATAAATTTCTCCAACTAGAAATGAGAAAATCCACATCCCGGGGTTGTTGCAAAAATTAAATGAACGAATTCTGTAAAATGCCTAATACATGGTAGGTATCAGTGAGTATGTAAGTCCAACCAATACAAATGCCCAACATGTTTCGTCCTCTATGTTGTAGGAAAACAACAAATACAAGAACTATTACATATCAGGGACGCCAATTTGACAATCCACAGCTCACAGCTCTGGGGTGCAGCCGTGGGGGCCTTACTAGAAAGTGCGATGAGATCTGGAGAGCGCTCCTAAACTTTGTCTGGGAACAAACTCTTGATGCTGCGGATTTCACTGCGGCCCTGGTAATTAATAAAGTGACTTTTGCAAGGATCAGAAGGGAGCAAGCGAAACTTTCTCCCCAAACCCTGACTCTGAACGCACTCCCTTTCTTCAACTCTAGGGGATCTCCCCTCGGAATAGTTGGATGGAGAAAAGCAACTCAGAAAGAAGAGCTGGGTCCGGTAGGTCCGCTCACTCTGCGGGTTAAGAGGGAGAGGCCAGCGCACCAGTGAGCGCAGGTAACACCCTCCCCACCTCCCGCCCGCCAACCCACACGCACCTGGGGGTGAATTCGGCCTCGTCTCCAAGTCGCGCCTGGAAGTCCTGCCAAGCCTGGCCGGCGCTCGCCCGACCCCAGGGGGCTGCCAGCGCGTCCCCGTCGCCCTCGTCCTCTTGGCTGTCCTGGGGTCGGGTCCCACCTGGGCTGAGGCGGACGCGTGCTCCCAGGGAGCCCAGCCTCGGTGCCGCCCCCAGCGGCAGAACTTAGGGAAGCTTCGCGCGAACTCCTGGAAGGTGATGGCGCCGTCGCGGTCAGCGTCTAGCCGCTGGAACACGGCCTCGGCGTCGGCCGGCCGCACAGGCAGCTCCGCGCACAGCGCGCCGAACTCCTCGCGCTCCAGGCGCCCCGAGCGGTTCGCGTGGCAGGCAGCGAAGAGCGAGCGCAGGTGGGCCAGCTCCTCCCGTTCCCGTCCGCCTCCATCCCGCCCGGCGAGGGTAGCCCAACCGGCTCCAGGGCGCGACCAAGCGCGCGGCCAGCCAGAGCAGCGGTGATGGCGGGAAGTCCGGGGCCACCTGCTGCCGCTGGGAGCCGGGCCAAGTCAGCATCTTCCGGCTGGTTGGGCCGCTTGCGGGAATGTCCGGGCGGGGGCGGGGGGGCGCCTGCGCGGGCCGGGGGCGGGGCGCTCAAACGCTGGTCCCGCACGCAGCCGTTTCCCGCGGAGAGCCGGACGCCGCACACTGCAGAGCAGCAGCCGCTGCAGATTGAGGTTGAGCGCCCGCGGAGTGGCTCTCACACTTTCCGCTGGGCGCGGCTCGGCGCAGCCAGGTAGGAGGG
This sequence comes from Neogale vison, assembly GCF_020171115.1. NCBI lineage: Eukaryota > Metazoa > Chordata > Mammalia > Carnivora > Mustelidae > Neogale > Neogale vison. The sequence continues at coordinate 78,128,039 of NC_058099.1, read as the reverse complement.
GCGCCTCGCTCGGGCTCCCACACCTCTGGAGTCGCTGTACCTTCTGTGCCAGGCTCCAGCCTGTGAAGCAAGGGTGGGATCTCTTGGACTTGGGACACCCGGCCAGAACCAGGCTGCAGCAGTCTTTGCCAGGGTCTTTGGAGTAAAACACTGGTTGCTCATGTAAAGCCAAGAGCTAGCGGGAGAGTGCAAAGCTACCTGGACAAAAAGAGCAAAGCAAGATAGGGGTAGGACTCCAAGTTGGTTAACGTTATGCGTATTTCAGTCTCTTGTAATTCGGGAACATTGATAAACGTCTGCATTAACAAGTTTTTTTGCAAACTAATCTACGAAATTTACCAGAACACCCCATTTTCTGATTTTACTGGCTTTCCTTAATGCATGTCCTCCCAATGTTAAGTTCAAACTGGTTAATACACATCAGAAATCACATAGATCTCCCAGATCCCTGCATCCGAATAATTTTTCTCAGTCCTAGTCTCCACAACCTGAGAAAGAATTAGTAATCAAAATCCTTTGGCAGGCAGCGATAGTTAAAAACTAAGGTGTTTTTGGTTTTGTTTTGTTTTGTTTTGTTTTGTTTTAGATAAATCTTAGGGAAATCTTATGTCCAAGTGCATGTTACCCTTTGATTTTAAACTTATTTCAGCAGTGCGGTTGGTTCTTTAATACTGACTGCTTAATGGGTACAAGATCTTAAAAATTCAATCATTTTGATCTTTCTTTTTTTCAATCTTACCCTGTTTCCAAGAGACCCTCCTCACTCTGTCATGTGACTTATGCATATGTTCCTGCCAGTGATTCTAATAGCCTGTGAAAATGCATTTGGGTTATTTTTACTTTATTTACATTATCCATTCCCTCCACGCTTTAGACTTTATGTACAGCCATTTCTTTTAGTTATGGCTCTGTATTTCCATTTTTATCTCATTCTGGATTTTCTTCATTGCTTATTACTTTTTTTTTATTATGATTAAAATAAAGTAAGGGATTTGACAGACATCCCTCCAGGCTGGTGTTCTTAAACATAAGACTAAGTGCTAACCATCTGAGGAACCGTTAATTCTTGAATAGTACAATAAACAGAGTCAATGCTCAGCATCTATCAAGTCATAAATATCACTGATAATTATCATCTATAAATTTAACTGGTAAATTATGACAGGCATTCCATTAGAGGCCCTGATCTTAGCAGTCTAATTACTAAGTGAATATAGTTCCATTCGCGTGGACAGCTAACACATCAAAATGAATTTTATCATTATTGCAATATAAGTTATTATTGATTTTGAGTTTATGTGCTTTCCTATTTATTCTAAAGATTGATTTTTCCATATAAGGGAAGGAGTGCCTAGCTGCATGATGCCCTTAAAGCTTCAGAAATAGACTTGTTAAACTAAACCTTTGAAGTATTATTATCATTATACTTAGTAATTACTAAATATCTGTAGTTTTCAAAATAGAAGAGTTAATTTTTTAACTGCTTAGACAGAAGTGCCTTCTTCAAGACTGCTCCTGCAACTTCATTCCTGAATTCACTTTGACCATTGCCCTCAGTTTCTAAATTCTTGTATTTTTTTACCTGCTTTGCCCTTTCACTGAGTCTCTTTACTGAAAAGTCATCAAGAAATACAGATCCTTGCAAATGTCTTGTGTACATATCTTTTCATTTCCTGTGGTAATGATCTACTCCAAACCCAGTCTAAGTGATCTACCACTGCATAACAACACAACAATCACTTAGTGATTTAAAACAACAACCATTTCATTTGTTCATAATTTCATGGTCATTAACTCAGACAGGGTTGGGTAGGTAGTTTTTCTGCAGGCTTGCCTAAGGTTATGTAGTCATGGTGGTTTCACTGTGGCTGCATGGTGTTAGAAGGCCTCACTCATATCTGGAAGTTGGTGTTGGTTGTTAGGGGGACCATATGTCTTCAAAAGGCTAGCATGGGCTTTGTTATGTGGGGGCAATGTTCCAAGAGGCTAAATCCCAATGCACAAATGCTTTTCAAGCCTCAGCTTATGTCATAGTTGCTGGAATTCCATTGATCAAGACAAGCCAACATGGCCAGCAAAGCCAACATGGCCAACAAGGCAAGCCAGCATACCCTCAATGTGGGAAGGAACTATACAAGATCACAGAGAGAGGGACTTGTCCTTTATTAGGGGCCCTTACTGTAACACTGTATCATACTTAAAGTACTGGGGTAGTCTCTAAGACATTCTCTTAGGTTCCTGTCCTGCCGACCTTTTTCTGTTCATTCTACACAACCACCATTGAACAGTCCTTTTAATAACCAATTATTCTGTCACCTAGAACTCAGTTATTCTCAATCTGTGATAATTTTGTTACCCAGGAGACATCTGGCAATGTTTGGAGACATTATTGGTTGCCACAATTTGTCAAGGGAAAGATGCTACTAACTTCTAGTAGGTAGAGACCAGAGATGCTGCAAAGCATCTTGTCATACACAGGGCTAGCTTCCCATGACAAAGAGTTATCTGCCAAAAAATGTCAATAATGGTTAAGAAAACCTACATCCTAGCTCATAAATTCCCAGAGGTTCCACTAATAAAAAGAGAACCAAGGGTTAACTCTTCATCTGGACATTCAGAGTCCTCTGGTCCTACTTCATATACCCAAAACCTCTCCCTTTAGATTCCCATCAGCGCTCCTACTATCCCCTTGATTATGTAATTAGCATAATAGCTCCTTATTATTGTCACAAAATGTGTATATCGAACTTAATTTTCCCCTCCTCTGTCTAACTAAACCATTTCCCAGCCTTCGTGGAAGAGTTGGATCCTTCTGTTCCTACCAACGTTTCCGCAATTTTATTGTGACCTGTCACAAAGACGTTACTTAGTATGAATTATGTCACCTCAAGTAAACAAGCCACAGGAATGCTCTTTTTTTTTTATGGATTTACTTTTCATGTTAAAGTTCTATTCTGTCTGGAATTTGGTTCATGTCTGGTATGAGTTGTAGAATTAACTTTACTATTTTTCTAGTTGTTCTAACACTGGTTATTCAACTATCCCTCCACCATGGATTTAAATGTCACTTTTGGCATATACTCAATTCCTCTCTGTATTTGGATTTATTTCTGGACATTCTAGTCAATTCTATTAAGGAATCACATTTTGAAGGAACTCCTGAGTTTATAAAAAGATTCCTGAAGTTCCTAGTGGGTTGCCTTTCATAATTTAAGTGTTTTTTTGTATACTTTGTACGGAAAAGGAGGTAATGAAGCTTAAGACTAATTCATTAGGCACAAGTACAAATTGACAACCATCTGAAATTGTCATGTAAATCAGTGAAAAAATAATTGATTTATAGAAAGAGTAAGGAACCTACAGTTTATCTAAAACATGAGATGCTTCTGCAAAGCCAGTCACAAGTTGCTGAAGAATGCTTTTGAATATCTTCAGCAATATACTCAGGGGAAGGCCAGGGTTATATAATCTGTCTCTAATTTTTTCAAGAACGAGGGAGAAGAAAGAAATAGGAAGCATTTCTTTTCTGTTCTAGCATCCAGAAATAGCTAGTGAGAAATTGGAGATAACAGAGCAACCTTTGAGAGCCAATGAATTGGTAGGTAAAGAGAGCTTGCCTGTATTTATTAGCATGACTTTGAGAAAGATCAGCTTGCTCTGCGGCTACCAAAGGATTTTAAAAATCAGAGATAATCTTGTTAGAGTGTGTTTCTCAAAACAGTGAAAAGATATTATGTTATCAAATACACTTCTAAAACACAAATAAATTGCAAAAGAACCCTACTCTGCCCCTTCTTGGATAAGATAAAGAACTAAATAAAATATTGGGCATTGCTGTATTACATGAAAAACCATGGTGCATACAATTAAATATGTATAGCATATAAAAGGAAAATATTCTCATATTTTCCTATATTCTATAAAATGACTTGGCGGAGGCGGCGCAGGCGGGAGCTGGTCTCCTCAGGATACTGGCAGCTTCGGAGGTGCAAGCGGCAGCGGCGGCAGCGGGAGCTCGAGGCCCAGCAGCTGAGGTCAGTCTGAGGTCAGGCTGAGGTGGAAGCTAAAGACCACCTTGCTTAAGAATGCTTGGAGGGGCGCCTGGGTGGCTCAGTGGGTTAAGCTGCTGCCTTTGGCTCAGGTCATGATCTCAGGGTCCTGGGATCGAGTCCCGCATCGGGCTCTCTGCTCAGCAGGGAGCCTGCTTCCTCCTCTCTCTCTCTGCCTGCCTCTCTGCCTACTTGTGATCTCTCTCTGTCAAATAAATAAATAAAAAATCTTTAAAAAAAAAAAAAAAGAATGCTTGGATCAATGAGGAGATCAAAGAAGAACTGAAACAATTCAAGGAAACCAATGAGAATAAAGACACTTCTGTCCAAAACCTATGGGTTACAGCAAAGGCAGTCCTAAGGGGGAAATACATAGTCATCTAAGGTTCCCTCAAAAAAAAATTGAAAAATCCAGAATACACCAGCTATCTCTACACCTTAAAGAACTGGAGAATCAACAACAAATTAAACAAACTCCACAGACAAGAAGGGAAATAATCAAGAGTAGAGCAGAGATCAATGAGGTAGAAACCAGAGATACAGTAGAACGTATCAATGAAACCAGAAGCCGGTTTTTTGAAAGAATCAATAAGATCGATAAACCATTGGCCACACTAATCCAAAACAAATGAGAGAAAGCCCAAATTCATAAAATTATGAATGAAAAGGGAGAGATCACAACTAACACCAAGGAAGTAGAAACAATCATCAGAAGCTATTATCAAAATTATATGCCAATAAGCTAAGCAACCTAGATAAAATGGATGCATTCCTGGAAAACCATAACTCCCAAAATTGAAACGGGAAGAAATTGACAACCTGAATACACCGATATCTAGTAATGAGATTGAAGCAGTGATCAAAAACTCCCAAAAAACAAGAGCCCAGGACCGGATGGATTCCCTGGGGAATTCTACCGAACTTTCAGAGAAGAAATAACACCTATTCTCCTGAAGCTGTTTCAAAAAACTGAAGCAAAAGGAAAACTTCCAGACTCTTTTTATGAAGTCAGCATTACCCTGATCCCCAAAAAAGGTAAAGTCCATACCAAAAAGGAGAATTTCAGACCAATATCACTGATGAATATGGATGCTAAGATTCTCAACAAGATCCTAGCAAACAGGATCAACAGTACATTAAAAAGATCATCCACCATGAGCAGGTGGGATTCATTCCTGGGCTACAAGGATGGTTCAACATTTGCAAATCAATCAATGTGATAGAACAAATCAATAAGAGAAGAACCACATGGTCCTCTCAATTGATGCAGGAAAAGCATTTGACAAAATCCAGCATCCATTCCTGATTAAAATGCTTCAAAGTATAGGGATAGAAAGAACATTCCTGAATTTCGTCAAATCTATCTATGAAAGACCCACAGCAAATATCATCCTCAATGGGAAAAAGCTTGCAGCCTTCCTGTTGAGATCAGGAACACGACAAGGATGCCCACTCTCACCACTCTTGTTCAACATAGTATTAGAAGTCCTAGCAACAGCAATCAGACAACAAAGAGAAATAAAAGGTACCCAAATTGGCAATGAAGAAGTCAAACACTCTCTCTTCGCAGATGACATGATTCTTTATATGGAAAACCCAAAAGACATCACCCCCAAACTACTAGAACTCATACAGCAATTCAGCAATGTGGCAGGATACAAAGTCAATGTACAGAAATCAGTGGCTTTCTTATACACTAACAATGAAAATACAGAAAGGGAAATTAGAGAATCGATTCCATTTACTATAGCACCAAGAACGATAAGATCCCTGGGAATAAACCTAACCTAAGGGGTAAAGGATCTGTACTTGAGGAACTACAGAACACTCATGAAAGAAATTGAAGAAGATACAAAAAGATGGAAGACCATCCCATGCTCTTGGATCGGAAGAATAAACATTGTTAAAATGTCTATACTGCCTAGAGCAATCTATACTTTTAATGCTATTCTGATCAAAATTCCACCAGTATTTTTCAAAGAGCTGGAGCAAATAATCCAGAAATTTGTATGGAATCAGAAGAGACCCCGAATTGCTAAGGAAATGTTGAAAAAAATAAAAATAAAACAAGGGGCATCATGCTACCTGATTTCAAGCTTTACTACAAAGCTGTGATCATCAAGACAGCATGGTACTGGCATAAAAACAGACACACAGACCAGTGGAACAGAGTAGAGAGCCCAGATATGGACCCTCAACTCTATGGTCAATTAATCTTCGACAAAACAGGAAAAAATATACAGTGGAAAAAAGACAGTCTCTTCAATAAATGGTGCTGGGAAAACTGGACAGCTATATGTAGAAGAATGAAACTCGACCATTCTCTTACACCGTACACAAAGATAGACTCAAAATGGATAAAAGACCTCAAGGTGAGACAGGAATCCATCAGAATCTTAGAGGAGAACATAGGCACTAACCTCTTCGATATCAGCCACAGCAACTTCATTCAAGATATGTCTCCAAAGGCAAAGGAAACAAAAGCAAAAATGAACTTTTGGGACTTCATCAAAATCCAAAGCTTCTGCACAGCAAAGGAAACAGTCAAGAAAACAAAGAAGCAACCCACGGGATGGGAGAAGATATTTGCAAATGACAGTTCAGACAAAATGTTGATATCCAGGATCTATAAAGAACTTCCTAAACTCAACACACACAAAACAGGTAATCATATCAAAAAATGGGCAGAAGATATGAACAGACTCTTCTCCAATGAAGACGTACAAATGGCTCTCAGACACATGAAAAAATGTTCATCATCACTAGCCATCAGGGAGATTCAAATTAAAACCACATTAAGATACCACCTTACACCAGTTAGAATAACCAAAATTAGCAAGACAAGAAACAACATGTGTTGGAGATGATGTGGACAAGGGGAACCCTCTTATACTGTTGGTGGGAATGCAAGTTGGTTCAACCACTTTGGAGAACAGTGTGGAGATTCCTCAAGAAATTAAAGATTCCTATGACCCTGCAATTGCACTATTGGGTATTTACCCCAAAGATACAGATGTGGTGAAAATAAGGGCCATCTGTACCCCAATGTTTATAGCAGCAATGGCCACGGTTGCCAAACTGAAGATGCCCTTCAATGGACGAATGGATTAGGAAGATGTGGTCCATATGCACTATAGGGTATTATGCCTCTATCAGAAAGGATGAATACTCAACTTTTGTAGCAACATGGACGGGGCTGGAAGAGATAATGCTGAGTGAAATAACTCAAGCAGAGAGAGTCAATTATCATATGGTTTCACTTATTTGTGGAGCATAACAAATAACATGGAGGACATGGGGAGATGGAGAGGAGAAGGGAGTTGAGGGTAACTGGAAGGGGAGGTGAACCATGAGAGACTATGGACTCTGAAAAACAACCTGAGGGTCTTGAAGGGGCAGAGGTTGGAGGTTGGGGGAACAAGGTAGTGGGTATTAGGGAGGGCACATATTGCATGGAGCACTGCGTGCGGTGCAAAAACAATGAATACTGTTACACTGAGAAGAAATTTTTTTAAAAAAAGGAAAATATTCTTCCAGAGTTAATTGACATATTATTCTCTCATAACACACTGAGTGACTCAAAAGTAGATTGCAATTTACCAATTAGGAATCTCAGGTAAAAGTTTAAATACATTATAAACAAATAGTACAATCTGGCAAGAAAATACCAATATTTAAAGTTTTATCATTTTTTATTTTATCATGGGGGTTAGAGATGTTTGACATACAAAAATGGATTATTTTTTATAAGATCTCAACACAGTGCCATGCAATTATTCCTGATAGTCTACCTCTTAAGTCAAAAATAATTTATATCTTGCTTTAATTGGGAATATTTCTGGGCATATTTAACATAGTATATTGTTAATGTCTTTATTACTAGAAATTCTATTTTCCTGAAAACATTAGCATCCTATAATACTTGGACTCTTTTTAAAGTCTCTTTTATTTTGCACAAGTCAGAGGTGACAATGGAGAATCTTCAACCTAAAAAAAAAGTGAAAAGACAAGACCCCCAATTATGTGGAGTGGAGACAGGGGAGCCTGGATTCTAAGCATGGTAAGTGCATGAAAATTATTTATGTTAAGTACTTTATATTTCTCAAGGATAAAGATAGCATCTAACTTGAGAACATCAAGTACATTTTAAAATTTTGTCGCCTTAGTGAGGAATGGTGAGAATATCTGAAGTTGAAGACCAGCTGTATTCTGAAGGAAAGGGTATGTTCTGTGTTACTGTAACACTCACTGTCCATAAATAAAGTTTTATTGGAACACAGTCCTGTGCTTTACTTTCACGCTAGACAGGCACAGCTGAGTAGTTGCAATAGGCACAGCTGACCTGTAAAACCGAAAATATTCATTCTCTGGCCCTTTACAAAAGGATTTTTCCAACCCTACTTTATGTGAAGTAGTGAGGGAAGGAAATGTCTCACATATTCTCATAGCACAAGTTAACAAAATGTTCTAGCAAAGGATCTCCTTGTTTTCAAACTAATCCTCTACCTTGTGCTTTTAAAAATTCTTCAAATCCAATATAAACATAATATTTCAACTTACAGGGAAAGAAGTGCATTCATCTCACAGCAATAGTGGTAGCATGAAGGAAGAATGCGGAAACTCTATCAATGGTGACTCGTTTACCATTTTTTTAAAATAAAGAAATACTGACCAGACAGAATCTTATGCAATCAGCTGATATGTATAACTGCTAAGGTTTTTAGTTTCTTAGTATTGTAGAAGAATCCAGCGATAAATTCTTCTCAGGATGTATTAATTTTGCCATTGGTAAAGAATTGCCAGGCCTAGTTTCAGAAGGTGAAAAGGGCCATGATTTTTATGGTGTTTCCCATTTTGCTTTCCCTGCCAGTAGCTCCAACTTGAGTCTTCACTCACCTTGACCCCAGTTCCATTTCTCCTGTTTCTCTACCTGGTTTCTGAGCAAACATTTTTTTACCATAATTTCAAATTGCTCAGCTGTGTGTGTGTTTGTGTGTCTGCGCGTGTGTGTCTGTGTGAGTGTGTGTTTACCTATTAAAAAAAAAAGTCCTAAAGCCTTTGGAAAGGAGGCAGGATTAAAAATTGGGAATAACTGGGTGCCTGGGTGGCTCAGTGGGTTAAGCCGCTGCCTTCAGCTCAGGTCATGATCTCAGGGTCCTGGGATGGAGTCCCTCATCAGGCTCTTTGCTCAGCAGGGAGCCTGCTTCCCTTCTTTTCTCTCTGCCTGCTCTCTGCCTGCTTGTGATCTCTCTCTGTCAAGTAAATAAATAAAATCTTTAATAAAATAAAATTAGGAATAATTATAAACAACTATTATGCAGTTGTAAGCATTTTAATGTTGATGGTATTGGAACAATAATCATGTCAGTTATTTCCTTATTAGTTTACTACTTGTTTTGTTGTTGTTGTTGTTGTTGTTTTAAGATTTTTTTATTTATTTGATACAAAGAAGGAGAGGGAGAGAGCAAACACAAGTGAGGGAGCAGCAAGCAGAGGGAGAGGAGAAGTAGGCTCCCCTCTGAGCAAGGAACCGGACATGGAACTCGATCCCAGTACCCTAGGATCATGACCTGAGCTAAAGGCAGACATTTAGCAGACTGAGCCATAAGGTGCCCCAATTTACTACTTGTTTGCCTGCTTCCCTCTCTCTCTCTCTCTGCCTGCCTCTCTGTCTACTTGTGATCTCTGTCTGTCAAATGGACAAATAAAATCTTAAAAAAAAAAAACATTATTTAGAACTGTCTAGGACACACTCAACTTTCTCCCAAACTTACTTTCTAACAAAAGACAAATCATGTCTAAGATCACAATGGATTTCTTCTTAGGAAATCCTATAAATTTGATCTCAAATGCTCAAAAATTACTTTTAGCCTCAGGGAATGCAATGTGTGCATTGTTAGATCAGAGACACATTTATATTCATCAAAAATAATGGAGAAATGTACATTTCTATGTGGCATGGAAGTTCCCAATTCTATAACATGAGAAGATGTTAAAATATTAATCCTTTTTTTAGACTAACAAAGATTAAAGCTCCTGTTTCCAGAAGTACAAAATGAGACAAACTAGATCAGTCAGACTGAGATCTATAAAACTCTAAAACCCTTCCTATTCCTCTGGAAACTATTCTATAATTCAGTATTCAAAGGATGAGATATTCAAATAAGGCTCTTTCACCAATACCCCAGAGTCTCAGCTTAGCAATGAACTAGGACACTAATTTTTTACTGATGTAGTAATTGGAAATACAGAATCAGGATTTCTAACCCTCTTACATGTATTCTTTATTTTATTTTATTTTTGCAAATCTTTAATGTTAAAGAAGATGGATGAATAAAGTGAAATCTAGCTTTAAAAAAAAAAAGTTAGAGGTCACATTTGCACCATGCAATGAGATATTAGAATAACACAGAATTCTTTGCCCACTAACACATTTGTGGAGGAATGCCATACCTTCAGGATTTTGAAAAATAATGTAAATTCCATTATGTCTTCTAAGTTCTCAATTCATATTTTTAGTAATAAACAAATTATTGGTTAATTTTTATAAGACATAGAAAATCAGCAAACTGAATTTCCTCAGACTGTTCCATTATTTTGATTGTTTTGAAACCTAAAAAGTTCCAGGGTTCCATACAGAAGTATTTGTTCTATGGATTCCTCTATTTCTTGAAAGATTAACTCATTACAGAAATCTCAGATTTCCTCCAAAAAATTCAGATTTCACAGAGGAGACTAGGATTAATCAAATAGTTCTTGAAATATGGGACATCTGAAATAGTAGTTTCAACTCCCAAAACTCCTCAAATGTTTTTATTTCCCTGGTTTGTATATCACTCAGGTAAATGATATCCCAAGGACAGAGACCAACATAACTGAAAAGTATCTAATGTCCCCCAAGTATTTTTTTCCTGAACTTTTCAATGAATTTCAAAGTACCAAGGAACTAATAAGATTTTTGTGCTATATGAGAAGTCATGAAAACTTGGTTTGGTCTTAAATGAAGTTACCAGAAGCTATTTTCTGGGAAATATTTAATGATAGCTAGAACTCTGTGTTGATAAAATGGAAACAACACTGAGAATTTATAAATAATAGTAATATAAACATTAAATAATAAACCAATGCACAGCTGATATCAAGTTTTCATTTTGTGATGACATTTAGGACTGAAAGAGAAACAAGTGGACAAAAACAATGTTCTCTTACCATCTACAGTTTTCACAGATTTTGAACCACATCCAGGGTGACATTCTTACAGAGACTGAGTATCACATGTTCCAAACTAATGTGACAATAATTAGCCAATGAACAAACTCTGGAAAGGAGAAAGAGAACAAAAAGTTATGAGGATAGATAGTGAAGTGTACTTTTTTACGAAGTTTTCAAAAACTCAGCCCCCAAATTTACCTTGGCCTTGCATGTTCATTAACCCCACACTACCCCTCCTCCCTTACCAGTCCTGCCCTCCCATCCAGACAGAGACTGCAAATATAGTTCCCTAAAAGAAGCACATGCAAAAAATGGGCAGAAGATATGAACAGACACTTCTCCAATCAAGACATACAAATGGCTCTCAGACACGTGAAAAAATGCTCACCATCATTAGCCCTCAGGGAGATTCAAATTAAAACTACATTGAGATATCACCTTACGCCAGTTAGAATGGCCAAAATTAACAAAACAGGAAACAACATGTGTTGGAGAGGATGTGGAGAAAGGGGAACCCTCTTACACTGTTGGTGGGAATGCAAGTTGGTGCAGCCTCTTTGGAGAACAGTGTGGAGATTCCTCAAGAAATTAAAAATAGAGCTTCCCTATGACCCTGCAATTGCACTCCTGGGTATTTACCCGAAAGATACAGATGTCGTGAAAAGAAGGGCCATCTGTACCCCAATGTTTATAGCAGCAATGGCCACAGTCGCCAAACTATGGAAAGAACCAAGATGCCCTTCAACGGATGAATGGATAAGGAAGATGTGGTCCATATACACTATGGAGTATTATGCCTCCATCAGAAAGGATGAATATCCAACTTTTGTAGCAAAATGGACGGGACTGGAAGAGATTATGCTGAGTGAAATAAGTCAAACAGAGAGAGTCAATTATCATATCGTTTCACTTATTTGTGGAGCATAACAAATAGCATGGAGGACAAGGGGCGTTAGAGAGGAATAGGGAATTTGGGTAAATTGGAAGGGGAGGTGAACCATGAGAGACTATGGACTCTGAAAAACAGTCCGAGGGGTTTGAAGTGGCGGGGGGGTGGGAGGTTGGGGTACCAGGTGGTGGGTATTATAGAGGGCACGGCTTGCATGGAGCACTGGGTGTGGTGAAAAAATAATGAATACTGTTTTTCTGAAAATAAATAAATTGGAAAATAAAATAAAATAAAATAAAGAAGCACATGCAATGAACACACCTAATAAAATTTCCAGACCAAAAAACAAAACAAAAAAGTAAAGATGACAGGGGCTATGATCTAAGATGTTAGATTCTATTTGGAGATACTTAGAGAAAGGGTAATAGTAGATAGATCCAGAGGGTTATTACGGTGTTGCCATTTTGATGGATATTTAGTTATAATGAAGTAAAAGTGATCGTTATCTTAACGTCTGGCACCAGACTTACTCCCAGAAGGAACCTGTCTTTGTTTGGGCTAATACTGTGCTAGACGTTTGTAGGAGGAAAGGGCCTGCAGAACAACACGTGATAGTTCTGCCACTCTTCGTGGACAGGGATGGGTTTTTCTTCCTCCTGACAGCTGGGTAAAGACTGTGGAGTGGGGAGAGACAAAAGCAGAAAATAGGGCGAGGCCAGAGCCGGCAAGGTGAAGTTGACGGGACACTTGAGGATGAGAGAAGGTGTTCTCTTTTGTGATGTAGGCCTTTCTTTGGGTTCCCTGAAACATTTCTACTGAGGTTTATTTCACTCACAACTGAGATAGAAGAAGAGGATGAGTCACCATTGCATGTAAGAGGGAACAGGACCCCAAGAAGCACAAGACAGGAGGGGACCTAAGAGTGTAAGTCCCACTCCAGGATTTGTCAGAATCATGAGCATGGAATTTTGGTAACTTTGGAGAGGTTACCTAGATCTCGGGAGTAAAATGTCTTCTCCCAGGACAAGGGATCCATGTATAACCTAAATTGTTAGTCCTCACAGGATGACTCCTGGACCAGCAGATTCAGCATCACCTAAGAAATTGTTAGAAAATTTGGGGGAGAGGGGCTTCACTCCTGATCCACTGAATCAGAAACTACAGGGTTGGGGCTCACCAGTCTGTGTATATAGGGGTGTGTGTGTGTGTGTGTGTGTGTGTGTGTGTGTGTGTGTGTTTGTTTTTAAGATTTTGTATATTTAATTGAGAGAGAAAGGGAGAGAGAGAGAGCAGGAGCACATGGAAGGAGGGACAGAGGGAGAGGGAGAACATCTCCAGCAGACTCTGCTCTGAGCACAGAGCAAGACGTGGGGCTCAATCTCATGGCCCCAAGATCATGACCTGAGCTGAAATCAAGAGGTGGATGCTCACCTAAGTGCCCCACACCAGTCTGTGTTTTAACAAGTCTTCTGAGTGATCCTGATGTACATAAAAATTGAGAATTACTGATCTTAATGATGGTTCACAGCCTTGGCCACACAGCAGATCCACCTGTGATCCAATGATTAGCAAATATGGATGTCAGAGAATCATTGTCAGTGATTCTACCAATCTAAACAAATTGTATTTCTAAGAAACAGATTACTGAAAATAAATCTATAGGTTAAAGTAAAAAATCTCTGGGAAGCAGGATTTTTTACTGACCTTCTAGTTGGGCTCCCTAAAAATCGTAATTCTGCTTTAACAGAATCCATATTCAGTATTTGTGCCTTCTGTAAGCATTAATTCTTCTGTCCATTTCAGACTCTTCTGTTAGGCTAGTTACCAGGTCTCCATTTAAAATTGGGGGACTGTGGGAAGGCAGGTAAGAATGAGGAATAGCAAGAAGGGGGGAAAGTTAGGGCAAGTAGGTCTGTAGCAAACATATTCCCACTATCCCCAGAACTGTTGGGAAATGGGACAGTCATCAGTGTCAGAAACATGAGATGGTCCCATGGAGATAAAGCCATGCCAACGTTAAAGGCAAAGGAACTTTCAAACTTAAATGCTAAGTATTATCATCTTTGCTCTCCAGATGTAGACCCAGATAGTATATGTGGCCTGTACTCACTATCAAAGATGATCTGGTTGGGGATATTGAATATTTCACATAGCATACCATGGAGAGGTCTCCTAATGTTAACAAGGGCAAGGGGTAAAGCTTCCTTAGACAGTCCCTGAAATAATTCCCCATGTTTCATACTGGTGAAAGCACATATCTGTAGTAAGAAATCTATGCTTTTCAATGTTAAAAGAACATTATACATACAAAAAACTCCACAATTTCTGTCCTCATCTTTAAAATGGACATTATCTTAGGGCACCTGGGTGGCTCAGTCAGTTAAGCCTCTGCCTTCTGCTCAGGTCATGATCCCAGGGTCCTGGGATCAAGTCCCACATCGGGCTTCACTGCTCGGCTAGGAGATTCCTTCTCCCTCTCCCTTTGCCCCTCCCCCCCCAACTCATGCGCTCTCTCTCTCTCTCTCTCTCAAGTAAATAAGTAAAATCTTAAAAAAAAAATGGACACTTTCTCTACTTTTCAGTTAATAACAGAAAAATCAGAGGACTTTAAATGTCTTGATAATATCCATAAATATTGAAATTCTGGTATCTCTTTGGGTTCCAGTGAATGATTAGGCCAGTGCTCACAAGTCTTCCCTATAATAATTATGAAAATTCAAAGTTCTTTACAATGGGTTTATTCAAACTCAGTAATAATGATCATTTTTACTTTCTAAGAAATAACCACCTTAAATAAGTAGCATGAGTGTATGCATAGTGAATAATACTTATGATTTGAATAAAAACAATTTAAATGGTATTTATAAACAAATAATAATACCTAACACAGAGTGCTTTTCATATTCCGGGCCCCTAAATGTTTTCCTGAGTTAAGTCACTTAGTCTCCACGAAGACCCTAAGGCAGGACCTATCATTTTCATCTTCATGTTACTGATGAGGAAAGTGAGGCACAGAGAGGTTTAGTATCTCATCCAAGGTCACCCAGCTAATAAAAGAGCTGGGGTTGGGGCCAGGGAATTGGGCTCCAAAGTCCATGCTAAATCAATCTTTCCTCTCAAATGAAACAAATGATTTAGACTACTTGCCCAAGAAGAATTAAATGAGTGTTTTCCTGAACGTTTTAGAGATCTTATCACTTCACAGAAAAAAAAAAAAAAAGAAAAAGAAAAGTAATCTGCTTCTCATTCCTGAGAGTCTATTAGTAAATGAGTGGGCAAGACTCTGTTTTTTTTTTTTAAAAAAGATTTTATTTATTTATTTGACAGAGCGAGATCACAAGCAGGCAGAGAGGCAGGCAGAGAGAGAGGAGGAAGCAGGCTCCCTGCTGAGCAGAGAGCCCGATGCAGGGCTCGATCCCAGGACCCTGAGATCATGACCTGAGCCAAAGGCAGCAGCTTAACCCACTGAGCCACCCAGGCACCCGGCAAGACTCTGTTTGATAATTGTTCCTGTTCATTTCTGGTCCAAACCTCAATGATAATATAAAAACCACAGACGCAAACCCAGGTTTCTGTTGCGTGTTTTCATGAGCATGAAAACAGTGTTTCATGTTTTCCTCTAAGAAAACAAGTTCACTAACGTGAGGAAGGCAATGTAAGGACAGGTTTCACATTGCTATAAATGTTTCTCTCAGGCTATTCAACCACTTTCGGAAGTCCCCATCGCTTTCAGAATAGAAAATTCCTTTCTCTTACAATCGAATAAATCCTGCTCAGATAGGCTCTGCTGTAGAGGTACCCGTGCTCTGAGAGATGCAATAAAATAATAAGACACCCACTCATGTCGTATATTTGCCTACTTGATCACCTCTCTCTAAATTAAGCTACTGAATGGCTGGCTTGGGGGCAGTAAACAAGGCAACATAACTGGTTTTGAATTCACATTTGAATTAACTGGATGTTTTATTGGAGACAAAGTAAAATAGAAAAGGAAGATCCTGAGGCGGCATGAAGCAGGTAATCCAGTAAAAGTGCCAGGAGAGCCAACAAAAATGGGGGTGTTGTCAGAGTTACCAATAAACACACACACACACACACACACACACACACAGCCTACAATCTCCATGTCGGTAAGATAGTGAAAACCAGCAAAATAAGCTCTCAAATCTGGGGTTGTTCTCTCCTCTGTACTTTAATTAGTATGATCCAGCCTTTGGAGACAAGCCAGAATGAAAAAAAAGAAGTCTGTAATTCTGCCTGTTAGTAGGTTCTAGCCTTATGAAGCCCTCTCTGAAGTGAAGCCTCTGGTACATATCAGTGTAATTAGGGACACAGCACCCTTCTGCCGTGAAGGTAGTCTCCTAATTAGGGAACTGACCTGAGCTGTGTATCATTCATGCAGGCCCCCCGCCAACAGTAACACAGGAAAGACTTGGGTTCCAGTCAAGTCACACTTTTGTTAGTTCTGTATTACCCAGATGAGCGACTTTTGTCTCAGAGACAAAATCAGTAAAAGCTAACAGTGGCTTATCATTAGCCCAGCTCAGTGTATATTCACTTTTTTCTTTGTTATATTTCAGCCAGAAGTTTATAAGTGAAATCCAAACATGTATAGTAAGCTGATTAGTGGTATCATAAGCACAGTCTTTATTCAGGTACAGATAAAAGGCAAAATGAAAGAAAGGTCAGTGGGGGGTGTGTTTCCATCTGTACTGTGGCTTAAGCATAAATAACAAATTGGGCCTGAAGGAAAAGCAGCCTCAAGGCTATAATGAAGTACACTTATGATGTCTTCCTCTCTATTCTATTCTACTGCTTTTTCCCACGTAGAGATCTGTAGGATCTGACAAGCGTCCTCTGTCTACCAACTGCGGCATCCATTATGACGATCATAGACAGACGTGATTAGCAAGAGGGATGATATTGGTGAAGTTGCAAAGAGGAGAGGAAGCATGTCGGTTCTGTAAATCTAGCAGAAGTGTGTGTGGGCCCAGTGGTCTGCTAACCCAAGGGCATAGATCTGCGGTAAATACTGTCGTAAATGAATGGAAAAGACCAGGGTAGTTTGAATTCATGTCTATTTTACTTGCCCCTCTTATTTCCATTTGGACCCATTTCCAGACCCTGCATCTAGTATATAGATGCGGTTCCACAGGAGGAAACCAAGTATAACCTTTATATTTTTTGTAGACCAACAGGGGGTCACACCCTAAAATACCACCGCAGAACAAATGAATTCGATAAAAAGGGCTTCGTGTGTGACTCTTCCAAACTGATAAATGATTGTCTCATATATTATCTTTAATCAGAGATTTTAAAATTCAACAGATGTTAACTAGACTTACTGTGGTGATAATTTTGCAGTACATACAAATACTGAATTTTTATGTTGTATGCCTGAAACTCATATAATCTTAGTTATCAGTTAAATTCCAATAAAAATAATAAGTAAATCAAGCAGTTTAGCTCTAGAAAAATAGGACAGTATGTATTTATCATTGTAACACATTGTAAAGTATGTATATTTTATACATACTTATGTATTCTACTTTAAAATGTATTCAGTGTATCAAGAAAACCTGAGAATCACCTGGAAAACTTTTCATGAAATGGTATACTGGAACAAATACTTACAAAATTTTTTAAAAAGTGATCATCAATGCCATAATATCTATAAAGAATATTACAAATCTATAAGCTACACATATATATGTTTCTCTTTGTTTAAGATTTTATTTTTTTTTTGAGAGAGAGAGAGAGAGCGCGCAAGAGTAGGGAAAGGGGCAGAGTAAAAGGTAGAAGCTGGCTCCTCGGTGAGCAGGAAGCCTGAAGCAGGTCTCAGTCCCAGGTCCCCAACATCACAACTCTAGCAGAAAGCAGCCGCTTAACTGACTGAGCCACCCAGGCACCCCCCAAGATATATGTTTCAATAGTACAAAGGGAAATCCCCCAACACAGAAATAAATAAATGCAAAATACCATTTAAAAAAGGGGGAGCCTGCTTTTCCCTCTTCCTCTGCTGCTCCCCCTGATGGTGCTCTCCCTCTCTCTCAAATAAATAAAAATCTTTAAAAAATATATTAAAAAATTTAATGTCAAGAAGCATCAGCAAATCAAATCAAAATAAGATACGCTGTCCATAACATTGGCTCTGTATGTACCAGGGCACTGAGGTCTCCACTGGTGAGGCAAGGCAGGGAGGTCCACACACCGCTGTAGGAAGAATGCACTGTACAGCCTTTCCGAGAGCACTTTAGCAATATTAATTTGAAAGCCTTAAAAATGTTAATTTCCTGATTTTTTGAACTAGTAATTCTATTTTTTAGGGCTTCCTATATATGAAATAATCAAAAATGCAAATATTTGCATACGAGAATATATTTTACTATGTTATTTTTTATAAAAAAAAAATCAGAAGCGGGCGCCTGGGTGGCTCAGTGGGTTAAAGCCTCTGCCTTCGGCTGGGGTCATAATCCCAGGGTCCTGGGATCGAGCCCCACATCAGGCTCTCCTCTCCGCGGAGAGCCTGCTTCCTCCTTTCTCTCTCTGCCTGCCTCTCTGCCTCCTTGTGATCTCTCTCTGTCAAATAAATAAATAAAAATCTTAAAAAAAAAAAATCAGAAGCAATCTCTATGCTCAACAATAAGACAATTTTTAAATTAAGTATATCATATTTATATAATGGGATATCAAGCAAACATCAGAATAATATTTTTGAAAATTAATGGTTCATTAGGAGAACATGGCATAAGTTTAGATGGAAAAGGGACAAACAAGACTATATTTATGGGATGTTTCATATTTAAGTATTTTAAGTGATTTGTAAGGAAGCTTTTGGCAAATATAACCTCTTTTTTAAAAAATCACAATATGAAAGAATTTGTTCTTGACTAGACTTCCTTTTCCTCTCCTCTGCCCACCTGAATCCTACCAATCCTTCAAGGATTATCTGAGGTTAAACCATTCTCCAGAAGTCTCCCCCCTCTTAAAGGATGTGTATGCTATTTAGATTTTTGCATGTGTGTGTGTGTGAGAGAGAGAGAGACTTTTCTTAAATTAGGTGATAAGTACCTTGAAGAAGTACTTCTCTGGAATATTGTTTTCTATTCCTTACTGCAAACAACTCACCTAATTATTTTGAATTTATTATCTATTTAAAGTATGCCAATTAAACTCGATGGCAGGAGTTTGTTGCGTCTACTCCCGGAATAGTCAGCTCTTGTGATTCTAAGGAGTAAAGACTTAACCACAAAGCAATCACTTATCTGAAAAATTTTAAAGATATGTACCAGTAAGAGCAAATAGGTACAAGAACATTATTTGATGTCTCCAGGAAAATAAAATGCTTCCAGTAAACCATTACCCTGTCCTACGACTTCCCTGCAAACGAAAAATAGTGATAGTAATAACATCTAGAAGCTGGAGAATCTGTTGACTTCTTATAATCATTAAAAAGTTGATTCTCTGTAAGTTTGATTATTCTAAATCATTTTATAGATATAAAATCTCCATTTTCATGAGATGAAATAATTTAAGCATCCTTTACAATGTTGTAAAACTTCAGACAGTAATTATTAAAGTGCGTGTGACCTTTCATATTTGTACACATTCCAAGCCAATATCCCCTCTATGTTTATTTTATTGTTTTTAATTTTTTTAAATGTTTTCAGGTATCTTTGGCAAAGAAGATGCTTTAAGTAACCAACCCTGATTTGGAGCTAACCCACTAATGACCCTGTGGTGTACTAAATGTGTTAGGTGTTATGAGAGATGGAATGAAGTACAATTAATTCCTTAAAATCTTTGTTTGATGAGATGGCCCATTCAGAGCTCAAGAATATATCTGTTCAAATATACAGCTATAAAAGCAACCAGATGTGATATATGGGCTTAGGCAACAACTGTCATCAGTGTCTTACTCAGAAAGTGGAAATAATGCCAGCTCTGAACACTTCTCCATGAGTTTTAGTTACATGGTGTATACCAAGTTATCCCCAAACTTAGCTTAAAATAATAATCACATAATACCTCTGTTTCTCTGCCTCGGGAATCTAAGTACAACTTAGTTGAGTGGTTCTGGCTCAAGGTGCCTCATGAGATTGTAGTCAGACTGTTGGGAGGGCTGAGTCTCATCCACAGGCTTGGCTGTGGGAAGATTTCCTTCCAAGCTCACTCACATGGTTATTGTTCCTTTCTGGCTGTTGCCCAGAGAATTTAGTTCCTCACAGTGTGGACTTCTTCCCAGATTGCCTGAGTAACTGCTGGCTCTCCCACAAGAAATAATGAGAGAGAGAGAGAGAGAAAGAAGAAAGCTGCCCTAGATGGAAGGCTCAGTCTTTTATCACCTTGTCTCAGATGTGAGATGCTATCACTTCTGCTGTGTTCTGTTGGTCTCCGAGATTAATGCTAATACAGTGTTGGAAGGACCTACACAGGGCATGAATTCTAGGAGCTGGGAATCATCGGGAGCTAGTTTGGGAGCTAGCTACCACAATGATAGAATATCATGTATCTGTTATTAACTGTGATCAAATATTAAGAGTCACCGAAATAGGCATTTTGTCACATCCCTTGACTTGCTTGGGGCCCAGGAATGCCATAAGCAGATTCAGATTCCTTTTGGCCTACCACATCATAGTCTACATTATAGGCTGCATTTAAGGTGCCCTTAAAATGACGAACTGAAGTGGATAATTAACTCATGATTCATTTTTGTAAAGCAACTGGATAAAAAAGGGCAATCTCATTTCCCTACCCTCTTTTGCTTATTCCTGTAGAGCTGAGGTCTAGATATTTGGGCTGGCGGCAGCTTCTTGCCAACACGTGGATTCCTGCATTGTAATCTGTCGGTTTTCACTCACATCGAGATACCTGTAGAGTTTGAGTAAAAAGGATTTAGTAGGGGCTTTTCATAAATGGGCACACTCAGTTTCCCCTTTCTTAGCTAGCAGATCAGGAGTTGGTGTTTCTATATGGGGAAACATTAGTGTCATATTTAACTGAGTCACTGAGAGGAAAGGACACTTCACTGGAATTTGCCGTTACAGAGAAGGCACACATCGACGCAATTCAGATCACATTGTCCTTTGCCCGAGTCTTACTTTCCTAGAGATAGAGGTCTGTCTACACTGCCCCCCACATCTACTTAGTTAACTATCATGAGCTCTAAGTATTTAAACAAGTTTAGTCTTAACCTAGAATTTCATAGATTGATCTGATCATGAGAGTTATTTTAAAAAGCAATAAAGATAATATAAGCAAGATTTCTATGACCAGAGTTCAAATAAAGCTCAAATGTTTTTGCAGCTTTTATTTAAGTATTTTTAAGTGTCAAAATCAAGACATAGAATAAAGAGGTTTCTAATCAAAAAGCTATTTGAAAAATCATTGTCAAATTTTTGCAAGAGCAAGAACAGCTTCAGCTTTCATAACAGGGAAGGGCTTGTAATATAAACATCTACTCAGATATGACAGTAACTAAATTTTAACATTTTATTATTTGTATTATTTATATTCTTTGTTCTTAATCTCTTTTTTTGTTGTTTAATGTCAAAAGTCACCTTGGAGAGTCAGTTTACAACCCTTTAAGCTCATGAGACAAAAATCACTTCCAGGGTCTTCTCTTCTAGAGTCTTACTTCCAGAAACCACCACAGGTTCCCTGCCTGGCTTCTCCAAGGAAGCAAACAAGCATTTCAGAATGCCTTTGCTTGATTTGCATGAAAGCCAGCAATAGGTGCCCATAAAAAGGGGTGCATTTCTAGCAGCAAGAATGGCATTGTTTGCCTTTTACTCCCTTTTCCCTCTTCTAAAGGAAACAGGTCATTCTTAAGAAATGAAAGTCTTGGGGCACCTGGGTGGCTCAGTGGGTTAAAGCCTCTGCCTTTGGCTCACGCCATGATCCAGGGCCCTGGGATCGAGCACTGCATTGGGCTTTCTACTTGGCAGGGAGCCTGCTTCCCTTTCGCTCTCTCTGCCTGCCTCTCTGCGTGCTTGTGATCTATGTCTGTCAAATAAATAAATAAAATCTTAAAAAAAAAGGAAATGAAAGGCTCATTAGACAGGTACAGGGGCTGGAGTCAAAAGTGTGGGTTTTGTGTCCTTGTCCTCTGATGCATCCCATGACACTCAACCCATCCCCTCGCAGCAGAAGGCAAATTTCCATAGAATTAGGGTACCCTTATCTACTTATGTTGCAAATGAAAGATTAAAACCAGTTTCCTGTTGGGGAAAATACAACATAGGATGTGTAGCCAGATGACTTGGTGTGGAATCCCACAGCGCCATTTACTAATTATGCAAATCTGGACAAGTTACTTAATTCTTTTAAACCCCTGTTTCCCTTGGGGAAAAAAATAATGGGAGTAATTGTTTATCATTTAGTTATTATGGCGATCAGTGTATGTGTTTATGAAAGTGCTACTCTGATGGAAGGCAGTATTATTAAAGAGGTGACATATTGCTGGATTTCCCAGCTCTTCCTCTGTCCCCCATGTTTTCAGTAGCAGTGGCAGTCCCTATTCAGTGCAACTGTTCCTGCTGGTGGTGTCATCGCCCCTTCCAAAGCTCTCTTTCGTCAGAGAGAGTAGTTTGTAGTGAGCGACGCTCAGTTGCTAATACTCATTCGTTCTGATGGAGAGAGCACTTGGTGGTCAGATGACTTGGGATCTGATCCCAGTCCTGCCGTTGCCTGGCCGTGTGAGCTTGGGCAAGTCACAGCACCCTCTCTGGGTCTTGATACTATCCTTATTATTTAAAGAAGTGTTTGGATTAGGGGAATCTTTAAGGTTTTCTTTGGCTCAAAAATTCAAAATCTATAATTATCGTAGACGTTATATCATAAGTTATTAATATTTCCTTAAGTGCTTCAACTATACAATGGCCATTTTTTTTAATGACTGTAAAACTTTTTGACATTCCTTCAGCTGAGAGGTGAGCCTTCCCTATAAAAGTGGGCACAGTCATTATGTACGTGTATCAGTAGAGCACAGAGGAAATGATACTATGTGAATTCCAAGGCTACGTCATACAGAGGGATACAGCTGCCTCCTTGCTTCCTAGGTACTCCTGCTAGAGCCGTGAGCTTCCATGTAGAAAGCTGCACTGTCCTGGGCAGCCATGCCATGAGGAAGGAAGGCCAAACCATAGGGAAAGGCCATGTGTAAGCTCTTCGGAGGACAGTATCCATTCAGTCCAGAGTTCAAGTCATCCCTATCCAGAAGCCAAACATGTGAGTGAGAGATTATTCTAGACCCTCTCAGTCTTCCCAGTTGAGGCCCCAGATATTACAGAACAGAGATAAGCAATCATTTCCATACACAAACCACAGAATCTGGGAATTTAATAAAATGGTTATTTTTGTACCGCTTGATTCCAGGGGCGGCTGTTATACAGAAATGGTAACTGGAAGAAAGGCTAATAATACCATATAAAATAAAGATAGGAGGTTGTCCTCCATGTCCTTTGCAGCTGTGGCATTCTGAGTTAAAAGAATATAGAGAAACTGGTCATGAGATGGGAATCAGTTAAGCACACAGTGCTGTGGCTCAGACCTTTCGAGCATCAGCTTTAACACCGTGCCTCTCCCTAGTGAACACTCTTGGCTAAGTGGGCTTCTGTTATAGATGGTATTTTGCCTGACTGCTCTGCCTTCCCTTGACTTCTTGTCACCATCACCATTATTGCTTACATTTGAGGGTAAAAGGACAAAGAGGTTAGAACTATTTACTGCTGTTGTTAAGACAGGCCTGTTAAGGATATAGAATGGCCACTGTGCTGTTGTTGGAATCCTACCCTAAATTTGCCCTTCAAAAAACCTTTGATTAGACCAAATCTCACACTTCCTCAAACTAAGCATCCAGTCCTTTCTGTTTCGTTCCATTCCAGTCAGTGTTGATGGGTCAAATCCCTTCACAGAATGATGATCCTTAAAACAACAACCCTCCCAAAATTAAAAAAAAAAAAACCATAAACCATAATTCTAAGCCAATCAACAGAAGAAATTAAAAAGGAGGCAATCCTTGGAGAGTCTTCTTTTCACAATATCTGTAAAGCTACTGAAAAAGATTGAAGAAACACTGAGTCCGTCTGTGCAATAAAAGGAGATGACCAACATAAGAGATCCTTTAATCAAAAAGCTATATGTAGTGACAAAGCACTTGATAATCAAGGTCTGTTAGAGAAAAGGAGAGAGGATGAATCTGTACAAATATACTTGGTGGTATTAGTCCATTCAAACTGCAAGAAATTACTTCCTTTATCTTCCCATAGCAACAAAACCTCAGTGACAAATCCTGGAAAATTATTTGCTTCATCTGATGAGTCAATTCTGTTTTCCAAACAATTATATTCTTGGTAGATGGCATCAACTGTCAAACCTCTCACTTAACGCTGTATACTTTTTTTTTCTTTAGCTAGCTAAAAGCTTTATTTCAAACAAAAAATAAAAACAAAAGGTTGAGAGTTATTTCCCTGGGTGCCAGAGCAGGGAGGGATCAGGCCAAGGAATTCTCTGTGGCTGGCTGATATCCTCACACACTGAAGAGGTTGTGATCATTCCCTTCCTTGCCCCTGGGATGGGGATCCCTCTGCAAGCATGAGACCCTGCACCAGAGCCCACCTAGCAAGAGGAACTCGGCCTGGGCCAGTCGTTGGGTGGAGACAGAGCCGGGGAGCAGGTAGGCCATGGCCAACCACAAGATCAGTCCTGATCAGTCCTGAGTACCAAGGACTCTCCCCACCCTCCCCACCCTCCCCACCTCCTGGGACCCCAACAGAGTAAGGTTGGCCTGTGGGAAGGAACGTCATGGACCCTGGCCAGTAGAAGAAAGAGAAGATAGTCCCAGTGCCCCTCACATCGATTACCTCTGCTCTCTAGAGGGCAGTGAGCCCTGTCTGGGTACTTTAATACAGCTGACAATGACATTAAAATATTGTCCACTCTCTAAAACCAGCTAAATGTTCAAATTAGTATCGGGACACCCAAGTAGTATAAAATAAAACAGGTCACATTATTTAATACTTGCCCACAACCAAAGCTAGCTTGCCCTGGACAGAAGACCTCCACACCCTTCCTGTACTTTCAAACACCAATTTAGTGCTGAGTGTAAACAACAGTTCAGCTAAGAGGAAGAAATGAAAGCTTCACATTTATGGACTGTCTACCTTGTTCCAGGTAAATGAGTTTCATAACTTATATTGTTAATAGGGAGGAATATGGGGTTCAAGAGCTGTTTTGTATCTGACTCAAGCTTGAGCATTAAAAGCGTCTGTAAGAGGGTAAGTTTCCACCTTTCATGCTCTGTTTCTTTTTGCTACTTCCAAGGCCACGCTGAGCTTTACTTTACCAGCCAGATAGTCAAAGTATCGGCCACTTCCCTCCAATCTTGAAGAGTCATAAAAAAGAAATTAGTCTCGAGCCCTGAGGACCATTATGTTAAAAGTGAAAAAATAAAAAGTGAAAGACACCACCAAGCCTGGAGAACAACATGAAGATGCACCAGCTGAAACTAGCTTCAACTTGACCCATCCAAGGTCACTGAGAACTGAGAAGGCATACACCTTGCCCCTCTCTCCTCAAGCTTATTTTTCAAATCTTAATCCCCCTCAATGTGTTTTTTTCATTTCCACTTGATAAAACAATTAATCTAACTGAAAATATTAACCCAAAATAAAATTCTCCTTTCTCACCCCGAATTTACCGTATAATTGTGAATAAACTGTAAGAGAAAAGCTTTGTGTTTTTAAAAAGAAAATTCAAGGCATTATATGGCATCATGTAATTGAAAGTACCTTGAAAACTGTTTCAAGGCCTGTAAACATTATGAAAGTATATGATTACATTATTATAGATCCCGGGCAATTTATGGCAAGCAAGTGTGCTGCTAGGGTATAAAACCTGAACCTAATCATAGACGGGAATTTTGATGATAAGACTGCATAACAGTAAGGACCAACAGAGTCTTGCTAGTGAAGCAAGTGGGATCTTGAGCAACAACACTATAAAGAACCAGAATATCTATATTAAAAATCTGTGTGTTCAAAAACACAGGTGAACCTCAAAGCATTAGGTTGAGGGAGAGAAGCGAAACGCACACAAAAAATACACACTGCTCTTTAATTGCATTTAAATGAAGTTCAAGAAAAGGTAAAACTAAGCTATGGTGATAGAAGAATAAAGAATGATTACTTCCAGGGAGAGAGATGGTAGCTAAAGAGAAACATTAGGGAGCTTTCTGGAGTGATAGAATATATCTTAATGTGGGTGGTGGTTATATGGATGTAGACACATACTTTCAGTAGTACACTTAAAGCTTTGTTCATTTTACTCCATGTAAATTATACTTCAGGAAGACAAAAATAAATAAATAAAAATCATTGCATTAAATCTGAGTTTCATAAAAGGGATAAACTTACTTCAGCACAGTATTTCGAAAGTTCATGCTACCAAGTCATGGCTTAAGCCAGAGGTCGGAGAACCAGAGCCTACAGTCACCATATTTATTTCAAAAACAACAACAACAACAAAAAGTTGAATTGGAACATGGACACACCCATTTGTTTATAGAGACTATATATTCTTCCAAGCCTAAAATATTTACTATCTGGTGCTTTCCATAAAAAAATTTGCCAGTGGGGCACCTGGTGACTCAGTGGGTTAAGCCTTTGCCTTTGGCTCATGTCATGATCTCAGGGTCCTGGGATCGAGACCGGTCCTGGGATCAAGTCCCGCGTCGGGCTCTCTGCTCAGCAGGGAGCCTACTTCCCCCTCTCTCTCTGCCTGCCTCTCTGAATACTTGTGATCTCTCTGTCAAATAAATAGTCTTTAAAAAAACAAACATTGCCAAGTACTGACCTGGGCCAATAGTTTGTAACTTCTGGGGGATTCATTTTTGTCTCAGAGAATCCAGTGAAAGCCATAGATCATCTCCAAAGGAAAATATACAGGTTCTTAAATATAAAATATTACTTATAATCTTGGGAAGTTCTACCCTCGGAAGCACAATCATCATCCCCAACTTGAGACCTCCTGTTTGAGGTTTCCATCACCATCTACTAAACCACTGTACTGAGAAGAGTCCACAGGTTGGCTCTATGAACCACAAACGATTGAACTTCCTCTTCACATTCTCATTCTCTCCATGGAACTACGCAGGGTATAGCCAATAATAAAATAAAATTGCCATATCTAGTCCTGCATCAGTCAGCGTATTTTGTTCTCCTTTTAGGTGACAGTCTATATACTAATTAGCCTTAAAATTTTTTTCTAAAAATGTCTAGTTTGATACCAAATTAGACCAACAACACCAGAAGTGATGAACTGGTGGTCCTTAGCCTCAATACTAGAAAAAAGCACAAAGTGATAGCTTACAGACAAGGGGTGAGCAATCTCACATTCACATGTGAAGATATTGTCATGCTTATTCAATAGACCAAGGATAGAGAGGAAGTAAAAACATGGGGACCAAACAATGGCATGTATGTGGATACCCTGAGCTCTCTCACAGCAGGGCCATCCCCACACATCTGTTCAGCCCCTGCAGCACCTTGAATGTTGCAGGAAACTCATAGGCAATAAAGAAATGGATAAATTATACTAATTTATAAAAACAAAAGTCATTATTTTATAAGTGTTTCAGGCTTCCTGGGAGCAACACGATAGTTTAATTCATTTTGCATTGCATAAAAAGACAATTATGAGTGAGGAACAGCCCTTGTGTTTCTGTAATGCTTATTTCATATTAATGTGCTCACACAACATATATCAAAGGTCTAGTTGGTGGGAGGTCTGCCAACTTATTAGCACTACTTACTATCCTAAAAGAAAGCACTCACAGAGTCATTTGAGGAGGACATGGCATGTTTTGAGCAATTCCTAACTAATAATAATATTATTATTATTATAAAGGATCTTCACACAAAATAAAAACACTCCAGTCAACATGA
This sequence comes from Neogale vison, assembly GCF_020171115.1. Classification (NCBI taxonomy): domain Eukaryota; kingdom Metazoa; phylum Chordata; class Mammalia; order Carnivora; family Mustelidae; genus Neogale; species Neogale vison. The sequence goes on along the minus strand of NC_058099.1, from coordinate 78,099,945 downwards.
TCTCTGATCTAATGCTAGTTCTACAGTTTTTCATTACTGCCTTGATAGCGGCTATACCAACAGTGGGTGGCATTCTACAAAAGCTGATTAATGCTAGGATTTCAAACTGCTGAATATTGAAGGAATGTGCCCCATGCTGATAATTTGCTAATCAAAAAATCGTCATTTCTATCATTGTGCAAGGCTTTAGCCTATCTTATTTTCTTCTCAAATGCCATGTTATATATTCTCCCTTCAATGAAATTGAATGTTTTCCTAACAGTAAAAAGGCTTTATGGGTTCATCAGGAGGCTAAATCTGTCTCATTCCAATGAATCAAATACCAAAATGGAAGGAATATATTTCTGAATACATTTGCTATTTTTGGTATCAGGTCAATAACAATCCACAGATCTGTGATGACACAGACCTCTTAAGTTTATCAAAAAGGCATTTTATTACCCACGCAATTATATTTTTATAGAAAATTAAATGTGCCAGTTCATTTGTGGTCATTAGAATTGTTAAGGCTTCAGAGGTATAGATCATCCTATGCAAAGTGGCCATCTCAGTGTGGACAAATGATGACTATCAGAACTACCATATTTAGAAGCCAAAATGGCTTCTTTAAGACTGACACTAGTCCCTGTGGCTCTTAAGCCACAGGGGACATGGGCCAAACTCTCAAAGTGACTCTCCATCCCTTCCCCCATGGCTTGAAGTCAAGGTGCACTTCCCTCTTTCATTAGAGTATACTGCTAACTTCCTCCTCAAAATCCCTTCTCCAGCTCTACAACCTTTACTTCTCCTACAGACTGAGAGTAACTGCCAATCCTGCAGAACTAACCTTACACTCTCTTAGCACGTCCTCTATGGGTGGTCTGGCATCTTAATTTAGAATGAAAATGGGGGTATTTTCTCAAACCTTGTATTTTAATGGCAACTCAGAGGACAGGATCTAACACCCTAGCAAACATAAGAAGAAAGGAGTCAGAACAGAAATGGGCACATAGAACCAGGATCTTAAATGTCTCTACCTTCAGTAAATGAATAAACTGGGCTCACCCCCAAAAAAGGAGACACCACAGAAAGTCTCCATTTGCCCTTCAGTTTATAATCACAAGTTGGCCCTCACACTCCTTGGTGCCCTAAATTTGTACCACTTGTTTGATCTGAAAAACCCCAAGTCCAGATTTTTTTAAAGTGATTCTGATTTAGAACCAGGAAAAAGAAAGGGCAAATTCTTACTGGAGAAATGTACATTTACCCTGTCCTCCTGGTGTTCTGAAAGGAGCTTGAAACATGAGCTGACATTAAAAACTCAGAAGCCACATGAGAAACAAGGCACCATGAGCAAGAATTGCCAGAAACAACAAGTGGCAAAGTCAGATGCACAGAACCTGAAGATATTGGAATTTTTAGTTACAGAATATAAAATAAGAATATATGATTTTTCTAAAGAAATTCCAGAAAATATTAGAAGTATGTGCAAATAATGAAAAACTATCAAACTTGGATAGGCAGATTTGAAGAGAAAAAAGAAAAGAAGAAAAGCGAGAAGGAGGAAGAGAAGGAAAAATGAAAAAGGAAGGAAAGAAGGAAAGAAATCTAAGCATGAAAATGTAATAATTAAAATGTAGAATTCAGGGATGCCTGGGTGGCTCAATAGGTTAAGTGTGTGCCTTCAGCTTGGGTCATGATCCCAGGGTCCTGGCATCCAGCCCCTCATCTAGCTCCTTGCCCAATGGGGAGCCTGCTTCTCCCTCTGCTTGCTGCTCCCCGTTTGTGCTCTCTCTCCCTTTCCCTCTGACAAATAAATAAATAAAATCTTTTTTTTTAATGTAGAATTCAATTGATGGATTATATGGCAGGCAGTGGGAGAGTTAATGAGCTAGAAATCGAGATGATGGTTATATGCAGAATGCAAATGTTTACAAATTTGACAAGACATTGATCTTCCCAAGTAACATAACATTTAAAAAAATTTTAATAAGAAAATTTCAGAGAGAATTTTTGAAGGAAATTGAGAAAACATTCTAAATATAGTCCAGAAAAATGGAACAGGAAAGAATGGAGAATAAACTGTTTAAAAATAAAATGAAGCACTTCTCCTTTAATTTAATAGAAATATAATAGAGAAACGTGATGTTAACACAAGAATTGGCAGACACATTAATGTAATAGAATGGGTAGACTTTCTATGCATTCTGATGAGGAGGAAAGCTTACTATCTAATAAAGCTTCTAACCCAACAAGATACGATTTAGAAACATATCTAATACTACCCAGCGAATGGTATTAGAAGACTGGCCCCTCTCACAGAAGTCATTCCAAATCATCACTTTCCACTAGTGACTGGATTTTTCCTTCTTGCATCTTTAACATTGAATCTCTTTTCCTAGTAGCCAATGAAACAAATGACCAAAACCTGAGAAAAGTGAAAACATCCACAGCTCTTCAACAACAAATCCCCAAAAAGCAAAAGTCATTGAAGGTAATACACTTAAAACACCTTTAAAAGGAAATAAATAGATTCAGGAGGCAAGAAGGGTCACTATGACTTGGTTCCCAGTCCCACCTGCAGCTCCAGGATTGGTGCTGGCAACAAAATGCTGAGAATTCTCAGCAATTCCTAAGAATTTGAAGAGCAAAATGATTTCTGCACAATGAGTTTGCAAATAAGATGACTTTTTCTTTGAAAAGATAAGAAAAAGGAAGGCAAAAAACAACACTAACAGCAGATAGTTTGGGGTGTTAAGAATACAGGAAATTGTATTTTCTTAGTACATTTTTAGTTTCCTGAAAATAAAATCATAAGAGTTAATTGGGAAACACATTTTAAAATAGAAAAAGTGGACAAATATTAAGTTCAGGGCTTTTGATGCCTTTTTAAAACTAAAAACAATGGAAGAAAGCATAAAGGAGATTAGTATAACTAAATAGTTTTTATAAATCTGAACATAGAAGTTTTTAAATGTGAATGGCAACCTGGAAAAATGCTTACAATAGCTGTAATGGAAAGTTAGTGCCCCTATATCGAGAGCTCTTAAAGAGAAATAAAACCTCTGAAATATGAACATATATTTCACAGAATAGAGGCATATAATAAACTCGGGATAAACAAATGTTCTATTGGAGCCCCTGGGTGGGTCAGTCTGAAGGCTTAGCCTTCAGCTAAAATCATGATCCTGGGGTCTTGGGATCTAGCCCTGCTTTAGGCTCCCTGCTCAGCAGGAAGCCTGCTTCTCTCCCTCTGCCCTTCCCCCTGCTCATGCTGTCTCTCACTCTCTCAAATAAATAAATAAATATTTTAAAATTTTTTCTATTAATTGTTTAACTGCTATCAAAGAGCAGCAAATCAAAATGGTGAAATTAACCTAACTCTATCTGAGAAGCAAAAAATTTTATTTAAAATTATAATAATGCTCAATGCCAGTAAAATGAGGTTTGATTGATATTTTTACATTCTGCTGGGATACATACTGTTACCACTTTCTAGAAAGCTATTTTACAATATTTATGTTCATGCCCTTGATCCAGTAATTCCACCTCTAAGTCTCTATGCTAAGATTTTTCATCATATTACATACAATAACAAACATCCAGAAATCATCCAAATATCTATTAGTGAGTTTGTACATAAATTTCATGCAACCATTAAAAGTTATTCTTTCAAGGGATATTTAATGAATTGAGAATATTCTTTCAATGCAGTCAATGAAAGTAAAAACTACAAAACTATCCTTGTGATCATGGTTCCATTTCAATTATTTTTTTTAATATATAGAAAAAAGGCTGAAAGAAATAGATCACATGTGAACAGTGCTTCTCACAGGGTAGTAGAATTAAGGGCCATTTTTACTTTTTTAAATCTAATTCTATAAGTTTTAATTTTTTAAAATATACATTATTTTATATTTTAAAAATAAGCATTGTGGGGCACTTGGGTGGCGCAGTCAGTTAAACGTCTGACTCTTGGTTTCAGCTAAGATCGTGAACCCAAGGTCCTGAGATTGAACCCTGCATTGGACTCCATGTTCAATGTGGAGTCTTCTTGTCCCTCCCCCTCCCTCTGCTGCTCTTGCTTTCTCTGTCTCTCAAATAAATAAATAAAACCTTTTAGAATAAATAAAATAAAGTAAGTGTTGTATTTAAAAATCCCTCTGGGGGGGCGCCTGGGTGGCTCAGTGGATTGAGCCGCTGCCTTTGGCTCAGGTCATGATCTCAGTGTCCTGGGATCGAGCCCCGCATCGGGCTCTTTGCTTGGCGGGAGCCTGCTTCTCTCTCTCTCTCTCTGCCTGACTCTCCGCCTGCTTGTGATCTCTCTCTCTGTCAAATAAATAAATAAAATCTTTAAAAAAAAATAAAAATAAAAAAAAAATAAAAATCCCTCTGGGTTTAAGAGTCAGTTTTCAATAAATATAGAAGAAATAAAATAAAATATAGATATAATAATCTAATATCTACAGAGAAAAGAACTGTGTTATCTTAAAAGAATAAAATCTTTGTTATTAAAAAACACTATGCCTTCAGTAGAACTTGAATGGAAAATGTCCACATGAAGAAATGCAAAGAGCTAACATATGAATCAAGATAAAACCAAGTAATGAAAAACAGGAGTATTAAAGGAATCATGCAACATCTTTTTCTCCCTATCAAATCAGTGATGCTCAATTTGTCCTCAGCCCTCAACTCTCCACCCCATCCCAAACAACAGAGTGACTGGCCAGAGTATCATGAGCAGGCATTCTGTTCTACCATTGATGGAGTATAACTTGATGGAATCCTTGAAATCATCTGGAAATGTGAATCAAGATTTCACGGTATTTTCCTGTAGTTGCTTAGACCCAGAAATCTCCCTTTGGATATTCTAGCCTAAATACATAGTCGAAGAAGGGGAGGTAGGAATCTCCATGCAGAAACATCATTGGAGCTGTATTTACTTCCAAATATTAGAAACTGTTAACTGTTCAACATTTGAGAGATGGATAATAAATTTTGGAAACACTAAACTGATTTTAATCACAAGTTTTCAATAATGTAGGAAATTGTTTTCTAAAATGTTAAAGGCAAGAAAGTTAAAACTATTAAAAAAACCTGTGTATTAAAAACAGTTAGAAGCAAATATATGCAAATAGTAATACCTAAAACAAAGGAAGAAGGAAAATACACTGGAATTTTTCTAAACTGAAGGATTAATATTATAGAGTGAGTGAAGGTGAAATTCGAAACCAGCAACGGGCAACATTTTGGAAATCCCTGCCAAGACTTCATTTCTAGTTTTATCTTTCCACTTAATGTTGACATATGTCAAAATTATCCAAGGACAAGGACTCAAAAAAATGAGATAATTCAGAGAAACCACAGCCTGCAGCGAACTTATTCAAGAAATGTTGGCCTTCTTAATTTACTCATACACTTGCTAATCAGAATTCAATTTGATGAGGTTTTTATTGGCCAGCTGCAACCCTTTTTTTTTTTTTTTGGTTTGTTTGTTCGTTTTGCTTTATTTGTTTGTTTTTTTAATCACAAAGGGCCATGCTCCTTGGTGTGTTTTTCTACCAAACAAGCTATTACACAATCCACAGCCTGTTGACCTTGGGAGGATTCAGGGTATTCCCCCAAATTATCCTGTGTATTGTGCCAGATCCTGCAAGTGCAAAAGGTAGTCTTGCTTTAAAAGTTGCTTATGGAGACAAGGTTATCATTGTAGAAATACTGGGAAATAAGCAGTGTATGCTACAGGCATTCAGAGAAGGGGATAATCAGTGTAGGCTGAAACAAAGGGGCATTTATTGAGCACCTACTAAATACCAGTCACTGAGAGTTGTGTTTTTTTTTAAATAAACTTTCTCTTAATTTTCATAACAGCTCTCCCCAATAATCACTATGACCCATATTTTATAAGTAAGGTAACTGGGGCTCAGAAAATATATGTAACTTTCCTAAATCCACATAACTAATGAGCAGGCTTATGATTCCATTTTTTCTCCTGCTACTTAAAGAATGCTTCACAGAGAAAGTTTGGCGGGGACGGGGAATAACATGTCAATATGTAAAAGGAGAGATATTCTGTAAATAAATTATAACCCATCCATTACTCCCTCCTCACAATAAGTTGACCAATGACTAGAGTCAATTTAGTAGAATATTTTTCTCCTTATAAAGTAGAAAGGCTAAGGTATCAAAAACAACCACAGTTTTAATTAAGCAAATATCTAGTTTCTCAATTACTCTTTCCAAAACACAATATTAAACTGATTCATATGCCTTGTGGTTTATGAAATTATAAGGAAGAGAGTGAATTGAAGTGATGTTTCAAACAGATCCTTGAGAAAATATCAAACGCCCAATTCACATCACACTCCTTATTTGCCATGTTTTTAATACATTTTCATATCTAAGTACTATTCAGTTAGACTTTCCCAGGCTGGTAACATTGGGAAAATTTATTTTTTTTTATGGACACTGAAATACAAATTGAATAAAATGTGCATGTATCTCAATAAATTGTTCTTATTTTGATTTTTCCTCCCATTTTATTTTCCAGCTATAATCCTTTATTAAACTTCAGAGAACAACCTACTTTAATATTAAATGTGTATGGGAAACTTTGTTTAAAAAGCAAATAAAAAGTTGAAGAAAAAGCAACAGGTTCTCTCCACAGGGAGTGGTCGAGATAAAATCCTGTTTATCCAGAAGTTGTTCATGCCTGGACTTCAGTGCCCTCTGGTCCCCACACTGGGCAAGACTCACCAGACTCCCTTGGCATGTCCACAAATCAGAATCAGACTCAAACTCGAGGGGAAAAATGTGTCGCCCTCCAAATCATCTCACCTCAGAAATAGGAAAACCCTGCTCTCCATGAAGCTTCTTTCTAAATGTTTCCCATAGGGTGTGGAAGCAGCAGCTGCTGCGCAGAGAGAACAGTCACTGTATCTGAAGCCCGCCCCCCTCCCCCAGTTTGAGCCTTCACATTACTGAAGTCAAACCCCCTCTGTCCCAATGGAATCCTGTGAGTCTGAGCCCCTTCCCACAGTGCCATTGGCTACTGGTCACCCTACCGTGGTGCATGGGCAGTTCCTCCCCCAAAGTGTGGGGGAATGACAGCTACTGAAAAGACAGTCATTTGATTTTTCCAGAATGGTGGGATAAATGCATGGTATTAACTCCTTCCATTTGATTTCATCAAATCATGATGGGAAAAGTCTCTAGTTATTTGTGATTGGCCTTGAGGTTCTGAAGGAGGGAGGGAAAATGTTTTCCACATCTTTCCTTGAATTGTGCTAGAACACGCTATGCTTGAAAACTGGAAAGTCTAGCTTCTATAACTTACTGTGTGCCGGTTAGCAGGTCACTTAATGGCTCTGGGCCTCAGTTTATTCAACAGACACATGTGGATAATCAGTTCTTCATGAAACACCAAATAATATAATACAAAAGCCATAGAATGCACTGTGTAAACTGATTTATGTATCACTGATAGGTGATACATAAATGAAAAGTATATGTAAATGAGAAGCTTATCATTATTACCTGTTTCCATGCTTTTTAACTAAAGCTTTAATGGCTTTATCTGTAATCTCCCATCCATTGACAGAGAGTCCTTAAAAGCTGGAAGTATACCAAAAAAAAAAAAAAAAAGAATTGCCTCTTAATAATATCTCTATTTTATTTCTTAAAAGATTTTATTTATTTATTTGAGAGAGAGAGAATGAGAGAGAGAGAGAGAGAGAGAGAGAAGGAGAAGAGGATGGTCAGAGGGAGAAGCAGACCCCGCTGAGCAGAGAGCCTGATGCAGGACTAGATCCCAGGACTCCAGGATCAAGACCTGAGCTGAAGGAAGTTGCTTAACCAACTGAGCCACTCAGACGCCCTATTATCTCTATTTTAAAAAAAGAATTTCAGGGGTGCCTGGTGGCTCAGTGGGTTCAGCCTCTGCCTTTGGCTCAGGTCATGATCTCAGAGTCCTGGGATCGAGCCCTGTGTGGGGCTCTCTGCTCAGCAGAGAGCCTGCTTCCTGCCTCTCTGTCTACTTGTGATCTCTCTCTCTCTCTGTCAAATAAATAAATAAATAAAAATCTTTAAAAAAAAAAAAAAGAATTTCATACCAAAAGCCTGTGGTTCTTTAGTTTTTCAAATAGCCTCAAAATATCCAAAGAGGAATTTTGGTAAAAAGTGCACTTTAATTTTGGCTTATCAGCTTTGGGGAACATCTCAATAAGTCAGGCACAAATACTTATCTTTATTTCTTGGATTTCTTTTCTCTAAGTTTTTCTTTATAAAAAATATATTTTCATTTCAAATTATTTTATCAAGGCTTCAGTTATGTCCAAGGAACATGGTTGTATAAAGGTTGTGGAATATTCCTGGGTGTGGTCATTTAAAATATAGTTTCTATCATCACCTCCATGTTCTTAAGCCAAGAATAATTTCCTATATATTAAAGAAAGCATATAATGACATCATGATCCTTATAAAGATTCTTCTATGCTCAACGCTAGGCCAGGCTTCAGCTAGAAACTAACAAAGAAATGAAATACAGTGAGTCTTACATAGCCTTTGATTTTAGATTTACCACCACGTTTAATGGGACACAAAAGCAACAGTGCTGTTTATATGACACATTCCTTCCCACTGGGTGCACAAAATAAAAAAAGCTAAAAGATCATACCCGGTACCAGATTACACTAGCAGTAGGGATTCTTTCTGAAAACAAGGCTCAATATAAAGTCCTTATCTTAAACTGTCCTATAAGGAAAGTTTTCATGTTGAGAAGCATGACTGAAGAACCCTTACTAAAGTTACAAGTCATAGAAATGTGTATCTTACATAATTACTTGGAGCAAAAGAAGACGACTAAGGCAATAGCCATGGAGATGGAGACTTCCCTCCCTATCAGGCATGCCACCTGCAATTTTGAAGCAGGCCATGAGGGAGTTGAAAATTATGTCATTTTCTTTACACAGGCAACTGGAAGAAATTAGTGATATTGCTCAGTGCAGCCATTTCCTGGTTTTCATCTGTTATATACATATGGAAACATATAACAGTGGATTCCTGTATTACTTCCCCTTTTAGGAAACCAGTAAAGACACTGATAACTTCAAAATGACACTAAATGTATTTTGCAAAAGTTCTTATGGACCCTGTATACAGACATTATATTTGTGATGATTGACAACACACCTGATTTTGCTGCTTGGGATGGAAAAGCCATTAATGCTTCATTGCCTTCTGCATCTGACATAGACTGGCATCAAAGATTCTATTCAAAATTCTGAAAGAAGCCTTGCATACTGTTAGGAGAGTCAACTTCGTTAGAGCTAGGGATTGGGTGGTTAAAGGGGCAGGTGGAAAACTAAAACTACTCTGGCCATAATTCTACTCTAGAAAAAGAGATTAAGAGCAGATCAATTATGATATCAGAATGGCTGTGTGAAGTTGTCTTGTTTTCTCTTTCCTTCTAGAAACGTGCTAGGATTACAATGCCCCATTCGGCGGAGCTTGTTGCTTTGACCATGAAATGGAATCAGTTGCTTTAGATTCCAGTGCAAGATTCGCTACCTTCCCTTTCCTTCTGACAGTTGCCAGTACTCCACACAGTGCTTGCTCTTTGAGTCCAGGCCCTGGTCTGAGCCAGCTGAAGCTGTGGACTGGAGCTTCCAACCCACGCAAGATGGACATGAGCATCTTGTCCTCTGCTGTTTTAAGCTACTGAGATCGAGAAGTTCTTTGTTATGATGTAACCTATTTTTCTCAGGACTGATTCAAGGAATCTGGCAACTTTCTACCACTAGAGTATTTCAGCAAGTAGAATTCTGCAGATAATCAGAAACTCTGCAGAGCTCTTTTCCATGTTTCTTAAACTCAGATGACCCTTAAAATTTAGATGTAGATCTTTAATCCTTTCCTCACTGTCATAAACAGCCCCAGTGATGAAAAGCTTGCCAGGGTGACCTCTTGCTTTAGGAACAAAGGAGGGGATACAGTATCAGTTCCACTGAAAAGCCTCTGGGAAATCCAGAATGCCGTGATCTTGATATCCATCAACCATTACCTGATAAAGAGACCTTCTAGAGTTCTGATTCCATTTATGCATCTCTCTAAGTCAGGCCTCTCAACTCTCAGCTTCTGTTACCATCAAAACAAAAAGTCACAACCATTAGGGTGTTAAAGATGATCTTTGCATTCAGGAAGAACCTTTATGTTAAAGTTGCTTTGGAGCAGATTTAATTTTTGCTTATGCTTTAATTATAGTTTGGAACTATTTCAGTTTCTTGGGGATGGAATTAAATTTTGCATGAAAATATGAGATAAACTATTTGTAAAGATAATGTTCTGATTTTTCTGAAGAGAATAAAATTTCAAGGCAATATATCAATAGGTGTAAAAATATCATACCAATTAATATGCTTATATATACATCAGTTGGTAATATACATATATATACCATAGACATACATGTATTTGTATATATTAATATACTTATCAATATACGCAAAAGGCTTGATGCATGTGTTTAGGTGACTCATTATGGGTGAGGAATCCATTGCTTTCATCTGATTCTCAAAGAAGTTGTTACTTATAATATTGTAACTACTTCTCTACACTAGGGGTCAACAACCATGGCCCACAGGCCAAATATAGCCTGCCACTGATTTTGTAAATGAAGTTTTACTGGAACATGACTAGGTTCATTTATTTACATATTATCTATGGCTGCCACAAAGTCAGAGTCGAGTAGTTATGATAGACTGTATGGCCTGCAAGCCTAAAATATAAACTACCTTTATAAAATATAAACTACCTGCTTGAGAGAGAAAGTCTTCTGACTCCTGCTCTGGACTCTGCTCCGTCTACAACCAGACACTCCTGGCCGTGAACTGAGACTGGCAGGTCTGACTCTACAAAAATCATTGCTCGATTAGAGCCAAACATTAAACCCAGAAAAAAAATCCTCACTGTTTATTTCTGCAGGAAACAGATAGAAGGCAGAGGGCAATGAGACTCTGGGTTCCAAAACAGACTCTACTACTTAGCAGATGTGTGAAGTTAGACCAGTTACTGAATCTCACTGTGCCTCAGTTTACTCCTCAGCAAAATGAAGAAAATAATAAGAATTCCTACCTCATAGGGATTAATATAATGCATAAGTAGCACTTAGAACAGTGGCTTGCATATAATAAGAACAAGAAATGTTATTTCAAAAAAACGTATTATCAATGAATTAATTGGAGGAACGGCAGGGGAATTATTGGTGTGTTACCCTGAAGCTGCTTGTGTGCAAGCCATCACGCCCACATCTGTGGCTCGGAGCCAATTTACATCCACAGCTGTAAGTCTGCGGCAAAGGGCCCCTGTGTGGAGCAGGACCTTGTCTCCTGTAAGCCCAGGACCACTGCAGCTTGTCACATTCAGCTCCTGCCTGATTAAAACCAAGGGAGCATTCATTAGAAATGCTTCAGAATCCCTTGAGAACAGGGCATGATCCGAAAGAGATGTCAGAAACTAGCAGAGAGGGTTAGGGAGTGAGAGAAATCACCATAGAAGCCAGCAGCTGAGGTATAAACAGCTTGGCAAAGGGGGGAGGAGAATATGATGAAAGGAATCAAAACTAGAATGTTTCCGGGAACCTGGTGGGGGGCTAAGTTAAGCGTCTGGCTCTCAATTTTGGCTCAGGTCATGATCTCAGGGTCGTGGGTTCTAGCCCCAATTCAGACTCTGTGCTCAGCGGGCAGTCTACTTGAGATTCTCTCCCTTTGTCCCTCCCCCCCAAAATAAATTAATAAATCTTTAAGAAACAAAACTAGAATGTTTCTCTTCTAGCCAGCCCGCCTTTCAGCAGGCCTATTTACTGAATCTGCCATGCATTCTTTCTAATAGCAAAGGATTACACTACAGGAGAGAAGGAGCTCAAGAGCCATGGTGGGATGATAGGAACTCATTCAAAGGGCCAACATTGTGTGGCCATTCAAAGCTATTTTTACGAAGAGCTTTCAATCAACTGAGAAAATGTTTGAGTGAAAATGAGAACTACAGAATGTTTTATATATTTTATAATCTCCATTATGTTCTTTAAACATTATTTTAAAATGCTCTTTAGTAAATATAGATTGGGGTGCCTGGAATGGCTCAGTTGGTTAAGCATCTAACTCTTGATTTGGACTCAGGTCATGATCTCAAGGTTGTGGGATTGAGCCCCGCATCAGGCTCTGCACTCAGCGGGGAGCTTTCTTTCCCTCTCCTTCTGCCCCTCCCCTTGTACTCTCTCTCTCTCTAACAAATAAATAAATCTATAAATAAATAATATTAATTTTGCATCAAGGCAAATCTAATTGCTAGTGGACAGCTCAGAACAGTGATTCGCACTGGGGAAGTTGGCATGGAGATTCTTACCACTAACATCAAATCATCATGTGCAACATTATTTTTTTTTTAAGATTTTATTTATTTATTTGACAGATAGAGATCACAAGTAGACAGCGAGGCAGGCAGAGAGAAAGGAAGGGAAGCAGACTCCCTGCTGAGCAGAGAGCCCAATGCGGGGCTCGATCCCAGAAACCCAAGAACATGACCTGAGCCGAAGGCAGAGGCTTAGCCCACCGAGCCACCCAGGTGCCCCATGCAACATTGTTCTAATTAAATATTATCAAAATTAATTTTTTACTACATTGTGCTTAAAAAAAAAAAATAACTGGGGCTGTCCTGGGACACCAAAGAAACAGGCCTGGATTTCTAGCCCTGCCTATTTGTTTACAGAAGGGTTTTCCCCCTTTTTGTGCCCTGGACTCCACTGACAGACAGGAAAACTTATGAACCTGCATCAGAATAATGGCTGCAAATGAATAAAGTACAACATACAGCATTACCAAGGAAGCCAATTATATAGAAATACAGTTAGCAAAATTTTTAAAAATTTGTGATACAGTAACACATTTGCTTCTTTATTAATACAGCATATAATATGGTGTAGCCGCTGATCCAGTAACGGCTGTGATTTTGAAGTAGTGACAGACACAGCCTGCATTTTGGGATTCTGCGGTAACTTTAATGTAAAATGAAAATAAGTATGTCTTCTGCTGGTGACCAAGTCACAGGTGTTACTAATACTAGGTGATTAGTTGCCATTAGTCATAATAGAAGGAGATGCTAAGTCTCCTCCTAGGGGTAGAAGTGGAAGTAGACATGTAATCTCTTTTCCAAGTTCACAAGCCCTTTGGATTTCCAAGGTCACAAGAGCCCCAGGTTAAGAGCCGCTGAGACTTACCTGTCCTTTTGTTAGGACAAACTGGGAAAGGAAACGTGGTAGGGGAGGACACGGGAGAAAGCAAAGAAAAAGACTGAGAGCGAGAGACAGTGAGAGATTGAGAGTCTAAGATGTGGAATGGAACAATTCCAGCAACGTGAATGAAAGGCTGGTGTGTGTGTTGGCAGGAACAGTGGAGAAGCAAAAAGCAGGAACAAAAACGAAATGAGAGCCTGGAAGGAGAAGGTGAGCTTCATTTCCCAGGGACCACAGGTGGGGGTGAGTTACGGGGTGTCCTAATCTAGGGATGTCACCGCTTTCACAGGCAATCCTTTGTCTGTGAGCAGCCCTGAAACCAGACATCCACAGGAAGGAGGTGGGAAGCCCAGCAAGCCTACCGAAACGCACACCCCGGAGACTGCCATGGCCATGACTCAGAGAAACAAATTTAGAAATGATTTCCCTAATTTTTGTGCCTTCCAACAAGAATCAACCCTGCTTGTGATGGGCAATATTTCTCACAATATTTCTTGGATGAATTCATATTTGCTCCTATTTATTGACCTGAAACTCAACCAATGGAGTGCCTACTCCCACAAAGAGGATTTTTTGCAAAAACTAATGGAATTATTTCTGACATTTCCACTTCTCCTACTCCATAACTTATATAAAGACCATGGTTTCATTATGAAGCATTTCGGCAATTCTGAAACTCTAAAAACAGTGATGATGGCTTCAATATAATAGTTTTTATTCCATATTATTAGTTTTTATTCCATATTATTTTGTTCATGTAAGTCCATATTCTGGTATTCATCAATCACTGAGCAAAGAAAGAGAAAAATAATTCAAATCGATGGATTTTATCCCCAAACAGGTCAGTTATCTTTAAACAAAAACAAGAAAACAACATCCAGGGATGTTCTATGTTACAGACTATATACTATTAACTCTTGTTGGGTGACTTTCAAATAGCGCCTTTGGGGCCAAGACAGCTCTGTGATAAAATCAATAAAAATGCATCATTAGTGTGGGAATGAATTTTAGTACCTTGATTTAGTCAATTAAAATTTAACAGTTAGTGCTTCAAATTCAAATATTTTGTTATTACTCTGGAGTATTTATTTCGAAGAGCAGAGGCACCCTCTTGTCATGTAAACCAACAATTCACGTAAAAGTGAGATATTAAGCGGAAGGTTGTTCCTTATTTTTTAAATATGTGGATCTTCCTTAGACCAGGTTTAGCTTCACTGCCAGGAAGCCATTCGGGTTGATAACAGCCCATCTTACTTGGAGAAGATGTCTCAGGACCATTCTAGATTGCAGTGGGTCACTTCTGTACCTGCTCCAGTCTAGACACAGGAAAGCCAAGAGATTCCACACTCTCTGATTCCATTATTGGCACTGAGGTGGAAGGTTACAGGTTTATGCCTCTCTGAACCATAAAAATGAAACATCTATGTGGGTACAGCCTGGACTATGGGATTTAAAATGATGGTGCCTTTTATCATCATCAGGACAAATAATCTCTTCATGCAGCGCATATCTGGACATCTGCAGAATCTGTGAAGACATCTTTTTCGACCTTTTTGCTTAGAAGTCGCTCTGGTGATAACTGCCTAAAGCCACATTCACAAAATATATGTTTCATGGAACCAACATTGAACAGATTCCATGGAGAAAAGAGGGTTCTGGGCTAGAATGTCTTTTCCAAATATGGTAGCAACAATATCTCCTCCTTGTCTACATGCTCTTAATGGAACTCTGCCACTTTCTCATCAAGATGTAGAATTGAATTCCCCTGATTTTGTGGTCTTGGGATCCACTTACACGTAACCAGAGGTAGTTAAAGTCACCCTGCCTTATATCCAAGGTTATAAATCACCGTAGCTTTCACCTGTGGTTGGAAGCTCTGAGCTACCATGAAAGAGTCCTAAGACCGTGGGCAGCCATGCTGTGAGGAAGTGCAATCCAGCCTCCGTGAGACCACAAGGAGATACTCCAAGGTGATGTAAAGAGAAAAATACCCCAGCTGCTCCTGCCACCTGCTGCTCTAGCCCTAGCCACCACCCGACTACACTGCACGACAGCCCCCAAGTCAGAACCTTCCAGGTGTGAGTCCTTCCCAAATTCCTGATCCACAGAAACTAGGAGGTAATAAAATGTTTATTGTTTTAAGTCTCTAAATTTGGGGGGACTTGTTTCATACTAAGAGGAAGAGGTTCTTTCACAAAATTTGGCCCAAACTGGGTTAAACAAGACTCTATAGGTTTTTACTTTCCCAGCAGGATTTCTCAGAGCCTTCATATGCAAATGAACATGTGCGTCTCCAAGACTAACATTTAGTGTGCAGAACTTCCTAATTTGTGTCCCCAAGAAACCGTTATAGCTACACTCAAGGGATAACTTTGGGAAACACTGGGTTAAAGTGATGCATTTTTCTCCCGGGCAGGTTCTCCTTTCTCCCAGTGATCTGAACTCCAGATAATGAGTTTACTTCACTGTGATAATAAATTGAAGAACAAATGGTTATTGGCAGCCTAGAAGGAGTCACCTCTTGGTAACTCCTGTGTGTGATGTAAACTCATCCCAACAATATCACAGAGCAAACAGTATGAACTCTGAATGTCACTCACTATTTGCTATGCCAATAATAGCTCCAGGATATACTGTCCTTCCAACGGGTTCAGCAAACATTTTGATGCGCTGAAATTCTCATAGCCCTCTGGCTCTTCTGACTCTTTCACTTTCAGACTGAAAAGCTCTAAAGGGTTGGTTAGAGAGAGAGAGAGAGGCATTTTGTGCCAAATGTCTTTGAGAGGAATGAAGGAATGATGCAGAAAATTCCACTTAGTAGTATCAGTTCCCCACACGGCTTTAAGATAGAGTGCTTCTCCTGTCCCGAAGATTCTAAAAGGCCAGGAATGAGGATTAAACTGTTAGAGATTGTTGGGAAACTTCTGCCCGCTTTGTAAGTGTTAAAAATTAGAGAAACAATGTTGAAAATTTTAGAAAAATTTCGTTTTTCTAATCAAATATGTGAAATGGGAATTAAGGTAAAAGGATCAAACCTTAATAAATATATAACAAGGGAGTATCGTTTTCTGATTTGATAAAAGAGTAGGAGTTACCCATATGATTCCCAGTTAGTCACTATATGATTACCAATGTATGACATCAAATGCTCTATCCATGACTCAGTTTCTCCATGACTAAATTGCCACTCAGTTTTCAAGCTCTTTTACCTAAGAAACTCTAAATAGAGTCAAAGTTACGGCTGGGACAAAGGTGAGGCCAATGAGACACTCCCTTTGGATGTAAAATTGAAGGAGGTGTTCAAAA
The DNA here is from genome assembly GCF_020171115.1 of Neogale vison. NCBI lineage: Eukaryota > Metazoa > Chordata > Mammalia > Carnivora > Mustelidae > Neogale > Neogale vison. Next base: position 78,083,375 of record NC_058099.1, on the reverse strand, counting down.
TCTCAGTTATCAAGACATAAAATATTTAGTGTGATAGTTTTTTATCAGAATTAATGCAGACTAAATCTATAATGAACAAATGTCAAGATTTTCAATAAAAAATCAGGATCAATATTACTGATTTTTCTTTTTGCCTTAAGTTCCAATATGGCAAGATACAGTGCTATTACGAAGCCCTTAAAAGTAAGATAAATTGGACACCGTTTCATCACACATGGTAAGTAAGACAGACTAGTGATCAATACTTACATTGTTTTGGGTTCCCCTCTGCAACTGAGAAACACTATTTTGCATACAGAGCATATTATTTATTTAAGCAAATGACTTTGGGTCTCTGTGCTAGTCAAAACTCTGATAGCCAAATTTAATAGCTATAGATACAGATATGGATATAGAGACAGACATATAGTTACAGATATATAGATACAGCTCTGTATTCCCAATGTACTGAAATGGATTTTTCCATCACACACAGGCTTTCTCATCCCTCTTCTCCCCTCCCTATTCTCAGTCCCCTGAACAGCTAAGGTGGCTTGACTGTAATTTCACAGGTAAGTGTAACAGAGAACACATGGGAGAGGAACTCAAGGACTTACACAGAGAAATCCTGTGAAGAACATGCAGTTTGCATCTCTTCCTAGTGGGAAGAGTCCCTCACTTTGGTCAGACTGATTGGGAGAAGATTCTTTCATCCAACAAAGAATTTGTTCCTTTTCGGGACGCCTGAGTGGCTCAGTCGGTTAAGCCTCAGCCTTCGGCTCAGGTCATGATCTCAGGGTCCTCAGATGGAGCCTCACATTGGGCTCTCTGCTCAGCAGGGAGCCTGTTTTCCCTCTCTCTCTGCCTGCCTCTTGAATCTCTCTCTGTCAAATAAATAAATAAAATTTTTGGGACACCTGGGTGACTCAGTTGGTTAGACAACTGCCTTCAGCTCAGGTCATGATCCCGGAGTCCCCGGATTGAGTCCTGCATCGGGCTCCCAGCTCCTCGGGGAGTCTGCTTCTCCCTCCGACCTTCTCCTCCCTCATGCTCTCTCTCCCTGTCTCTCTCTCAAATAAATAAATAAAATCTTAAAAAAATTGTCCCTCTTTGATCATAGTAGCTTTGAATAGATGAGTGGATAGATAGACAGATAGGAGATAAGGTCTTTGTTAAATTTAAAGACAAAGATGGTACCAAATGGATTAAAAGTTGCAAAATGACTGTGGTGCACAGATTGTCACTCAGATTTTTAAAAAATAACTCTCTTCTTATTATTAAAGTGATATATGCCCACTATAAAAGACTAGGTAAATGAAGGAAGAAAGTAAAAGCAACCTGCAAAAAGGATTGTAAAATACTGTAACTGCTTTGGAAAACCATTTGACAGCACCTCAAAATGTCCAATATGTAGTCACCATGTGACCCAGCAATTTCCTTCCTAGGTATGTAGACAAGAGGATTGGAAATAAATATATGTCCACACAACAACTTATACTTGAATGCTCAGCAGTATTGTTCATAGTAGCAGAAGAGTGGAAACAACCCAAATGTCCATGGATAAACAAAATGTGATATTATCAATAAAATGAAATTATTCAGCCATAAAACAAGAATGAAATAACGATGCATGCTGTAATGTAGACAAACCTTGCAAACATGTTACATGAAAGAAGCCAGATGCTTCTCTAATTCCATTTATATGAAACATCCTGAACAGTGAAATTCATAGACATGGAAGGTAGATGAGTATTGCTAGATCTAGGCTGGAGGAGGGGAGATGGGGATTGATTGCTAGTGGGTACAGGATTTCTTTTTGGGGTACTGAAGACATTCTTAAATTACATAGCAGTGATGGTTGTACAACTCAGTGACTATACTAAAAACTGTTGAATTGTGTGCTTTAAAGGTGGGAATTTTATGGTTTGTAAATCATATCCCAATAAACCAGTTATTCCTTTAAAACCCAACCATAAGTCTAGGACATAAAAATAAGTACAATTAATATTTTCAGTGTTGCAGGTTATTTCCTGGTGATTATCCACCTGTGAGTTCACTCCAAAATAACCCCGTTGTCAATGCAGACACAGCCCAAATGCTTCTAATCCTTTTTTCTCCATAGGCAGGAAACATTACCTGTATTTGTATTTCACAGACATGTTAAGGTAGACAGTGATTCAAGAATATTTCTTCCAAGGTACCCCTCAACCCTTAGTTGAAACTGCCCTATACCTGGCTCATCAGTGTATATCGATACTCAGTGGAGAGTCCTTGGTCAATATGTAATTATTATAATTTCCCTAGAAGACCAACAGCTTCACTACATTCATGAGAATGTAAATTATATGTATGTTACATATATAATATAAATAGTAGAGACATCATCTCATATATTTTAATTAAATAATAGTATATTATATATATTATATATATTATATAGTATATTATAGTATAATATTATAATAATAGTAAGACCACAAGTTCATCACCCTCGTGAAATTGCTTTTATTTCTGTATATATGTCTATTGTCTTCTATGGGCTAAGAGGATATCTTATAATTGAAATCATAATATAATAATAACATGCCTTCTTTTTTATTTAAACAATCTCTATGCATCTTTAGCTTTACTCTTATTTGCATGGTTTTATAACATACACTTGTGCAAAGTGAGAATGCATAGCCATGTCCCTAATATGACACAGTTAGAGTGAACACCTTTAATATAGAAATACATATGAATAAGGAAAAACTAAGTAGTTTTATCTATTTAATATACACATATGACTTATTTAACCTTGAGTACTTCATTAAGATAAATTTCTGCATGGTGGATGATTAGCTGTCATTGCAGATTATCATTTTCCTTTCACAAGGTAACCAATTTATAGAGCCACTACAAAGAATGTGTACTAATTCTACTATAACATTGCTTATATTATATGGTATAATTTTTTTTCTATTTTTTTTCAATTTATTTATTTTCAGAAAAACAGTATTCATTATTTTTTCACCACACCCAGTGCTCCATGCAAGCCATGCCCTCTATAATACCCACCACCTGGTACCCCAACCTCCCACCCCCCGGCCACTTCAAACCCCTCAGATTGTTCAGAGTCCATAGTCTCTCGTGATTCACCTCCTCTTCCAATTTACCCCAACTCCCTTCTCCTCTCTAACACCCCTTGTCCTCCATGATATTTGTTATGCTCCACAAATAAGTGAAACCATATGATAATTGATATGGTATAATTTTTTAAAAGATTTTTCTTTCTTTATTCAACAGACAGAGATCACAAGTAGGCAGAGAGGCAGGCAGAGAAAGAGAGGGGGAATCAGGATCCCCACCATGCAGAGAGCCTGATGCAGGACTTGATGCCAGGAACCTGAAATCATGACTTGAGCTGAAGGCAGAGGCTTAACCCACTGAGCCACCCAGGCGCCCCTATATGGTATAATTTTTAAAAACATTTCAGTTGGCCTATTTTAGTTGTCCAGAGTTGTTTATTTCATGTATTTATTCCTGGAATGATGAGCTCTTCTATTTTATGTGTTCTCCTTTAATTAATTATTCATCCAATATTTAAGACATATGTATTAGGTGTGTAATGTAATATATGGAAATGTCCCTTTCCTTACAGACTTCACAGTCTGGTGAAATGCATCCATATCCTCTTTAGTGAAACTTTGAAGTTTGAATGTCAGCTTCATAAATATGAGTTCTTAAAAATATTGTATATATCAGCACCTTTGGGTTTTTTAATGGTATAGAAATTTTAAATAGTGTTGAAGCTATCAATCATCACTTTACAATTTATCTCCTAAAAAATGAAGTTGCTCCCTGCTGTATATTATTGACTAAAGGTTCTAGTCTTTGTCAATTTTTATTGTAAACTGATAAGACTTTTATATTTTTATTCTGAATGGATTGATTTTGAAACACGATAAAGCAGGCCTTCACCTTAATTTTACTGAAATGTTATCCTGTTTCTATAATACCCTCTATTAAACAACACTTGCTTAACCTTTTCAAACACAGGCACAGTTTGGCACATATATATTCATGTATCTATCACCTTATGTTGCTCTCTAATGTGTTGTGTTTATTGATATTACCATTTTTATTGTAGCAAAATACTGTCTGGGGAATTGTTGGTTTATGGACTAAGACTGATAGTACACATGATAAAAGAACATAGTCCCTGGATGCAAAATTAATAAGATAGTAAGTACGTAATGAAGATTATAATCATAAAACTGGAGCAAATTGGATTCGGGAATTAAGTGTGGTAAAATATTCGTATTAAGAAGTCAGTTTTGAAAAATGTTACTGTTTGGTCTGTCTCGAAGTGACATTTCCTGTAATAGTGGGACATCACTCAGTAGACAGAAAACAGGACAATGGTGAATGTCGAGAAGGATTAAAGAGCTAGAGGCAGCAAGACAGTAACAGACCGGCTCACGCTGGGAAGAAGAAAAAGCGAGTGGTCCAGATAGATACCGCAAAGCTTGCTGACTGAAGTCAGAAGCTAGATCAGCTGGGGCAGGGGCCCAGTGCATGTCACTTGATTTGAATGCTATGGAAAGGCACAAAAAGTTTATTTAAGCACAGTTTGCAGCCAGGCAGGGTGAGAAGGCTGGAAATTCAGGAGCAGCCGTGGAGCAGCCACAAGGGATTTTTATGTATGAAAAGAATAAGAAGGAATGCACGTCAAACAGAAAAAACGCTAAGAGGCAGGGAGGGAGGCCAGGGAAGCGGAAGAAAGGGCCAGATGGATGGATGCAGGTTAAACTAGCAACATGCTGTTGCCTTTCTAAAAAAGAAAGATAAAAGATACTTAGAAGACTGTCTTGAACATTATCCATGCAAGGAGCTGCCCTATTTGAAAATATAAATGCAATTTAATTGTTAGTTACTTTACAAAAACCACACAGCATAAGAAATTAAATAGTACCAGCAGTGATTTGTCCAAAGCTACAGAACCTGGGTCAGTGGTACTTGCATTAACCTGTTTTTCCAAACATCTAAGACCCTTAAAGCTTCCCAGGCACATTGTTTTCATACCTGCGTCTGTTGAGCAAACACTCCCAGCGGGCTAGTTTCAGAAGGCACCACCTTTGAAAATGCTACCACTATTGGTCCTTTCTGTTAGGTCTCAAGTGGGCCAGTTACGCCTTTATGGCTATGTGCCTCGCAGTTCTTAGCGGCAGCATTACCCATAAACTGCCAATGGTGAAGATGGTCCTCTAAGGAAAATATAAGAATAAGGAAGTAATTAATGTCAGAGGAGAAGTCTGGAAAATAATGGACGTCAAGCACGCAGTGGGGAAAAAAGCAGTGGTATCCTGAAAATTAACTCTGACTTAGGTTTGACATCCTAAAAAGGTCCAAAGGGGCAGACAAAGGACTACAGTGGAATCTATTTGGAGGTTCTCCCACAACATTTCTTCTAGATCAATAGGAGTAATTATTGTCATTAAATGTGATGTACAGCTCAGTTCTTCTAGAGTAGAGTCAACCTTTTTCAACATGGCTCTTTTTCCCATTGCTCCAAAGACACCCTGGCTATTTTTCTAGGAAGACTGCATTCCCTTCAAAAATCTCCTGCAGAGCTATGTGACCTCTGGTTCTATGTGACCTTTATCCATTCCTCCAAGAAAGGTCTGAATTTCTATGACATCAACTGTTGTCCAACAAACCCTACTTCAAACTCTTAGAAGCTTTTTTAAAATTATTTTATTATTATTTTTTAAAGATTTTATTTATTTATTTGACAGGCAGAGATCACAAGTAGGCAAAGAGGCAGGCAGAGAGAGAAGGGGAAGACTCCCTGCTGAGCATTGAGCCCAATGCGGGGCTCGATCCCAGGACCCTGAGGTCATGACCTGAGCCGAAGGCAGAGACTCAACCCACTGAGCCACGCAGGCACCCCTCCCCCCTTTTAAAAATAAAAACGTATGAATGGTCATGAAAATGATAAGACTTATCTGTGGTTGCCACCTCCTTTCCAAATAGTCTCTACCCAGATAAAAAGGCCATGAGTATTTGAACATGAAATGGAGCACAGTTATTAACAGAGCAACTACTTGGTAACAACTTCCGTTTGGGGGCGGCAAAGGTCATAGAGCACCAGGCCCTCAGTGAGTCTGGAAATGTGACATTGCAGAATTGTCCCTGTTTGTGTCTTCCTGAATGGTAATCAAAATACGAGTGATGGGGGCTCCAAATCACGAGCAGACCAGCTCGTCTGGCACCTTACTGCTCTGAACGGCAGTGTCGACATTACCCATGACCTTGTTACCAGTGCAGAACCTGCATTTTAACTGGATCCCCAGGGGATTTACATGCATGTTCAAGTTTTAGAAGCACTGTATATTTAAAAAAAAAAATGCTGCTCTAGCACACACCCCTCCAAAATATTTCTTGGTATATAAACTAGAGCAAAAATTGTATAAACTAGAACAGAAAATGTAGAGTGTATTAATGGATTTGGGCTAAAAATCTTAAGGGTCATAGAAATAAAAGCCCCACTTACCGTGAAAACATCTTATTAGTGTAGCCAATATTAGGATATTTTTAGCATATGGTAACAGGCTGCTAATTTCCTCTTCACACTTTAAAATACCAATATATTGGGGAAATTACATCAGCGGTGGAAACTAAAGATATAAATCAATAATATTAATGATGGTTTTCAATCACTGGGAGGAATTAGTCCTAAGTGCAGTGTAGATGGGTCATACTGAAACATGATGGCCAGGGAGCTCATGTATGGGTTTCTTAAGAATGCAAACACAGCCATAAAAATTCATTATTATACTAGACACCTAATTCCTGAAAAGTTCTTCCTCCCTAAGATAATTATTTCCTGGGAATTCTTCAGTCCATCATTGTTGGGTTGACTTCAGAGTCTATAATGCCCAGTAATTCAACTTGGCCATGAGGTCATGAGTCCAGCAGTAGGGCATTGCATCCGGTCTTATCACATGATGAGTAACTGGGGGCATAAAAAGGAAGCGGTCACTGGGAGACCGAACTTACCCATGTTCTACCTCTAACAAAGCAGGAGCTACACACTGATTCAAATTTTTCAGGAGTAAATACAAAACCTCATAGAAAACCAGGCAACAGGAACAAAATGACCTGCCTCATTAAAGTAATACTGAGCAGGATAAATGTCTTCTGTTTGACCTCCGGCTTACATCCTGAAAGAGAATTCTGATGTTGGTAGACAGTGAGAGAATCCAAATAAAATATGGGAGTCCTATCGGCTACCAAGCATCAGATTGGAAGCAATCTTCCTCACTCAAAGTTCAGAAATCAGAGAAAACAATCTGAGGGTTTTGAAGGGGCAGGAGATGGGGGGTTGGGGGACCCAAGTGGAGTGTATTAAGGAGGGCACGTATTGCATGGAGCACTGGGTATGGTGAAAAACAATGAATTCTGTTATGCTGAAAAGAAATTTTTAAAAAAGGAATTGGAAAGAAACTTAAAAAAAAAGAAATCAGAAAAGAAAAGTATGTAAGAGGTAGTTTTTGAAGATCAAAGAAGGATTAATTATTGCTCCACATGGGCAGGGGAAAATTATTCTTTTTTTTAAGATTTTATTTTTTTATTAAACAGAGAGAGAGAGAGCACAAGCAGGAAAAGCAGCAGGCAGAGGGAGAAACAAATTCCCCGCTGACCAAGGAGACCAATGCAGGACTCGATTCTAGGACCCCAGGATCATGAATTGAGCTGAAGGTGGTCACTTTACCAACTGAGCCACCCAGGTATTCCAGGAAAAACTATTCTTATTAGTACTGAGGAATCAGATAAAAATGTTAATAATTAAGAAAAAAATAATGAAAAAAGAATTTACTGAGATGCACGGCTCCTGTAAAAAGGTAAATTGCAAGGACATGTAAGAAACGTAGAGGAAGGAATATGGCAGTAGCTAACTAAAACACAGCTCGGGTCAGCGCAGAGCAGAAAACAGAACTAGTGTGATGGCACCAATTACAAAACAGAATCAGTGGGACCAAAGACCAACTAGAAAAGCTCCAGAAGGAAAAAGAGATGAAAATGATTGGACAAACAGAAAGCAGTGAATCACAGAGCACGGAGATCTGCATGAGCTGAAGTTCAAGAAGGAATAGTGAGAGTCTGAGACATGATTGCATGAGACAGCCCCAATCACTCCCCCAGCTTCTTCCAGCTCTGTAGGCATGCGGCTCTGCCAAGCAGGGTGCATGCTGTGCTTCCAGGAAAATGTTTCAGTCCCTTTGGGGTGGTGGTGACCTCCATACCCAGTGGCATTGGGTTTTGTTTTTTGTTTTGCTTCGTTTTTTTAAGATTTCACTTATTTGAGAGAGAGAGCACAAGCAGCAGGGAGAGGCAGAAGGAGAAGCCGACTTTCCACTGAGCACAGATCCCAGTGCAGGGCTCCATGGGGGGGCTTCATGGGAGGCTCCATCCCAGGACCCAAGGATCATGACCTGAGCTGAAGGTAGACACCTAACTGACAGCCACGCAGGCACTACAGACGACTAGTAGTGACACCCATGTCCAATGGCATTGTTGATGACAGTGATGAAAGAGGTGATTGAATGAATTGGGGGTGGGGGTAGCAGTCACTCTACTGCCTGAGGTTGAGGTCCTGATGGAGCAAGCACATTCCTGGCCCAAGACTGGCTAGGGCTGGGGAGTAAGAGCAAAGATTAGCCACAAGGGAACATGTAGGAACTGTCTGGGATCATGAAAATGTTCTGAAATCAAAAATCCCTGAACTGTACTTTTAGCATGCATAAATTTTATATGACATTTATTTATCAATAAAACTTTTTATTTTACTTTTATTATAATTTTTTTAAAAAGATTTTATTTATTTATTTGACAGAGATAGATCACAAATAGGCAGAGAGGCAGGCAGAGAGAGAGAGAGGGAAGCAGGCTCCCTGGCACCCCCATCTCACTTTTATGTGGAATCTAGAAAACAAAGCAAATGAATAAACAGATTCTTAAATACAGGGAACTAGTGATTGCCCAAAGGGAAGGTGGGTGGGGGGATGGGTGAAATAGATGAAGGGGACTAAGGGGTACAAATTTCCACTTATAAAATAGTAAGTCCCCCAGATGAGAAGTATAGCGTAGGAAATACATTCAGTAATATTGCAATAACATTACATGGTGAAAGTTGCTGGATATACTTAAGGTGAGCCCTGACTAATGTGGAGAATTGATGAATCACTATGTCCTACACCTGAAACTAATATAACATTGTATGTCAATTACACTTCAATAAGAACTATAAAAAGAATCACAGACTTTTTTTTCCCCAGAGCTAAAAGGACTCTTAGGGATTATCTACACTGTTCCACCTGCCAGTCATCTTTACTTTTTCAGACTGACCATTACTGAAGTCCACAGAGATTAACTGAATTACTGGTGATTGCTCATATACTTGGCCCACTTTGAGGGATCTTACAAAAAACAGTTGTCTTGCATTTGTACATGAATGTCTTTGAGGACTTAACTTATGAGCCACCATATGGCTCCCTGAGGAGTGTCACCTTCAAGAACTCTATTTTTTGCATTTTTAGCATTTCTTTTGTCCACTTCACATATCATGGATTTTTTTTTCATATCATGGATTATTAAACTTTAGGGCTGAGCATTCTTTATAGCTACATTATCAACTGAACTCTTCATGAGTGCTCATGAAATAAACTTTTCAAAGAACTTGGACTTAGGGTTCATGTCATTGTTGGGGACTTGTCATTGTTCTGAGTAAATGATTTGTGTTTACTTTATGGAAGGTATGGCAATGCTTTCTGCTTTGTCTTAGAAATTCCTTGCTAGGAAACCTAGATTTGGATCTGTGAAATTAGACATCTTCATAGGACATAAGATATTATGACTTAACATTTTGTAAGCTAACCTAAACTTTGGTCTCATTTTATTTTTCTTCCTTTTTTTTCTGTTTATTTCTATTTTTCTTTCTTTCTTATTTTTAATCTTATTGAACTGTGGGTATTTTGAAGTTCCTTTTCAATATTATACTTAACAATCTTCTTTGGATCTATTATTCATTGCACAGCAAAATAGGCTAGGCCCACGTTAGCAGTTGTGATGAGACAGGCTTAAGACATAGAGAATCCGATTAGCTGCCTTTTTAATATTGAATAAAACATTGGGGCCCTGCAAGGTAGAAAGAATATGAAAAGGATTCAGGTTTCCCTCAAGTTCTAAGGTCTCTTCAGCTAACTGGGAAAATAAATGATCATATTTAACATTATACATATATACATATAAATATATATTAAAAATATAGTTTATCTTAAAAATGTAATATATCAAGTGAAATTAACCCAGAATTCTCTCTAGTGGATGGGGTTTATAGACTCAAATCTGACATGAAAACTATATCGTGTTGTGACTTCACCCCAGTGATCAGAATGTTCAATTAGCTTCTATTATAAATTTTATATTCCTTGCTCAATGTTTAAAGAGGGCTCTGTGTCACTGAAGTTTGAACAAAAATTCAGCCTACATTCCAGCCAATCATTCTGGTTGGTAGGGATTTTTAGCAAACTAAGGAGACAGCCCCCAAAATTGCTTGAAAAAGTAGGCTCAAAATTGTTTGGGGTGATTTAAATTGTCTTTTTTATGAGTTCACAGATTGTAATCCTAGAAATTAAGACTAGAAATGTTGATGAGAATCGAACCCATATTATTAATATCTTGCATAAAAATCTGTAAATATTTGTGTTTTAAGTATTTATAAAATTTAAGGGGATTTGGATTATTAGGGTAAAATCCTTGCGATTCTAATTTAAAGAGCATAATTGAGTAAATGATTTATACATGGAAACTAGAATTTGCAGTTATGCCAATCCAAGCCCCAGTTTTTCTCCTCCTCCATGCCAGATACTCTAAGAAAGTAACTGATTAGTGTAACTCAATTGCTCTCCAGTAAATAAGTTAATGCTTCATTTCTGGGTGCTGTTTCCTTTTGTTTACCAGCTGTCTCATTCTGTCTGCCTGTACTGTGTACTTTCTTACCCCCGTGTGTTTCTTCATACTGTTCCAGATAACCACCACCAGGCCTATCTCTGTGTGGAAAAATTCAGCCCAGTCTGTAAGGCACAGCAGAAATGTCCCCCTAGCTGACACATCCCCCCGTCCCTCCTCCCTAAGCAGGAGCAAGATGTTCAGCAGCCTCTGTGGTGTTCTACCTTCCTTGCCCGGGAGGAAGTATGTGTGACTGTCAGCTGTGTGAGCCCACATCCATAAAGGGACAGATCATGACCTGGACACAGTGTCCATCCGCAGAAGTCACTTAATGCCTGTTCAGTTGAGCTAACCAAATGAGTTAAATTGGCATTCAGTATGCTGACCAGCCAGATCCCAGATCATAACTCAGCCAACTCTTATTTAGGGTCCTAAAATCATGGGGATTTGAAATATAATCTAGTTCTCTCTGTTTCAAATTGTTCTGTTCTTCAGAGAATTTAACTCGAAGACAGACTTCTGTAGCATGAATTAGCACGATAGCCACGGATCCTGGACAAAATCCTTCATTTTCAGATGCAGAAACTGAAGATTCTTTAAAATATAAAAATGTAGATATCAAATTTCTCTTAAACATGAGAAGACTCAGCCAATATGGGTTCCCATTCTTGAAAAGTGTCCATTGACTGGCACGCCCCCCCTAGTGGCCATGGTCCTCAGCACCCCTGCATTTCCCTGATGCGGAGGCTAAGTGCCAAGGGTTAACACTCTAAAAAGAGGACGCTGGCGTACTGTGGTACTGTGGTAATACACCTGGGCTTCTCCCCTTGCATATGTTACTTCCCTGTCCCCGAAGGCAATTAACCTGAGGCCCAGATTTGCAGCAGGTGTGGATCTGTGAGGTGGGAAAAATATTGTTTACAAATCAAACTTCATCTGAACTGCATGTAGTTTGCATGCAATTCAGAGAAATCCACTATAAATGTAAACCAACTCTTTTGTGCATCAAATAAACACACTTGATTATATTCTTTGGCCTTGACAAAGAGCTACATCTTAGCTTGGCATATAATTTTGAGAGCTCAACTTGTTCTATTAAAATTGTGCAAAAATTTCTTCTTTTTATTATGACATTTACATTCACACAGGTGAAGACTAGGTTCAGTGCTTATTTTTCTTCCACAAGTTATCTGTTTTTCTGATTTTCTTTTCCCACACGGATAAGATTGTGTCACTTAAACAATTTTTATCTGAAAATAAAACTGTTGCCAAGACAAGCTGAAGACTGAGCAATATTAATTTTTGCAGCTATCAACTGAGACTCAGAGCTATCAACTGAGACTTATTTTTAATCTTAGAAAGTTTTCCTTTTTAGACTATGAGTCTTAATTCTAAACATTATATGAAGACTTAAATTTCAGATAAAGTTGAAAAGCTCTTCATTGTGGTTTCAATGTCATTATTCAGCCAAGATCTGCTCCTTGGCTTCAACTCTGGCCTCAGCCACTGAAAGTCCAATTACTAAATCATCACTTCAGTGGCATTTCTGGTGTCCTTGGACTTGTGCATGACCAAGTGGTCAGTTTGGTTATGACCATATGTAATCAGTGTAACAAAAACGAAGATCACGTGGATTAGCTGTCAGTATCTGAATATGCAGTTGCAAATACAACATATGTAATTGAGGGTAGAAAAGCTCAGATATTTTATATGTTGAGATATAAGAGCATAATTTTTACTGCAAATGATAAATATTGCAATAGTGGATAGTTGGGGCCATAGTTTTATGTATAAAACTATTATTATAAAATCTTTAAAAAGAGAAAGAAATTGAAAGTTTATATGTGTGTGTGTGTGTGTATAAATATTTTATTTATTTATTTGACACAGAGAGAGAGAGAGTGAGCACAGGAACACAAGCAGGGGGAGTGAGAGAGGGAGAAGCAGACTCCCCGCCAAGCAGACTCCCCAGAACCCAATGTGGGGCTCAATCCCAGGACCCTGGGATCATAACCTGAGCTAAAGGCAGATGTTTAACGACTGAGCCATGCAGGTGCTCTGAAAGTTAATACATAAAGAAAGAATAAATTTGCTGAATGGTTTACGAAGAAAATTTTATCTTTGGGGGGCTTACAACACCTTATTAAATTAAAAAGTAATTAACTTATAAAGTTAAGAAGGTATCACTTCTATGTTTTATTAAATTGTTTGGTATACCAACATTCATAATACTAAATAAAATAATCTTTAAGAATTGTAAAAAAATGGGGTGCCTGGGTGGCTCAGTGGGTTAAAGCCTCTGCCTTCAGCTCAGGTCATGATCCCAGGGTCCTGGGATTGAGCCCTGCATGGGGCTCTCTGCTCAGCAGGGAGCCTGCTCCCCGCCCCTCCCCCCGCTCTCTCTCTCTGCCTGCCTCTCTGCCTACTTGTGCTCTCTGTTTATCAAATAAATAAATAAAATCTTTAAAAAAAAATTGTAAAAAAATGATAATAAGGGGTACCTGGATGGCTCAGTGAGTTAAGCCGCTCCTTTCGGCTCAAGTCATGATCTCAGGGTCCTGGGATCGAGCCCCGCATCAGGCTCTCTGCTCGGCGGGGAGCCTGCTTCCTCCTCTCTCTCTCTGCCTGCCTCTCTGCCTACTTGTGATCCCTCTCTCTGTCAAATAAATAAATAAAATCTTTTCAAAAAAAAGTGAGATGGATTTTGTCTTTCTCTGACTTCTTTCACTTGTCATAATACGTTCTAGGTCCATTTACATCATGGCGAAATGCAAGATTTCACTCTTTTTTATGGCTGAGTAATGGGATTCTTGGTGAAATTTTTTACTGAGCCCCTATTATGTGCTATAACCTTGGATTAAAAGGAATTCTAAACCCGCGCACATACAGGTGCACACACCCCTTTGAGTATTTCGTAATTGTGCTTTTCTGGAGAGTAGATGTGCTGCTATTTGCCTGTTATTATAGCAGGAAAGAATCCAATATTTGCACACCAATTGATCCATGAATGTCAACAGAGAGCGGGCACCTTCTGTCCTCCTAAATTGTTAGTCTTTGAACCCAGATGAAGGTTAGAAGCTCTCCCTGAGTGTTTAAAATTCCTTTTGAATGCTTCTGTCAGACTGAAATTTTCAAACAAATATGTAACTGGGTACATATACTAAATGAGGCACTCAGCACCTCACTGTCTTAAAATCTGTGTATTCGAAATCGCAGGAATGTTTCCCACTATTAAAAAACACAACTAGAAATATTGGGCTTTTGAAAACTTGGAGACAAAACAGTGCAGGAAAGACAGAGCCCCCAGCAATTGGATGAAATTAAAGAAGTGAGACCAACAACAACTAATAATCTTTAAGAAAATTTTAAATTGGGGCACCTGGGTGGCTCAGTGGGTTAAAGCCTCTGCCTTTGGCTCAGGTCATGAGTCCAGGGTCCTGGGATGGAGCCCCACATCGGGCTCCCTGCTCAGCAGTGAGCCTCCCTTCCCCCTTTCTCTCTCTGCCTGCCTCTCTGTGATCTCTATCAAATAAATAAATAAAATCTTTAAAAAAAATGTCTAAATCTTCAACATATTGTACAAAACCATTATGTTCTGAACCTCCCCAATGCTACAAATATTTAACTTTATGCATAAATCATGAATGTGTCATATATATGTATGTGTGCATGTGTGTGTGCGCACATCTCTTTGTGTATTTTTCCCATAATATTCTTGGGCTATTTTGGGAATATCTGTAAATCTGTCTTAGAACATTTTGCAATCCCATTCTTCCCACCTCAAAAGAAGAAAACTGTGTAACAAAATGAAAAGCACACTCTAGATCATTTTTACAGTTGCAGGATCCTGATATTTTTCTGTAAATGAAGCGTGTTTTCAGTGTGTTATCTTGGTGATCCCAGTTTTCCAAAGACATGAGCAACTCCTTGAAATTTCCAAATAAAACAAACTCTGTAAGTATGGTAGTTGCATTTCTGAGAAATTCAGCACATACTAAAACTGTGCAAAAATTACTTTGAGTGTCTATGTAAAGTCATCTATGCTCAGATAATTATCAAGTGCTTTTTTACCAGCATGAAAGTCCAATCAGACAATAAAATATCATAGGGGCTATGTGTTATGGGTTGAAGTGTGATTCCCAAAACTTTACATTTTGAAGCCCCATCCCCAGTGCCTCAGAATGTGACCTTATTTGGGAATAGGTTCATTGCAGATGCAATTAGTGACGATGAGGTCGAACTGGTGTAGGGCGGGCCTATAATCCCATAAGCCTGTTGGTGGTACCCTGCTATGACCATCCTCCCCAGCTAATACAACATGGATCTGGGCGCAGTCTCAGAGGATAGCTCTTCATACTCTTTTCACTTTTTACACCAAGCAAATGTAGTACCCATCCAACAGATTACATTTTTGTGCAGTCTTATGCCAAAGAGATAATGTTTTATGGGGAGTGAGGGGAAAGGGAGGGAGAAAGCCATCAGAACCCAATCCATACTATTCCCCCCGGGGGGAAAATCATCAAGCATGCAGCCAGTACTGATACCTGAAAAGCAGCCCCACAGCTCTGGAGAAGTCCTTCGGCCCTTGCTCCATCATGGCCTGGACAACATGGCGGCAGCAGTGCAGAGAGAGAGAACAGGGCCGGTGGCCAGCTGCAGCCACTAGCTAGTCATCCTCTAGGATGCAGCAGTCTGTGATCCATACCTGCTTTCCTGGGAGTTAAAAATAATAACAATAAATAAAACCAAAGACCTTAAGGAGCTCCCCTCCAATAGCACCCTCAGGATAAGTCCCATTCCAGGTGTCCTCTCTTGTGCCATCAAGGTTACTGAGCACCAGCAAGTACCAGGTACTGTGGTGCACGTGGAGATGTAACCACACAGACATGTCCCTGCTCTCAGGCTGCTCAGCTGGGAGAGGAAGACCTCCAAGGGAGGGTCATGTGTGCAAGGTCACCAGCAGCCCTGACCAATGCTCGAGTAAAGATGCTGGAAGATTGTATGAAGGATAACGTCGGAGTTAGAAAAGCCTTCCCAGGGAAGAGACATTTGTGCTGATGTGAGAATCCACATGGAAGGGAGAAGGGAAAGAGCTTGGTACAGGGAAGGGAAGAAAGGCTGGTGTGACCTGCATTTGCACAGTGGAGGGGTGCGGTGACCCAAGATGAGGTGGAAAAGGGTCACACTATATGCAACCTTGTGGCCTAGGATGAGGGTCGGAACCCAGTGATTTTAAGCAAGGATCCATCTTGAGTTTTTAAAAAAGATCACTCTGGGGCGCCTGTGTGGCTCAGTGGGTTAAGCCGCTGCCTTCGGCTCAGGTCATGATCTCAGAGTCCTGGGATCGAGTCCCACATCGGGCTCTCTGCTCAGCAGGGAGCCTGCTTCCCTCTCTCTTTCTCTGCCTGCCTCTCTGCCTACTTGTGATTTCTCTCTGTCAAATAAATAAATAAAATCTTTAAAAAAAAAAATAGATCACTCTGGCCACCTCGTGGAGATGTGATAGGTCATTTTTAACACTCCCCATTCTCTATAGAGCAAAATGATTTCCAACAATTATTTTTTCCTGGAGCTGTTCAGGTTTAGTGCAATACCTTTAAATGTATTTTCTTAAGACATTATCTAAAATCAGCAAATCTCTTCGTGTATGAGCAAAAAGTGGACATAACAAACTTTTGCTGTTGAAAATTTTAAACATATGAATTCTCTATGTGGTTACATGAAATAATGGAAACCAAGTAACTCTTTATATTCCCTGTGCTATGATTGTGTAATTTGGATCAGCCATTTAAATGCTTGAATGTGAAGCTCGAGAAGACACACAGTCATGAACTTAACGCTCAAAAGATGTGGATTGATGAAGCCATGTGAGTCAGGGGCCCGCTGTGTTACTGAGCACTCAAGGATCCATTTCCACATAGAAAACAATGTTTATCAAAGTGTAAGTATTGCAAATGGATTCATTTAAAGCTCATATATTAATTATTAGAATTCCAGAGCAACTGCAACAGTTCTATACAACTTAGGTTAAGATTTTCTTCTCCACGGCCATCTGGGTGGCTCAGTGGGTTAAGCCTCTGCCTTTGGCGCTCGTCCTGGAATCGAGCCCTGCATCGGGTTCCCTGCACCGCAGGGAGCCTGCTTCCCCCTCTCTCTCTGCCTGCCTCTCTGCCTACTTGTGATCTCTCTCTCTCAAATAAATAAATAAATAAATCTTAAAAAAATATATTTTCTTTTCCAGCAATGAGTCTTCATTGCTGAAACCATTTAGAATTGCCTTTGCATGGTGATACAGGTTTAGTAGGTAACTTTTAGTAGGTTTTCTTACTGCTCTTAAACTCTTTATAGTCAATGTACCTCCTTCCTAATGCACCCATGGCACATCTCCACCCTCTGCCCCCAGCCCTCAGGACACCACTGGTGTGGAGAATGCTTTGAAGGAGAGCAAGACATCTGGAGAAGGGCAGTAGGAGGGAAGCCAGTGGCAGAGAAAATGGAGGCTTGTTAGGGCTTTGTGACTGATTGGACATTCAGACGGGGAAAGGAATGAGGCCCCGCCCAGCAGTCTGCTGGGTACCCAGGGGAATGGAGTCATTGGTATGTAGATGGGGACTGATGCCGCAAGAATGGCCTGGGAAGGGAGGGTTGCACAGTAGTGCTGAACCTTGATGAGCTCTAACATGGAGAAAGGAGTATGTTTGCAAATATTATTTCCATTTTGCAACTGGAAAACCACGGCACTGGGCAATTACATCACTTTTCCAAAAGCAACTTAGGAGATACCAGGGTTGATTTTTGGTCTCATCTTGCGGACCCAATTACTTGGTCAAACTGTGTTTTGAGAAAGAACCATCTCTGGGAGATGCTGAAAAGAAACACAAGGTCTATCACTCTGCATTGCAGTGAGGAGTTGTCTACAGACGTTACCAGTGTCTGGCGCAGTTGGAACTTAGAGCTAAAGAGGACATGATATGAAGAGAGCAACACAGACTTGCTTCTCTCTGAAAATAGGTTTGTTTTATGTGACATGTGGTTTCAGAAGTCCAGGAAGGCTACCAAAGACGTAGAAGAAAGCCCACAGAGCCTGGCATCACCAAAACCAAGAGGAGAGGACATTTCAGGGAGAAAGACCTCTTCTGATATCCCTGGTACCTAAGCCTGGGGTCTTCCCATGTGGTAGGGGCTCAATACTTGCAAGATGGCAGGAAATCAGATAGACCAGAAGTCTCACTAGGCTAAGGATCCATCCCCTCGATCTAGATCCAGCTCTAAGGAAACTTAATGTGCAGCCTTTTTAAAAAAATTTTTTTCAGTGTTCCAAAATTCATTGTTTATGCACCACACCCAGCAATCCATGCAACAGATGCCTTCCTTAATACCCACCACCAGGATCACCCAACCTCCCCACTCCCACCCCTACAAAACCCTCAGTTTGTTTCTCAGAGTTCAGTCTCTAGTGGTTTGTCTCCCTCTCCTGTTTCCCCCAACTCACTTCTCCTCTCCTTCTCCCAATGTCCTCCATGTTATTCCTTATGCTCCACAAGTGAAACCATATAATAATTGACTCTCTCTGCTTGACTTACTTCACTCAGCATAATCTCCTCCAGTCCTGTCCACACTGATACAAAAGTTGGGTATTCACCCTTTCTGATTGAGGTGTAATACTCCGTAGTATATATGGGCCATATCTTCTTTATCCATTCATTCGTTGAAGGGCATCTTGGTTCTTTCCAGAGTTCGGCGACTATTGCCATTGCTGCTACGAACACTGAGGTACAGATGGCCCTTCCTTTCACTACATCTATATCTCTGCGGTAAATACCCAATAGTGCAATTGCAGAGTCATAGGGTAGCTCTATTTTTAATTTCTTAAGGAATCTCCACATTGATTTCCAAAGTGGCTGCACCAACTTGCATTCCCACCAACAATGTAAAAGGGTTTCCCTTTCTCCACATCTTCTCCAACACTTGTTGTTTACTGTCTTATTGATTTTGGCCATTCTAACTGGTATAAGGTGGTATCTCAGTGTGGTTTTGATTTGAATCTCCCTGATGGCTAATGATGATAAACATTTTGTCATGAGTCTACTAGCCTAAATGTGCAGCCTTAATCAAATAATTTAACTCATGTCAGATTGGACGACTTCCAGGATAATTAACATTGCCTTCATTCATCAGATTGAATCGCAAATTCCAAAAGCAGAGCTGGAAGGGAACTTACACACCATCTTCCTTCTTTGGGCCCTTCAATCTAAGGAAGCCCAGGCTAAGAAAGAGCCTCCCCTTCATAAAGGTCACCATTCCATATTACAGGTCCATTGTCTTTCTTCATGTGTGGAAGAAAATGAAGAAAGCCACCAGACTCTCGGAATACCTTTGTGTACATGTACACACATACACAAATACTGAAAATTGTAACTGAGGCCTAAGTCAGAAACCTTACCTATCTTTTCCCATCAATCTCTCCGACCTCTTGTACAGTACTAATAGGGCCTGTTATAACAAAGAGATAATTAAAATATCAGGCATGGTTGACAAGACTAAATCTTGCTAACCACATAAACCCCTTCTATGCAGTTATTGACACTGCACTCAGAATAAAGTGAGCATACCATTGGAGAATTTGGACAACCAGTGTTTTCTCCTCCGGCCCAATGAAATATTCCATGCTGCTTGATTCTGCCAAAAGAATACCTTCAGAAAATTGTTTTGCAGAGAGTAACATAAAATACATAGTCAAGCCTTGAATAACACAGATATGAACTACATGGGTCCACTTACACACAGAATTTTTTAATAAATACAGTACAGGACTAAAAGTGTTTTATCTTTTTTTTTTTGATTTTTCTTCTCTACCTTACTTTATTGTAAGAATACTGTATAAAAAACATATAGCATACACAACATGTGTTAATCAACTGTTTATGTTATCAGTAAGTATTTTGGTCAATAGTGAGCTACTAGGAGTTTGGGGGAATCAAGTTACGCAAGATATTCTCCTGCATGAGGGGTCAACCCTCACCACCCCCATATCAGTCAAGGGTCAATTGCAGTAGAAATTAGAAATAAGTTTGATCAATTCCAACTCAACTGCTATGACTTTAGTGAAGACAAAGGTTACCAGGTCTCCTCAATTCTCTCTTATTACTGCTTATAGAAATGTGCTGCCCTCTGCATATTCAACGCACTATTTACTGTAAATGTTCCAAGGCACTACGAATCACTCCAGGGTTTAAGAAGACCATCTCTAATGCTATGGAAACCACAGGAAGGTGTATGTCAATTTCATGTCACAAGGCAGTCTTTCATTTTGTCTCTCCATCACAGGGACCCTGAGCTGCCTTCTGTACTTTCCCTGGAATGACTGTGCCCTTTCTTCTGTAACCTAGTAATTCAGCTGTCTAAGACTTTCAAATTCCACCCCATGCCATAGAAGTCTCATACAGACCCATTGTGTGATACTATTTAATGATATTTTATTCCTTTTGATTTTATCTTCTAGTCCTTGGCACCAGTGGGCCTGAAGGGAAATAAAAAGACAAAACTTCAGAAGCGACACCTAAAAAAAAAAAAAAGGCCTCTCCTGCCAATATAGTGAAGAGTCTGTGCCACATTCTCAGGCAGGTATGGCAGACCCAGGTGTGTCCCACATGGTCATGGAATACCACTTCACTCAGGCCTCTCCCTGACACCTGCTTAGTGCCCAGCAGTTGTCAAATAACCTTCCCACAGCTCCTTAGGAAGGCTACATAGAATAGTGGAGAATGCATAGGATACAGAGTCAGGGTGCCTTGTTTAAAGTCCTGGATCTGCTATTTATTGCTGTGTGACCTTTTAAGAGTTACTTAATCTCTCCAGGCCCCAGCAACTATGAACCATGGATGGCTTTGGGGTAAAGAGTAGGCAATACAACAGCTCACATCCTGGTCTACATTCGGCCACTTGCCAGCTCTCAGTCAATATGGCCTCAAATACCTTATTATAAAACAAGGACAATAATATCTTCCCTGTTTGCACAGTGTTTCTGTTATAAGGAAAGGAGAGAGGGGCTATAGAAAGCCCTGTGAACTACACAATCTTCAAAGGTTGAAGGGACACCCTCCTTGGGCCTCTTTACCTTATCCATTTGCCTATTAAGGTCTCGTTTAAAAGTCCAAACCCTTTTAGAACCCTTTCTCCCCAGCACGAAAAGTACCATCCACAGTCCTATGTGCACTACTGTGATTCCAGATGGGTCAGGAACTCCAGAACACTGGGTCTCTGCTGCCTTACAGTCACAGCGAGAGAACTGACAGCTGGGCAGAAAGCTGATCCCCTCCCCCTTCCCTGCCCTCACTCCCTGAGTACACAGGTTTGCCTTTGAAATATGAAAAAAAATCAGGAACTTTCACAGCACCATAAGTTGGAACATGATTTCTATAAGTTCTTGATCAAGGTTGGCTGACCTTCTTTCTACCTTATGGCAGTTCCCTTGCTCACAATCTGATTTTTTTTTTTAAGCTTGCCTTTTCCTTTCTTCACTCCAGCAGACACCTTTCCTCCTGCTTATGTTTTTAAAAAAGAATATTTATATCCACAGACTTAATAAAGTGTTCTACAAAGATGAAATTACAAATACTATATTTTAGGTTCTCCACTATCTAAGGAAGTAATGGCAGAAGATGCTTTGATCCCTGTTTTAGAATTAAAAAAATAAAAAGGCAAGAGTCAGAAAGGCTGGGTGATGTTCTCCAAGGCCACATAGATAGTATGTGGCCAAGCCTGGCCCCACACGCCAGCTTGAAGGAACATTCTAGTCACCTATAATAAACAGACAGCCTGAATCCTGAAGTAAACCAGAAAGTTAAAAAAGGTAAAGGTCATTGACTCCAAGAATAACAGGCAGCATTTTGGGGTCATTCAGTCTCCCAGAGTCATGTTCAGAGGGCCAAAAACACACTTCAGGGACCTTAGGATTCCTGGACGTCTCTGTCTCTTTTTCCCTCTATGGTGCCTGAATTCCATACATTTTCTTCCAGTGAAAAATGCAAACAAGTGCCTCCATTTTCTTTTTAGAAGTAGGATGGTGTGGAGGTAGAAATACTTCAAAGTACCAATGAGAATACTCTGGAAGAAAAATGCATATAATTTTCTCCACTTTTTGCAATCACTCCAGCATACAGACAGACAGAGCCAGCTTGTCACTTAGATTTGTCAGTCAGCTTCCAGCAAGGTTTGCTTTCAGAAATTTCAGGGCAGCAGTTTGGTGCAGTGAAAAGAACCCCAACTTTGTTGCCAGCAAACTTGAGCTTCCATCCCAGAATCTGCCACTTAATAGCTATGTGGCCCTGCGATGCATTTATCCTGCCTGGAATCATGGGAGTATCTGCTGGAAAGTTATAGCCGGTATCACAAACTTTTTTTTTTTAAGATTTATTTATTTGACAGAGAGAGGTCACAATTAGGCAGAGGCAGGTGGAGGGTGGGGGAAGCATAGCAGAGAGCCCAATGTGGAGCTCGATCCCAGGACCCTGAGATCATGACCTGAGCCGAAGGCAGAGGCTTAACCCACTGAGCTACACAGGCACCTTCCAAGTATCCCAAACTTATGACTCAGTGTCCACAGACACAATTTCCTTGACTCCCAAGACTGTGAAATGTACTTTATAAATTCCTTTAGAAGAAGCCTGTCTTCTCCTATTTGGCACACTCTGTTCTCCCCTCCGGTCTTATACTGACCTGCATTAGGGTTTGTGTTCTGTGCCCAGGCCCATGGGCACTCCCTTCAGGAGTCCCATGAGGGTGTAAAATCTCCTAGCATAGAGCAAACCCTGAGGCAATATTCTGAGTGATCTCTGAAACCTGAGAAGTAGCATTCTGCAATTTGAGTTTCAACTTCCAGTCTCTGTTGCTGGCCCCTCCACTTCTCCCCTTTTCCCATGATGGAGTGCCCAGGGCATAGTACTTGGGCCTCTCCTGTTTCTTATTCCCATTGGCGACCCCATCCAATCTCATGGCTTCAAATACGATCTACATACTGATGATTTCCAAATGTGTAGATTTTACCCAATGTGTTCCAGAACAGACACATCAGGAACCCAAGTCTCATTTATCTAACTGCATGCATGACTCTCTCCCCTTGACTATCGAAAGGTGGGATAATCATACATTTGTTTCTCTAGAACCTTTCTGGTTTGCATAGGAGAGTCTTGGATTATGCCTGTGGTCCCAACAGCATCCCATCTGATCTAGCTTGTGTCCTCAGTTTTCCATTTTTTTATTAGATTTATTTCCTTTATTTTAAAGTAGATTTTATTTATTTATTTGAGGGAGAGAGAGCATGACCAGGGGGAGTGATGGAGTGAGAGGGAGAAGCAGGCTTCCCACTGAGCAAGGAGCCGGAATCTAGACTCGATGCCAGGACCCTGAGGTCATGACCTGAGCTCAAGGCAGACGGTTAACAGAATGAGCCAACCAGGCACCCCAAGATTTTTCATTTTTAATGAAATATTATCATTATTATTTTATTACAGTGAGCTGAGATGGGTTTGTGAGGTCTCCACTTTGTACTTCCAACTCCTACCTTGGTCTTGCTTAATAATATGGAAGATGCATGGGCAGTAAACAGAGTTTTCACATTAACATGTGGTTCCATTTAAAATAACCCATCTCTCTTTTCCCAACCATTTCAAGATGAAACCTAATCCTCCCTCTCAAATACAGCATCAAAGACACTTACTGCTTTAAAGAAAGTCTGGACAGAAGAGAAGGTTAAGTTAGGGAGCCTGGGTGGCTCAGTCGGTTAAGCATCCAACTCTTGACTTCAGCTCAGCTCATGGTCTCAGGGTTGTAAGATCGAGTTCCATATCCAGCTCTGTGCTGGGTGTGGAGCACCTCCCTCACCTCAATTGAGCAATCAATTAATCAGTCAATGAAGTAAGAGTTGGCTAACTCCTGGTATCAGGTGACGAAAGGAAAAACACTGGAAGCTCCTACAGCAACCAGCTGCTTGGTGCACCAGCCAGTGTTGCTCTGGAGGCTTCCGTGGCCTAAAATGAAGACACAGCTGCCAATCAGTGAGGTCAGGGGTCAGCGCAGGAATTACAGGTCAGGTGGACATAAAAAATACGCAGGAAATAGAGTAAGCACAGGCCTACGAGTAGTCTTAGTAGTTTAGTGAACTTGGTTACAGAGGTCTTGTCTTTTATATGGTATTAATCTATAACTACCGATTTATTTTATTGTTCGAGAACAGTTTTTGAGTTTTTATCATTTTTTTGGATTCATTTTTATTATTATTATTTTTTTCCAATTTATTTATTTTCAGAAAAACAGTATTCATTATTTTTTCACCACACCCAGTGCTCCATGCAAGCCGTGCCCTCTATAATACCCACAACCTGCTACCCCAACCTCCCACCCACCCCCCGCCACTTCAAACCCCTCAGACTGTTTTTCAGAGTCCATAGTCTCTCATGGTTCACCTCCCCTTCCAATTTACCCAAATTCCCTACTCCTCTCTAACGCCCCTTGTCCTCCATGCTATTGGTTATGCTCCACAAATAAGTGAAACCATATGATAATTGACTCTCTCTGCTTGACTTATTTCACTCAGCATAATCTCTTCCAGTCCCGTCCATGTTGCTACAAAAGTTGGATATTCATCCTTTCTGATGGAGGCATAATACTCCATAGTGTATATGGACCACATCTTCCTTATCCATTCATCCGTTGAAGGGCATCTTGGTTCTTTCCATAGTTTGGCGACTGTGGCCATTGCTGCTATAAACATTGGGGTACAGATGGCCCTTCTTTTCACGACATCTGTATCTTTGGGGTAAATACCCAGGAGTGCAATTGCAGGGTCGTAGGGAAGCTCTATTTTTAATTTCTTGAGGAATCTCCACACTGTTTTCCAAAGAGGCTGCACCAACTTGCATTCCCACCAACAGTGTAAGAGGGTTCCCCTTTCTCCACATCCTCTCCAACACATGTTGTTTCCTGTTTTGTTAATTTTGGCCATTCTAACTGGTGTAAGGTGATATGTCAATGTGGTTTTAATTTGAATCTCCCTGAGGGCTAATGATGATGAGCATTTTTTCATGTGTCTGATAGCCATTTGTATGTCTTGATTGGAGAAGTGTCTGTTCATATCTTCTGCCCATTTTTTTAATGTGTTTATTATTATTTTTAAATTTTTATTTTATTTTTTCAGTGTTCCAAGATTCATTGTTTATATGATATTTTAAAATGTTTATAAATATTTACAAATATTAATGGGAATCATTATAAATTTTTACAAATATACCTAATATTTGTAAGTGATATTTGTAAGCTTTATATACACATATATAAATTACAAAACATGTATGTTTTATCATGTATGTATCATGTATGGTGTATGTATACATGTATCATGTATGTATCATGTATGAATAGATGTTAAGATTTATATGCAAGGCAAAAATGTGCTTTCTCTCTTCAATGCATAACCTCCAGCAAATTTAGAAAGGTCTGAGCTTTTAAAAAGTGCTTTGTAAGTTAACCTTAATGTTCTACACTTACACTGAACATTTTATAAGTAAGACCTCTAAATTGTTGGTACCCCCTTGTTCTGCATCACTTGAAAATTTTTAATAAAATGTTCAATGAATGGAGTATCAAAAATTTCAGCTTTTGCAATTTGCTTTTAAAAGTTTCAGTGACAAAAACTAATGCTTAAAAGCAGAAATTTCATGAACTATAGTCTATAAAAACAAAGAAGGAAGGAATTGAAAAAATTTAATAGTCAGAATTCACACAGGAATTAATATTTAGCTTTGAAATTCCCTAACTGTGACATCCTGATGTATAGCAATCCTCTTTTCATGGTGCTCCTATTTTTAATTGGATAATTTTATATTCTATATTGAAATAAAACAGAATTGAGAAAGTGCATAGATTTTCACCATTTACATTTGAAAAAACATTGAAAATAATCATAAACAACTTATTTGATGAATTTTATCTTATAAAATATTTGTTGAATAAACACAAAACTTATGAAAATATTATAGCTGCTATATTTACAAATTTCAATATGGAATAATTAGAATTCAGACTATTCTTCACTCTAAAGGACTTACTATAAGCTCACTAGGTATCCAGACATCTATAAAGAGCACTGATTTAAAATATGATGGCCTACAGATGAAAATCAATAGAAAGTATCAGTAATTTCAAAATTGTAATCATAGAATGTAACCACTTTCTCAAGCAAAAACTAAGGAAGTGTGTTGCCAGAAGATTTGCCTTGACAGATATGTTAAAAGAAATTATTTAGAGAGAAGGAAAATCATATAGATCAGAAATTCAGATCTGCATAAAGAAAAGAGCATCAGTAAAAGAATAAGTGAAGGTAAAATAAAACTTCTCTTTTTCTTATTTTTAATTGTTCTAACTATTACAGTTTGTTCAAAATATTAAAAGCAACAACGTGTTTGATTATGTAGGCATATGTATATGAAATGAATGGAAGCAATGATAAATGGAACAGGAAGGAAGGATTAGAATTACTTTGTTATAATGCACTGTAATGTACTCACACCACCTGTGAAGCAGTACAGTGTGAGTTGAACATGGACTTGGATTAGTTGTAAGTGTATATTGCTAACCCTAGGACAATCACCAAAAAAAGTTATGAAAATAAATATAACTTACATGCTAAGAAAGGAGAAAAATGAAATCATATAAAATACTCAATGAAACCCACAAAAGGCAGAAAAGAGAGCAGAAGACAAAAATAGGAGCAAAGATCTAGGACAACAAATAGAAAACAGTAAGGAATGTGGCAAATATTAATCCAACTATGTCACTTGCAACAGTGCAACTGTACCAGTGAAAAGACAGAGATTGTCATAATGCATCATAATACAAGACCCAACTACATGCTGTCTATAAGAAATCCACTCTAAGTATAAAGACACATATAGATAAAAAGTAAATGAATGGAGATATGCTATGATAACACTAATCATAAGAAAGCAGGAGTAGTTATACTAATTTCAGACAGACTTTAGAGAAAGGAATATCATCAGGGGATAAGATGGTAATTACATAATTATGAAAGGGTCAATTCTCTAAGAATACCTAATAATCCTTAACACATCTGTTCCTAACAACAGAGCACCAAGCTTATGAGGCAAAAACTGATAGAATTGCAAGGAGAAATAGATGAATCCGCTATTCTAACTGGAGACTTCAACAACCCTCTGCCAGAACTGGAAAGATCCAGCCAGAAAATCACTACAGACACAGTTGAACTCAACACCACTGACAATCAACTGTACACAATGGACGTCCATAGACTATGTCACCCAAAAACAGCAGAATACACATTCTTCTCAAGCGCACGTGGAATATGAACCAACACAGACCACATTCTGGGCCATAAAATATACCTTAACAAATAAATTTAAAAGAACAGAAATCATATAATATCTGTTCTGATACCATAGGGAACCTCAACTGGAAATTAATAACAGAAAAGTAGTTTGAAAATCCCCAAATGCTCAGAAATTTAAAAATATACTTCTGAATAACACACTCAGAATATCCAATATGATATTAAAGGAGAACAAGGGTGGATGATTGATACTACCTAACTTCGAGTCTCACTGTAAATCTACAGTAATTAAGATATTGTGCTATTGTTGAAAGAATAAACGAATAGATCATTGGAACAGAATAGAGAACCCAGCAAAATACCTCCATAAATAGAGTCAACTTATCTTTTTTTTTTTTTAAGAAAAAGGACAAAAGGCAATACAAAGAAGTGAAGATAGTTTGTTCATGAAATGATGCTAGAACAACTGGACAGCCATGTAAAAACAAAAATGAATGTTGATATAGACTTTACACCATTCACAAAAATTAACACAGAATGCATCACAAACTGAAATGTAACAGGCTAAAGTATAAAGCTTCCAGAAGATAACATAGGAGAAAACCTAGATGACCTGGGGTGTGGTTTTGCCTTTATAGATAGAACACCAAAGATAGGATCCATGAAATGCATAACTGAGAAGTTGTATTTCATCAAGTTTAAAATTTTTGCTCTGCAAAAGACCTATCAAAAGAATAAGAAGACAAGCCACAGACTGGGAGAAAATATTTGCAAACAATACCTCTGATAGAGGTCTGTTATCCAAAACATACAAAGAATTCTTAAAACTCAACAACAAGAAAACAAACATCAGCATTAAAAAATGGGTCAAAGACCTTCACAGGCACTTCACATCCAAGAAGATATACAGGTAACAAGCATATGGAAAAAATGCTCTACACCATAAGTCATCAGGGAAATAAATATTAAAACAACAAGATACCATTGCACACCTATCTGAATGACCGAAATATGGAGCACTGACAACACCAAGGCTGACCAGGGTGTGGAACAACAGGGACTCTCACTTGCTGCTGGTGGAAATGTACAATCATTTTGGAAGGCAGCTTGGCATTTTCTTACAAAAGTAAATACGCTCTTATCATCCAATCCAGCAGTTGAGTTCCTTGGTATCTACCCTAAGGAGTTAAAAACTTATGTCCAAAAAAAAAAAAAAAAAAAAAAAACACTTATGTCCATACAAAAGCCTGCACAGAGATGTTTACCGCACTTCACCTCTGTTCATAATTGCCCAAACTCAGAAGCAAATAAAACGTCCAGGAGATGAATGGGACAACTGTAGTACATCCAGACAATGGGATATTATTGAGCATTAAACATTAAACATTAATGAGCTACCCAGCTCATTAGGTGCAAATTACTAAGTCACTGAAGCCAATCTGAAAAGACTGCTCACTTGGATGATTAACTCCTCCTTCATCTGCCCCAAGCTATTTTCAAGCCCGAGCAAAATATTTTA
Source organism: Neogale vison (assembly GCF_020171115.1). Lineage (NCBI taxonomy): Eukaryota > Metazoa > Chordata > Mammalia > Carnivora > Mustelidae > Neogale > Neogale vison. The sequence continues at coordinate 78,054,522 of NC_058099.1, read as the reverse complement.
TTTTTACAAGTACTAGACTTTGAATATTACCACTTTGCAATACCTAAGGGATTAATAAATGTAAGCATTGAACATCAACAGGTGCTAACACCACACTGAAAAAGCAACATCTAGACATTTTACTTCCTGATGGAAGAACACAATGCCATTTGAAAGGTATCTGACAGGGGTGCCTGGGTGGCTCAGTGGGTTAAAGCCTCTGCCTTCAGCTCAGGTCATGATCTCAAGGTCCTGGGATTGAGCCCTGCATCGGGCTCTCTGCTTAGTGGGGAGCCTGCTTCTGCCCCCACCCCCACTGCCTGCCTCTCTGCCTACTTGTGATCTCTATCGAATAAATAAGTAAATAAAAATCTTTTAAAAAATAAGTATAATAAAAGGTATCTGACAAAAATAAAACCTGAATCTGAGTAGACCTCTAAGCCTAATCAATAATGTATAGGAAGTACTGGGGCAGAGAGGCATGTTGGAGAACTCCAGAAGATACCATCAGCAAATCCAGAATGTGGAAGTCTCCACAACATCAGCAACAGTAATCTGGATTTTTCCACAAATAAACTAAAGAGTTAAAAAAACAAACTAAGGGGAGAGGGGAGAACTTACAGATTAAAACAGACTAAAAGATACCTCAACCAGTTGAACGTGTGTCCCTTATTTGGATCCTGCTTTTTTTTAAAAAAAAAGACTAAAATATGACATTTATGGGAGAAATAGAAGGATAAATATTGGTTTGGTATGTGATGATATTGTCATGTTATTATTAATTGTGTGGGGCATAATGGTATTGCAATTATGCTTTTTAAGTGTCTGCTCAATGAACTCCAATGCTTTCTCCTCTTCCTCAGGATTAAGGGCTACAGTTCTTACAATAGCTGTGTGGTAAAACCTACACAGACTGGCTCTTTTTCCTGTCACTTTATCTCCTATTACTCTTCCTCTTAGCTAGTAGGTAATTAAGAGCAAGAGAGGTTCCTGTGGGTGGTGGAAGCCAGAGCACTAGATGGTATTAACCAGAACAAACTAGAAGTCATCTAAACCTGAATAGTCCTAATATCCTAACATGTCTCAGCTGCTCTTCAACTTCCAATACAGAAGCATATATAAACTCTTTCCCTAAAATAAAATCATAATTTAGATTTAAGTTGTACTTGAAATAAATAAAGAGTTAAATAGGACATCGAGAGGAAGATATGCCTGAGTATATTAAAGGAAGGATAAATTGCAGAAGCTCCAGATTATGAACAAATTAAGGCTCGTCCCTAGCAGATGCACGGTCATCACTCCCCCTCCCTGCAGTGACACACCGTCTCCCTCCCCTCACCCACAATAAAGTGCACAGCCCTTGATTTAATTACGGGTGAACATCACATGACAGCTCAAGGTACAGGTCAGGTCGGTGCAGCCCTCCCCTCCCAAGTCAGCGCTAGGAAGACTGCATATTCCTCCACTCCAGCCCGAAAGCTGACTGTTGAACTCTCGGAACGGCTCAACATAATTGTGAAACGAAGCAACCTGGCCCTTGTCCACAGAGCAAATACAAGAGTGACTGTGCCTCCCCCAAGGTGGCCAGGCACAGACACCGCTGGGGAGGGCAGTCTGCGTGACCTGGTAGGAACTCTTAATTATACTTGACACACACGGTTGCAAATAGGGACGGGAAGTCACAAGGAAAACACTGTTGCACCCGTAAGCTTTCTCTAAACAACCAACCAGAAAGACAAGACCAGGAACTGGCTGCGGACGCCCATTGATGCAAAACCCGGGAGCCACGGTATAAAGTAATAGGCAACCCTGTGGCCACGTTAGCAGTAAGACGCTGTGGGGAGTGTGGTGTGGCCATACGCACAATGCATGTGTGTGTGGGTGTGTACGCACAGTGAGTCTTCTCGAATCCCACAGCTCTTGTTCCAGATCCTTCTTTAGTGGCATTATGGTTTCCAGGCGGATTTGCATGGGCCTGGGGTTACAAACAATGGGCAGCTCCTCCTCTCCCCTGCCTTACCCCACCCCCACTCCAGCCGGATCACCTGATGGATGAAGGATTCCTCTAGTTACTGCAAAGTAAGCTCTGCTCCCAGCTGAGCTCTGAGCCCGGAAGTCATCAGTTTCCTGATGCCATTCACCTTGGGCTCCAGTGTGGGAAACTCAAAACCATGTCGGAACTCAGCACAACTACACAGAGAGAGCAGGTTCTTTTCACGTCTTCCTGCAATTGAGGTTGAGGTCCAAGATCCCAGCATCCAAAGAAGAGAAGCTCTTTGCCAGGTACAGAAGTTCAAGAGCAACAGGGCCTGGAGCCAGACTCCCTGGATTCAAATCCCAGTTTTGCCACTGCCCAGCTCTGTGGTCTGGGGAAGTTCATCCCCATGCTTCTATTTCCTAATCAGCGAATGGGGTCAAAGTAGCAGTTTCTTCAGAAGGTCCTAAAAAGGATTTAATTAGTTAATATTGTTGAGGGTCTTAGAACAGTGCCAGGCACAAAAGTGAGACCTATTTATGAGTCCCTAAATAAGAGGTAAATAAGTAAGGAGTAAGCAGAAAATGCCTTGGGAAAAAACTCGTGTGATGGAAATAACACTGGAATTCGTCTCAGGGATAGTGGGTGGCATCTCCTTGCTCTACCACAAACTAGCAAATATCTTAGGTAAATCGCTTAGAGTTTTTAGAGCTTACTTTCTGGCAATACCAGTCTCTTCCGGGGATTGCTGTGGAAGCCTAGGAGACGTTCAAGACAGTAACACTTTGTAAATACATATTCTACAAATGCTGGGGATATGCCTCTTGCATTTTCTTTCTCTTGCAACAGCTCTATTGACACAGAATTCACATACCATACAACTCACCCATTTAAAGTGTACAATTCAGAGACTTTTTGTATTTTCACAGTTTTGCAGCCATCACTATAATCAACTGTAGAACATTTTTAACATCCCCCACAAGAAATCCCATTGGCTTTAGCAGTCACCCCCCATTACTCACTCTCCCTCCCCCAGAGCTAGGTAACTGCTAATCTACTTTCTGTCTATATAAATTTGCCTACTATAGACATTTCATAGAAATTGAATAACATAATGTATGGTGTTTTGTGTTAGGGTTCTTGGACTTGACATAATGTTTTCATGGTTCATCCAAGTGGTATTAGTACTTTATTTCTTTATATGGCTGAATAATACTCTATTATATAGATATATCATGTTTTATTATCCTCAGTTGATGACCATTTAGGTTGTTTCTACTTTTTGGCCATTATGACTAATGCTGCTCTGAACATTGCAGTATGGATTTTTGTGTGGACCTATATTTTCAGTTCTCCTGGGCATGTATCTAAAAGTGAAATTGCTATGTTATATGGCTAATTTGATACTTAACATTTTGAGGGACAGCTAAATGTTTTCCAAAGAGCCTGCTCCAGCAGTCCTACCAGTTTCTGTACATCCCTGTCAACACTTGTTATTATGTCTTTTTTTTTAAACCATTTTGTAGGTGTGATGAAGTGGCTTTGACTTGCATTTCCCTGATGGCTAATGGTGTTGAGCATCTTTTAATGTGCTTCTTGGCCATTTGAGTATCTTCTTTGGAGAAATGTCTATTCAAATCCTTTGCTCATTTTTAATTGGATTATCTGTCTTCCTATTATTGAATGGTTGGAGTTCTTTATATATTCTAGACACAAATCCCTTACTTCAGTATTCCTTATTCCCACCACCTCCTTTGTACCATTATTGGCAAACATATTACATTTCTGTATGTGATAGATCCACAGTGCAATTAAATACATATCATTTTGTATGGTTGCTTTTTAAATCCATTAATACAAGAAAGAAGAAATGCGCATTCATCCTGTCTTTCTATAATAAGAACTTTTACCAGTGTTCTTCGTTTTTGTCTGTATGGATTTAAATTACTTTCTGAATGGTTTGAAGAACTTCCTTTAGTATTTCTTGTAGGGTAGGTTGGCTGGCAACAAATTCTTTATCTTTGCTTATCTGGGAATGTCTGCATATCATTTTCATTTTTGAAAGATGGTTTCACTAAATATAAGATTCTTGGTTGACAGATTTTCTTACTTTTCAGATTTTGACTAGGACATCCAACTGCCTTCTGGCCTCCATTGTTTCTGGTGAGAAGTTTCAGGTAAGACGTTACTCTTATTGCAATTTCTTTGTATGTCATTTGTCATTCTTCTCTTGACACTTTCAAGATTTTCTCTTTATTTTTGGCTTCCAATATTTTTACTACAACATGTCCTCATGTGGATCACTTTGCATTTATCTATGTAGAGTTTGTTGAGCTTCTTGATGTACATTGTTTTCTCATCAGTTTTCTTTCTCTCTTCTCCACTGGGGACTTTCATTATGTGTGTGGTGGTGCGTTTACTGGTTTTCTTCATTCTCTCCTTTTTCTCTCTGTTGGTTTCATGACTTCTGTCTTCAAGCTTGTTAATATGTTCTTTTGTCGGTTCAGATCTACTGCTGAACTCCTGTAGTGACAATTTCCAGGAACTTTAAATGGTTGTTTTTAAATAATTTTCACAAGGTGTGGTTGTTTCATTGGGGAGTAAGTCTTCAGAGCTCCTCAGGCTGTCATTGCAGAAGTGGAAGTCCCTCCTGTGTTCTTTATTGTTCACCTCCTCAAAGGCATTAAATTTGAAAACGTTTTTCTCCCCATTAGTCCACTTTACTGTTAAAAAAAAAAAAACAACACCATATCAGGGTCCCTGGGTGGCTCAGTCAGTTAGGGATCTTGGTTTCAGCTCAGATCCTGATCTCAGGGTTGTAGGATCGAGCCCCTCGTTGGGTTCCACACTCAGCAGAGAGTCTGCTTGGGATTCTCTCTCTCTCCCTCAACCCTTCTCCTATACACACTCTCTCTTTATCTCTCTCTCTAAAATAAATAAATAAATCTTAAAAAAATATATCTTAAACTGAGGCACCACTCAAGCCCTTGCTAGTTAACAACTCTTGTAAGCAGTTCTTGCCTCATCCTTCTGCACCATTATTCACTCCCTCCTGGAGATTTTCTTCTCCCCTGGTTTTGTTATTCATGTTACCCCAAAACATAAAATGACTAGGTTTCCTGAAGCAAGTCCTTTCCTTCTATCTATGTTTAAATGCTGGTGTAACTGGTAGAGGGTGTTTACACTGTCTCTCTTCCCTTAGTACCTGGATGCCCTGGCAGCCTGATCCATGGTGATGGCTTATACTCTCACTCATGTCTTCTAACCACCAATTCATGTCAGCCAAAACTTTTCCTTGAGCCCCAGGACCCAATTGCCTACTGGACATTTCTGTTGTGACCCACAGACACCTCAAATTTAATAAACACAGCTAAGATTGTACTCTCCCTTTTCTCCAAAGCTTATTTCTCTTTCTTTTATATTTCATATTCTGCTTAATTATATGCAACGTCTAATCACTTGAACCAGGAAGCTGGGAGCTTTCCTCATGTCCTTCTCTCTTCTCACATTCTACTGTTCTGAGAGCTGGGCTTTTTCCACAAAGTCTCTGCCTTAACTCAAGGTTTCATTGTTTGCAAACCAAACCTTCCATTCTTCCCCACTGCCAGTCCATTCTCTACATGGCAACCAAGGTGCTCTTCCTAAATCACAAATCTGATTATGTGATTCCTTGCCAAAACATTTTTATTACCACTGCTATTGTCTACAATCATGTTCCCTAATTGCAGTGATCTGAGTATGGCTTTCACAATTTTTTGCCATAACTATTATCATTGTCATCAAGCATTTATTTGCATGGCATATTTATCATTGTTTGTTTACCTAGATTTATTTCAAGAGGAAATTTGATCTTTATATTAGAAAAATCAGTATCATTGGTCATAAGAGAATTAGAAAAATAAATCCATAGCTATTAAAACAAAAAATACTTGTCTAAGTAGCCTTTAAACCTTCTTGCTTCACAGCATTAATACACTTACCACTGAGAAACCCAGTCTTAGAACCAAATCATTGTCACCATACAGAAAGCAAAGACTGTCAAACCTCAGATAAGGGTAAAGCAGAAGATGGCTTATTCCAAGGGATGAATATTATTGTGGGTTTTGTTTCTTCAGTATCTACAGTGCCAACCCAGTCCAATGAGAAGGGGTAACCAACATTAGATAAGTTGCATCAAAGCAAGGACCATGTCTCTTTCATTTACCACCTGTCATTCATAGCCTGTCAAACACTAGAGTACCTAGAGTGTGGGAGGTGCTTACTGGATATTTCCTGAATAAATGTACCTTAAAAAACCTACCTTAATTGCAAAGAAATTTCTCTGACAAGTTCATATTTTTTTAAATTAAATTTATTTCTTTTCAGCATAACAGTATTCATTATTTATTCACCACACCCAGTGTTCCATGCAATCCATGCCCTCTATAATACCCACAACCTGCTACCCCAACCTCCCATTCCCCTGCCACTTCAAACCCCTCAGACTGTTTTTCAGAGTCCATAGTCTCTCATGATTCACCTCCCCTTCCAATTTCTCCTAACTCCCTTCTCCTCTCTAACTCCCCATGTCCTCCATGGTATTTGTTATGCTCCACAAATAAGTGAAACCATATGATAATTGACTCTCTCTGCTTGACTTATTTCACTCAGCATAATCTCTTCCAGCCCCATCCATGTTGCTACAAAAGTTGGGTATTCATCCTTTCTGATGGAAGCATAATATTGCATAGTGTATATGGACCACATTTTCCTTATCCATTCGTCCGTTGAAGGGCATCTTGGTTCTTTCCATAGTTTGGCAACCGTGGCCATTGCTGCTATAAACATTGGGGTACAGATGGCCCTTCTTTTCACTACATCTGTATCTTTGGGGTAAATACCCAGGAGTGCAATTGCAGGGTCATAGGAAAGTTCTATTTTTAATTTCTTGAGGAATCTCCACATTGTTTTCCAAAGAGGCTGCACCAACCTGCATTCCCACCAATAGTGTAAGAGGGTTCCCCTTTCTCCACATCCCCTGCAACACATGTTGTTTCCTGTCTTGTTAATTTTGGATTGGAAGAATAAACATTGTTAAAATGTCTATACTGCCTAGAGCAATCTATACTTTTAATGCCATTCCGATCAAAATTCCACCAGTATTCTTCAAAGAGCTGAAGCAAATAATCCAGAAATTTGTATGGAATCAGAAGAGACCCCGAATCGCTAAGGAAATGTTGAAAAACAAAAATAAAACTGGGGGCATCACGTTACCTGATTTCAAGCTTTACTACAAAGCTGTGATCACCAAGACAGCATGGTACTGGCATAAAAACAGACACATAGACCAGTGGAACAGAGTAGAGAGTCCAGATATAGACCCTCAACTCTATGGTCACATAGTCTTCGACAAAACAGGAAAAAATATACAGTGGAAAAAAGACAGTCTCTTCAATAAATGGTGCTGGGAAAACTGGGCAGCTATATGTAGAAGAATGAAACTCGGCGATTCTCTTACACTGTACACAAAGATCAACTCAAAATGGATAAAAGACCTCAACGTGAGACAAGAATCCATCAGAATCCTGGAGGAGAACATAGGCAGTAATCTCTTTGATATCAGCCACAGCAACTTCTTTCAAGATATGTCTTCAAAGGCAAAGGAAACAAAAGCGAAAACTTTCACTTCATCAAAATCAAAAGCTTCTGCACAGCAAAGGAAACAGTCAAGAAAACGAAGAGGCAACCCACGGAATGGGAGAAGATATTTGCATATGACAGTACAGACAAAAGGTTGATAGTCAGGATCTATAATGAACACCTCAAACTCAACACACACAAGACAGACAATCATATAAAAAAAATGGGCAGAAGATATGAACAGTGACTTCTCCAATGAAGACATACAAATGGCTATCAGACACATGAAAAAATGTTCATCATCACTAGCCCTCTGGGAGATTCAAATTAAAACCACATTGAGATATCACCTTACATCAGTTAAAATGGCCAAAATTGACAAGTTCATATTTTATCAAAAAACAAGTAACTTGATATTTTGCTAAATAAACAAAGAGAGCATAGTGTGAATAATATGTTGCCATTTGCATCACACATGCACACGCATGTGTGCACAGGCACGCATGCATACACACACACACACACACACACACACGAATGACGCAATGACAACCTTTTAAAAGATAGGGTTGGCTCCAAGTAAAAAAATTGAAAAATAGAGAATGAAAATCTTTTTCACTATATTCCACTTGATAGTGCTTGAATTTTATTCTATAGGTACATGTATTACTTAAAAAAAAAATGTTTTTAAGTCAAGTGCAAAATAGAAGAACCAAAACCAAGAGGAAAATTTTTTAAAGTCGTATAACATGCACCTCTATATCAGGATGGTTAAAAATTACACTAACCTGCATCTTGCAAAAATGAAAAGCAAGCATGATTAAAGAAGAAATTTGAACCTATAAGAATGAAGCAGATACAGAATAAGATACAGATACAGAAGAATAAGTAACCAGCCACTTTAAATGCAACCGCGTGTCTAGGTCTGAAAAATCTGTATTTTACAGAAGTCACTATCTTTGCCAATTATGAATAAGGAAACCAGGAATGGACCAATGGATAAATGTAACTCTTGTTTCCAAAACATGGTGAAAGAGAAAGTTTTTAAAATATTTAATCAATAAATATGACACAAATCACAGTAAAACTTCTAAAACACATAATCTAAGAAAAAGAAGATCATTAGATCTAAGGAAAAGAAGAGAACTACTATTTGTTGTGTTGCTGCATCAGGTAATGTGGTAGGTGTTTTACCCAATGTTCTTCTCAGTTTAAAATAATTGCTGTAGGGGGGCACCTGGGTGGCTCGGTGGGCTAAGCCTCTGCCTTCGGCTCAGGTCATGATCTCAGGGTCCTGGGATCGAGGCCCGCATGGGGCTCTCTGCTCAGCAGGGAGCCTGCTTCCTCCTCTCTCTCTGCCTGCCTCTCTGCCTACTTGTGATCTCTCTCTCTTTCTCTCTCTGTCAAATAAATAAATAAAATATTAAAAAAATAATAATCGTTGTAGAGATGCTTACAGGGAAATGTTGCTCTGATTGGCCAGATCTGTGTTCCTGTGTTCTTGGAAATCATGATGAACCCAATTGAGGGAAGACTGCTTCCTCAGAGGGAACTGGGATGCCATTACCAAAATGAAGATAGAGGCTAGAAATTCAAGAGGGACATGCACCTACAACAAATTGTAGCCTTAACTCCACTAATAGAAGCAAAGCACAGATCTCGGGATGTGAAAATGCATGTGGAGTTCTGTCAGAATTTATCTGCTTAGTTTTGTGATACATTTTTAAGTGAGACTTTGTTAAGAAGACCATACATCTCGGATTTCCCTGGACAGTCCCTGTTTACATTCTTTTGTCTCCCTTTAATTATTAGGCACCCCTGTTATTCTCAAATGTGCCCCAATAACAGAGAAGTAAATTAGAAGATGATGTTAGATCTTGGCAAATAAGAGAGCATCAGGAGGTGATGTGTGTTCAAAATGGTGAAAGTCTGAACTGAAAAAAAAAAAAAGAAAGAAAGAAAAGAAAAAAGAAAGTGCTGGAGAAATCAGGGGTGTTTATCCAAGAGAAAGCTATTATGAGATATGAGAGTTGACTTCAAATATTTGAAGGACAGCCACTTAAAGAGAAGGGCTAGGATGGAATTGTTTTGTGTGATTCCAGAAGACAGCCATACCATGGGCAGAGCTTCAGGGAGTAGGTTTTATCTTTACATAAGAAAAATTTCTGAGCTGGATGGAAGAACCAGAATGGAAGACAGCCTCAGATTCCTGAGAAGGGTTTGTGCCCAAGCATCAGAGACTATAATGATATGATTGCCATCAGACCACAGATCTTCAAGACCAAACACGATCAAACCTAAAAGAAAAATTAGGATAAAGCAGGGATGAAGAAGGGATGGATTTTTGTGTAATTACAAGATTTGGAGGAGGCACAAATGGTCCCCAGAGGTAAGCATCCTCTCCAGCTGAACCCTTGTGATCCAGCCTGTGACACTGGTATCATGGAAGGATTGACAGAGCGTTTCCTTAAAGAGTTATTACCTCAGGTGTGACAGCAGCGTGGTAATCAGTGTAATCAGTCATTTTTTCGTGTAAGATAATTTCCTGAACACAGTAAATGTGTTCATTCAGGGGGGAGACCCTGCTGAGCAGAGAGACTGACAGTGCTTCATCCCAGGACCCTGCGATCATGACCTGAGCTGGAGGCAGTTACTTAACTGACCAAGCCACCCAGGTGCCCCAAGTATTGTTTTTCAAAAAACCTTCATTCAGTCATACATGTTTGCTGAGAAATGATATAAAATGTATTTCTTTGAGGGGCACCTGGATGGCTCAGTCTTTAAGCATTTTCCTTGGCTCAGGTCATGACCCCAGGGTCCTGGAATCGAGTCCTGCATTAGGCTCCCTGCTCAGCCGGCAATCTGCTTCTCTCTCTCTCACCCCCACCCCCAACCCCCACTTGTGTTCCCTCTATCACTGTCTCTCTCTCTCTCTTCTCTCTCCTCTCTCTGTGTCAAATAAATAAATAAATAAAATTTTTTAAAAAGTGTATTTCTGTGAGTCACAATCAATACAATTTGTAAGCACTACATCAATATCTTTAAAATCTGTTTCTAGACCAAAGTGGCCATAAACAAAACTTTGCAGGGTGGTGGGAGTTTTTTCTTTGGGGAGAAGGGTAGGGATAGTTAAAATGAGGGGAAATGGGAGTCTGTGCTTGGTGGTATATGTGAACGCAGTGGCCCAAGGTGAGCATTTCCTAGATAGGAGATGAGGAAAGGGCTCCCTCTCAAAAAATGAACTAGACACATGTGGACCATATACAAAATTTTGCACTGCATAATTCTAGAAAGCCTTTAAATTGAATACCCTTGGCAGAAGTAACACATCAACACATAATAGTTCCATGACAGGTGAGAGAGATTTTTCTGGGGTATTTTTGAGAAGGCAAAAGAGGTAGAAGAAGGTAGAAGGTTATATCTGGCAAACTTGCTCTGTTTCATAGTCTTGCCCGGATCCCACAGAATGGGACTCTTTGTGGATCCGGGGCCTTCTATTGTTGGACTGATGTTAACCTGGCTTCTCTCCCTAGCACCTGGGCATAAACACTAAGGCAAAATTCTGAGATCAGGGAATTCAAATACCCAGGGATCTTTATCTTTGTTATTCAGCCTAACTTGGGTCCACCCGGTGGCATCTATGCAGACAAGAACGTTCTCATCACTGACAGCTGGAAGTGCCAGTATTAATTACACTGGTGGGCTTTATGTTCATCCTGTCCCTCTGCCTGGAAAGACTCTCTTCTTCCTCTTGGGCTGCTAAACTCATAGATGTTACTCTGGCCAGCTCAGTAAACCTGCTTCTTACAATTTCAAGCTTAATCCTCTGCTCCTAATCCTGCTGTTGTACTAATGAAATTGTACCTTAAAATTGTTCTCTGTTAATGCCTGTTTGCCCAGCTAGTTTTCCTTGTGAGTGGCAAGTGGTGTTATCTTTTCATCTCTTAGCACCAAGCAATACTAGGCACATAAAAGGCACTTCATAAATGATTAATATATATGGATTGGAGACAATGTCTATGAAATTGGCTGTTGGGTGCATTCATCACATAAGATACAATTTATTTATAAAACACAGGACCTAAACAGCATTAAGAAAAGTAACATGAAACATCACTGCCTAAAAAAGAAAAAAACAAGAACAAAAACCCCAACACTGCAGAAGTATTTCTCCTACTAAGAATTTATTCCCGTGAAAAGCCTTTTCTCTGAGCAGCTGGCTTGTTTTTCTTTCCTGGAGCAATGAGAATTTTGTGATTCCTCATGCTCACCTCGTTCGAGGCCTGAGAGTCAATTATGCAGTGACTTTACAATTATGAAAAGATTTTAAAAGAGCACCAAATTATATGTATTTATTTCCCCTTCCCTTTATTTTTTTATGTGACCCTTATTTTTGTTTTGCGCTGATATCATTATAAAAGGAAATTTATATTTCTTATTGCTATACATTTTTTCTAAATACTTCAAAAATCTTTTAGGAAAAAGTATGGAGTACATAGGTAAATAATAACACAAGACAAATGTTTTTAACTATCTACAAAACTACTTTTTTACCTAATCTGGTAAAAAAAAAATAAAAATTCCATGGTAATACTGTGCAAACTCTTCCTCAATACTTACCCACTCCTGGAAACAAAAAAAGCAAACTAGTTTGGATCATTCTCCAGAGTAAGTGTCCACTCTTACTCACAGCAAGTTGGACTCTAGTCAGATGAAGGAGTCTGGTGTGGCTCAAAGATGTGTGCACATTGCCCTTGGCTGCCCAACAATCACACAACCACTCAAAACATCCAGCTTCATTTGCAGGATCCCTGCCTAGGAGTCCTGCTCGCTCTAAACAACACGCCTGATGTCGAAAATACTAAGGCACGGTGTCTGAGACACAAGAGTCTGCTGCTTCCAGCCATTCAGTGTTGTTAACACTGCCCGTTGCCATTAGCCTCAAGTTGTACTGTGAGAATGTCACAGAAGCCAAAATCTCTGACTAGTAGCAGGGGAAAAGCAGACCAATAGACATCAGCACCTTCTCAGATATATTTGTTTATGGCCTGAAAGCTCCTGTTGACTAAATCATGGAAAGCAGGAGTTTCCTACACCTATACTGTGACTGTCACTGAACAACCAAAGATTTATGCTATACTTCAAAGCGAATCTGTGATTCAATTTTTTAAAATTTCAATTTAAATGTAATTCCTTTGAATCATCTTCAGTAAGGCTATTTAATTCAAAAACAATTGTTTCTAATAAAGAATTACATCATCAGGATTAGTGTAAACACTTAGGCAAATAAACTCATATTTTGGGTTCAATTAGTCAATTACATTATCATTAGCAGAATGGTCAGATAGACCAAATGGAACAGAATATAAAAGCCTAGGGGAAAACAATGTAAGTATATAAGTATTTGGGCAATTTATCATTTGAGGAAAAAAAAAAAACTTTAGATTCCAAAACTTGCCAAATGTCAGATGGGTGAAATACTTAAATATACGAGAGGAATTCATAAAAAGAGCAGAATAAATAAGTAAATATTTGAGTAAATATTTAACAACCTCTAAAGTATAAAGGTGTGGTTTTTTTTAAAAAAAAGAACACAAAATTAGAAACCATAAAAAGGTTTCATTATATTAACATTTCACACTGGCACATCAAAACAAGACTATAGAAAAAAGGCAGATGACAAACTGGAGAAACATTTTGTAAGATACATACTAGGACACCGAAACATTTCTACTTCAGCACCCAAGGCATGGTGTGCCAATTACCTGGATTCTAAATGTTGATACAGGGAGTTTGTGAAAACCAATTTTGCAGCCCTTAGCCACTCTTCTGCTTCGACAGGATCAAAGGGTTTAAGCTGGAGAGGCTAGAAGGTGGAGTTGAGAGAATCTCTTTGGAGAGCGCTATTGATGTGCTCTGGGTAACAGCCACGAGTGGCGTACCAGTTGGTCCTTCTCTGAAGCCTTGAGATGGATCATCTAAGACTTCTCAAGGAACTTGTTGTGTACTTTCTGAAGTGTGCAGTGCGGGATGCACCTGTATCTGACTCAACTCTGAATTTAAAGAAAACAATGCCCACAGGTGGGAGGCCGGCTGAAACAAGTGTGTGAGCAAAGTAGAGAAATATGTTTGGGAAGTCACAGCAGGTCAAGGTATGCAATCTGGGGAACAGATGTGGAATCCACAGTATGAATATCAGTGGGGGGAGCAGGCTCATGGAGGCAACATCAGGGTATCTGCTTTGGGTCATTAAAACCAAATCTCCTACTGAAGACAACTGAAGAAACTGATGTAAAATTTATTTTTTAAATCATCTTGAATGTACTAAAAAGATAATGGTAAGGAACAACCTAGCTGAAAGCCTGGAAAAGCTATAACCCATTATGGTTAGTCTAGAACCTTCTTTTCCCTAGGGTGTGTTCCTCTCTAACAAAGGCAGCAGAGAGACCAGACAGTGGTTTTCACAGGGCTCTTGGGGATAAAGGAAATCAAAAGAAAGAATCTAGTCCCTGCAAGGCCAAGGACACAAGGCAACCACCCATGGGTTTGACTCAAACCCTAGGATTAAGAATGAATGAAGACTAAACTAGTCCTGGGACCTGGACTGTCCTAGGGGGTCAGGAAAACCTCAAGCACTAAAACTGGAAAAAGCTGATAACCATGTTAATAGTGCCCCCAGAGGCCAAGCAGAATCAAATTCTGGAGGAATGTAAAACCATCTTAGGGCTCAAATTTTCCCACAAATAACTTTTCAAAAACAATGTTCCATATATAATCAAAGAAAACAAAGCACAAATAAGAAACAACAGAAAGGGACTCAGAGGGCTATAAATTACCAGACATGGGCTTTAAAACAAGTGGTTACTATATTCCAGAAAATAAAATCTTAGAATAAATCTGCAAACTCTAAAGAGTAGCAAGTTTAATGAAGAAAGAAAAATTCTAGAACTGAAAGATAAGAAGAAAAAAAATCTAAGAACTTAACAAACAGAATAACACTCAATGATGTGCTTGAGTTTAATATTTAAATGAAGGATTGGTTTAATATTCCAAAATCAATCAATGCAATTCACCATGTTAACAGAATAAAGGAGAAAAAGTATATCATTTTACTAATTAAATTAAAAACATGTCATCAAATGCAATATCAATTCATGACAAAAACTCTCAGCAAAGTAGGAGTCAAAAATACCCACAATCTGATAAATGTCATCTACTTAAAACCAATAACCAACATCAATCTCAAGGATGAAATATTAAACTATTTCCCCCAAGACTGGGAAAAAAGGCAGGAATGACTGCTCCATCATTTCTGCCCAACATCATCCTACAGGTCCTAGACACTGTATGAAGACCAGAAGACAAAAAGCAAAAATAATGGAAAGGAAGATGTAGAACTGTTTCTATATTTAAGTAACATTATTATTTATATCTTCATAAATCTAGAAACAAATATTAAATATAAGAATTGAACTTAGCAAGCTAAAGGGACACAATGTTGAGATTGAGAGATAGGTAGATAGATATATAATTTTTAAAAGATTTTATTTATTTATTTGAGGGATGAGAGCACAAGCAGAAGAGGGTTTTGAGGGGCAGCGGGAGAGGAGAAGCAGACCCCCTGCTGAGCAGGAAGTCCAAAGCCTGGATCCCTGTGGGGTTCAATCCCAAGACCCCAAGATCATGACCTCAGAGCCAAAAGCAGATGATGCTTAACTAACTGAGCGACCCAGGTGTTTTATAAGTGAAAGAAAAGGAGATGGAGACCATCTTTATGGATCAGAAAACAATATAGAATTAGCGTAAGGATAAACATAGATCAATGGGACAAAATAGAGACTGTGAAAAAGACACACTTTATATAGTCAATTGGAGTTTTATAAAGATATCGAGGCTATTCAGTAGGGCAAGGATAACCTTTCAACACATGGTACTAGAGGAATCAGATATCCATATGGGAAAAGAAAAAACATCACTCAAATAGTAATTCAAAATGATAAACAAAATAATAAACCTAAATCTAAAAGCTAAAATGATAAAAATCCAATAAGGAAACATGCCTACCTAGCGATAGGCAGCAATTTCTTAGATAGGATATAAAAAGCACACACTATAGAAAAAATTGTTAAAGTGGGCTTTATCAATATGAATGAAATTTGCTGCTTGAAAGACAACTTTAAGAAAAGGAAAAGTCACAGACTGGAAGAAAGTACTTGCAAATACATGTATCTGATAAAGGCCTTATATCCCAAATACATAAAGACCTTTCACAATTTAATAAGAAAAATAACTTTTAAAAAAAGGTAAGCTATTTGAACAGACATTTTACAAAAGAAAATATACAAATGGCCAATAAGCACATAAAAAAGAATATCGGTACCATTAGTCATCAGGGAAATGCAAATTCAAACACAACGAGCGCTCACCCTACACACATCAGAGTGACCAAAAATAAGACCCATGATACCAACTATTGGTGAGGATGTACAACGACCCTAAGTCTTATACACTGATGATGGGAACCTTAAATTGTACAACTGTTGGGGCACCTGGGTGGCTCAGTGGGTTAAGCCTCTGCCTTCAGCCCAGGTCATGATCCCAGGATCCTGGGATCAAGCCCTGTATTGGGCTCTCTGCTCAGCGGGGAGCCTGCCTCCCCCCCTGCCCCGCTCTGCCTGCCTCTCTGCCTACTTGTGATCTCTGTCTGTCAAATGAATAAATAAAATCTTTAAAAAAAAATTGTACAACTGTTTTGGAAATCGGCATTTTGGAAAAAAAAAAATGTTAACATTTAGCATGCAGCATATGACCCAGCCCTTCTTTACTAGGCCTCTACCCAAGATAAACAAAAATATATGTCCACACAAAGGCTTGTACATGAATGTTCATTGCTGAATACTTCATAATCGCCAAAAGCTCAAAATGTCCAAGTGAATAAACAAAATGTGCCATATTTGTACTATGAAATACTACCCAGCAATGAAAAAAGAGTGGGTTACTGATGTATGCAGTAACAGGGATGAATCTCGAAATCCTTGTGCTGAGTTCAAGAAGCCAGACACAAACAGAATAAATATGTATGATTCTATTTATATAGAATGCTAATTAATACATTATAACAAAAAGTTGTCTGAGGCCAGGCACTCCTCCTCCTGAAGGTGGGATAGATTGGAAGGGAACACAAGGAAAATCTGAAATGGAAATGTTCTATATCTTGACTGTGATGTTAATTTTGTAAGTGTAACCATCAAAACTTATCAAATTGTATACTTTCAATGGGTAGAGTTTTATATCATGAATTGTACCTAAATAACGTTAAAGGAGAAAAAAACTTGTAAAAGGAACATCACTTGGATCATTTTGATATACTTAGACTATTTACAAATGTGTGTTTGCATGGAAAATCATTCTTATAAACTCTGTACATGGCCAAGCAGTTACAATTTCACTTGGCAATAAGCAGTATATTGTGAATCCTTGAACATTTAGCAGAACATTATCTAGCAGTGTTTTCTAGATAGGATTCCTCATTATTTTTTCCATTCTTCCAGTGTGAAAGAATATAATCTAGACACAGATTAAGCAAGGCGCTTGAAGATTTTAGGTATGAATGCAGTTTACTTTAAATGAACATGATTTTTTAAAAAATGAATTTAATCAGCGGGGTTTTTCTTCTTACTGTTAGATAGCTTGACTTCTATTAAATCATTGTTATTATCCAATTTGTTACAGGACTCCAAAGCATTCATCATCTATGGTTGAATTATAATCATTTAAAAACAGCAGTCAGGGCATTTGTACTACATAATAAAATCAGTGAAATGTTAAACTTATGGAGAAAACATTCTCATTTTGTTTCTAAAGTAAACTGCTTGAGGAAATTAAAACTCTTCATCTTAAAAGAAATGCAAATTCTCAATGCTTAACATGGACTGTGAGTAATTAGAGAGTGGGGATTTCCTCTGGGAGGAAACAACTCTCTGGGAGGACTTCGGGGCCACTTTTTGAAAAAAAGGGAGCTTTCCTCCCAGAGCAGAATTTCTCAGAATCACCTGTGGGCTTGCGACAGCTCAGATGGCTGGACCCCCTGGAGAGCCTCCCAGAAGGCCTGCAGAGGGGTTGGAGTATTTGCATTTCCAAGTCCCCAGGTAAGGGGGACCACACTTTGAGAACAAGGGTCATCCCAGAGGAAGAGGAGGGAAACTGGAATGGACAGATGATGAGTAAAACTTGGACACAAGTAAATGGGGGACGGAACGATATCATCAGTTCAAGTTTTTCACTAATCACTACAATTGCGTTTGGGGAGCGACTAGGGACATTTTGAGGCATGGGTGGCACCTGAGCTGTGCCGCACGGGACTGGTAGAGATGGGAGAAAAGGAGATGTTGGGTGAAGGAGGTATCAGGAACAAAGGATCAGGAATGGCCTCGGGACGCATACAAAGTCCTCCAAGAACAGTGTGGGCTCTAATCAAATGGAAGGTAGGGAAAGATGCGCGGGAGGGTGGTGCCGGCTGGCGGGGTATGTTCTCTTCCACAGGAGCAAGGCACACTGCTTTCGGGGTCAGAGGTCCTATGCTTGGCGTCATGCAACCAGATGTGATTTTATAGGGGCTTTTCTAGCACTGGCCCTTTGCGCATGCTCGTGGGTCCTTAATGACAAGATTCCCCCTCCCCCATCCTTTATCCCCCACTCAAACCCTATTCTCATTTCAGAGACCAGCTCAAGCTCTATTTCACCCGATGTTCCTTCCTAAAGACAAAATTCCACATTGAATTATCCCACCCCTGCTCTACACTTGGCTAGACCTTACTCTTTTCTCCTGTTTCTAAGTATTCTTTATCTCTTCAGCCAATCAGAAAAATCCCTCAGGATAAGAACCAGGATCTCACAACACCTAGTATAACGCCAGCTGTATCATAAGAATTAAAAATAAAACAAAACAAAAAACACACACAACCCCCCCCAAATCTCATTGCTTGATTGGCAGGTTGCTAACATATTAAATCATCAACATTAATTGTTTTTATTGCTTGTTTTCTCCGTGACGGCGGTACTCAAAAGATGGTTCCTAGACCAGCAGCATCGACGACTGGGAAGTGTTGGAAAAGCACAGACTCAGCTCTGCC
Source organism: Neogale vison (assembly GCF_020171115.1). Lineage (NCBI taxonomy): Eukaryota > Metazoa > Chordata > Mammalia > Carnivora > Mustelidae > Neogale > Neogale vison. The sequence continues at coordinate 78,035,817 of NC_058099.1, read as the reverse complement.
CAGAGCCACCAGTTACTGACTGTGGGGGGAGGGCGGCCACCTGTGTTTTAACAAGACCTTCAGGAGATTCAGAGGCACACTTGAGATTGAGAACCACTGTTTTCTACAAGGCTTGAATCCCAAAATAAGTCCAGCCGGCTTATAAAGGCTTGGAAACAGTACCGTGCATAATTTAAAATCTATTTTAAATTATAAAATTCCATCTTATAATTCTGTTTTATGCAATTAAATAAGATATATACTCTATCTAATATATATTATTAGATAATATATGATAAGATGCATAATTAGATTTTATACAATACAATTCTATTTTAAATTATAAAGATAATTTAAGTAGGAACAAAAGATAGTATGATGAGAAAGCAAGGATAGGAGAACTTACCAGAGCCAGCCCTGTTCTTGCTCAGCAAAGCCAGTACCCCCTCACCCATCCTTTAGACGTGTTAGCAGTGAGCCACGGACGGAGCCCCCAGCCTGCTGTGTGCTGGGGTGCAGCCTCGCCCACCTGAAAGCCCTGGGTGGGGGAGATCTTATTTATTCCTGAATTCCTCCCCCCTCAACTTAGTGAATGCGAAGCTACAGTGGTAATTAGACAGGCTGCCTTCACAATTTTTTGCAGAACAAAGTTCTCCAGAAAGAATCATTCTGTCACCCCACTGATGAGCTACCCTGCTTGTCACCACCCTCCTTCTAAACCTATGCCCCAGTGTTGAAAGGCACGACACCTAAAACCCTAATCTTCAGAGGACCTTTCCTTAACATTAGCCATAAAAATAACTAAGTGGCTTGTTTTTATTATTTGCTCTACAGGAGGGTAATTTAAATTTGAGGACTTGGTATTCACACTTGAGATTGCAATGACAAATACATATTCAATGTGACACATAAGAAAAGTCCTGTCAGAGGCTCCTAACTGATTTCCAACATTTTTCTCCAGCCACATCATTTACAGAATTCCTTGGGAGAACAGGTAAATAGAACACAATTTTATTTCATTTTGTATTGTTTTCATGTGGGGTTTTTTTGGTTTTATAAATAAATAAATAAATAAACCCTTTTGTCAAGAAAGCTTAAACCTTATAAAAAGTACTATGTAAGCTCCTAAATCCCAGGCCCAAGAGCAAAAATATCCATAGTTTTTTTTTTTTTTCCCTCCACAGAAATTATCCTGGAAAAAGAGGAATCAGGTGGAATCAAATGTTTTAGGCAGGAGGAAGCAAAGTTTCCCTTTTAAAGTTTGAAGGAAACTAAATAGTAAATACGTTAGGCTTGGAGGTTCTTACGGTCTTTGTGGCATCTACTCACCCCTGCCATCACAGCAAGAGAGCAGACATAGGGGATGTGTGAGCAAACGGGCATGGGTGCGTTCCCAAATAATTTTATTTACAAAACCAGGTGGCCAGAGTTTATGACTGCATGGTTTAGGGAATCCTAGAACTGTCCTGATGCCTAGCAGGAAAGTACACCACAAGCACAACTGAGTAAGTGACCCAAGTTAGGAAATTCCTTCTTCACGAATCCCCCCGTGTCTTGTTAGAAACTCATCCCCGCCTTTGAAACAACAGAGCGAGTCTGCGGAGAGCCATTCTCAAGATATCATCAAGCACTGTCTGTCTAGTGACGGAATGAAGCCGGGATAAGAGGGTTAGGGAACCCATCACATTCTCCCTGCCCCTCAGACCAGAACCCTCAGTCACGGTGAACGCCCAAGCCTCCACTTCCAAACAGCTACCCTCCGATGGCAGAACAAAAGGAGGTATCTGGCTTTTTGATGATGTTCCAGGACAGTTAAATCCATCCTAGATGACCTACCTGTAGATTTCATGTCACGTGAGAAAAAATAAAATGCTTTCTGAAAGTCTAAGCCACCATTACTGCAAGTCTCCGTAGCCAGTCTCCAAATGGAATCCCTACCTTCTACAAAGTCTCTTTGCTCTCTTCTTGCTATTCAGTCTCTTCAGAATGTCCTTCTTTCCTCCACCTTCTATTAAATAACTATGTTTAAAAAATATATCTGGGGGCGCCTGGGTGGCTCAGTGGGTTAAAGCCTCTGCCTTCGGCTCAGGTCCTGATCTCAGAGTCCTGGAATCAAGCCCCACATCGTGCTCTCTGTCAGCGGGAAGCCTGCTTCCCCTCTCTCTGCCTGCCTCTCTGCCTACTTATGATCTCGGTCTCTGTCAAATAAGTAAAAAAACGTTTAAATATATATATATGTATATATATATATCTGTAAATCATAAAAATGAACGGAAAGTTACCCACTAATTCTAATGGGACAATAGGCATCTATCTACACATACAACACAAAAGAAAAACAACTGTTCGTTGATGAGCTTGCCTCTCATTTATGGGACACATCAGGTCTTTGAGGATTCAGGTTAATAACCCTCAGCTTTTTATTTTACTTATGATTGTGGATTTCACAGCCCTCAATATTTTTATTCTGTGAATGCTGCATTTATCTTGTGCTTAATGACGTCAACATTGTATATTAGGCGGGGAAGAGATGCCTAACTAAGAGAACAGGAACACCTGGAAAAGGACTGGTTCTTGGCCAAGGTTCCCACTTCACTAAATCCTTTGTTAAGACACGTGATTACTGACTACCCAAATTGAAAGGCATTTTCACTCGAATTGCCACAACTGTGCTACAGCAGTGATCGTCAGGAAAAGCCTGAAACCCTCACCTGGCTTTAGGCAAAGCCATTATTCAAGCCTCATCAGCCTCTCCCATCCACCATGGCCTACTCCCATCTAGTCACCAAATGACATTCCTACTAGAGCAAGGTTTGTCCCATTTGGGGTTTTTTCGAACTTAAGTAACAATGAGACTAGCATGTTGATCATTCGTGCGGTGCGTGGGCTGGCTACCTTGTTTTCCGTCTCCGCATCTCGAAGCACAGTCTTACAAATGACTCTTTCAACAGATCCTAGAAGAAGAAAAGAAATTTAGCACATGAGACCCATGGGAGGAAACCAGTGACATAGCCCCCTAGTCAATGGACATAGTCCCCAACCGCCCCAAGGAGGCTGTAAGTCATCACGCTCAACTCACAGAGAGGAAAGCTCAGCCTGGGAAGTTGTGATGCTTCTGTGGGTTTTGAACTTTCCGTCACCAGGAAAACCAGTGGGCTAACAAAGGCTCCAGCAATGACGAAGGTCTTTCCCTGGACAGAGGGCACCTTAGTCTGATCATAGTTTTCTGTTAGAGAGTGATGAACTGGCAGGCACCAACCACAAGACCCTGTGGAAACAGCGCCATTCACGTCACAGCTTCCCCTTTATTACTTCTTGACAGGACAAGACTAAAAGACTATCAGGTGAGGAAAGCAGCATGGTCATCAGTTGGATTCACTCGTTGCATCTGAACAATTTTCAGCCATCTTTTTTTTTTCATTTTTTTAAAGATTTTTATTTATTTATTTGACAGACAGAGATCACAAGCAGGCAGAGAGGCAGGCAGAGAGAGAGGAGGAAGCAGGCTCCCCCCGCCGAGCAGAGAGCCAGATGTGGGGTTCGACCCCAGGACCCTGGGATCACCACCTGAGCCGAAGGCAGAGGCTTAACCAACTGAGCCACCCAGACACCCCCAGGCATCATTTTTTTAACACTTGGAATCTATGGAAAAGAACCCCGTGGCAGGTGAGGGCTTCAGACCCTTACAAACTATCCATTGGAGCTTCCACTTGGAAGCCCACAATACTGAGAAGACTTAAGCTTGATCGTTCTCCCTCTTTGATGAATTACTGACTTCAAAGTATCAAACCTTTATCTGCCTCTTCCCACCCTCCCTCACTCCTATAAAAAAAATGTTTTCTTTGGCAATGACTTGGATTAAAACATTATTCAGAGATGGTAACATTAGGGAAAGTTGGTTGAACGGTATATGAGACGTTTGTACTTTGCAACTTTTCTGGAAATATAAAATTATTCCAAAACCAAAAGGGATTCAAAGAGGAATGGGTTGGGGGCAACTGGGTGGCCCAGTCAGTTGAGTGTCTGACTCTTCATCTCAGCTCAGGTCTTGATCCTGGGGTCCTGAGTTCAAGTCCTGCACTGGGCTCCATGCTGGTCATGGGGCCTACTTAAAATAAATAAATAATAAAATAAAATAAAATAAAAGGTACTGGGTTAGATAAGGACAACAGTGGTAAACACAGCTGACTACATCTGGAGCAAGTAAGGTCAATTATTCCAGGTTAACGGGAGCAATGAAGAGTGCAATTTTATCACCATGAAAGAGTAAGTAGTGACATCATCTGAAAATGCAAGCTGTTTCATTCCTATTTCTTATTTTTTTTAATACTTTATTTATTTATTTGTCAGAGAGAGAGAGAGAACACGAGTAGGGGCAGAGGCAGAGGGAGAAGCAGGCTCCCCACTGAGCAAGGAGCCCAGTGTGGGTCTGGAACCTGATATGGGGCTCGATCCCAGGACCTGGGATCATGACCTGAGCCAAAGGAAGATGCTTAACCAACAGAGCCACCCAGGCATCCCTCATGACTATTTCTTATATAAATGTCTTTAGTTTTGAGAACCCATAAGAAACCACATTGGATAATGTGCCCAGGCTCCTAGCAAGAGACGGGTTATAATGTCCAGCAGTTAAATGGACACATCCACCCCTATGCAAGGCCTTTTTGAGGTGCAGAGTACAGAATATGGAATGGGTTTGCTGTGTGGAGATGCGGGATTCTCTGCTGCTGGGACCCAAATGCAAGCAGAAGTAGTGGACAACACTGCAAAGTGAGATAAAGAGGAAATGCCAAAACCCATGTGCGTGCCCATCAAATGGGGCTCCCACCTCCCTCGGGGCAGCCCCCACGTACCTTAACCAGGACCACACTCCACAGCCAGACCTACAGGAGGGCAATACAGAAACCCGGTCTGGTGCTATAAGCTGAGAGAGAATGGAGAGTGGGTTTATTCCCTTGTCCGCAGTGTAATTACCTACAGGTATATAAGATCAGAGAAAATTCAAGTACTACGAATACTCACCCTATAGAATGTCTTCCTTTCACCCTCACTATGATGAACGGACTTCTTCGCACAAAATTTGTATGCCAATAATTCTAAGCATTTCGATGAGCCCTAGAGAGAAAAATCCATTCTTGAGGTAGGCAGAATGCAACCCCCCTGCATTATTTTGCTTGAATGAAACCGCATCCAACGCAGTGCTTGGTACCTCGGAAGTATCCGATAAATGCTAATTTCCTCCTCCTAACTGGTCTCATACATATGGAATTACATATTAAAATCGAAATTGACATTTCTTTATGGTAGTGCATGTGATAAATGAGACAAGAAGAACCCTACATGTCTAAAATCAAAAATAAAGATAGAGAATGTAAATTAGGCAGGAGGTGGCAGAAGAGCATCCTGGGGGTCAAAGGGAGAGCACATGTGTATAAACAGGTCGAACAATTATACTGAAGCCTGATGACATCAAAGGCATTTTTTTATGTTGGTCTCTTTGGTCATGTCTCCAAGCATCAAGGAAGATCAGCCTACAAGGTTCTAGGCTGCAAGATCTTGGGTGGCAGCAGACAGAAGTGCTTACTAACTCCTCATCGCTTTTTAGAATAGTTTTAGATGTACAGAAAAGCCACAAAGGCAATAAAATAAAAAAGGAACTCTGTAGTTCCTATATCCCCTCCCCTTTGTTTTGTCTGTCAATGTCTTATATTACCATGGAATATTTGTCACTAGTAAGAAACGAACACTGGCAAATTATTATTAAAAAACTCCATACTTGATTCTGAGTTTAATAGTTTCTCCATTAAGGCCCTTTTTCTGTCGCAGGATCCCATCCAAGACACCACGTACGTTCAGTCATCAGATCTCCTTAGGCTCTTCTCACCTGCGAAGGATCGAGGGATTCTCAGACTTCCCTTGTTCATGACCTTGACAGTTTTAAGGACTACTGGTCAAGCGTTTTATACAATGTTCATTGATTTGCGTTTATCTGATATTTTCCTCACAGTTAACCTGAGTTTCTGGCCTTCAGAGAAGAAGACTATAGAGTTGCAGGGCTTTTTTTTTTTTTTTTTTAAGATATATTTATTTATTTGAGGTGGAAGATGGGCAGAGGGAGAGCATCTTCAAGCAGATTCCTGCTAAGCACGGAGCCTAGTTCTGGGCTTGATCTTATGACTCATGAAATCATGCCTGAGCTGAAATCAAGAGTCAGATGCTTAACTGTCTGAGCCACCCAGGCGCGCCAGTGAAGTGCCCTTCTTAAACACCTTGGACCACCGGCTATCACCATGACTTATCACTGATAATGCTGATCTTGACCACCTGGTCAAGGTTGAGCTTGCCAGTTCTGCTACTGTAAGATTACTTTCCCCCGCCCCTTCCATACTCTAAAGTCACTAAGTATAGCCCAGTCTTGAAATGGGGGAGAGGAGCTTACTCTACACCTGCATATTATATAAATTATTAATACCTAAATTATTTGCAATTCTTCTGTAAGGAAGATGTAATCTCTTCTCCACCACTGATTTATTTATTCATTCATTTCTATCAGCATGGACTCATGGGTATTTTATACTTTCAGTTCTAACTCAAGGTTATTGATTTTCATGCTCAAATTGTTCCCGCTTTGGTCGCTCTAGTGGGATGGCTCCTGTATTCCTTTAAAGTGTCCACCCTTTTGTTTCTTGAACAATTCCTTACCCTCTGGTGCTGCAGGATGTTCCTGACCCCCCTTCCCTTCTGTGCCCAGCCCTACAAACAGTCATCTCTCCACGGAGACTGGCTTCCTTTGATCAGAGAACGGTGTCAGACAAGAAGAGCCATGCACTGGGTTCCCCATTGGTTGGGTGCTCAGAGATCACACTCCAACTGTCTGTGACAGGCCTGGCCTCCCCTGGAGGCTTATTCTGGAGCATGGACTTGGTCCACCAGCATCTTCTTACTGAATTATGGTTGTCCCATGTCTGGACCTCACACTTCTGTGTGTTGGGACTTCAGTTTGAGGAATTTTTCTGCCCTGGACATGAGTAAGAGCCAAGGTGTATGGGCTCACCTGGACCCTGAACCATTCATTCTACCACTCAGAGGCAGAATGAATTATCTGGTGATTTTGAAAGAGGGAACTAAGTTTCCTCAGCCCTGTCAGGGTTCTCTCTTTCCAACATGTCTGACAGAAGAGCAGAGGCAGCAGTCCCTGATGCCTTCAGGAGGGTGTGGGGTGGGGACAGCTGGTCTCAGGATGAGGAGGCGCACCCTGGCCATGCTGCTAAGTTGTGTCAATCAGTCATTCATGCATTTGTTTGTTCCTTGGGTAACAAGTATGTATTTACCTCATATACAAGTTGTTCCAGGCCCTGGTGATACAGCAGTGGAAAAACAGGCACACAAAAAGCAGACTTCCTTCCCTCATCGAGCTAACATACTTGCAGGGGAATAAGGATCACAAGCAGGAACCAATATGTAAAGATCAGAGGTCCAGCAGTGCTAGGAACACACAAGGCAGGCTACGTAGAGAGAGCCAGCAAGGAGGGAAGGGGGTCCAGGAGAGGACAACCCTCCGAATGAGGGGGAGCTCATTAGTGGGCTTTGAATGGAGGAATAGTTCCTCTCCTTTCTCTTTTTTCTTAGGGGCCACTCTATCTGTCAAGTTTAAAGTGGCCTATTGATAGGAGTCTTGGGCAGTAGGAAGGTAAAGGGCAAAGCAGGAAGGCTAGCTGGGTGGCTCCCACAGTCACCGAGGCCAGAGATGATGATGGCTTGGACTAGGTGGTGGCAGAAGAGCGTACACGGAAGAGAGAAGGACCCATGGATTCCCAGGAGTTTGGTCTGCACCACTGGCTCGCAGAATTGGACTTGACCGAGACGGGGACAGGTGCAGGATCAGTTGGGGTGGAGAGGATCAGGAGTTCAATCAGAGACATGATCCTTTATAGTAATGGTGAAGAAAGAATGAATGTCAGTGTCGGAAAGCGCCACACAGATCTGGCCCCCTCAGAACTACCTGACAAACAGCTACGATCAGTGGGAACTCCTTTCCCAGTCCTGTGACTCTGCACCTGGATCAGACTGTAAGTCTCAGCCTGCACAGCTAGAATGATCTAAGTCACCCACGGCTTCTGTGGGTCCCGGTGAGCCCCCACGCCCTGCTCCCATTCACGTCCATCTCAGCCTTACACAAGTCCTGTGGGAGAGAGGGCAGAGAGCAGTCCTTGGCCTGCTGCCGGCCTCTCGAGAACGTGGAGACGCTGTACCTCCTGTACCTCCCATTTTGTACCTTTCTGTAAAGCCCCCTAAATACGATATGGGATTAAAGCCTGTCTCTGTCTTGAGTCTGAGGCCAGCTCGTACCCATAACCACAGCTGCGCTACTGCATAATAAAGATGGTTTTTTTCATCTCTCTCTGACTCCTGTCCTCCCATAATTGGGATGGGAAAAAAGCGGTGTTAATTATTGCCTCCCTGGATCTCTGACATCCCAGTGGGAGTTTCCTCGAGGTGGTGATATGTGCTAATCAGTCTTTATCATAGCTGAGAGGCCAAAAAGCAAACCGCAGACCTGGAAATCTAATCTGCTACATCAATTAAATCTTCACCAGTTCTTGGAATGACGAAAATTCTCAAGAGTTGCTCCTCCGGTGAAGAACAGGTTGTTCCCCAGACAGGAAGGGGTGAGCTACTGTTCTGTGACGCTGTCACTGAAAACTGAGCAAAATGATCCCAGTCGGCCTCTGGGACCCAACACTCCCTGGTCACAAGAGTCCTTCTACCTCTTCACGAAGCATCTCCTGATACCGAGTAAATGCAGCCCTTTGGAGTCACAGAAAGACCAACCTGGAGAGGGGTCTTTGGCAAGGTTCTGATGGGCACAGGGAGCAGCTGGTGTGAGCCTGTCCTTTGTTCCCTCGAGTGGTGGCAAGAGGAAGAAAAGCGACAGAGAGTATCCAAGTGATGCTGGTGGTGTTCAATGGTGATTCCCTAATAAGGAATTTCTGAAGGAAAGTTTTGGAAATCATTTTTGAGACCACAGAGTTAACGAGTGCTTCTCTGAACACTATGTTAACATGCGAGCAGTTTGCATGTCATGGACCCAGCTCCCCTTTTTTCACCCCTTCCTATCAGCGCCCTTGGTTTTTCCATTTTAATTGGGTCTGGCACATGCAATTTCTCTCTTTATTCCCATCTGGCAGATCTGACCACTTGGCATATTCACTACTTGGCCATCTACCAACCGCATAAGCACTGGCGGGGCGGGGGGTCCCGGTGGAAAGTCTCTCCTCTGCTTCAGCCCAGCTGGGTCTGGAAATACTTTGAGATCTTCAGCAACAAAAGGACAGGGAAACAATTCAGCCGGTTGATGGGGGCACTTCTTTGTTCTTGTGTAAGAGAGAGAATTGTAGTTTGCAAGTTCACGTGTATACCTTGAAGTCATTGCACCCACGCCAACCTCACAAAATCTCTCTCTCATCTCTTAGATGCCCCAGGAACAAATGACCTCTTGGACCTATTTATTTATTTATAATGAAGTGATAATGACCTATTTATTTATTTATAATGAAGTGATCACAGTTCATCATTCCTTTCCTACGTAATGTCAGGACTCCGCAGAAAACATATTCTTCGCTAAATCCTTCAGACATATAATTTGGAAATAAGGAGCCACCTGAAATCTATGAGTACACAACACTTATTTTTTTTTTAAAGATTTTATTTATTTGACAGACAGATATTACAAGTAGGCAGAGAGGCAGTCAGAGAGAGGAGGAAGCAGGCTCCCTGCTGAGCAGAGAGCCCCATGTGGGGCTCGATCCCAGGACCCTGGGATCATGACCTGAGCCGAAGGCAGAGGCTTTAAGCCACTGAGCCACCCAGGTGCCCCAATGACACTTATATTCAAAGCAAACAGGTAACCTAACACACAATTTAGGAAAAGATAATGTAAGGGACTTCACCCCTTCCTCTCTACTGTCTAAAAAACGCAATGCCAACAGTTTCTGCTCCTTTTATTATGCACAGGGAAAGCTCTTTCCTATGCAAATTTGGAAGGTTTTCACTTTCCACACCCTGCACATTTTTATAGGGGATGGACCCCCCATGCCAGGCGTCCTGCTGGCAGACCCCAGCCAGTGGCCCCATTTCATTAGCCCACTGAACCAGTTAATGTGACACCATAGAGATCTGGAGGCCAATTAGTGGATCTCAGGTTCCATCTGGCTCCTACCACCCACCACTCACCTCAATCCAGTGTCTCAGGCAGAGTAAACCTGCTTGCCAGGCCTGGGAGCTAAAGCCATGCCCCCCTCAGCACGCCCCTCCCTGAGCCCACTGTAGTTACATGTGTTTGGGGGCCCTATGGCCTCTTGTGTAGACAGGGATGGAGAAAGAAAAGTCCAAAGGATGAGAAAAGGCAGAAGGAGTAGCTCTCTATTCCTCTACAATTTAAAAACCTACAGATAGGCAGAGGAAAGGGATAAACAGAAAACACTTTGCCATGGAAATAAACACCTAAAGTATTTAGACAATGAAAGAAGGAAAGAGGATTGTCACAGGGAGGGGTCAGCACACAAAGAACTCATCCAAAAGTTACAAAGGTCAAACACCTGGTCTGAGCCCTGAGAGGCTTTCATCTCAAATTACTCTGCTTGCTGACTCCCCAACTATTTCCAAGACCTTTGCAAGAGAAAAAAGATCCAACCCTCTTCCAAAGTTTGGCAGGATTTTAGGTCAGGAAACAAAATCACGTTATACTTTTGCGAGTTGGGGCTGGGAAGTTATCATCCCCCCTCACCCCCACCCCATACATTTTGGAGACACCTGGATAGACTAAACAAAACAAAACAAAAACAAAACCCAAAACAAAATAGCACTTGACCCCTGAAAACTTATTAGGGCAAAGTCAGTTTTATTTTCCTGTTAGAGATCTGCTCTAGAGAGTTCTGCACTGGGGTACCTGGGTGGCTCAGTCAGTTGAGTGTCTGCTTTTGGCTCAGATCATGATCCCCAGGTCCTGGAATCAAGTCCTGCATGGGGATCCTTGCTCATGGGAGAGCCTACTTCTCCCTCTCCCTCTGCTGCTCCCCCTTCTTGTCTCTCTCTCTCTCTCTCTCTGAGACAAATAAATAAATAAACAATATCTTTTAAAAAGAGAGAGGGAGAGTTACGCACTTTCAGCAAAAGCAAGCATGCACGCAGCTACTGACTGAGGCCGCCTGTCTAGCAGGAAATCGCTCACCAACATGGGCAGCCTGCGTGTTGAAACAGCGTCATCCACTGGAGGTCAGGACGAGACTGTCGTGTTCAGTGCTGCTGAGGCCCCACTGAGATTCCGGGTGAGTACAGACTCAGGGAGAAATGAAGCCCAAGACGTCAGAGAGTGACACCCACAGCCATGGGTGACAGGTCGGCACAAGGCACTTCTGAATCCTCTTACAAAGAGTTTGCTTCCACGTCTAAAGATAATGTAAGGGACTTCACCTGACAGGACAGCACCTGCCAGCAAAAGTTGACACAGAATAAAGGACTCAGAAGGTAGCAGGACGGAGGACAGGTCTTTCCTGAACCGAAGGTCAGAAGGAAGGATGAGAGCAGGTAGGACCCCGGAGTTGGCAAGAGAGACGCCAAGATACGCCACGTGGCCAGTAGGGATGACAGAAAAGGAGAACAAAGAAATGGGCAGGGAAAGTGCCCCTCTAGTTCTCAGACCCGGAGGTGGGCTGGGAACCAGCCCCAGCCTAGTGCATTCATGGGGAACTGATTAACTACAGATATCACACATGCGACGCGGAACACGGTAGAGCCGCCAAAGACTGAGCCGTACCTGTCTGTTGGTAAGGAAGGACCTCTAAGATGTGCTTAAGTAAGAAATAGGAGACAGTATGCTCTTTAATGGTGGCATTTGTGTACATGTGTTAAGGATACACACACGCACACATACGTACCCACATGGATGCAGGAAAGTCTTCCAAAAAGATTCACGCACACCCAACCAAACAGGAGGTTCCTGATCAGGGCCTTCGCGCTTGTGGTAGCCCTTGTTCAGCTCCTCCCCAGAGCCTCCTCTCAGTTCTACAGTCAATCCTCATTGCAGTAGGACACCCCTGGCCGCCATATTTAAAATCCCAACCCCTCCAGCACTCTCTATCCCCTTTTGCTGCTTTATTTTCCTCTCAAACACTTACTGTCAGCTGCCACATTTCATGGTTTACTTATTTGTGTGTGTTATTTTTGCCTCACTCCCTAGATTATCATCTTCATGAGGGGAGGGATGTTTTTATCTGTTTTGTTGTGTGTCCCCAGTGCCTGAGGCAGTGTCTGCTCATAACAAGGACTCAATGTTTGTTACATGAATTAGTTAAGATAAAATGTTCCCCTTATTGATGTTCCCTGAAGTAAAAAGACCTCGAAATTACTTAAGGGCTACCAAGGCAATGAGACAGGGACGAAGCCGCCCTGGACGTGATCTCTAGCTGACTTCACACTAGAAGTGGGTCCAAGGAATCTGGGACTCTGTCCTTTAAGGCTTTCACTGGAACATGTTTGAGGCCAAGTTCTAACAGGGAAATGCAGCTACTCATAGACTTTTGATGAAAGGATGGCCCTCCTTTTCCTAGAAGGTCATTGACTTCCATTAGTTGCACAGGTTTGGGACCATCCTGGAGAAGCTGGGGAAGAAAGACACCTGCCTGCTAAGTTAAACCAGCTGACTGTACCCTGACTTTGATGGGATGGCCACCGGCCTCAGGTCTCTGTCTGGAATGAGGTTCTTCTCCACATAGCGTACTTCCTTCAGCCTCAAACTGCACCAAAAACACGAAGCAGAATGCTAAGAAATGGCCCGTTCAAGAGTCACAGCAGGGAAGAATGTATCTTCCTAGCATCATATCTTGCTGAAATAATTGTAAATCTTCATAGCTTGGGTATTCTCTTTGCAGAGGTCTTGCTAAGGGTAGTATTTGCTACCTCCAAATGCTAATCAGATTCCAGGGCAACAGGGTGGGGTGCAATTCCTTAAGCAATCTAGCTCCATTTCATAATTTAAAAAAAACAGAATTCTGAGAAATGTTTTTGGAATAAAATGTGAGTTGTCATGTGGGCCAACATATAGCAGTTGGGTAACTGTAGATATTAATGGGATGTTTTTTCTACTTCCTCATTCCTAACTACAAATTAGTTACCTCCTGAAGATCTAGCTCTACTTAGTATGTAGATAGGGAAAATTACTTGGTGCAATTTCATGCTTGGTTTGTGTTCTCTTCAATTCCATTTTTCAAGTGATTTGCATTCTATTTTAAATACTCTAGCTTCTAAATGCATGAATAAATATGGTAATATCTCTCTTCCCAGATTATCAGACCTCGAACTATTCTGGGCATCCGAAAGCCAGCCCAGGACATACACGGAGGAAGCTAAAATCACTCTGCCGCATAGAACCACGCACTTTGCTCCTTAGGTTTTCACTCAAAGCTTTATTAACTCTTATTTAATGCACAAGCTTAACAAGTATGTTTAATTAATTTCTAGATCTAAAGCAGATTGGAAGAAAAATAAGGCTAGGAAAAAGACATAATAGTAAGACTGTTAAAATGATTCAGTGGTAAGAAAGATGATAATAATAAAAGGGCAAACAGAACCATAGGTAATAATGAAGATTAATTGTCAAGTATTTAACTATGACCAGCATATGTTGAAATGACAGAGAGCTTTTGTAATGTATTTTAGAAAAATTTTAAACAGAAATTGCTTTAAAAAGAAGCAGTATTTTAAAAAGGAAGATATTGTTATCTGGATTATTTCTTCAAAGGACCCAACTTTTAATTCTTTAAGATAGCAAAAATGGAAATGTATATAGAGCTGTATATGTATATATAGTCATGTGTGTATATATTACACATATAATACATAGATATATTAGAGATGATAGATCACAGCAATCCACTAAAAATGAGGTCAGCTTTCCACAAACATTACATTTATTTATGCAGTTATTCAATAAATAAATACTGAGCTTTTTTTAAATTTTTTTTTCGAAGACTTTATTTATTTATTTGACAGACAGAGATCACAAGTAGGCAGAGAGGCAGTGGGAGAGAGGGGAAAGCAGGCTCATGCTGAGCAGAGTGACCGGTGTGGGGCTCTATCCCAGGACCCTGAGATCATGACCTGAGCGGAACACAGAGGCTTCAACCCACTAAGCCACCCAGGCACCCAATTATTATCTAAGTAAGCTCCACATGGAGCCCAACACGGAGCCCAACACGGAGCCTGCACTCATGACCCTGAGTTCAAGACCTGAGTCCAAATCAAGAGTCAGATGCTTAATTGACTAAGCCATCCAGGCACTCCTTGAGCTCTTACGAAGTGCTAAGCACAGTGCTAGTTCCAAGTGAGCTGGACAGACTTGACCTTGGCCTTGTAGACTCTCCTTACATTCTATTTCATTCTGTTTTAGATAAGTTCCTAGAAAGAAGAAAACTTCTTTCTAGGGTGCCTTGAGAGCAAAGAGACTAATAGACCTGATCTAGTCGGGGTGGTGGGGTGGGGAGCGGCCCTGGGGCTTTAAGCTCAGCTATAGAGTGGTCATCCCTTAAGTAGGTGAGTTGCTCGTGGTACAGAGGGAAGTGGAAAGGCCTGGGGGTGGAAGAGCACTGTGGCCAAGGGACTGAATGCACCCAGCTCGCACTGTGGCTGCAGTGAAGAGGGCAAGAGGCAGGGATGGGGCCATGCTGAGCCCAGAGGATGTGTTAGCAAAGGTCACCTTCAATCTAAGGACAATGGCAGTCCACGGCAGAGTGACCTTTTAAGATGTTTGAAAAAAGAAATCACTCTGATGGCAGTAGGAGGAATAGATCAAAGTGAGAGTCGGAGTGTTTATGGGGAACAAGGTAGGAGGTTACTATAGTCCTCCAGGGAGAGCAGAGGGTCAAAGTATGAGCGGAAGAACAATAGCCAGAATCAACAATATTCAGGAGGCAAAGACTCCCGGGATTTGGAAGGCACCACAATGGAGGGTAAAGAAAGGGGCGGAGTCAGGACGGCCGTCAGGGTTCTGACGCGGACAGCTGGGTGTGCAGGGGTGCCAGGCACTAATGGAAGACACTACAGAGGGGCAGGTCTATTATGGGATGGGGAACAGGGACACATGGTTGTAGTTTTAGACTTGCCTAATATGGAATTCCAGTGAAACATTTGGATGGCCGTGTCAGTCAGAAGGATGTAGGCCTGTGTCTGGAGTCCAGAGACCACATCTGAGGGTAAGATATAATGTTCAAGCCCTGTGCTTCCACTGGTTGTGGAACATAAGAGCTGAGGGGGACAACAGATTTTATTGGAAAGAACTAAAACTTCCCAAGGGAAAAATTTGGGGGGTTTTGATACATTTGATTTCAGGAATTAAATCACTTGCACTCTCCAAAGACATTGGATGAAGCAAGAAAAATGGATTCTACATCAGGAAGCTCAAACCAACCATGGGAACATACAATCTAATGGAGAACAGTGGCTGTAATTTAACCTAAGGATACGTCAACATGGCACAACATACAGCTGCTTTCATATCAAGTTATATTCAACCGAAAGTTCACTGTCACATTCTGGGGGTGGCATTCAGGACAACTGGAAACCAGAAGAGATTACTGCAGGCTCCTTCACATAGGAGTTTAAAGCTGTGGTGGCATGGGCGTACACAGGAAACGGTTAAGAAATGTGGTGTTAATGGGGGCGCCTGGGTGGCTCAGTGGGATGGGCCGCTGCCTTCGGCTCGGGTCATGATCTCAGAGTCCTGGGATCGAGTCCCGCGTCAGGCTCTCTGCTCAGCGGGGAGCCTGCTTCCCTTCCTCTCTCTCTCTGCCTGCCTCTCCGTCTACTTGTGATTTCTCTCTGTCAAATAAATAAATAAAATCTTTAAAAAAAAAAAAAAGAAATGTGGTGTTAATGACCTACAGGACTATAGAAAATCAGTCTGCAGAGAAAGTAGACTGGAGGGATTCAAAGCAAGAGTTCTCAGATGGGGCTGGACACTGGCTCTGCCATGTATTAACCAGGGGAACCTGGATGAGATCCTCACCTCCCTAATCTCAGTGACCTCTTCTGTAAAATGGACTGCTGGAAGGAATAAATGAAACACTGCATGAAACATGCTTAGCACATACAAAGTAAGTACTTTGTAAACATTCACTGTTTTCAGGAAGAGGAGGAGGACTGTTAAGATAGTCATGGGGCTATTTTATAAAAGGGGTATAAACATATACTAAAAAGATAAGACAGTTCTAGAAGTTGGGATTTATCAAATACACATAGTATTAATATTGCTTTTACTAATCCTATCTTACATGTACACAGCACTTGGTAATGTTCAAAGTACTTCCATACACTTTATTCAGTTAACTTTTACAATAACCCTTTAAATAGACAAGATAATTATCATACCCATTTTACAAGTGATGAAACTGACTCTCAGAGAGTTTTAGTAATTCAACCAAAGGCACTCAGTCAAGAAATGGCAGGGCCATAGTTCCTACTCAAGTCTTTGACTTCAAGCTTCTGTATTCCGGCACTGGTTCAAGGTCACAAAACAAGTGAGGAACTCTTTGGAGAAGTCTGCTTTAGGAGACAGCTCTACACAGTTTTGCCCCATAGCCAAATGTAATAGTAAAGATGGATGAGGGCTCTTGCCATCTTGGAAGCAAAGCCAAGAAATGGAAAGAAGCTGAATGCTGATGTTGTTGTGTTGAATTGCTAGATGAAACCATAACAAATCTTCAAATAAGCAAACCAATACATTTTTTGTTATCTCAGTATTCTGAGCATTGTCTCCATCACTTGCAAATGAAATAATCCAAATATAGCCAGTGCATTAGAAAACTCACTGCTCCTTCAAAATAAATCCAAGTATCTTACATCTTTGACTACAGTCAGGCTATTTCCACCAAATGATACTCCTTTTTTTCCTTTTCTTTTTTCTTTTTAGAGAGGGAGAGAAAAGGCGGGGCAGGGGCCTGAGGGAGAGAGAGAAAGAGCATCTTAAGCAGACTCTGCATGGGGGATGCAGGTTTCGATCTCACAATTCTGAGATCATGAAATGAACCAAAATCAAGAGTCAGACACTTGACTGACTGAGCCACCCAGGCACCCATGGAATTCCTTTTCTTACCTGTTAAACTCCTACCCATCCTTCAAAACCTCACTTACCATCAACTAAATGAAGCCTTTTCTGATTCCACCAGCATAACAACTTCTCCTTTTGCTCTCCAAGCATTTTATTTGCTCTTCTCTTAGAGAACTTCATATTCTAGAGTAACTATATCTTCTTCCCTTCTGTGTCCATTATAACACCCTGTATCTTGCCATGGTAGACGTCCAATACATAACTGATTTTACCACATTGTATAAGCTAGAGTATGAACTAATTTCTCAGAAGATTGCCCGTATTGATACTTAGCTATTTAAAATGATAATATTATGTGAGAGAAGGGAAGTCAAACCTTGGCTTCACATGTCCACATTTATGGCTGAACGTGCAATATTGGACCGTTTCCTGATCTCTCCCTTAGCTGACCATTCTGGATGTCATTTTGAAGGAAGTAGAACATAGCCTTCCTAAAAGTACAAAATAAAAAGTTACAAATCCATCACATTTCATATTAAGTACATGGATTGGATTTTACAGGTGTCCTCTAGAATCTGCAGTGCTGGAAGTCATGCCACTCAGCTTCCCAGATCTTATAAGAATATTGTAAGTCTACTTTAATATGTATCTTCTCCCATTTCAGCTGTATCTCAAAATAGCTTTCAAGTGTTCTATATTATTACTGTTTATAACCAATCATGTAACCTTGTTCCAAAAAAAAACCAAAAAAGAATGAATTCTAATAAGAATTTTTTTTAGCATAAAGATCTAGCAAATTGTGAATTCCTAATCTGAGTTATTCTATGAAATGAAAATGCATTAATCATTTTCTGTCTATCAGCCCTCAAATTGGAGAGGCAAATTCTATTTTCTAATGCTAGGTTATTAAAATGTATTTTACATCAAACGCATAAAAATGTTTATTTCCACACAAACTACTCGATAGCAGAATGAATAGAGTCATCCTGCTCATAAAAAATGCAGGCACCTGAGAGAAAGATCTCTTCAGCCAAAAAGAATGCTGTTGCTTTGCTCTTTCCAAATAACTATTTTCTGAGATTATTTTTTAATTAGCTAATGGTTTTCGTCTGCCAAAATAAAGCTAATATTTGCATAATATCTCGATAGTTTATACTTCGAGTTATCCCTGGTATGGACTGAGAGCTTGTGTCCCCCCAAAGTTCCTATGTTGAGACCCACCTGCCATGTGATGGTATCAGGAAGTGGGCCTTTGAGAGGTCATTAGGGTTACATGAGGTCATGGGGGTCATTAGAGTTAGATGAGGTCATGCGGGGGGTGGTTCATGTTGGGATTCGTGCCCTTAGAGGAGTCATGAGAGAGCTTGCTTCCCTTTCTGCTTCTGCGATGTTGAGGACATAGCACAGATATAGGAGCAGACCCTCACTAGACACTGGATTTGCTGAAACCTTGGTCTTGGACTTCCCAGCCTCCAGGTCTGTGAGAGATAAGTTTGTTGTTTAAACCCCACAGTCGACAGAATTTTTGTTACAGCAGCTCAGAGGGACCAAAACAATCCCCATTTTATATCTATGGAAAATGAAGTGAAGAATTAATACATTAATACATCAAGCACATGATGAAGCCAGAACATTGTGGCTTATCCCCAGCGGCCACGTGATAGGTGAGACAAGTGTCAACAAACGTGATGCTCATGAAACCCTTTCCCCCGCTTTGATTTTATACCATAGATGCCTTGAGGTTCTCTCTTCCAGATCTCCTCCAGAGCTGCCTGTTTGGCACAGCCTTGTCCTTGGGGCTGGGGGCCCCCTCACCTTCTACAGCTGCATGCTGACACCCCCATCTCTCCACTCCTTGGGCTTTCTGTCCAGGATGACCCTTCTGGACCTGCCCTTCCCTCCTGAAGGTGTGATTACTGACTCTGATTCATATATTCTAGGCCCCTGAAAGGCAAAGAGGAGTTCCTCTATTCTGAAGAGACATTCCTGATCTGTTCAACATGCGTAAGTAATAGAAATATGTCTCCAGCACATTGGCCTCTAGCTCTGGTGTACACAGTTGCTCATCACCATCACCTTGGAAAGGAAAGGATCCTTTCAAACCAGTTATAGAAATACCTCTGGAAATAGGGTAAGGTTGAAGGCAGTATCTTTTCCATTTGTTCATGAGTTGTTTGTCTGGTGACCACTCAGGGCGCCTGTACTGATCTGCCCTCTGTCCTGGGGGGCTGCAGTTGGTCAAACCAAGTGCTGCCACGGGCACCATGTGCATCTGTGGTAGGTCCATGGAAGACAATGACACCTGAACATCCATGAAAAGCAACATTCTCCAAGGAGCCCTCTGCCACATTCATTGAAAGGCAGTCAACTTCAGGGTCCAAATAACTTTCAGGATGTTAGATCAAATTGCTTCTGAGTTATCAAAGAAGGACTGTTTTTAGTAGAACTCTGCATGCCTCTGTTCTGACCTCCTCTTGGCATTCTCCCCATAATAGTCTCTTCTACTCTCTCTCTGGTGGCATGTTTCCATTCATTTTGTGGTTAATATCAGTTTGGGGGACCCTAAAGTGAACCCCACATTATCTGATTCCTTCCTCTTTCCACTGGAGCTGTGACTGGGGTTATACTGGGACCCCCAGGAAGTTTCTGGATGGGCTCTTCGCCTCTGGAATTGTCAGCCTTGAATTGCACTGTGACACCCTTTGTGGTCCTCAGAAAGGACTCTTCTGGTCCTCTGCATACCTTCCTGACTTTAGCCTGCAGGATGCACCCCCAGGGCAGGGGAACCACTTAGCCCTATGGTTCTCGAATATAAGGTCCTGTGGTCACTTATAAGTATGTGGTCACTTATGGGAGACAAGGCAATTTCTGAGAACCCTCTACACTGCCTGCCTAGAACATACATTCTAGGTGTCCCTTTACTTTCTCCAGGTTCATCCAAACATTCCTCCTCTAAGCTATCAGTCAGTGGAGTCCAGAAGTAACTCTTTCTGGGTGAGCTCTATCTGCTTTCCTCTAAAATCTTACATCCTTCAGAACTGTCGCGGAGTTGTGGCCTCTCAGGAAATGTCTCATCCTCACTGCTCTCTGAATACGACTATTTCCCAGTCAATAGAGGCTACCCCTCCATCTGTCCCCATGCAGAACATTATCCCAGCTAACCATAGGAGCTCAAGATGCTGGGGTGTCATTGGAGAGGCATTATCAACAGACTTCTGGAGAGATAATATCTCAGCTGAGACCTGAATTTCATACCAAGTTAGCCCAGCCAAGAGAACGGAGGAAAGAATGTTTCAAGCAGACAGAACAGCAGGTGGGGAGGCTTCCAGATAAGAGAAAATTTAGCCAGAAGACTCTTGGCCCAAGCAGACCACACACAAACACACCCCAGAAGTGGGGTGAATCAGTTACTACAAGTAGTTGAAGAATCTTTATGTGAGCTTATGGGACAATGGCCTGGGCAATAAACAAATGACCCTGGAATTCAGGGTCACATAAAAACAACTTCTGAGCCCAGAGAAGTATTTTGACATTGTGAATTTTCTCAATCATTATCCTAAAAGTATAATGGCTGTCAGGTTGTTATTAGAATAAAAAATTTCAGATTGGGACCAGGACCTTATATTCAAATAGTCATGTTCCATTGACCTAGACTTCACCTCTACCCCCCCCCTTTCTCCAATCCCATTAAGTGTCTGCAGGCTGATCTGACTCTCCACCCAATAGAAAATCAATCTCATAAATAAATGCATTCCCAGGTGTTACTGACAAATTATAGTGTCATACAAATAATGCTGATACTAAATAGTATTAAATGGACACTTTCTCTTAAACATGCATGTATGCACTTTGAGAAATGATTCCTGAAGATACCATGTCTGTCCTGAAAGTAACAGATAGTTGCATCATGGAATTTTCTAAGGAAAAGGGACCCATCCATCTTAGGAGGCAAGGGAACCTCCCTACTGTTTTCCATAGTGGCTGCACAAATTTACATTCCCAACAGCAGTGCACAAAGGTTCTTTTTTCTTCACACCTTTTGTCTTTTGTTTTTTAATAAC
Organism: Neogale vison; assembly: GCF_020171115.1. Lineage (NCBI taxonomy): Eukaryota > Metazoa > Chordata > Mammalia > Carnivora > Mustelidae > Neogale > Neogale vison. The sequence continues at coordinate 78,014,676 of NC_058099.1, read as the reverse complement.
TGCCATCTGAACAGCTGTGAGATGTTATGTCTTGTGGTTTTGATTTTCATTTCCCTGATGATGAGTGGTATTGAGCATCTTTTCATATATTGGCCATTGTATGTCTTCTTTGAAGAGATGTCTATTCAGGTCCTCTGTCCATTTTTTAAAAAAGATTTTATTTACTTATTTGACAAAGATCACAAGTAGGCAGAGAGAGAGAGGAAGAGAAGCAGGCTTCCTGTCAAGCAGAGTCTGATGCGGGGCTTGATCCTAGGACCCTGGGATTTTGACATGAGCGGAAGGCAGAGGCTTTAACCCACTGAACCACCCAGGTGCCCCTTCTGTCCATTTTTAAGTAGGTTATTTTTATTTTATTTTTTGCTGTTGACTTATATGAGTTCCTTACATATTTTGGATATTAACTTTAATCAGATACATGATCTGCAAATATTTTTTCCCACTGCATAGTTTCCCTTTTTGTTTTTTGTTTGTTTCCTCTCAAAAAAATAAAAGTAGAAGTGCTGTAGCTGTAGGTTCCAGTAATCCCACTTCTGGATCTAAATCCAAAGGAAATGAAATCAGTATCTTAAAAAAAAATAATCTGTGCTCTCATGTTCATTGCAGTATTATTCACAATAGCCAGGATATGGAAACAGCCTAGGTGTTGATGGATAAATGGATAAGAAAAAAGGAATTTTAATATATATATAATTCATATATATATTCATATAGTCACATATATATATATAAAATTCAGCCATAAAAAGAAGGTGATCCTGCCATTTGCAACATGGATGAACCTAGAGGACATGATGTTGAGTGAAATAAGACAGACACAGAAAGACAGACACCAAATGAAATCACTTAGGCATGGGTTCCAAAAAAGTCAAATTCACAGAAAAAGAGAGGAGCTGTGGTTGCCAAGGGCTGGGAGGTAGGAAAATGGAGAGGCATTGGTCAAGGGGTAGAAACTTCCAGCTATAAGATTAACAAATTCCAGAGATCTAATTTATAGTACAGTGACTATAATTAATAATACTGAATTGTATACTTGCTACTTGCTAAGAATGTAGATCTTAAGTATTCTTACCACACACACAAACACACACACATACAAAATAGTAACTATGTGAAGAGAAAAAAAGGTGATCATAAATAACAAAGAAATATTTTCCCGCCCAGTGCCTTCTGTTACATTTCCTCCAGCCCCAGGGTGTCAGGGAAGATAAGAGTACAAGGTAGCAGGCTCGGGTGAGGCCAGTGCTTTGGCAGGACCGCACACGCGTCATACACTTCAACTAGAGCAGTTCCATTGCCTCGGAAATAGTAAGATTGCCTTTCCGGAAAGGGTTCTGCCTCTCAGAATGTTGGAAACCCACATTCTATAGCATTCTTATTTTATAGACGAGGAGACTGAAGAATGGAATAACTAAGCAACAAGGTCAAGGTCAGCTGGATTCAGACCACGGGGTGCAGGATCCACCGCACACAATGGTGCAGAGTGGAAGGGTGGGGCACCATGAGGAGCTCACAGATGGCACACGGGCCCTCACCTGCCCCTGGTGGGTCCAATGACTATGATCACTTCTGCCCACTACACCGCTTCTATCTGTGCTATTGCTTGGAAATGAATCACTTACTGCTTCTTTAACCACGCTTGCAGGAGTCACTTGAATTATTATTACTCGAATTATTTTACTTTTCACCAAAACATTTATTTTGAAACAACTGAAATTTCCAGAACTGTTGCTGGCACAGTAAAAACAGGGTGACCAATCATTTTCCTGGGACAGAGGGGTTTCCCAAACACAGGACTGTCAATGCCAAAACTGGGACTGTCCCAAGCACACAAGAGTGGCTGTTACTTCAATTCAAAGACACCTCCCCTCCCCCTGTACGTTGCCCACCTGGTACTCCCCCACCTCTGAATACTTTGGTATAGATTTTCTATAAGAACATTTCCTTCATGGGCGCCTGGGTGGCTCAGTGGGTTAAGCCGCTGCCTTTGGCTCAGGTCATGATCTCAGGGTCCTGGGATCGAGCCCCGCATCGGGCTCTCTGCTCGGCAGGGAGCCTGCTTCCTCCTCTCTCTCTCTGCCTGCCTCTCTGCCTACTTGTGATCTGTCTCTGTCAAATAAATAAATAAAATCTTTAAAAAAAAAAAAAAAAAGAACATTTCCTTCATAACTTACAACCATCAAAAGCAGGAAAGTAACATTGACACCTTATGACTCTCATTCCCAGACCCCATTCATGTGTAGTAACTGTCCCAACAATGTCCTTTCTAAGAAAGAAATTCACTTCTGATTCTCATGTTGCATTTAATTCTCATATTTCTCTGGTCCCCTTCAATCTGGAACAGTTCCTCCGTCTCTCCTTGGCTTCAGTGATGTTTTAAGATAGCCACAGGTCGTTTCTCTGACTGTAAGGGCCTACTTAGCCAGAGGGAGCCATTTTGTTGTTTATGCAGTAAACTTAGATTGACCCTGCCCCTCCCAGAGGAACTTACTTAAAAACAAGTCGGGGAAACCAGTCCCAGGTAACACAGCCCAGATACAAGGGCGGGTCAGGCCAGGACATTCAATCAGTGGGGCACGCATACTGTTTCCCTAGCTACCAAGAAGAGTAGGCCCCACCTTTTGGGTGCCAATTCTGACCAAGGTGATAGGCTAGTTCAAATATCTACTAGGGTAAATTGAAATTCAATTGGCCCCCGTGTGTGACCTAGCATGACTCTGCAATTTTCTCTGTGTGTTGCAATCTCATTGGCCACCACATGGTGTGTGGCCAGGCTCAACCACATGGCCTTTGCTCTATAAAAGTTAGTCTGTGAGGCTGGGAGGGGTCACCTCTTTGTAAGAGACGGCCCCGACTGGTCAGTTTGATTCTCGATGCTTACCACGAAATAAAGCATTGCTTGACCTTCACTTTATATCAGTCTCGTTCTTTTGATTACGGACCTAACACTGATAAGCTAGGGGCCAAGTTCCTTTGGGACACACACTGTATGCTAAAAGCATAGAGCACCAAGAACATGTTTATCCTCATGGAAGTTGCCCCATAAATAACTGGTCAACCAACAGGAGCGAGCAGGTAAAGGTAGCCATGATTCTACTGGGGTACTGAACTAGTTGTTCTCAGCAACAACCAAAAGTCCCCCAAAGCCTGTTGGTCCTATGCTAGCAGAGCTGAAGAATGGAAAGACTCTGTCTCTTTCACAGTCCCTTACCCCTCTCCATTCTCTTTGAGGTCAAGAACATACTCATTCTAGGCTGGCCCCACAAACACTAGCAGCACTGGACTAACCCAACAAGGAGTGAGATACTGGGACTATGGAAATGAGCCTGTGTATTGCCTTGCCTTGACCTTATTTTTGTGGTGATGCACATTGAGCATTATTAGGGCCACAGTGGGGTAAGAGGGCTTGGCTCTTGCCTAGGCCAGTGGTGCCTGTTGCTTGTTAGAGATGGACACTCAGATCTGGAGAGAGGAGGACCACAGCTATGCCCAGAGGCAGTAGTGGCCGAGTTTTAAGGGAACCTGTAGATTCTGGAAGCCCAGTGCTCTTTCCACAAGTTTTTGACCATAAATAACGATGGCATGAGCACAACTATCAGGAAATTATATGTTGATTATATTAGAAATCCCAAATCCAGTAACTTAAAAGTAAAAAACAAACAAACAAACAAACAAACACCCCAAACCCTTAGGTGTGTGGGCTGTCTATCTCTATACCTATGTCATGATCAATCCTAGGCATCTATGGACCACCATGTAATCACAATAACAATAATTGCTAACACAGGGCACTTAATGCTTTAAAAATAAAGAGCATTAAAAATGCTCTTTAACTCTTGGATAATAACTTAATGATTTAGTTGGCTCACGCACTGACATAACCAATGAATAGCCCAAAATGACAAGTGACTAATTTAAATACAAACAGGACGGACTGCCCATGGAAAAAAACATCTGAAGCCAAATTGAAAAAAACAAATGTTTTAAAATCAAAGCTGGCAATGACTTCAGAGCAGGGTGCAGAACTCACAGTGGCAGTCTCCACAGATAACAGATGTCTACTTAATAGGTCTGTTTCTCATTCCTTGGTAAATGTCAAGCTTTCTTTCAAGACCCCAGTGCGTCATTGTTTTAATCCTGTTTCTTGCAATCCACTGAAATCTTCCAAGAACTCAGCCCTACTGCCCAGCCCCTCCACGGACTGCAATCTGCAGTCTGCACATGCCATCTACAGGTATAAGAGGATGCTGGTTTTCTCCAAGGCAGCCAACAGGATTGCTTAATGGACTGCCATCCCCAAAGCCCCAAGAGGCAGAGCGGAAGGAAGTCAAGGTAAGGCAACGGCAGGGAGGAGATGGTTAGCACAAAAACTAGCAACATTAAGAGAGCCGGCAGAGGGGAATAAAGGAAATGACAATCAAATGGGAGAGAAGAAAACATAAATGTTAACCATATTAAATGAACAGCTGGGAAAAGTAGAAAGGGTTTCAATTACAGACTGGAAATGGAATTTGGCTTCACCTCAACCCAAACCATGAGTACCCTGATAAATGATTAGAACACACAAGAGAATCTTCTAGGAAGATAAAGCTGGAAACACAACACAAACTTTAAAGGCACTATAGACTCCACAGCAAACTGTATCCCCCACAAATCCATCAGAACCCACTGTTCCATTTCGGTGCTTACACAATATCTTTTTAGTTTAAAACAAAACAAAATAATCTGCAATTTCATCTCAGGCCAGCCTGTGGTGGAAGGAGCTGATAGAGAAAATGCTTCTATTCCCAGCCCCCAACATAGAAGTTGAAGGATTGTCTAAGCCAGGACCCAAGTGAAACAACAGTAAAGGAGGGGTTCTCTTGGCCACAGCACGTTTGCTCTTATGTACATGTTTTCCCTCTCTCAGCATTCATGTGCTTATTGACTGGCTAAAGAAAAACACGATCACAGTCCAATTTTCACTTTTCAGTTGTCACTTAGAAAAAAATTCTACCTTCTCCTTAGCCACTACTACATCATTCTAGATGTTCCAGCAGGCAATGTGGTATGTGGGAAAATTGTGGATTTGGGATTCTGGCAAAAAATCCATACTTTAAATTCTAGCTCCACAAGTGATCAGTGCCTCTTAGCCCTAGTTACTTCATTCATTAAAAAAAAGGGGGGGGGGTAGAAAAACAGTTACCTCCCTATCTCATGATGTAGAAATAAATAGGGATATTTGCTCCAGATTCCTGGTCCAGAAGAGGTAATTTTAAAGCTCAGTTGTGTTTCCTGTTCCTCTTAATTTATACAACAAGTGCAAAAACTCTGAAGCACTTGTTCTCTTTTTTGTTTATTCATTTGTCAAACGTTCCTGGGAGACTTCTGTAGGACAGAATGGATGTGGTTGTCTCTGTCCCCATAGAACTACAGTGAAGGGGTGGAGACAACAATGAAACAGCTCACTGTTGAATGAGTGGATGAATTTGCTTAAATTAATGAGGGGGTGGGGCTTGAATAAAGGTCCATTATGAACAAAGAAAATGAACTTAAATTTAGAATACTGAGTGTGAGCTCATAAGCCAGACCCCGCGTGGATTTAATTCTGGACTCCACCACTGGGCAAGTTTCTGAAATTCTCTGTGCCTCCCTTTTGTTGCAGGGTTCTTGTCTCATGGAGTTAAAGAATGATTCTCAGGGGAAAAAAGAATGAAGTGAAGTGAAAGTTTACTAAGTGAAGATAAGAACTCAAAGGAAAGGAGCTCTCTAGAGTGAGAGGAATCCCGAATGGGTTGCCCCTAAGGGTTTTTATGGTCAGTCTTTTGTAGAAAATGGACCAAGGAACTTGGTAAATATCTTGTCTATAACATTAAGGACAAAAACAGTAGATGTTATGTTCCCTTTTCTCTGGTTAATATCTTGTCTACAACATTTCTCCAAATCTGGGATTTCTGTGAGCCAGGTTACTTACCCTCTCCTTGACCCTAGTCACCTAGCCCTGCCTGTCCCTTATTCTCATCTTTGCTAAGCCAGAGATAATAATTCCCCACTAGGTTACTGAGAAAAGGAAAAAGCAACACTTCTTCCTAGAGTTCCCCACTTCTCCTCTGAGGCACTTACTCTATAACACTATTGGTTTCGTGAGATGCCTAGATTTCCATGTAGTCTCCAGGCATCTCGGACTGCCCTAAAGAAGCATTTCAGAAGTGGTCCAATGGTTTATATCAATAACCAAAAATAAGAGATGACACCCAACCCAGCCCCCAGCCGGAAGGTAGGACCCACTAGCTAAAATGTACATACCAGCAAGCTACTTTGGCAGATTTTAAGGGTTTGCTCAAGCCTAAGGGTTGACAACAGAAAACCCAGCACTCTTTGAGGCTATGGCCCTCTTCTAAAGGAAACTGACTGGAATGAGCTGGGGCTCATTGATTAGAATTACCAGGCTCAACCCAGATGTATCTGATCGCACAGTTTTCATTCCCACTTTACCTCCTGAGAACCTGACCGCCATCTGGGGCAACTGAAGCAGCAGCCCTTGAAAAGAAAGGCAGGACTGAAAGGGACAAAAAGTCCAGGTTCTGGAAATCTCCTTGGTGTGGCCGCTTACTGGCACAAATGCATAAGCCACAGGCCTGAGTGCCCTCGTGCATCACCGGAAGACCGTGCAAAGGTAAATCGCTAAGGCAAGTAAAAATTCCAGATTCTCACAGCTGGGGGTGGGGGTGGGGGGTCGGGGGTCAGTTTGTCCCAAGCATCTTAACTGAAGGTAAAAATGCTACATAAAGCTACTAGGAAAGCGTGTATTCCTCTTCTCCCCCACCTCACCCCCCCCAAAAAAACCCCAAAAAACTCTTAACGCTTATTTTAAATAAGGCACAAAAATACTCAAATCAATAATAATAGTAGTGGCAATAATAATAGTAAGATATTTCTTAGCCTGACTGTCCTGGACCCGAATCTCCTTCTCTGGAGGGTGGTGGGCGCTGGGACAGACAGGTGAAAGGGGCTGGGTCTTAAGCAGGCCGCACTGGGCGCGGCTTGGGTCGCCATGGAAACCGCCGGCGGAGGGGCTGATCCGGGGCGGGTGGGAGGGTCCGGCAGTGGCTGCCAGGAGCCGCCAAGGGAATAAAGCTACTGACTTACTTTGACCCTCAAGAGCTGGGCCTTTCCCGGGGACCGGAAACAGAAAGTTGCTTCTCAACTCAGAATCACACTGGTTGGAAACCCAGACCCCAGGCCTCCACTCCCGACCTGCTGAATCACAATCTCCGCAGCGAGGACCCGGAATCTGGATTTAACCAGGTGCTACATAGGGTAGGGAGGTTGGGGGAACACCGGGTTCGCTTGTTCTTTTTTTCTCAACGCCCCCCCCAACACACCGCCTCGTAGTGGTAAAAGACTCTGCACCCACTTTCCTCACCAGCGGCTCTCTAGCTTGGGGGAGTCCTTGGAGCTGGAAAGGCAGGAACACTTCAGTTCCTTAACCTGAAGTGTAACCGATTGGAAGTGTCGCTGCTCTTTGTGGGTTCCCCACTAGGGGGCAGCCTCGTCCTTTGCTCCTGTTTGTTCCGCCAAGCGGGTCCACGTGTTTTTAAATCCAGTTTATTTCTGCCGCAGTCTCATTAATATCAGCTGTTCTAGAAAGCGGAGTTTGGATGCAGAGAGAAATGTCTCCTTAGGAGGAATGGGGCAGTAACGGAGCTCCCTAGAGTGGGATCATCTATGGGTCTCTAGTACACCGTGCATTTACCATGCCTTATGATGGTAACCTGTTTCTAGATCGGACTTTGTGTCATATGCATGGCATGTAAAGGCAGATTGTTCTATATTAGCTTAGAATGTACTTCCTCCAATTCAAACTTCTTCCAAATCGGAACTATTGCTAAGTAAGTGCGAGGGAGTTGAAATGAGTAAGGCCAACAAAAGCTGTTTTACACAAGGGGCTTTCCTGAGCTAGTGTGTATTGTAATTTCTCAAGATAAAGCTACAACAATGATCATTTATTTCCCATGGCACCTTCTTTCTGAGAGTGACTCGCAGACCAAACTATGGTCACAGAACCCCCTTTGGGAAACACTCAGCTGGGGAAATAGTGTGACCTCCCTCATGAAGTTTGTGTAAGGTGGATGGTTGGGCTGTTGGGGCTTCTGGTTTCTCAGCAGGGCGATGGCAAAATCGGTTAGGTCTGCCTTCCAGGAGAGGGATGGAAGAGGTCATTTGAAAAAGGGGATGGGGTGCCTGAATGGCTCAGTGGGTTAAAGCCTCTGCCTTCAGGCCAGGTCATGATCCCAGGGTCCTGGAATTGAGGGTCCTGGGATCGAGCCCGGCATCGGGCTCTCTGCTCAGCAGGAAGTCGGCTTCCTTCTCTCTCTCTCTCTCTGCCTGCCTCTCTGCCTATTTGTGATCTGTCTGTCAAATAAATACATAAATCTTTAAAGAAAGAGGGGATAAAGAATTAAATTGCTGGGGGATATGTTAATGGGTATGTTCCAGGCGCTTGGTATTTTTTACCCCCTGGAACCACCCTCTGAGGTATCAGTCTATCCCATTTTAGAGACAAATTGACACAAGTTATTCCAAAACCGTATCCAGCCTTGAGTAGGCAGAAAATGACAGGGCTGATATTCAGAGTCAGATCTTCCTTAGTACAAGGCAGAACCCAGCCCAGCACCACGGGAGCCCGCAGGACTTGGGCAGAACAACAGGTTTTATTTCCAGGGTCAGCTGAGTAATAATGGTCAAACAGTAGTCCGCTCTCAAATAGTGAGTCCCCCAGTGTCAGCTTTTGATGGCGGGCAGGAAATTATTCTTTTTCTATATATATATGGTTAGGAAAAATTGGAAAATTTGCTGGAACAGCATCAAAGCAGTGACTTCATGACTGACAATTTCCATAGTGTCCGATTGGAGAGTCAAGTTTGACTTTGAGTTTCCTGGTTTCACCGAGTGGGAGAAGGTACTGTCATTAGGCTTAGCAATGAAAGCACAAGGATTTTTTATTATTAATTTTTTTTTCATTTTTCAAAATTTACGTATATTTAGGGATGGATAGAGAGACAGGGAGATAGAGAATGCACAGCGGGTGGGAAGGGGCAGAGGGAGAGGAGACAGAGAATCCCATGCTGATTCCTACCCCATTGTGGAGCCTGACTCGAGGTTGATCTCAGGACCATAAGATCATGACCTGAATGGAAACCAAGAGCCCAGCGCTTAACCGACTGAGCCTCCCAGGTGCCCCTGGCTTTGCTGTTTCAATTTTATTTTATTGGAAAGAAAATAAGTTAGCCTCAGCTAGAATGAAACCAAACCCAAAGAAGCTGTGGGATATTTGGGTGGACCAAACACAGGTGTGAAATTGGATCCTGATTCTAAATTATACTGATTGGGATCCCAGGTGCTACTGAAAATTATTGGCATAATAGTGTCAGCTGCAGAGAAAATGTTTGGGGGGGGTAGAGAGGACAGGCGTGTTTCAGGACACTTGAGGAAAGGGAGATTTTGAAGATGACACAGATGGGTCTTTGAACTTTTTCTCAGTTTCCGATCTTTTCTGCCACAGCCTACACAGACACAGCAAAAAGCTAGTTTATCTGCAAAATAGAGAATCTAAATGGCAGAAATACAGAGGGATTTCTACCGAAGACTCAGTTTCTGGAAAGCATTATGACTTTTCAGAAGCCTTATCAGAAGTCTCTCTCATGTTTCAAGTTCACAGTCAAAGAAAGGCTGAATCGCTGAAGGGAATGAATCAGAAGTTAAAAATAACAGAAAAGTCTGTCCGATGAGCCTCCTCTTAAATGCTTGCTAACATGTGTGTTCCCGCAGGGCTCCTATGGAAGGCCCATTTAAGTACAACAGAGAGGCTTTCTGGAGTTGGGGCGGGGTGGGGGGAGGGTGGGGGCCGGGGGGCAGGGCAGGTTGGGCCGAGGGCAGGTTGGGCCGAGGGCGGGGCTGCCAGGTCAGCCTGTAAGGAGTTCCTACTGGAGAAGGGTTCCTCCTATCCTCCAGCTCTTTCAGAATATCTCTCAGTCTGCAGTTAGCCAGACTCAAAGCACACACGTCCAGGGAAAGAGCGAGTTAGCCAGCAGTCCGTGTCACTGTGTGAAACCGAGTAAGAAGTACAGCTGAAGCGGAAGGATCAAAGATGAGAAGGTGGCCAAGGCTCACAGCCTCCACTGCTGAAAGAGCGAGCCTGGGGCTTGCTGCTTTCCTGCGTGCTTACGATGATTAACTAGCAGGTATCAGAAAAGACTTGCTCGCTCTTAGGATTCAACAACTCTTTGGTGACAGGCAGGACCCCATGTTTTTTAAAAAAAAAAAAGCTTATTCCTGAAGTCATTTGTATGTCCGTTGTTGGAACCTGAAAATTCTTGATTCTTAGGATGGGTCCTCTAAACTCTTTACCTTTGTAGGCATTCACTCCTTCTGTGATCACCCAGCAGGTATTTAGTAAGCTCCTACTGTGTGTCATGTAGAGTGTGAAATCTACAGCAGTGAACAAGAAGACAAAAACCCTAGCTGTCATGGAGCTTGTGTTCTAATGGGAGGGGCAGACAAATAATATATAAGAAAATCATACTGTATATGAAATAGTGACCAATACAGAAGAGAAAAGGAAAGCAGGGATGAGGGTTAAAGACGTGTTGGGGCATATGGTCTCCTTGCAAAGGGGACATTCAAGCACAGACCTCAGGAACTGGAGAAGTTAATTGTGCAGTAGTATGTGGAGGATTGTCTTCCAGGGCTGAGGGGAAAGCAAGTGCAAAGGCCCTGTGGTGGGAGTGAGCTGGCAGGTTTGGAGAGCGGAAAGGAGGCAGTGTGGCTGGAGCTGACTGAGCAGGCAGGAGAGTGATAGGAGGTGAGGTCAGAGAAGCAGTGGGGAGCGTGGCTTTACAGAGCCTTGTATTCCTTTGACTTTTTCTCTGAGATATGAGCCTACTGGAGGGGAATGTTATGGTCAGCTCCTTAAAATATTGAGATCTAATTCACATATTATTAAATTCACCCATTCAAAGTATACAGTACAGTGGTTTTAGCCTACTTAGAGTTGTGCACTATGTAATTCCAAAACATTCTCATCCAACCAAAAAAAGCTCTAGTACCTGTTAGCAGTTACTCCCCATTCTCCCTTCCTCCAAGTCCTGGGAAATGACTAACCTGTTTTCATCTCTGTGAACTTGGCAACTCTGGACATCTCACAAAATTAAGTCCTATATTGTATGGATTCTTGGGCCTGGTTTTTGTTTCCCTTGGCATATTTTCAGGATTCATTCTTGTTATCAGTACCTTAGTCTTTTTCATATCTGAATGATACTACTTCATATGGCTATACCGCATCTGTTTCTCCATTCCTCAGTTGATGAACATTTGAGTACTTTCCACTTTAGAGCTGTTACAAATAATACTATCATAAATACTCATATGCAAATGTATAGATTTTTGTGTGTGTGAACTTGTTTTTAATCTCTTGGGTATGGATCTAGGAGTGCAATTGCTGGGTTATGTGGTAACTGTGTGTTTAACTTTCTGAGGAACTTGCCCAACTTTTTCCAAGCAGCGTACGTCGGCAATGCATAAGGGTTCCAATTTCTCCATATCCTGCCATCTGCTTTTTTTTTTTTTTATACCATCCTGGTGGGTGTGAGGTGGTATTTAATTGTGGTTTTGATTTGCATTTCCCAAAGACTAACAATACTGAGCATCTTCTCATGTGCTTCTTAGATATTTGCACTACTTCTTTGGAAAAATAGATCTATTATCTTAAAATGGGGTTATTTGTGTGTTTATTGTTGAGGTGAAATGCTTCTTCATATATTTTAGATACTAGATTCTTATCACTTCGATGATTTGAAAATATTTTCTCCCATTCTATGGATTATCTCTTTTTTTACTTTCTTGAGGGTGTCCTTTGAAGCATGGAAGTATTTAATTTTGATAAGTTCCAATTTATGTATTTTTATTTTGTTGGTAATGCATTTAGTGTTATGTTTAAAAAACAATGCCTAATTTAAGGTCACTAAGATTTATGCCTTTTTTTCTTTTAAGAGTTTTATGGTTTTGGCTCTTACATCTAGGCCTTTGATCCATTTTGACTCATTTTTAATTTTTGTTTTAAGCGCTGTGAGGAATGGGCCCAGCTTCATTATTTTGTATTCGGATAGCTAGTGGTCCTAGGACCGTTTGTCAAAGACTGTTCTTTCCCCCTTTGAATTGTCTGGATACCCTTTTTGAAAATCTTTGTCCATAAGTGTGTGGGTTTACCTCTGGAGCCTTGATTATATTCTGTAGATCAATTCATCTTATGCCAATGCACAATGTCTGGATTATTGTAGCTTTTTGTATTAAGTTTTGAAACCTGGAAGTGTGAGAATCCAACTTTGTTCTTTGTTTTCAAGATTGTTTTGGCCATTCTGAGTCACTTGCATTTTCATATGAAATTTCAGGAACACTTGCCAACTTCTGCAAAACAGGCAGCTGAGATTTTGATAGAGATTGCCTTGAATACAGAAGTCAATTTGGGGAGTCTTGTCATCTTAATACTAAATTTTCCAGTCTAAGAACATGCAATGTCTTTCCCTTAGGTCTTATTTAATTTCCTTTTTTTTCTTTTTTTTCAATTTATTTATTTTCAGAAAAACAGTATTCATTATTTTTTCACCACACCCAGTGCTCCATGCAAGCCGTGCCCTCTATAATACCCACCACCTGGTACCCCAACTTCCCACCCCCCCCCGCCACTTCAAACCCCTCAGATTGTTTTTCAGAGTCCATAGTCTCTCACGGTTCACCTCCCCTTCCACTTTACCCAAAAGCACATTTCTTTTAATGATGTTTTGTTATTTTCAGCATACAAGACTTATACTTCTTTTTTTTTTTTCATTTTTAATTTTTTATTAACATATAATGTATTATTAGCCCCAGGGGTACCGGTCTATGAATTGCCAGGTTTATACACTTCACAGCACTTACCATAGCACATACCTTCTCCAATGTCCATCTCCCAACCACCCTCTCTCTTTACCCCCTCTCCGGGCAACACTCAGTTTGTTTTGTGAGATTAAGAGTCTCTTACAGACTTGTACTTTTGTTAAATTTATTACTGGATATTTTACTCTTGTGTATTGTAAGTAGAACAAGATTTTCTTGATTTCATTTGTGGATTGTTCATTGCTAGTATGTAGAAATATAAAAATTTTTTTGTATATTGATCTTGTATCCTATAACTTTGTTGAACTCCTTTATTAGCTCTAATAATTTTTTGTGTATTTTGTAGGATTTTCTGTAAACAAGAGCATATCATATGAAAATGGAGATAGTTTTAATTCTTTTCAGTTTATATGCCTATTACTTTATTTCCTTGCTCAATTTTCCTGGCTAGAACCTCCAGCACAATGTTTAATAAAAATGGCAAGAGAGAATACATTCTTGTTTCTGATCTTTGGGGCAGGGAAAACTTTCAGTTCTTGCTGATGATTCAGTATGAAGTTAACTGCCGGTTTTTCTTAGATGCTCTTGACAAAGTTAAAAAAAAATTTTTCTTTTCCTAGTGGTTGTGTGTTTCTGTCATAAAAAGATGTTGCATTTTGTCAGATACTTTATTAAAATGATCATATGAGTTTTTTCATCCTGTATTTTATTAATATTTTGTATTGCATAGATTTTTTTTCATGTGTTAAAGCAACATTGCATTTCTGGGATAAATCCTACTTGGTCATAGGGTATAACCCCTACTCTATGTTGCTGGAGTCTGTTTATATTTTATTGAGGATTTTGTATCTATATTCCTAAGTGATATTGACCTATAATTTTCTTGTGAGATCTTTATCTGTTTCTGTATCAGGGACATGAGTTGGGAAGTGTGCCTCCCTCAGACATTTTTTGCAGGAGTTTTTAAGGATTGATATTAACTCTTTCTTAGTGTTTGAAAGAATTCACCAGCGAAGACATCTGGGCTTAGACTTTTCTTTGTTGGAGGTTTTTTTGATGACTAATTCAGTCTCTTTATTTGTCATTGGTATATTCACATATTCTCTTTCTTCTTTTTTTTAATTTTTTATTTTTATAAACATATTTTTATCCCCAGGGGTACAGGTCTGTGAATCACCAGGTTTACACACTTCACAGCACTCCCCATACCACATACCCTCCCCAATGTCCATAACCCCATCCCCTTTGCCCAACCCCCCTCCCCCCAGCAACCCTCAGTTTGTTTTGTGAGATTAAGAGTCACTTATGGTTTTACTCCCTCCCAATCCCATCTTGTTTTTTATTCTTCTCCTACCCCCTTAGCCCCCCATGTTGCATTCCACTTCCTCATATCAGGGAGATCATATGATAGCTGTCTTTCTCCAATTGACTTATTTCGCTAAGCATGATACCCTCTAGTTCCATCCACGTCATCGCAAATGGCAAGATTTCATTTTTTGATGGCTGCATAGTATTCCATTGGGTATATATACCACTTCTTCTTTATCCAGTCATCTGTTGATGGACATCTAGGTTCTTTCCATAGTTTGGCTATCGTAGACATTGCTGCTATAAACATTTGGGTGCACATGCCCCTTCGGATCACTACGTTTGTATCTTTAGGGTAAATACCCAGTAGTGCAGTTGCTGGGTCATAGGGTAGTTCTATTTTCAACATTTTGAGGAACCTCCATGCTGTTTTCCAAAGTCCACCAACAGTGTAGGAGGGTTCCCCTTTTTCCGCATCCTCGCCAGCATCTGTCATTTTCTGACTTGTTGATTTTAGCCATTTTGACTGTTGTGAGGTGATATCTCATTGTGGTTTTGATTTGTATTTCCCTGATGCCGAGTGATGTGGAGCACTTTTTCATGTGTCTGTTGGCCATCTGGATGTCTTCTTTGCAGAAATGTCTGTTCATGTCTTCTGCCCATTTTTTGATTGGATTATTTGTTCTTTGGGTGTTGAGTTTGCTAAGTTCTTTATAGATTTTGGACACTAGTCCTTTATCTAATATGTCGTTTGCAAATATCTTCTCCCATTCTGTCAGTTGTCTTTTGGTTTTGTTAACTGTTTCCTTTGCTGTGCAAAAGCTTTTGATTTTGATGAAATCCCAAAAGTTCATTTTTGCCCTTGCTTCCCTTGCCTTTGGCGATGTTCCTAGGAAGATGTTGCTGCGGCTGAGGTCGAAGAGGTTGCTGGCACCTCTTAGAATTTAAGAGACACATCTATGTTCTAATTCTGGGGACAACCAATCACATGGCTGTTGTCATTGACATCATCTGCCTGAGATCAAAAAATGATGTCGAAAGGACAACAGAGACAGAATGGGAGAAGATATTTGCAAACGACATATTAGATAAAGGACTAGTGTGTTTTGGTTTTGTTAACTGTTTCCTTTGCTGTGCAAAAGATTTTGATCTTGATAAAATCCCAATAGTTCATTTTTTCCCTTGCTTCCCTTGCTTTTTGTGATGTTCCTAGGAAGATGTTGCTGTGGGTGAGGTGGAAGAGGTTTCTGCCTGTGTTCTCCTCAAGGATTTTGATGGATTCCTTTCTCACATTGAGGTCCTTCATCCATTTTGAGTCTATTTTTGTGTGTGGTATAAGGAAATGGTCCAATTTCATTTTTCTGCATGTAGCTGCCCAATTTTCCCAACACCATTTGTTGAAGAGGCTATCTTTTTTCCACTGGACATACTTTCCTGCTTTGTCAACGGTTAGTTGACCATAGAGTTGAGGGTCTATTTCTGGGCTCTCCATTCTGTTCCATTGATCTATGTGTCTGTTTTTGTGCCAGTACCATACTGTCTTGATGATGACAGCTTTGTAATAGAGCTTGAAGTCTAGAATTGTGATGCCACGAACTTTGGCTTTCTTTTTCAATATTCCTTTGGCTATTCGAGGTCTTTTCTGATTCCATATAAATTTTTTGTTAATATGATTATTTTTATCCTAACAAATAGGATTATTTGTTCCATTTCTTTGGAAAAAAATGAATGGTATTTTGATAGGAATTGCATTAAATGTGTAGGTTGCTTTAGGTAGCATAGACATTTTCACAATATTTATTCTTCCAATCCAGGAGCATGGAACATTTTTCCATTTCTTTGTGTCTTTCTCAATTTCTTTCATTAGTACTTTATAGTTTTCTGAGTATAGATTCTTAGCCTCTTTGGTTAGGTTTATTCCTAGGTATCTTATAGTTTTGGGTGCAATTGTAAATGGGATTGACTCCTTAATTTCTCTTTCTTCTGTCTTGTTGTTAGTGTAGAGAAATGCAACTGATTTCTGTGCATTGATTTTATATCCTGATACTTTACTGAATTCCTGTACAAGTTCTAGCAGTTTTGGAGTGAAGTCTTTTGGGTTTTCCACATGTAGTATCATATCTGCAAAGAATGATAGTTTGACTACTTCTTTGCCAATTTGGATGCCTTTAATTTCCTTTTGTTGTCTGATGGCTGAGGCTAGGACTTCTAGTACTATGTTGAATAGCAGTGGTGATAATGGACATCCCTGCCGTGTTCCTGACCTTAGCGAAAAAGCTTTCAGTTTTTCTCCATTGAGAATGATATTTGCGGTGGGTGCCTTCAGGATTTTCTCTTTGTCACTAAGACTTGTAAATTTTACTATTAGGTGACGGGGTGTGGACCTATTCTTGTTGATTTTGAGGGGGGTTCTCTGCACCTCCTAGATTTTGATGCTTGTTCCCTTTGCCATATTAGGGAAATTCTCTCCAATAATTCTCTCCAATATACCTTCTGCTCCCCTCTCTCTTTCTTCTTCTTCTGGAATCCCAACTATTCTAATGTTGTTTCGTCTTATGGTGTCACTTATCTCTCGGATTCTCCCCTCATGGTCCAGTAGCTGTTTGTCCCTCTTTTTTTTTTTTTTTCCAATTTATTTATTTTCAGAAAAACAGTATTCATTATTTTTTCACCACACCCAGTGCTCCATGCAAACCGTGCCCTCTATAATACCCACCACTTGGTACCCCAACCTCCCACCTCCCCCCCTGCCACTTCAAACCCCTCGGACTGTTTTTCAGAGTCCATAGTCTCTCATGGTTCACCTCCCCTTCCAATTTACCCAAATTCCCTACTCCTCTCTAACGCCCCTTGTCCTCCATGCTATTTGTTATGCTCCACACATAAGTGAAACCATATGATAATTGACTCTCTCTGCTTGACTTATTTCACTCAGCATAATCTCTTCCAGTCCCATCCATGTTGCTACAAAAGTTGGGTATTCATCCTTTCTGAATACCCAACTTTTGTTTGTCCCTCTTTTGCTCAGCTTCTTTATTCTCTGTCATTTGGTCCTCTATATCACTAATTCTTTCTTCTGCCTCATTTATCCTAGCAGTGAGAGCTTCCATTTTTGATTGTACCTCATTGATAGTTTTTTTTTTATTTCAACATGGTTAGATTTTAGTTCTTTTATTTCTCCAGAAAGGGCTTTTATGTCTCCCGAGAGGGTTTCTCTAATATCTTCCATGCTTTTTTTCTTTCTTTTTTTTTTTAAGATTTTATTTATTTATTTGAGAGAGAGACAGTGAGAGAGAGCATGAATGAGGAGAAGGTCAGAGAGAGAAGCAGGCTCCCCATGGAGCTGGGAGCCCAATGCGGGACTCGATCCCGGGACTCCAGGATCATGACCCGAGCCAAAGCAGTCGTCCAACCAACTGAGCCACCCAGGCGTCCCCTTCCATGCCTTTTTCGACCCCCGCTAGAACCTTGAGAATTGTCATTCTGAACTCTAGGTCTGACATATTACCAATGTCTGTATTGATTAGGTCCCTAGCCTTTGGTACTGCCTCTTGTTCTTTTTTTTGTGGTGAATTTTTCCACCTTGTCATTTTGTCCAGATAAGAGTATATGAAGGAGCAAGTAAAATACTACAAGGGTGGCAAAGACCCCAGGAAAAAACGCTTTAACCAAATCAAAAGAGACCCCAAATAGTGGGGGGGAGGGGGGGAAGGGGATTAAAAAGAGATTCAGAAAAAAAAAATTTTAAAAAGAAAATGAATAAAGAAAAAATATAAAAAAGAAAATATATATACATTTTAGATAAACTAGTTCAAAAAAATGTTTAAAAAGAAAAGGGTAAAAGTTAAAAAAAATCAGTAGAAGAAGAAAAAAAATGAAAAAAAAATTAAATTAACTGCAAGACTAAAGAATCATGGGGAGAAAGCCATGAGTTCTGTGCTTTGTTTTCTCCTCCTCTGGAATTCCACTGCTCTCTTTGGTATTGAAACTGCACTCCTTGATAGGTAAACTTGGTCCTGGCAGGATTTCTTGTTGATCTTATGGGGGAGGGGCCTGTTGTAGTGATTCTCAAATGTCTTTGCCCCAGGTGGAATTGCACCACCCTTACCAGGGGCTGGGCTGAGTAATCCGCTCAGGTTTGCTTTCGGGAGCTTTTGTTCCCTTAGTGCTTTCCGTAGAGTTCCAGAGGATGGGAATGAAAATGGCGGCCTCCCAGTCTCCAGCCCAGAGGAGCCGAGAGCTCGGGCCCCACTCCTCAGTGTGCCCTCAGAGAATAGCGCCCAATTACTCCCTGGCCTCTGGCCGCGCTCCGAGCTCACGGAGCCTGCAACCAGTTCAAGGTAACCCCGATCTAAGAGCTCACTTCTCGGCTCTGTCTCTGGGCCAGCTTCCGGGTTCTAATACCCGTGAGTTCTGCGACACTCAGACACCCTTGATCCTTCTGTGACCCTGCAGGACCTGAGACCACGCTGACCCCACGTGGGCTTCACCCCGGTTTAGCCTCTGGAGCGATGTCCCTCAGCGGAACAGACTTTTAAAAGTCCTGATTTTGTGCTCCGTTGCTCCCCGGTTGCCAGGAGCCAGCCCCTCCCCCGGCAATCTATCTTCCCGTTGCTTTGGATTCACTTCTCCGCCAGTCCTACCTTTCAGAAAGTGGTTGATTTTCTGTTTCTAGAATTGCTGTTCTTCTCTTTGATCTCCCGTTGGATTTGTAGATGTTTTCAATCTTTAGATAAGCTATCTAACTGATCTCCTGCTACCTGATGTAGTCTCAGCCTGCTACTTCTCAGCCATCTTGACTCCTCCCTTATTCTGTTTCTTCTTGATTCAGTTTTGGTACTTTGTGTCTTTCTAGAAATTTATCCCCTTCATCTACATTATCTACTCTGATAGTTCATGATATTCCCTTCCAGTCTTTTTTACGTTTTTAAGGTTAGAAGTAGTTATCTTTCACACCTAATTTTAGTAATTTGAGTTTTTCTGTTTTTTCTTATGTATGTCTAGCTAAACTGTTTGAAAAAATAAAAATGGAAGGAAAACTTCCAAACTCATTTTATGAGGCCCACATCACCTTGACCCCAGCATCACCCTGACGCCCAAACCAGAAAAGACCCCACCAGAAAGGAGAAGTACCGACCAATATCCTTGATGAACACAGATGCAAAAACTCTCACCAAAATACTAGCCAGCAGGATCCAACAGTACATTAAAAGGATGATTCACCACAACCAAGTGGGATTTATTCCTGGACTGCAAGGTTGGTTCAACATCTGCAAATCAATCAATGTGTTAATTAATAAAACCAATGTGTTAATTAATAAAAGAAAGAACAAGACGGGCGCCTGGGTGGCTCAGTAGGTTAAAGCCTCTGCCTTTGGCTCAGGTCATGATCCCAGAGTCCTGGGATCAAGCCCCACATTGGGCTCTCTGCTCAGCAGGAAGCCTACTTCTGCCTCTCCCTCTGCCTGCCTCTCTGCCTACTTGTGATCTCTGTCTGTCAAATAAATAATAAATAAAATCTTTAAAAAAAAAGAACAAGAACTATATGATACTCTCAATAGTTGCTGAACAAGCATTTGACAAAGTACAGTATCCTTTCTTGATGAAAACTCTTCACAGTGTAGGCATAGAGGGTACATACCTCAATATCATGAAAGCCATCTATAAAAAACCCACAGCAAATATCATTCTCAATGGGGAAAAACTGAGAGCTTTTCAGCTAAGGTCAGGAACATGGCAGGGCTATCCACTATCACCACTGCTATCCTGCATAGTACATAGTACTGGAAGTCCTAGCCTCAGCTGGATGAAATAAAAGAAATAAAGAATATAGAAGAAATTAAATAAAAGGCATCCAAATCGGCAAAAAAAAAAAAATCACTTTATCTTTTCAAAGAAGCAAGTTTTGATTTTGATTTTGTTTTCTCTACTAATTATACATTTATTTCTACTCTAATATTTATTACATACTCAATTCTGCCTGCTTTGGGTTTAATTCTACTTTTTCTAGTTTAAGGTGAAAGGTTATTGATTTGAGATCTTTTTTAATATAAGCATTTATAACTCAATTTCTCTCTGAGCCCTGTTTTTGTTGCATCCATGAACTTTGATATGTTTTTGTTTATAGTCATCCCAATGTTTTTTCTCATTTTCCACCCCCCCCACTTTTTAAATATAATAGAACCATTGCTAGCGTGTTTCAAGTTTCATATTAGTTGGTTTCATCTATATTTTTCCAGAATTTAAATATTAGTATATGTATCCATTATTATGGATCTAATTTTTCCATCTATTTGGAGTAATTCAAATAAGAGAAATGCCTATCCCTCTTTCCACACTGAATAGCACTATAGTAACAGCAAGGTGTGTTTTCACCTGGTCATTCTCTAGGTAGCCTATGCCACCATTCATACCAGAATGCAGTTCTACCAGGGACTTGAATGAAGCCAGGGAGGAAAAATGATTGTTTTAGGCAATAATCTCATCCTTGACAGCCATTGAAAGTAGATGTTCAATTCAAGGTCAAGATCACAATTTTAAGTAATCTCATCATTTGTTAGCAATCCAAAGAAGAGATAAAATTGCTGAAATGCCCACCATTTTCTAAATATGGAATGGTGTATGTTTCATAGTCCATTATTAATCTAAAAGAAACTTTTTTTTAAAATTTTATTTATTTGGGGCGCCTGGGTGGCTCAGTGGGTTAAGCTGCTGCCTTCAGCTCAGGTCATGATCTCAGGGTCCTGGGATCGAGTCCCACATTGGGCTCTCTGCTCAGCAGGGAGCCTGCTTCCTCCTCTCTGTCTGCCTGCCTCTCTGTCTACTTGTGATCTCTCTCTGTCAAATAAATAAATAAAATCTTTAAAAAAAAAGATTTATTTATTTGACAGGCAGAGATCACAAGTAGGCAGAGAGGCAGACAGAGAGAGAGAAGGGGAAGCAGGCTCCCTGCTGAGCGGAGAACCCGATGTGGGGCTTGATCCCAGGATCCAGGGATCACGACCTGAGCCGAAGGCAAAGGCTTTAACCCACTGAGCCACTAAAAGAAAGGCGCCCCTAAAAGAAACTTGGCCTTACTTCTTGATCATGGCATCCCCTGGGTAATTTGCCCTGTCACTTATTTATCATGGAAGAAGAGCTATAATAAGCCGTGTAAGAAAGGGCTCAGTCATTAAGTGTCTGCCTTCAGCTCAGGTCATGATCCCAGGATCCTGGGATGGAGTCCCACATTGGGTGTCCTGCTCTGTGGGAAGCCTGGTTTTCCCTTTCCTACTCCCCCTGCTTGCGTTCCCTCTCTCACTGTGTCTCTCTGTCAAAAAATAAATAAACAAAATCTTTTTTAAAAAGTCATGTAAGAAATAATCAGTACTTAAGTAGGTCACACACAGCTGACCAGAATCATGTTTTATTGTTATATGAGCACTCCTAACTAGTAATTGATCTATTAAGATCTTTTATTTCTTCATGATTCAGTCTTGGTAGGTTGTAGACTTCTAGGAATTTATCTATTTCTTTTAGGTTGTCCAAATTGTTCACATAGATCTCCTTTAGTTCCCAATTTGGGATTATCTAGGATTCCTGGGTCTGGGTGCTTATTTCCTTTCCTAGGTTAAGAAAGTTTCCAGCCATTATTTCTTCAAGCAAGTTTTCTGCCCCCTTTTCTCTCTCTTCTGCTGGGAGTCCTATAATGCAAATGTTTGTCTGTTTCATATTGTCCTTTAAGTTCCTTAGCCTACCTCCTGTCTTGTTCATTCTCTTTTTTTTTCTTTTTCTGCTCTCATTGGGTGAATTCCCCTGCTGCCTTCTAGAGTTCATGGAATTTTTCTTCTGCTTCATCTCCTCCACTGTTGAACCCCTCTATCATATTTTTCATTTCAGTTGTTATATTCTTCATCTCTGTAACTGCCCTTTGGTACTTTCTTATATTTTTCTATCTCTTTGTTGAACTTCTCACTGGATGAACCATTCTTCTCCTGGGCTTGGTGAGCATCTTTATGGCCATTAATTTGAATTCCATATAGGCAAATCATAAGATTTTTCTCTTTCATTTGGGACATAGTCCACTTTCTTCATTTTCTTTGACTCTCTGTGTTGGTTTCTACGCATTATAGAAATAGCCACCTTGGGGTGCCTGGGTGACTCAGTGGGCTAAAGCCTTTGTCTTCATCTCAGGTCATGATCCCAGGTCCTGAGATTGAGCCCAGGGTCTGGGGATAGAGCCCCACATTGGACTCTCTTCTCAGCAGAGAGCCTGCTTCCCCATCTCTCTCTCTGCCTGCCTCTCTGCCTACGTGTGATCTGTCAAATTAAAAAATAAATAAAATCTTTAAAAAAGAAAGAAAGAGCCACCTTTTCCAGTCTTGAGGGAGTGGCCTTGTGTTGGTGATAAACCTTAGCGTTCAACCCTTCCCTAACTCTTGGTTGTCTCTCAAAACTTTTTGATTGTCTAAGCAGCCTACTTTATTCTTAGTGGCTCCCAGTAGTTGATTAGTTGATGGGGGTGCCTAGGCTTGTCAGGGTCCCAAGGGGAGTATCTCAGTCAGTACCTAAATTCGGGCTGCTGGGAAGCCAGACCCTGATGTAGAAAGTTTTAAAGTATGAAAATATACTTCCTGCAGGGGAAGAATGGAAAATGGATGTTTCTGTGTGCTCCTCTGCACTGAGCCCAGGGGCAGTAGCTAGTTAAGTACTGTTTCTTTGAAAAATACCAGTGGAATTTTTATAGGAATGGCATTAAAGTACAGATTGCTCTAGGCAATATAGACATTTTAACAATGTTTATTCTTCCGATCCAAGAGCATGTAATGGTGTTCCATATTTTTGTGTCTTCTTCAATTTCCTTCATGAGTGTTCTGTAGTTCCTCAAGTACAGATCCTTGACCTCTTTGAGCTGGAGCAAATAATCCTAAAATTTGTATGGAATCAGAAGAGACCCCAAATTGCTAAGGAAATGTTGAAAAAGAAAAACAAAACTGGGGACATCACATTTCAAGCTTTACTACAAACCTGTGATCACCAAGACAGCATGGTACTGGCATAAAAACAGACACAGACCAGTGGAACAGAGTAGAGAGCCCAGATATAGACCCTCAACTCTATGATCAGAAAATGTTCGACAAAGCAGGAAAAAATATACAGGGAAAAAAAGACAGTTTCTTCAATAAATGATGCTGGGAACATTGGGCAGCTATATATAGAAGAATGAAACTTGACCATTCTTTTACACCAAACACAAAGATAAACTCGAAATGGATAAAAGACCTCAATGTGAGACAGGAATCCATCAGAATCCTAGAGGAGAACATAGGCAGTAACCTCTTCGAAATCAGCCACAGCAACTTCTTTCAAGATATGTCTCCAAAGGCAAAGGATACAAAAGCGAAAATGAACTTTGGGGACTTCATCAAGATCAAAAGCTTTTGCACAGCAAAGGAAACAGTCAAAAAACAAAGAGGCAACCCATGGAATGGGAGAAAGTATTTGCAAATGACAGTACAGACAAAAGGTTGATATCCAGGATCTATAAAGAACTTCTCAAACTCAACACACACAAAACAGATAATCATGTCAAAAAATGGGCAGAAGACATGAACAGACACTTCTCCAATGAAGACCTACAAATGGCTATCAGACACATGAAAAAATGTTCATCATCACTAGCCATCAGGGAGATTCAAATCAAAACCACATTGAGATGCCACCTTATACCAGTTAGAATGGCCAAAATTAGCAAGACAGGAAACAACGTGCATTGGAGAGGATGTGGAGAAAGGGGAACCCTCTTCCACTGTTGGTGGGAATGCAAGTTGGTGCAGCCTCTTTGGAGAACAGTGTGGAGATTCCTCAAGAAATTAAAAATAGAACTTCCCTATGACCCTGCCATTGCACTACTGGGTATTTACCCCAAAGAAACAGATGTAGTGAAAAGAAGGGCCATCTGTACCCCAATGTTTATAGCAGCAGTGGCCATGGTCGCCATACTGTGGAAGGAACCAAGATGCCCTTCAACGGACAAATGGATAAGGAAGATGTGGCCCACATACACTATGGAGTATTATGCCTCCATCGGAAAGGATGAATACTCAACTTTTGTAGCAACATGGACGGGGCTGGAAGAGATAATGCTGAGTGAAATCAGTCAAGCAGAGAGAGTCAATTATCATATTGTTTCACTTATTCATGGAGCATAACAAATAACATGGAGGACATGGGGAGATGGAGAGGAGAAGGGAGTTGAGGGAAATTGGAAAGGGAGATGAACCATGAGAGACTATGGACTCTGAAAAACAATCTGAGGGTTTTGAAGGGGCGGGGGATGGGAGGTTGGGGGAGCCAGGTGGTGGGTATTATGGAGGGCATGTATTGCATGGAGCACTGGGTGTGGTGGATAAACAATGAATGATGCTACACTGAAAAGAAAAAAAAAAAAACTGTTTCTTTGCTACTGTCTGGTTGAACCTGTGAACACAAGACCTGCTGGCTCCCAGAGTCTGGCAATCAAAAGGGTGGCCCTTGGGTGGCAGCCTCAAAAACTGTGGCAGGAGGGATGCCTGGATGGCTCAGTGGTAAGCTACCTTTACTGACTTCTACCTTTGGATCAAGTCATGATCTCCGGGTCCTGGGATCAAGCCCTGCAGCGGGCTCTCTGCTCAGCAGGGAGCCTGCTTCCCCCATTTCTCTCTGCCTGCGTCTCTGCTTATTTGTGATCTCTGTCTCAAATAAATAAATATTCTTTAATAAATAAATAAATAAATAAATAAATAAAACTGTGGCAGCAGACATGTGCACACTTTTTTTCCTGGGAGATACCAACAACATGGAGTAAGGCAGAGGGAGAGTCTAAAGGCAGCACCCATTCTCTCTCAAGCAACAGCTATGCTCATAAACTAATTACCTCTCTCATACACAGACTTGGGGTGGTTCAGTTTGTTCCTGTCTGCTGTGCTCTGGGGTATAGCTTGTTGAGAACTCTCCATTAGTTCTAGTCCCTAGGGGACCCATAAACCTAAGCCTACCGGCTTATATGTCCATGAGCAGCAGCTGCAAAAGCCTGCATGATTTCTTTTTTGAAATTATAAGCCCTTGGGATTTCTTGTTTGACCCAATATTTATTTAAAAATGCGTTTCATTTCTACATTATTGTGATTTTCTCATATTCCCTTCAATAATTGATTTATAGTTGTGATTAAAGAACAAATTTTGTGGGGCACCTGGGTAGCTCAGTGGGTTAAAGCCTCTGCCTTTGGTTCAGGTCATGATCCCGGGGTCCTGAGATCGAGCCCCACTTTGGGTTCTCTGCTTAGCGGGGAGCCTGCTTCCCCCTCTCTCTCTGCCTACTTGTGATCTCTGTCAAATAAATAAAATCTTTAAAAAAATTGTATAAATTTTGTTGCCTTAAATGTACTGAGACTTGTTTTATGGACTAACATATGATCTGTCCTGGAGGATGATCTACATCTATTTTTTTGGAAGAAAAGATACTGCTGTCATTGGTTATAGGCTTCTCCAAATGTCTTATGGTCTAACTGGTTGATAATGGAATTCACATATTTATTTTCTTCTTGAACTTCTGTTAGGGGTTTAGCCATTATTACAGTTAGGGATATTGAGGTCCCCAATTAGTCTCTGAATTGTCTGTTTCTCTTTCAGATCTGACAGTTTTTACTTCATGTGTTTTGGGGCTTTATTGGTAAATATGTGTACATTTGTAAATGCTGTATCTTCTAATGGATGGATTCTCTTATCCTTATAAAACATTCTTTGTCTCTATTAACAATTAGTGTAGCCACTGATAGCAGACAAAATAAAAACTAATAGAAGTTGTCAGCAGGAGGGGTAACTGTGTGCATACAGAGGACAGAGAAACAGGCCATGGCACCACGGAGCTCACACAAGAAGACACTAATCCCCATAACGTTTGGCTTTTAAAACCAGAGGTCATCCTGGGTGGCTCAGTCCATTTGGCATCTGCCTTTGGCTTAGGTCGTGGTACCTGGGTCCTGGGATTGAGCCCCGTGTTGGGTTCCCTGCCCAGCGGGGAGTATGCTTCTCCCTCTCCCTCTACTGCTCCCCCTGCTTGTGCTCCCTTGCTCTCTCTGTCAAATAAATAAATAGAATCTTAAAAATACATTAAAAACATACATACATAGCAGAGGGGCTGAATTCCACGAGTTTGGGACAGAATTTCATGAGTTTTTTTAAGTAGTGGGACATGGAACTTGGAGCTTTAAAAGTCAGGAAAAGTGACTCAGACACAAGAGTAGAGTATAAGCAACAAACACAAGATACTCACCTGAAGGGCCAGGTTCTGGTGAATAGGGGACACTGTACCTACTTTGTTGAGGGTTTTTATTGGGAATAGATGTTGCACTTTGTCAAATGCTTTTTCTGCAACTATTGAGAGGATCATATGGTTCTTCTCCTTTCTTTTTTTAATGCAGTATGCCATGTTGATTGATTTGTGAGTATTGAACCACTAGTGCAATCCAGGGATAAATCCCATTTGATTGTGGTGAATGATTCTTTTAATGCACTACTGGATTTTATTGAGAATTTTTACATCCATGTTCATCAAGGATATTGGCCTGTAGTTTTTTCTTTTTAGTAGAATCTTTATCTGGTTTTGGTATCAGGGTAATGCAGGACCCATAGAATGAATTTGGAAGTTTTCCTTCTTTTTCTATTTTTTGGAATAGTTTGAGAAGAATAGGTATTTATTCTTCTTTTATTAATTCATTATTAGTGTATAGTTGCAACATATTTTTATGTATTAAATATGTATCCTGCTTCTTTACTGAATTCTATTCTAATAGTTTTTCGTGGCATCTTTAGGGTTTTCTAATATAGTACGTCATCTGAAAATAGTCACTTTTTAACTTTTACAATTTGAGTGTCTTTTTTTTCTTTTTTGGGAGGGGGCATCTGATTGTTGTGGCTAGGACTTCCAGTACCATGTAAATAAAAGTGTCAAGAGTGGCCTTGTCTTTTTCCTGATATTAGAAAAACTTTGAGTTTTTTTTTTTTTTTAACATCATATTCCTACCATTGAGTATGATGTTAGCTGTGGGTTTGTCTTTATGGCTTTTATTATGTTTAGGTATGTTCCCTCTCTATGCCATGTTGAAAGTTTTTATCATAAATAAAGCATTCTGGGCTCTTCAATTTCTGGAACAGTTTCAGAAGGATAGTTACTAATTCATCTTTAAATGTTTGGTAGAATTTATCTGTGAAGCTATCTGCTTCTAGGCTCTTATTTGTTGGGAATTTTTTTATTACTGTCTCAATTTCATGATTGGTAATTTTTTCAATTTTCTATTTCTTTTTGACTCACTCCTGGAAGATTATACGTTTCCAGTAATTTGTCTAATTCCTTTAAGTGGTCCTATTTATTGGCATATATCTGTTTCCTAGTAGTCTCATGATCTTTTGTATTTCTGGGTTGAAGTTGTAACTTCTCCTCTTTCATTTCTGATTTTATTTTATATTTTTAGAATGAGTCTAGATAAAGGTTTATTATTGTATCTTATCCAAGTACCAGCTATTAGTTACACTGATTTTTTTTTCATTGTTACTTAGACTTTATTTCATTTATTTCTACTCTCATGTTTATGATTTCCTTCCTTCTACCAATGTTGGGCTTGATTTGGTCTTTTTCTCTAGGTCCTTTAGGTGTAAATTTAGATTTTTTTAAATGTATTTTTTCTGTTTGTTTCTTCAGGTGGACCCATATCACCAAAAACTTCTTAAAACTGCTTTTGCTTCATCCATTACATTTTGGACTATTTGTTTTCCCTTAACTTTGTCTCAAGATATTTTTTAAAAATTTCCTTTGTTTTCATCATTGACTCATTGATGGTTTAGTAGCATGTTGATTATCCTCCAAATGTTCGTGCTTTTTTCCCTTATAAGTGAGTTTTCATCTTATTGTGGTCAAATATTGTCTAACATGTTGTTAAAATACACTGTTTCCTTTTGATTTTCTGGCTGGATCTATCCTTTGATATATATAGGTTATTAAATTTCCTATTATATTACTGTCAATTTCATCTTTGTGCTTGTTCATATTTGTTTTATGTGTTTAGGTGCTCCAATGTTGCATGAATCAATATTTACACTTGTTTATCTTCTTGTTTGATTGATCTGTTTTACCATTATGTAATCCCTTCTTTGTCTTGTGTTTATAATAAAGTCCCTTTTGTCTGATATAAGTACCATTACCTCAGCGTCCCCTCCCCCACACTTCTATTAACATGGAATATCTTTTTCCATCTTTTCACTTTCAGGCTGTATGTATGTATCTTTTGGTCTGAATTGAGTATCTTATAGGCAGCATACAGATGGGTCTTGTTTTATTTTTTATTCATTTTATCACCCTATGTCTTCTGATTAGAGCATTACACTATTTACATTTAATGTAAGTATTGATAGGTATGTACTTATTGCCATTTTATTTATTTTTTTGTTTTATTTTGTTTATTTTTTTAAAATTTTAAAAATATTTTATTTACTTGACAGAGAGACAGGAAGAGAGGGAACACAAGCAGGGGAAGTGGGAGACGGAGAAGCAGGCCCCCCATCGAACAACGAGCCAGATGTGGGGCAACATTCCAGGACTCTGGGATCATGACGTGAGCCAAAGGCAGATGCTTAACAACTGAGTCATCCAGGAACCCTGAAACTGATCATTATTTTTAAAGAAAAACACAACCTCCCCAAATTCACCTCAGTAGGGAGAGAGAGTCTAAACAAACAAATTAAAGTGGAACAAAGAAATTAAAGAGCCCCTCCAACCAAAATGGCCCATACAGCTTTTCAGGGTATTTCCATCAAACTGTTAAAGAGAAAATAATGCCAATTTTTTCTTTTCAGTCAATTATCATATGGTTTCACTTATTTGTGGAGCATAACAAATAGCATGGAGGACAAGGGGCGTTAGAGAGGAGTAGGGAATTTGGGTAAATTGGAAGGGGAGGTGAACCATGAGAGACTATGGACTCTGAAAAACAGTCTGAGGGGTTTGAAGTGGCGGGGGGGTGGGAGGTTGGGGTACCAGGTGGTGGGTATTATAGAGGGCACGGCTTGCATGGAGCACTGGGTGTGGTGAAAAAATAATGAATACTGTTTTTCTGAAAATAAATAAATTGGGAAAAAACAAAACAAAACAAAACACAAAAACAAAAAAACCCAAAGTGAAAATTACTCTGAACTCAGCTGACAGCTCTGGAGTAAAGAACTTCCACTTACAAGGCTTGGCTTTCTGTTGTTTACCCGGAAGTATGGATCATTACAGTTTTTACTTCTCTGTTACTTTGGATGAATGGTCTTAACTTAAATTTATCCAGAGTACTTTATTGTAATCAGTATATTATCTATGTTTATAGGCTAGAGCATGCTTCTTTAGGTTGTAATCTCTACTATAGTTTTGACTGATTTTATTATATTAATTACAAAGATGGAATGGAAAATTATAATGGAAATTGTTTATATAGCCATTAATGTAAATTTCATAAATAAAATCTATTTACATGAGAAAAAAAATTTCTTTTCAGTGTAACAGTATTCATTGTTTTTGCACCACACCCAGTGCTCCATGCAATTTTATTTATTATTTCTTGGTTTTTCGTCATTCTTTTCCTTTTTTCTTTTGTTCTTTTCCTTGTGAATTATGATTTTTCTTTAGTGTTCAGCTTACCTTTCCCTTTATCCTGTGTCTATTACAAATTTTTAGTTTATATGGGGTTAATAGATAGCATCCTAAATATATCGTATTATATATATATATTTTTTCATGTATATTAAGTTTGAACACATTCTTTTTTTTTTTTAAAAGATTTTATTTATTTACTTGACAGAGAGAGATCACAAGTAGGCAGAGAGGCAGGCAGAGAGAGAGAGGGGGAAGCAGGCTCCCTGCCGAGCAGAGAGCCCGATGCGGGACTCTATCCCAGGACTCTGAGATCATGACCTGAGCCGAAGGCAGCGGCTTAACCCAATGAGCCACCCAGGCGCCCAAGTTTGAACACATTCTAAAAATATTTATTTTCACTTCCCTGGTACCCCACACATTTTTTGTATATGTTGTCATATTTTGCATCTTTTCATTTGTGAGTCTCCTGAACTATTTTTTTAGATCTATTTTACTACTTTTAACTTCTAACTTTCATATTAACTTTAAAGTGTTGATCTCAAAGAGATTTCTGCCTATGTTCTCCTCTAAGATTCTGATGGATTCCTGTCTCACGTTGAGGTCTTTTATCCATTTTGAGTTGATCTTTGTGTACGGTGTAAGAGAATGGTCGAGTTTCATTCTTCTACATATAGCTGTCCAGTTTTCCCAGCACCATTTATTGAAGAGACTGTCTTTTTTCCACTGTATATTTTTTCCTGTTTTGTCAAAGATTAATTGACCATAGAGTTGAGGGTCCATATCTGGGCTCTCTACTCTGTTCCACTGGTCTATGTGTCTGTTTTTATGCCAGTACCATGCTGTCTTGGTGATCACAGCTTTGTAATAAAGCTTGAAATCAGGTAAGGTGATGCCGCCAGCTTTATTTTTGTTTTTCAACATTTCCTTAGCGATTCGGGGTCTCTTCTGATTCCATACAAATTTTAGGATTATTTGCTCCAGCTCTTTGAAGAATGCTGGTTGAATTTTGATCAGAATGGCATTAAAAGTATAGATTGCTCTGGGCAGTATAGACATTTTAACAATGTTTATTCTTCCAATCCAAGAGCATGGAATGGTCTTCCATCTATTTGTGTCTTCTTCAATTACTTTCATGAGTGTTCTGTATTTCCTCAAGTACAGATCCTTTACTTCTTTAGTTAGGTTTATTCCCAGGTATCTTATGGTTATTGGTGCTATAGTAAATGGAATCGATTCTCTAATTTCCCTTTCTGTATTTTCATTGTTAGTGTATAAGAAAGCCACTGATTTCTGCACATTGACTTTGTATCCTGCCACGTTGCTGAATTGCTGTATGAGTTCTAGTAGTTTGGGGGTGGAGTCTTTTGGGTTTTCCATATAAAGAATCATGTCATCTGCGAAGAGAGAGAGTTTGACTTATTCATTACCAATTTGGATACCTTTTATTTCTCTCTGTTGTCTGATTGCTGTTGCTAGGACTTCTAATACTATGTTGAACAAGAGTGGTGGAAGTGGGCATCCTTGTCTTGTTCCTGATCTCAGTGGGAAGGCTGCAAGCTTTTTCCCATTGAGGATGATATTTGCTGTGGGTCTTTCATAGATAGATTTGATGAGGTTCAGGAATGTTCCCTCTATCCCTATACTTTGAAGCGTTTTAATCAGGAATGGATGCTGGATTTTGTCAAATGCTTTTTCTGCATCAATTGAGAGGACCATGTGGTTCTTCTCTCTTCTCATATTAATTTGTTGTATCACATTGATTGATTTGCGAATGTTGAACCATCCTTGTAGCCCAGGGATGAATCCCACCTGATCATGGTGAATAATCTTTTTAATGTGCTGTTGGATCCTGTTGGCTAGGATCTTGTTGAGAATCTTAGCATCCATATTCATCAGTGATATTGGTCTGAAATTCTCCTTTTTGGTAGGGTCCTTGCCTGGTTTGGGGATCAGGGTAATGCTGGCTTCATAGAAAGAGTCTGGAAGTTTTCCTTCTGCTTCAATTTTTGAAACAGCTTCAGGAGAATAGGTGTTATTTCTTCTTTGAAGGTTTGGTAGAATTCCCCAGGGAATCTGTCAGGTCCTGGGCTCTTATTTTTTGGGAGGTTTTTGATCACTGATTCAATCTCGTTATTAGATATCAGTCTATTCAGGTTGTCGGTTTCTTCCTGGCTCAATGTTGGTAGTTTATATTTTTCCAGGAATGCATCCATTTCATCTAGGTTGCTAAGCTTATTGGCATATAACTGTTCGTAATAACTTCTTTTTTTTTAAGATTTTATTTATTTATTTGACAGAGAGAAATCACAAGTAGATGGAGAGGCAGGCAGAAGGAGAGAGAGAGAGAAGCAGGCTCCCTGCCAAGCAGAGAGCCCGATGCGGGACTCGATCCCAGGACCCTGAGATCATGACCTGAGCCGAAGGCAGTGGCTTAACCCACTGAGCCACCCAGGCACCCCTGTTCGTAATAACTTCTGATGATTGTTTCTACTTCCTTGGTGTTAGTTGTGATCTCTCCCTTTTCATTCATAATTTTATGAATTTGGGCTTTCTCTCTTTTCTTTTGGATTAGTGTAGCCAGTGGCTTATCGATCTTATTGATTCTTTCAAAAAACCAGCTTCTAGTTTCATTGATACGTTCTACTGTATCTCTGGTTTCTCCCTCATTGATCTCAGCTCTAATCTTGATGATTTCCCTTCTTATGTGTGGAGTTGGTTTGATTTGTTGTTGATCCTCCAGTTCTTTAAGGTGTAGAGACAGCTGGTGTGTTCTGGGAACATAGGCAGAAATCTCTTTGATATCAGCCACAGCAACTTCTTTCAAGATACGTCTCCAAAGGCAAAGGAAACAAAAGCGAAAATAAACTTCTGGGACTTCATCAAGATCAAAAGCTTCTGCACAGCAAAGGAAACAGTCAAAAAAAAAACAAAGAGGCAACCCACGGAATGGGAGAAGATATTTGCAAATGACAGTACAGACAAAAGGTTGATATCCAGGATCTATAATGAACTCCTCAAACTCAACCCACACGAAACAGACAAACACATCAAAAAATGGGCAGAAGATATGAACAGACACTTCTCCAATCAAGACATACAAATGGCTATCAGACACATGAAAAAATGCTCATCATCATTAGCCCTCAGGGAGATTCAAATTAAAACCACATTGAGATATCACCTTACACCAGTTAGAATGGACAAAATTAACAAAACAGGAAACAACATGTGTTGGAGAGGATGTGGAGAAAGGGGAACCCTCTTACACTGTTGGTGGGAATGCAAGTTGGTGTAGCCTCTTTGGAGAACAGTGTGGAGATTCCTCAAGAAATTAAAAATAGAACTTCCCTATGACCCTGCAATTGCACTCCTGGGTATTTACCCCAAAGACACAGATGTCGTGAAAAGAAGGGCCATCTGTACCCCAATGTTTATAGCAGCAATGGCCACAGTCGCCAAACTATGGAAAGAACCAAGATGCCCTTCAACGGATGAATGGATAAGGAAGATGTGGTCCATATACACTATGGAGTATTATGCCTCCATCAGAAAGGATGAATACCAAAAAAAAAGAAAGGATGAATACCCAACTTTTGTAGCAATATGGATGGGACTGGAAGAGATTATGCTGAGTGAAATAAGTCAAGCAGAGAGAGTCAATTATCATATGGTTTCACTTATGTGTGGAGCATAACAAATAGCATGGAGGACAGGGGGTGTTAGAGAGGAGTAGGGAATTTGGGTAAATTGGAAGGGGAGGTGAACCATGAGAGACTATGGACTCTGAAAAACAATCTGAGGGGTTTGAAGGGGCGGGGGGGGTGGGAGGTTGGGGTGCCGGGTGGTGGGTATTATAGAGGGCACGGCTTGCATGGAGCACTGGGTGTGGTGAGAAAATAATGAATACTGTTTTTCTGAAAATAAATAAATTGAAAAAAAAAACTTTAAAGTGTTGATCAACTCTATTGTATGTTTGCTTTTACTCATGAAATTTTTCTTTCATAGTTTTGTCCTAATTATAACCATTTCTTTTCCACTTAAAGAAGTCCCTTTCATATTCTTTTAAGCCCAATTTAGTGGTGATAAACTCCTTTAGTGTTTTTTTGGAGAATTGTATATCTCTCCTTCAATTCTGAATAATAAGCTTTTTGGATAGAGTATTCCTAGTTGTAGTATTGCCCCTGTAATTTGGTGACTCTCTTTAGTGCTATTTTTGCATCCCTTTGGTTTTTTTTTTGTGTATCTATTATACATATTTGTTCTGTGATATCATGATGATCACATATAATATCCAATGTGTGTGTGTGTGTATATATATATATATATATATATATATGTGTGTAGCTGTCTATTTTATTGTTGATGGTTACTTAAGTTCAAATGTGTTCTAAAAGCACAACATTTTTATTCCTTGCCACTTCTTTTTAAGTTTTTGACGTCCTATTTCTTGACATCCTATTTTACAACTTGTTTTGTGTATTCCTTTACAAATTATTTTAGGTTTAGAAGATTTTTTACTACTTTTGTCTTTTAGCCTTTGTATTAGCTATACAGGTGGTTTATCTTCTACCTTTACTATATGTTTACATTTTCCAGGTTTTAAAATTTTCTTGTTTCTAATAATGGCTTTTTTTTTTCAATTTAAAGAAGTTCCTTTAACATTTCTTGTAAGGCTTATTTGGTGTTGATAAACTTTTTAAGCTTTTGCATGTCCGGAAAACTTCCTAGTAGAGCATGTTTGGTTGTAAGTTCTTTCCTTTTATCACTTTGAATATATTTTGCCACTCCCTTTTGGCCTGTAAAGATTCTGCTGAAAAATCAGTTGATAATCTTATGGGTGTTTCCTTTTATGAAACTAGTTATTTTTCTCTTGCTGCTTTTTCTCTCTTTAACTGCTGACACTTTGTTCATAATGTGTCTTGGTATGGCACTCCTGATTTATCTTCTTGGAGACTCCCTAGTGTGATTCCTGGACTTGGATGTCTGTTTCCTTTACCAGGTTAGGGGATATTATTATTCCTTCAATATTATTATTTCTTCAAATAGGTTTTCTCTTCGTCTCTTTCTTTTCTTTCTGAGGCCCCTAAAATATGAATGTTAAGTTAATACTGTCCCAGAGGCCTTTAAATTTATCCTCATTTGTTCATTCTTCTTTTTGCTGTTCTGATTGGCTAATTTCTACTACCTAATTTCTACTACCCTGTCTTCTAATTTCTAATTTCTACTACTCTGTCTTCCAGATTTCTGATTTGTTCTCTGCATCATCTAATCTGTTATTTATTCCCTCTAGTGTATCTTTCATCTATTATCATATTCTTCAGCTCTAAAGATTTTCTATTATAATTTCTATCTCTTTGTTGATGTTCTGTGTTCACCCATTCTTCTCCTAAGTTTGATGAGCATTTTAATGACCATTACTTTGAACTCATTATTGGTGGGCTGCTTAGCTCTATTTCATTTCATTTTTTCCCCTGAGGTTTGTCTTATTCTTTAGTTTGGAACATATTTCCACATTTTTTACAAGTCCCTCTTTCTACGTATTGGGTAGGTGAGTTATGTCTCCTTAAAAGCTTAAAAGCTTTTTGATAAGCCTAGTTCTTGCCACAGTGGTTATCCACTATTTTAGGCAAACTGGAAGTTAAACAATTGAGTCTAATTGTGTTAGACAAGTGTTCTGGAAAAGAGACTTTTCTCACTCAGGGAAAACTCTGAGTGGGGGCAAATCAAAACAGCATTTCAAGTGGAGTCTTCCGGAGAACCACTAGATAGGTCACATAATGACAATTCTTTGAGACTAAGGCTTGGAAGAAGGTCTACCCATGTTCTGCCCTCCTATGGCTTCCAGACTGCTGGTTTTCATCATAATTTAAAGCTTTTTTTAAGACCATTATGGAACTGGAAAAAGAAAGACGGGAGTAGTGGGAGTTAAAATGCCACAAAACTTTTTATTCTCACCTAAATACTGTTGTTTTTGTTAAATAAATGCTCCCCAAATTGCTGCAAATCTTTGATCACTTTCCAGAGTTCTGGAAGAGTCAATTCTGACCATTTTTGCTGACTTTTTTTGTTGGTTTTTATGGAGGAGAGAATTTTAAGAGGTCATTATTCCACCAATGTTACCTGATCATTTAGAAGTTTCTTTTTAGCTTTTCTTTGAAGAATGGACAGCAAATGGGCCAGAGTGGAAGCAGGGAGACCAATTAGGTTATTGCAGTAATTCAGATTATGTGATGGTTTGGGTTAGTGTGGTAGCAGTGCAGATGGCTAGTAACGATTAGACTCTAAACATATTTGAAGGTAGCTGGTTTTGCTGATGAATTGGATATGGCATGTGAGAGTCTCTGAGCAGCGTTTGAACAACTGGAAGGATAGACTGCCCAAAAGAGAAGACTTGAGAATAACAGTATTTTACCTAAGTTGTTGGTATATATTGTTAATTAGAAAACTTGGCAAATGGGTCCAACACTGCATTTTTAGGAAATATTTTGAGTTGCCACTTTGAAGGCAAGGAGCTCACCTGTCTTGGGGGAAAGAGAACCAAGGTCTTCTTGAGCTCCATTCTGTCCAAATCTGCCCTCCTGGGGTGATGGACAGCTCAAATGGGATGTGGACTTGTGGATGGAAAGTAATGGATGGATTCTCAAGTAGCTGCTCAGGGGAGTCATCCAAAGGAGCTCTTTAGAACAAAGGTAGAGCCAAGGCTGTAGCCCTTGATGGTGGATCAGGAGCCCAAACCAACCAACTTATAGATACCCACAGAAGGAAGAGGGCTGGAGCCATATTGTGAGTGAGAAACAGGATATAGTTTCTTGATGATTGCTTCTTTCATTATTTTACCCCAGATATGTGGGATGTAGACATGTTGCCCCAGTGGTACAGGGTCAGGAAAAGTACAAGCTACTTGATGCCTTTTTCTTCCATAACACTTAACACAGGAAAGTATCCTTACTACTTTCCTTATATATGTTCTTAACCAGACAGTGGGCTTTTGAAGGGAGACACTGTGCGCTAGTCTTCTCTCCATCCCCAGGGCCTGGTAGAATGCCTAGAACATAGTAGGACTAATATATATTTGTCAAATAATTGAATGGTGGCTATCCTGTGTTGTGGAACAGAGGCTAAGGAGAACATGCAAAACAGGCAGAAATCTGAGGGCCTGGGTGAGGGTTCAGGAGAAGGTCGGGTGCTGAGGTCTCTTCCTTGAGTACATTACAGGGAGTTAGAACAACCAGAGCTTCATAGTTTTGCTCTTCCTAACACCTTCCAAAGAAGATACCGAATTTGGGATTTTCTCAAAGTGCTACTTTTGGAAACCAAAAAATAGTTTTGTTATTGTTGTTGTTGTTGTTTTTCCCCCCTTTCCCTTTCCTTCTTTTTTCTGCCTGGCTTCTATTTAGGTCATAGATACTAATGAAACATCTTTGTACATATGAAGGGGGAAATACCTCAACTTTCTGAGAAAAATGGAGAGTCAGAATCTTGTGGGCTGGGTCTTGGAGAGAAACATGGAGTGAAGAGTAGGATGGAACCAGGGCAGTGACAGGAGGGGTTGCGTGGTATGTGGGAAGCTACAGTAGCTAGGTAGGTCCTCCAGGGACAGGAGGGACAGGCGGAGTGTGTGTGTAGGGGGAGATACAGAGCAGTCTTGGGCCATCCAGTTTTTAGATCCATGCCCTGAGTCACAGCTGTAGACCTTAGCTTGCTTCTGGCCTCAGAACTGAGGAGCAGAGAACAGGTAGAATAAGGGTAGCAGAGCCATCTGAAGGCAGGGGAGGAAGGGCCAAGCTAGGGCAACCATATCCAGCAAGAACACTCCCAAAGGCCCCTATTCCATTATACCACACTGCTGAGAGGGGGGCCAGGATTGTTCCTAGAAGGCTAATGCTGGCCCCAGAGCTTCAATTCATAATTGGATCAGGAGAGACATTGTGTGTAGGTCTCTCTGCTTCCAGCGAGGAGCCTGGTAAAAGATATTCTTAAGAAGAGGAAGCAGGGGGCGCCTGGGTGGCTCGGTGGGTTAAAGCCTCTGCCTTCGGCTTAGGTCATGGTCCCAGGGTCCTGGGTTCGAGCCCCACATCGGGCTCTCTGCTTAGCAGGGAGGCTGCTTCCCTTCCTCTCTCTCTGCCTGCCTCTCTGCCTACTTGCGATCCCTGTCTGTAAAATAAATAAATGAAATCTTTTAAAAAAGAAGAAGAAGAAGAAGAGGAAGCAGCCTTGGATATAAGGGACTATAGAGAAGGAGGGAATTTAGGGGGATTAAAAACTACATAGTCAAATTTTAGCTTCTGTACCTTGGGTGTGTGAGTTGGTTCCCATAAGTTGGAGAAGTTACCTAGAAAATCTTAGAATCTGTAGCTGTTGCTGCCTCTAAGTACTTCTCCCTCTAAGTACTTTGAGGAGGGTCCAGCTGGCCCCCAAACTTCCTTTCTCTTTCCTTGGGGCAATTTCTTTGAGCTCTGCTATATCTTCCCGAAGTACCCATATTATTACTCAAAATTAACCCTGCTACATGGGAATATCCAATATTAACTTTAGATTTTTTATTTTTTCAGAGTTGGAGGAATGCTAAATCCTTCAATTGGAGCAAACGGACTGAGCAGAGGGTCTTTCAGAGTTTCCGACTTCATGGTTTTCTAACAATAAAAATATACCCATCTGCCTTTTTTTTAATAAAGCTTTTTTAAAAGATTTTATTTATTTATTTGACAGAGAGATCACAAGTAGGCAGAGAGAGAGGGGAAAGCAGACTCCCCACTGAGCAGAGAGCCCGATGCAGGGCTCCATCCCAGGACCCCGAGATCATGACCTGAGCCAAAGGCAGAGGTCCCAACTCACTGAGCCACCCAGGCACCCCCCCCAACTGCCTTTATTCTAGGCTTTCGACCTCTTCCATCTATCCAATCCTACCCTTCCCCATAGCAGCACTAGACTTTCATCTTGGGGTATCTTTTCCCTGCCTGCATGACTTCTCTCCCTTCTATTCTTGAATACCACCTAGTTGGCTCCAAGCATCTAGTTCTTCTGATACTCAGCTTTGCACGCAGTCCTGCCCCTGGCCAGCTGCTGGCCATCCCAGAGGCCCTTTGGCATAGTGCTTTGCTTTGGCCCAACAACATTAAATGTCAGTCATCTTTTCAACCACATTCATTTTTGGCTTCTCTAAACAGCATGGCTAGATCATCTCTGGGCTTCAGCCTACAAGTCCTGCCAGAGGATTAAGTTTCCAGAAGTTTGGCCCCTAATATCCAGATCAAATTTAAATTGGGTGCAAACTGCTCCTTTTGCTGGAGCCCTCATGGGCTGCCCCGGCTCCTCCCCAAAAGTAGATCTCTATTATGCTGAGTGAAATAAGTCAAGCAGAGAGAGTCAATTATCATATGGTTTCACTTATTTGTGGAGCATAACAAATAGCATGGAAGACAAGGGGCGTTAGAGAAGAGTAGGGAATTTGGGTAAATTGGAAGGGGAGGTGAACCATGAGAGACTATGGACTCTGAAAAACAATCTGAGGGGTTTGAAGTGGCAGGGGGGGTGGGAGGTTGGGGGTACCAGGTGGTGGGTATTATAGAGGGCACGGCTTGCATGGAGTACTGGGTGTGGTGAAAAAATAATGAATAATATTTTTCTGAAAATAAAAAAATCGAGAAAAAAAAAGGAAAAAAAAAAGTAGATCTCTAATCGTGGTTAAATATTTCTGTAGACAGGCTAATTCTAGCTCAAAGGAAAGAGTGTGTGTTCTTCCAGGGGAGAATTCTGTAAATAGTACCATCATCTGCTCCAAAGATCAGAGGAAGGCACGCGTTCTATACTCTTCTCAGACGTTCCCTTCCATATAAACAGGACGGGGCTTCCTTTGATCTCTGCCTCTTTGCTTGATGAAGGTTTCCCTTTATTTGCAATTCAGCTTCTAGCAAATTAATTTCCCAGTTTTTCCTGACCATATGACTTTTGAAGAAGGATTACCTCCTGTCTATCAGAAGCTGACACTTCACACTTTCTTCTGCTATTTAAGGGCTGACCGCTCTCTACTCCCACTTTTCACCATTACTCAAGTGACCATAAAAAATAAAACGTCTTATTCTCCCCACCCTCTTGCTGCCTGCCCTGGTGCTGGGTCTGTGTCTCACAGGTACTAAGGGTGATCTGGCTTCAAATAGCCCTATTACTTCCTGCCTACATGAGCTTGGATGTGATATTTGAGTAATTCATGTGTATTGGTTTTTGTTTATAACACAGAACAAAATACCAGATAGGACAGTGTTGCACAGAAATAGAAATCCAGTAGATCTCTAGATCTCTGCTCTAGTATGCAGCAGAGTAATGATCAACACATTACGTGAGGAAGCTACTTAATAACCAAGAAGAATTGCCCAAAATAACTAGAAGAAATAGTGTCTGGCACTCACATAGAGTAGGGAATACTGCATGTTCCCATCAGCAGTGATGAAAAACTCAATTTGGGGAGCTTTCACTAGAATACACAGAAGATTCTTGCTTCAGATGTGGAGAATTATTAGCCCTACAATAAATTCTTCTCCCCTCTTTCCTAACAAATCTCAAAAGCAAAACCAAAGACTCAAACTATTTCTAAGAAAACTAATTGTACCTCAGAACAAGCAAAAGAACATTTATACAAATACAAAAGTATCTAGCACCCAAGAAAGTAAAATTCATAGTGTTATCCAATTAAAGATTACCATTTAAAAAGTTACCATGCATATAAAGAAGCAAGAAAATATGACACATAAGAGAAGAAAAATAAAACCCAGAACTGGCAAAGGGGTTGTAATTAAAAGCTAGGAACGTGGGGCGCCCTAGGTGGCTCAGTCAGTTAAGTGTCTGCCTTCAGCTCAGGTCATGATCCCGGGGTCCTGGGATGGAGCCCTATATCTTCTCCCTCTTCCTCTGCATGCTACTCCCCTGCTTGTGCTCTCTCTGGCTGTCAAATAAAGTCTTAAAAAAAAAGCTAAGAACATTAAATGTGTTTTAATATGTTCAAAGATTAAGTAGAGATATGAAAGATAAATTTTTAAAAATTTCTAGGGGTTCTAGTGGCTCAGTCAGTTAAGGATCTGACTCTTAATTTTTCACTCAGGTCATGATCTAAGGGTCATGAGATTGAGCCCTGCATCAGGCTCCGCACTCCGCAGGGAGTCTGCTTGATACTCTCTCTCCCTCTCTCTCTGCTCCTCCTTCCTGCTTGCATGCTCATTCTCTCTATATAATAAGTATGTATTTAAAATAATAAAATTTCTAGAGATGAAAATTACATTGTATAAGATAAAAAATCGATATACTCTTGGTAAGACTAATAGCCATCATATGTTATAGAACACAAATTAGTGAATTTGAAGACCAAACAATAGAAACTCTCCAAAAGGAAACCCAAAGAGAAAAAAAGAACTTAAATAAATGAAAAGAGCATAAGCAGTCTACTATATTTGCAACTGAAGTCCCCAACAAGAGGAAGGACAACAGGAAAAGTGGACCTCAGAGGTAGATATAAAACCCAAAACTATAAAATATCTAGATGGAAACATAGGAGCAGATCTTTCTGCCCTTCAGTTAGGTGAAGACCTCTTTGCTATAACACCAAAAGTGTGAGGCATAAAAGAATAAAAATCAATAGAATGTGCTTCACTAAAATTAAAAACTTAGACTTTTCAAAAGGTACTGTTAAGAGAGCAAAAAGATAAGCCACAGACTGGGAGAAAATATTTGCAAAGTGTATATGATAAGTAATTCTACCTAGATGATATGAAGAACTCTCAAAATTCCATAGTAAGAAAACAAACAACCTAGTAAAAATTGGATGAAAAAGTTGAAAGTTCACCAGAAAAGATGTATGAATGGCAAGCAAACACATAAAAATATCCTCAATATCGTTAATCATTAGGAAAATGAAAAATGAAGGTGGCTCAGTTAGTTGGGCATCCGACTATTGACTTTTTGTTCAGGTCATGATCTCAGGGTCG
Organism: Neogale vison; assembly: GCF_020171115.1. Lineage (NCBI taxonomy): Eukaryota > Metazoa > Chordata > Mammalia > Carnivora > Mustelidae > Neogale > Neogale vison. The sequence continues at coordinate 77,972,835 of NC_058099.1, read as the reverse complement.
TGGGATCAAGCCCCGAGCTGGGGTCCCTGCTGAGCATGGAGCCTGCTGGGAATTCTTTCCCTTTGCTTCCTGGACCCACTTGCATGTGTTCTCTCTCTCTCTCTCTTTCTTGCTAAACAACAAAAAAAATCATTTAAGAAAATGAAAAATGAAATCACTGTGAGATACCACTGCCCACTATTAAAATGACTACAATTGGAAGGACAGACTATACCAGCTGGTGTCTGGGATATTGAGAAATTGGAACTTTTACAGGTTACTCTTTCTTCCTTTTCTCTTCCTCCTCCTCCCTCTTTTTTCTTTCCCCCCCTTCCTTTTTTAATGGGCTGAGTTTATTTCATTTCTGATTATAATCAAAGGAAGTGTATATACACATCTGTCCAAGAAATTTTGCATGGTGTGGATTTTACAATAGGTATCATGCACAAGATTAAAATAATACCCCAAAAATGGAACTTTTAAAAGAGGACCCATCAGGGAACTGAGGTCCTGGGACCTGGAATATGGAGATAGAGAGGAATCTGGAGTCACAGCTAGAGTCTGTGTGCCTAGAACAAAAGCGACCAGAGCCATAAACCCATAGGAATGGTGATTTTGACAACTTGCCAGATGCTCAGTGTGGACAAAATGAGCATGAAGAACTCCAGGTTTTTCCTAGGGTTCTCATGCTTTTGTGGGCTTTCCCTCCAGAAATGCCATCAGGTCCTTATGATGAACCTAGAAAGGTCTCTAGTGATAGTGGAAGAGTCACCACTGGGAAATCTATCTGAAGCATTCTTTATAGCAAAGGCTTACTCTGGTGGGAAAGAAAGACTTTACCAGAGCTTTTCCCAGGTGGTGAAAAGCATTCTTCCCACTTCACCCCCTCTAGCTTTCCTGTCTCATCTAAGGAAGAAAAGAGCCAAGGAAGGTCACAGCCCAGGGACAAAAAAACCCCTGAGATTTAACCATAATATTGGAATGCTCCTCCACTATACCGTACCACCACACAGACAGGACCCCAGTATCATAATAGTGAATTACAGCAGCAAGAGAGACACGGTCTCTCTTTGAAGTGAGGTACTTATGGCAACCCGCTATAAACAGGGCAGGTGAAAACAAGAACCCTGGAGGAAGTGGAATCTTCTGGCACTTACAGCTACAGCAAACATCAAACCCTGCCCAACTGTCAGGCAGATCACCGTAAAAACTCATGCGAAAGATCCACCAGCAGCATTTGTTATCTGATATGTCATATCTGACTTTCATCTGTACCCCAATGTTTATAGCAGTGATGGCCACGGTCGCCAAACTGTAGAAAGAACCAAGATGCCCTTCAACGGACGAATGGATAAGGAAGATGTGGTCCATATACACTATGGAGTATTATGCCTCCATCAGAAAGGACGAATATCCAACTTTTGTAGCAACATGGATGAGACTGGAAGAGATTATGCTGAGTGAAATAAGTCAAGCAGAGAGAGTCCATTATCATATGGTTTCACTTATTTGTGGAGCATAACAAATTACATGGAGGACATGGGGAAATGGAGAAGAGAAGGGAGTTGAGGGAAATTGGAGGGGGAGATGAACCATGAGAGACTATGGACTCTGAAAAATAATCTGAGGGTTTTGGAGGGGGCGGCAGGAAATTGGGGGAGCCAGGTGGCAGGTATTAAGGAGGGTACGTATTGCATGGAGCACTGGGTGTGGTGCAAAAAACAATGAATTCTGTTACACTGAAAAGAAATAAAAAACAAACAAACAAATTTAAAGCCTGATAAAAATGCAATAAAAAAAATACTCTGAGGAGCCTGAAGTATAACCTAAAGGAGGCATTAGAATCTGACGGAGATACACACTCGTGTTAGAATAATTGGACCGGGTGTTTAATTGCCTTATGTGATGGGGCTCCATGGTCAGCAGGGAGCCTGCTCCAGATTCTCTCTCTCTCCCTTTCCCCTGCCCCTCCCCCCACTCGCACACGTGCTTGCGCTCTCACTCTAAAATAAATACAATCTTTAAAAACAAAATCTTAAAGAAAAAAATTCTGTAGTTCAGACTAGTAGGAGCTGAGATCATGTGACCCAGAGAAAAAAATATACATTTCTACAGTTTCATTTATGAAAATTTTCTATTTGACCATTCTGTTACTTAGATTTTAGCTTTTGCTTCCTGTCTTGTCTTTTTTTCTTTCATAAAAACAGAACAAAACAAAACAAAACAAAACGTATTTTGCTTCTCTTATTTTTCACTTTTCTTTCTGGTTCATAGAGATACTGCATCAAGTCCCTCTGACTTCTCTCTTTACCCTCTCTGAGCTTCTCTACCCCCACCTCTGCTTTACTCTGCAGGGTAGTTGAGATCTGACCCAGTTTCTACCCCAAACTTTGGGCAAACAGAAACCAAGAATTCCAGCAGCTGGACAGCCTCTTCCTTAAGAGGCCATTTATACTTCCATTTGTAACTTGACCTTTTATACACTCCCTGCCCCAAAACAACTTGTCCAAGCATTTCTTCTTTATGAATATAGTTTTCTTCCTGAAAGGAATTTTGATGTATTACATTTTCTCCATCTTGTGCCTTAAAATTCCACAGGAATCCATAATGTGGAAGAGTCTCTCTTATTCTTGACATGCTCCATACCTAAATTGCAAGTATACCGTGGCTTTGGACCATGTGGCTATGGACACATTCTTAGCACTTGAACTTTGAGAAGAATTAAAACTCTTTTGGATGCATCTGCATCCAGTGTGACTTTACAGATCACAAAATGTTTGGTTTATACGTGGAGATAGAAGAAAAAGAAGAAAAAAGAAGAAAAAGAGATGTTTGTTTTTAAAAAGCAAATTCTGATTCTTTATGGTTAATATCTTTTTCTGAAACTTCCAAATCCAATTTTGTTATTTTTGTTTCAGAGATTCTGTTGCTTTGGTAGAACAGAAGGTTCTACATAACTGACCAGGTTACCATGAGTCTGCAACGCCCTGGGGGTGCAGGACTGTACGCCCCACCTGCTAACCCTTCTAAAGCAGTTACTGTGTGTCCAGCTCTCTTCCAAAGGATTTACAAATAAGAACTCACTTAAACCTCACAACTCTGAGAGATGTGCTATAAATCATGTCATTTTAAAGGTGAGGAGATCAAGACAGAAAGACGAAAGCACCTGCCCAAGGTCACACCTTAGAACAGCAAAGCTGGGCTTAGAGCCCAGGCCATCTGTCTCAGAGCCCAAGCTCTTCATCATCCTACTACAATGGTTTCTTCTCCAGGTATACCAGATGCTTTCATTACACCTTTTAGGGACCACTCTGATGCTCTGGCTTTTTGTCATTATTATAAAAGCACTAAACCATCACTATCCTCATTATAGTTTTTTTTAATTAAAAAAGCAGTATTTTCTTAATATATGTTTTTATTTAAATCCCAGTTAACATCCCATGTAGTGTCAGTGTCAAGTGTACAGTATAGTGATTCAACACTTCCATACAACACCCAGTGCTCCTCACAGCAAGCACACTCCTTAATCTCCAGCCCCCCACCCACCTCCCCTCTGGTAACCGTCAGTTTGTTCTCTATAGTTAAGAGTCTGTTTCTTGGTTTGCCGCCTTCTATTTTTCCCCCCTTTGCTTGTTTTTTTTTTTCTTAGATTCTACATATGGGTGAAATCATACAGTATTTGTCTTTCTCTGACTTATTTCACTTAGAATTATGCTAACTCCATCCATGCCCTTGCAAATGGCAAGATTTCATTTTTTATGGCTGAGTTATATTCTACTGCATATGTCTGTCCATATGCATGTATGTATATACATACATATATATATACACACCATATATACATACACACCACATCTTTATCTGTTCATCAGTAAGTGGGCCCTTGGGCTGTTTCCATAATTTGGCTATTGTAGTTAATGCTGCTGTAAACATCAGGGTGCATGTGCTCCTTTAAATCAGAATTTTTGTATCCTTTGGGTCAATACCCAATAGTGCAATTGCTGGGTCATAGGGTAGCTCTATTTTTAACTCTTTGAGGAACCTCCGTACTGTTTTCCAGAGTGGCTGCACCAGTTTGCATTCCCACCAATGGTGTAAGAGGGTTCTCCTTTCTCCGCATCCTCACCAACACCTGTTGTTTCTTGTGTTGTCAATTTTAGTCATTCTGACACATATGCGGTGATGTCTAATTGTAGTTCTGATTCACATTTCCCTGATGATGAGTGATGTTGAGCATCCTTTCATGTGTCTGTTGGTCACCTGTATGTCTTCCTTGAAAAAAATGTCTATTCATATCTTCTGTCCCTTTTTAATTATTTATTTTTTTAAGATTTTATTTATTTATTTTATTTATTTATTTGCAAGTAGGCAGAGAGTCAGGGGGAAGCAGGCTCCCTGCTGAGCAGAGAGCCCCATGCAGGGCTCAATCCCAAGACCCTGAGATCATGACCTGAGCCGAAGGCAGCGGCTTAATCCACTGAGCCACCCAGATGCCCCTTCTGCCCCTTTTTAATCAGATAATTCATTTTAGGGTATTGAGTTTTACAAGTTTCTATATGTTTTACATACTAACCCCTTTATCCAATATGTCATTTGAAAATATTTTCTCCCATTCTGTAAGTTGCCTTTTAGTTTTTTTTCCAATTTGTTTATTTTCAGAAAAATATTATTCATTATTTTTTCACCACACCCAGTGCTCCATGCAAGCCGTGCCCTCTATAATACCCACCACCTGGTACCCCAACCTCCCACCCCCCCGCCACTTCAAACCCCTCAGACTGTTTTTCAGAGTCCATAGTCTCTCATGGTTCACCTCCCCTTCCAATTTACCCAAATTCCCTACTCCTCTCTAACGCCCCTTGTCCTCCATGCTATTTGTTATGCTCCACAAATAAGTGAAACCATATGATAACTGACTCTCTCTGCTTGACTTTTAGTTTTGTTGATTGTTTCCTTCACTGTGCAGAAGCATTTTATTTGGATAAAATAGTTCATTTTTGCTTTTGTATCCCTTGCCTCAGGAGACCTATCTAGTAAGAAGTTGCTATAGCCAATGTCAAAGAATTTACTGACTGTGTTCTCCTCTAGAATTTTTATGGTTTCAAACCTACATTTGGGTTTTTTTTTTAAGATTTTATTTATTTATTTGACAGAGATCATAAGTAGGCAGGCAGGCAAAGAGGGGCGGGGAGCAGGCTCCCCGCCGAGCAGAGAGCCCAATGTGGGGCTCAATCCCAGGACCCTAGGATCATGACCTGAGCCAAAGGCAGAGGCTCAATCCACTGAGCCACCCAGGCGCCCCTACATTAAGGTTTTTAAACCATTTTGAATTAATTTTTGTGTATGGTGTAAGAAAGTGGTCCAGTTTCATTCTTTTGCATGTTCAGGTCCAATTTTCCCAACACCATTTGTTGAAGTCTCTTTTTTTTCCCCCATATTCTTTCTTCTTTGTTGAAGATTAGTTGCCCATATAGTTGTGGGTCCATTTCAGAGTTTTCTCTTGTTCTATGTGTCTGTTTTTGTGCCAGTACCATCATGTTTTGACCACTATATATAGCTTTGTAATATAACTTGAATCCAAAATTGTGATGCCTGCAACTTTGCTTTGCTTTTTCAAAGGTTGCTTTGCAGTTCAGGTCTTTTGTGGTTCCATACAAATTTGAGGATAGTTTTTTCTATCTCTGTGAAAAATGCTTTTGGTATTTTGATAGGGATTGCCTTAAGTGTGTGAATTGTTTTGGGTATTATAGACATTTTAACAACATTTGGTCTTCCAATCCATAAGCATGGAATGTGTTTCCATTTTTTTGTGTGGTCTTCAGTTTCTTTCATGAGTGTTTTCCAGTTTGCAGAGAACAGGTCTTTCACCTCTTTAATTAGGTTTATTCCTGGTGTCTTATATTTTTGGTGCAATTATAAATGGGATTGATTCCTGGATTTCTCTTTCTACTGCTTTATTACTAGTGCATAGAAATGCAAAAGATTTCTGTACATTGATTTTGTGTCCTGTGACTTTACTGAATTCATTTATCAGTTCTACAGGGTTTTGGTAGGACTTTCAGATTTCCTACATATAATATCATGTCATCTGCAAATAGTAAAATTTCAACTTACTCCTTACTGATTTGGATACCTTTTATTTCCTTTCGTTGTCCGATTGCTGTGACTAAGACTTCCAGTACTGAGTTAATAACAGTGGTAAAAGTGGACACCCCTGTGTTCCTGACCATAGAGGAAAAAACGCTTGGTTTTTCCCACTGTGGATGATATTAGCTGCGGGTTTCTCATAGAAGGCCTTTATTATGTTGAGGTGTATTCCCTCTGTCCCTACTTTTTTGAGGATTTTTCTCATGAATAGGTGTTGTATTTTATCAAATGCCTTTTCTGCATCTATTGAAATGGTCACATGGTTCTTACCCTTTCTTTTACTAATATGGAATATCACATTGATTCATTTGTAAATATTGAAACACACTTGCAACCCAGAAGTAAATCCCACTTATGCAGCCATCAAAAGAAACGAAATCTTGCCATTTGCGACAACATGGATGGAACTAGAGCGTATCATGCTTAGCGAAATAAGTCAAGCGGAGAAAGACAACTATCATATGATCTCCTGATATGAGGAAGTGGTGATGCAACATGGGGGCTTAAGTGGGTAGGAGAAGAATCCATGAAACAAGATGGGATAGGGAGGGAGACAAAGCATAAGTGACTCTTAATCTCACGAAACAAACTGTGGGTTGCTGGGGGGAGGGGGGTTGGGAGAAGGGGGGTAGGGTTATGGACATTGGGGAGGGTATGTGCTTTGGGGTAAATTGGAAGGGGAGGTGAACCATGAGAGACTATGGACTCTGAAAAACAATCTGAGGGGTTTGAAGTGGTGGGGGGGGTGGGAGGTTGGGGTACCAGGTGGTGGGTATTATAGAGGGCACAGCTGGCATGGAGCACTGGGTGTGGTGAAAAAATAATGAATAATATTTTTCTGAAAATAAATAAATTGGAAAAAAAAGAAGTAAATCCCACTTGATTGTGTTAAATGGTTTTTTTAAAGCATTATTGGGTTTTATCTGTGAGTATTTAATTGAGAATTTTTGCATCCATGTTCATCAGGGATATACTAAGTAATTATTAAAATAGCTTAATAATAAAAAGAAAATTTTATTAGAAATTTATCTCTTAATGTTACAAATGAGATTATTCTTTATTCTGTATCCATGGAGAAATACTACTACTGCTAAAGCACATCTGGTTTCAGTATCAACATATTTCTCATTGTGATAGAATTAAGTGCTGAGAAGACTTGATGACAAGTAGATGGAAATGGAAAGATGTGGTTATAGCAGAGCCACTCAATTCATGAACCCTTCACAAAATATTACAAAAACAACATAAGGAACTATAAACAAATGTAATTTTTATAACAACTTTATTGAGATACAATACACACGTCATTAAATCACCAATTTAAAGTGTATGATCCACTGATCTTTAGTCTATTCAGTTATAAAGTCTCCCCATCACCACTACATAATTCCAGAACCTTTTCATCATCTAAAAACTATACCTGTTAGCAGTCACTCCCCCTCCTCCTTGCTCCTACCCTGAGAAACCAGTAATCTTTCCTTTTTTTAAATTTATTTTTTATTTATTTTCAGGATAACAGTATTCATTATTTTTGCACCACACCCAGTGCTCCATGCAATCCGTGCCCTCTATAATACCCACCACCTGGTACCCCGACCTTTCACCCCCCGCCCCTTCAAAACCCTCAGATTGTTTTTCAGAGTCCATAGTCTCTCATGGTTCATCCCCACTTCCAATTTCCCTAAACTCCCTTCTCCTCTCCAACTCCCCATGTCCTCCATGCTATTTGTTATGCTCCACAAATAAGTGAAACCATATGATAATTGACGCTCTCTGCTTGACTTATTTCACTCAGCATAATCTCTTCCAGTCCCGTCCATGTTGCTACAAAAGTTGGGTATTCGTCCTTTCTGATGGAGGTATAATACTCCATAGTGTATATGGACCACATCTTCCTTATCCATTCGTCCGTTGAAGGGCATCTTGGTTCCTTCCACAGTCTGGAGACCGTGGGCATTGCTGCTATAAACATTAGGGTACAGATGGCCCTTCTTTTCACTACATCTGTATCTTTGGGGTGAATACCCAGAATCGCTAAAGAAATGTCAAAAAACAAAAATAAAATGGGGGGCATCATGTTACCTGATTTCAAGCTTTACTACAAAGCTGTGATCACCAAGACAGCATGGTACTGGCATAAAAACAGACACATAGACCAGTGGAACAGAGTAGAGAGCCCAGATATGGACCCTCAACTCTATGTTCAAATAATCTTTGACAAAACAGGAAAAAATATACAGTGGAAAAAAGACAGTCTCTTCAATAAATGGTGCTGGGAAAACTGGACAGCTATATGTAGAAGAATGAAACTCGACCATTCTCTTACACCGTACACAAAGATAAACTCAAAATGGATAAAAGACCTCAACGTGAGACAAGAATCCATCAGAATCCTAGAGGAGAACATAGGCAGTAATCTCTTCGATATCAGCCACAGCAACTTCTTTCAAGATATGTCTCCAAAGGCAAAGGAAACAAAAGTGAAAATAAACTTTTGGGACTTCATCAAAATCAAAAGCTTCTGCACAGCAAAGGAAAAAGTCAAGAAAACAAAGAGGCAACCCACGGAATGGGAGAAGATATTTGCAAATGACAGTACAGACAAAAGGTTGATATCCAGGATCTATAAAGAACTCCTCAAACTCAACACACACTAAACAAGACAATCATATAAAAAAATGGGCAGAAGATATGAACAGACACTTCTCCAATGAAGACATACAAATGGCTATCAGACACATGAAAAAATGTTCATCATCACTAGCCATCAGGGAGATTCAAATTAAAACCACATTGAGATATCACCTTACACCAATTAGAATGGCCAAAATTAGCAAGATAGGAAACAACATGTGTTGGAGCGGATGTGGAGAAAGGGGAACCCTCTTACACTGTTGCTGGGAATGCAAGTTGGTGCAGCCTCTTTGGAGAACAGTGTGGAGATTCCTCAAGAAATTAAAAATAGAACTTCCCTCTGACCCTGCAATTGCACCAGTAATCTTTCTGTCTCTATAGATTTGCATATTCTGGATATTTCATATCAGTGGAATTAAATAACATGTAGCCTTTATTTCTGGTGTCTTTCACTTCGCGTGTTTTCAAAGTCCATTTTATGGATCCCATTTCATTTATTTACTAACTTTATGCTAAATTTACTAACTTTATGCTTAACTTTTTTTTTTTTTTTTGGTAAAACTAACAAGTAGTTTTCCAAGTTGGCTGTACAATTTATACTCCCACCACCAATGTGTGAGGAATCCAATTTTTCTACATCTTTGTCAACATCTGTTATGGCCTGTTTTTTGTTTTTTGTTTTTTAATTATAGCTATTCTCATGGGTGTGAAGTGTTAATCTCACTGTGGTTTTGATTTGCATTTCTTTAATGCCTAATGGTGTTAAGCATCTTTTCATATATTTGCCATTTGTATAAATGGCCATTTGTATAAATTTGTATAAATTGGAAAAATGATCGTGATCATTGCCCATTTAAAAAATTGAGTTGTCTTTTTTTCGGTGGGGGGGTAAAGGAGGGGGGCAGGAGTAGAGGGGGAGAGAGAATCTTAAGCAGGCTCCACTCCCAGGATGGAGCCTGATACTGGGCTCAGTCCACAACCCTGAGATCATGTCCTGAGCTGAAATCTAGAGTCAGATGCTTAATTGACTGAGTCAGGCACCCTGTGTTGTCTTTTTATTATTGAGCTTTAGGTGTTCTTTATTATGAAGTAAAACCCTTAACACGTATGTGATTTTTAATTATTTTTTCCCATATGTTGGGTTTCTTTTCACTTTTTTGTGTGTTGAGGCAATTAGAGCACAAAAGTTTTTAATCTATCTATCCAGATTGTCCAGTCGCTAGCACTTTTGCTGCCATATGTAAGAAATCATTGCCTAATCAAAGGTCACAATTATATACTTCCATGTTTATTCTGGGAGTTTTCTTGTTTTAACTCTTAAACTTAGGTCTTTGACATTTTGAATTAATTTTTATATGTGGGGTAAGGCTATGGGTCTAAATCATTCTTTTTCACGTTGATATTCAACTGTTAAGCAAAGATTATCCTTTCCCTGTTGAATTGTCTTAGCACTCTTGTCGAACATCAGTTTCTTGCTGATACATGACTTTATTTCTGGACTCACAATTCTATTCCATGTAGCTAACTATCTTTATGCTAGTACCACAGTCTCTTGATTAACATAGTTTGTATTACATTTTAGACTAAGGAAATATGCATCCTCCAACTTTGTTGTTCTTTTTCAAGATTACTTTGGCTATTCTGAATCCCTTACATTTCCATATGAAATTTTAGGATCAGCTTGTCAATTTCTGCAAAAGAGGCTACAAAATGAAATAAAAAATAATTCAATTTATAATATTATTAGAAAGAATAATACTTGGCAATAAATTTAACAAAGTAAGTACAAGCCTTACACACTGTAAACCATAAAACGTCATGGTGAAAAAATTAAAGACGACCTAAAAAAATGAAAAGAAATCCTAGAAGATTTAGTACTGTTAAGATGCCAGTGTTTCCTAAACTGATCTCCAGATTAAAAACAATTCTTATCAGAATCCCTGGTGGGAATGCAAGTTGGTGCAGCCTCTTTGGAGAACAGTGTGGAGATTCCTCAAGAAATTAAAAATAGAGCTTCCCTACGACCCTGCAATTGCACTCCTGGGTATTTACCCCAAAGATACAGATGTCGTGAAAAGAAGGGCCATCTGTACCCCAATGTTTATAGCAGCAATGGCCACAGTCGCCAAACTATGGAAAGAACCAAGATGCCCTTCAACGGATGAATGGATAAGGAAGATGTGGTCCATATACACTATATACACATATACACCATATACACCATACACACTATACACTATGGAGTATTATGCCTCCATCAGAAAGGATGAATATCCAACTTTTGTAGCAACATGGACGGGACTGGAAGAGATTATGCTGAGTGAAATAAGTCAAGCAGAGAGAGTCAATTATCATATGGTTTCACTTATTTGTGGAGCATAACCAATAGCATGGAGGACAAGGGGCGTTAGAGAGGAGTAGGGAATTTGGGTAAATGGGAAGGGGAGGTGAACCATGAGAGACTATGGACTCTGAAAAACAGTCTGAGGGGTTTGAAGTGGCGGGGGGGGTGGGAGGTTGGGGTACCAGGTGGTGGGTATTATAGAGGGCACGGCCTGCATGGAGCACTGGGTGTGGTGAAAAAATAATGAATACTGTTTTTCTGAAAATAAATAAATTGGAAAAAAAAAAAGAATCCCTGTGTTCCTGATCTTAGGGGAAAAGCTTTCAGTTTTTCCCCATTGAGAATGGTATTTGCTATGGGTTTTTTGTAGATGGCTTTGATGATATTGAGGAATGTGCCCTCTATCCCTACACTTTGAAGAGTTTTGATCAGGAAGGGATGCTGTACTTTGTCAAATGCTTTTTCAGCAACTATTGAGAGTATCATATGGTTCTTGTTCTTTCTTTTATTAATGTGTTGTATCAACAATTGTGTTCCTAGAGCATTAATTAGCTCATAGGTGAGTGATGCTAAAGTAGAACTTGTACTTCCCATCATATTAATGCTGTGCCTCCCCCTCCCGCCCAGTAACAGCCACCAAATGCACGTCCATTCACAAAGCTGAAGCAGCAGACAGCAGGTGAATACAGTGTGGGACACAACGTCCACTTGACTTGGGGCCTTCCTGTTGGCACAGGCTGTCCACGTGCTTTGTCTTGGTTCTCTCAGAGCTTTATGCATTTTGTCCTTCGCCCCATAACTCAGCAGCCACAACCTACACACCTTCCTCATCAAGCTCCCTTCATCTTCAAAAAAATTAACTACAGAATCCTGTATTTTTATTTTTTAAAACTATCTACAAGGATTCCTAGACTATTATATTTCTGTGTCTATTAGGACTCTAACATGACTTTTTTTTTATTGTCCTAGTACCTTATTAGAATTGTTACTGTTTTTTTTTGAGTGCTCTGGTTACAAAGGTGTACAATACTGAGTGGTCAGCCCCATCCCTTTTTTTTTTTTTCATAGTCCTGTGTGTTTGCAGAATATTACGTTTTTCGGGAATGCATGCACCATGTCCGAGCAAGAATGCCTGCACTGTAATTCATTTGTTAACATCCCCAAGCGAACACTATCTGCCAGCGGAGGTATGTGCTGTGCCATGTATCCCTGAGGAGGGAAAGAAAAAGTATTTTGTATCACAAACACTAACACTGGTTTATAACATTTCTGTCAGAAAACATGACATACGAATGTCCTCAAGCATGGATATTCTAAGCAAATATCCGGTGACTCTTCTGGAATTTGTCCAGCCCAGCCCAGAGCAGACTGTGACTCTGGTCTGTGGAGGCAAGAATTTCGAAGTGGCTGACACCGCTGACAGCAGGCGACACTTTCACCCTGGCTCGTGGGATTTTGAATGAATAACTCACTTGTGTCTTTTGCTTTATATCCAGACATTTAAAAAATATTCTTGATCAAAGACATCACTATAACAAAACAGCCACTTGAACATGCTCCATAATTTTATAATTGTAAATAATCACAATGGGGTTTCATGGCTGAACCTTCTCATAAAATGTCCCAAAACTAAATTCTAAAGAATTGAAATTGAAGGGAGTGTTTGCCCTTGGTATGTGTGTCTGTGTGTAGGGATGGTGCCCTTAAAATGTGTCATTATCTCAGGGTGCCTGGGTGACTCATTCAGTTAAGTGTCTTTGGCTCAGGTCATGATCTCAGGGTCCTGGGACAGAGCCCTGAATCCACATCAGGCTTTCTGCTCAGTAGGGAGTCTGTCTCTCCTGCTCCCTCTGCCCCCCTCCCCCGCTCATGCTCTTTCTCTCAAATAAATAAAATCTTTTAAATGAATAAATAAAAGAGTGTGTCATTATGTCAAGTGTTTCTGCTTGCTCACCCACAAACAGCAAGTAAGGATACATTCAAGGGGCAAAGCTTGAAAGAGCCTGTACTTGGGACAGCTCAAAAACAAAAGACAAAAGCTAAGACATAGTACCTTGGTACCTTCTCAATTTCTCATCTCTGTAAAAAAATTTCCTATTTCTTTTAAGTTTTTTTTTCTTGTGATGAGAAACATACAGGAACTCTACCTTCTTTTATTTATTTATTTGTAAATATTTTATTTACTTATTTGACAGAGATCACAAGCAGGCAAAGAGAGAGAGGAGGAAGTAGGCTCTCCGCTGAGCAGAGAGCCCGATTTGGGGCTCAATCCCAGAACCCTGGGATCATGACCAGAGCTGAAGGCAGAGGCTTTAACCCACTGAGCCATCCAAGCATCCCGGAAATCTACCTTCTTAACAAAACTTTTACAGGACACTACTTTTGACACATTTTCGTAAAGCAAATCTCCTTTCATCGTGAATGACTGAGACGCTATACCCATCAAACTACAACTCCCCCTTCTCCCCTCACCTTGCCCCTACACCTATCTTTCTCCTTCTCCTTCCAAGAGTTTGACTACTAAGGATACTTCATATAAATAGAATCATGCATTATTTGTCCTTCTGTGATTAGGTTATTTCACTTAGTGTAATCCTTCAAGGTTCATCTATGATGCCTATTGTAGGAATTCCTTATTTCTTAAAGCTGAATGATATTCTATTGTAGGTATATACCTTTTCTTCATCGAGTCATCTGTCAATGGGCACTTAGATTGCCCTTTTGGCTACCTTTTGGCTACAGTGAAAAATGCTACAATGACCATGGGAGTTTCTGTAAGCTACGAGTCATCCACATGATTTCAAATGTGTGCCAGTTAGTTTGTATTTTATTTCATCAAAATAAAAACAAAAACGTCAGGTATTCTAAGATTCCCAAGTATACATGTAAAGACCCCAAAAGGTCTGTAGCCCCTGATCTGAGAACCACTCAGAAATGTGCAAAGGCTGGGGTATGCACCAGGAGGTATAGTTTCATTGACTATACTGCAATCTCAGGTCCTTAAGGTATCAACTCCCATCTACTTAAGAAACTGAGACAATATGCTCATTGGAGGTCAGGGTCAAGTCTACAAAGTCTCTCTAGTGCCTAGGATGCTGGCAGGCACATTGGGTGAATGAGAGAAAGAACTGAAGAAACATGTTCAAACTACTGCATCTGTAGATCTTTTCATAAGACATACAAAGCCCTTAAGGGTCAAAATTCACTGTGCTCCTTTTATAACTGCTCTGACAAAAGCAATTATAATTTGGAAATCCCCAATATTTACAAGTTGAAGCAATGGAATTCCTTTTTGAGGAACTAATAAGGAGATCATGTGTCATACATATATTCCCCCGTGACAACTTTCCTCTGGAATATGGTGTTTGCTTTCTATTTTACAACCTGATATAAAACTAGGATCATCAGATAGAAGGAGCCTGAATATCCAAGATGAGGAATCTCTTCTCATCTCTCCCATCCAACTACATACTGCAATGGGGAGCTACCCAAGCTTTAACAAATTACCCATGAAGCAAAAATGTATACTCTATACACCATTTTAAAAGGAAAAAAACCCAGGCTTTGGAATCTCTTTCTCATCCCCGATAGGGTCCCATTTCTGGCAGCCTCCAAACCTCCATTCAAGGCAGATCAGTGTGATACAGCTACTTCCATTTTCCAAATGAAGTTAAGATTATGTAACCCAGACAGAAATGAAGAAACAGGCAAAAATGTCTCCATTCTCAGAGTGACAGGATTAGTAGGACCATGAGTTTGATCAGTGATTTAGGAGAGGAGTCAATCAAAACGTCAGGTTAAAAGCCAGCTAAGCGAACAGTCTGTGGTTCCTGGAATGCAGTCTTCCCAGGATACCCCACTTTAAGCCTCTTTCTTTGTGTCCACACCATAAGGACAGGATAAATCATCTCTTCTAAAAAACCTGACAACAAAACACTGAACCTCACAGTCTGAGCAGGGCCACTAACCATCCGGCCAGACAGATAATCCTCCAAGGATGGAATGGCCAGAACATGTTTCTGGGGCCAGGAGGCCAAAAGGAAATTATTACCTTGAAATAAAAAAATATCAAAACCAGGAGGGAACACAAACAAGTAGAGCTCATAAAAACCAAGCCATGTACAGACTACTGCAGAGCCCAGGAGCAAGGCTCATAAGGTCCAAGGCACAGCTGTGGTCTTCTCAACAGACTGGCTGCTTCTACTCAGCAGTGGGGTAATGACACACAGAATTATAGTAGAGGATACATTCAAGAGGAAAAAAGGAAAAGCAGCAGACCGACAACAGTTAGAATTATATATCTCTAAAGACCCCACTTCTGAACCCAGAAAAAGCAGAGAATTCTGGAAAGAATGTGATCAGAACACTGAGAGATCCCAAAGCCAGGGCCAGAGGTAAATATCACACATTGGCAAAAACAGGCTTAATCCTCTTCCAGGACTGGGGGTCCAATCCACTGCCATGCCTCAAGGCTGGAACAAGTCTGTACCTCCTTGGATGAACACCAGATAATGTTCCTGCCACTTGAGTGAAAAATGTATCTTCAAATACTACAAACACCATCCAAAGCATCAAGATGCTCACACTTGGAGGATACTCAAGAGCTAAAATCAAGTAGAGCAGAGCTGATTTGCCTCCCCCATCTCAAGGTGGCTCATGGCAATGAACTTGTTCAGTGGAAAGAGATGGGAAACTGAGGCACTATCCAGTCTGTCCATCTGTCTGTTGACCTCGGTCTTCCCCTTCCCCTCACCCTTCCCGCTCCATGTCTCCAGCCCTCTGAGTTTCTCTTTCTCTGCCTCTATCTGCCCTCTGCCTTCCCATCTGAGGAAGCACATCATGGAAGAGAAGGGGGTTCGTGAAGCAACCATGCTATTAGGGAAAAAGGTGATCAGACTGGAAAGGGCTAATGTGGAACCCAAGAGGGGGAAATGTAAAAGAAACCCTGACCAGTGTGGAAACTATCCTTCTGCTTACTTGTAGCCACTTGTTTTAAAAATGTGCTGCTTAAGTGGGACTGGTGTTCAGCCACTTGCGTTTTTTCTCCTGATTTTTATAATCATCACTATAGTTACACGAATATGCTGAAGTACACTGTTTTTGACAACCCATACACAGCTCACAAGTGGGTAGTTTTGGTTCTTCTCAATTATATTGTTTCTACATGATCAAAAGAAAAGCCTCCCCTTCAACAGAGTATGTGTGCTTGTGTGTGTGTGTGTGTGCGCGCGCGGCGTGTGTGAAGATCAGAAACCAAGAGAAACAGCTGACCAGAGGGGATAGATTTTGGTGTTGGAACAACAGTGGCAGCCTAGCCCTGCCTGGCAGGTCACCAATCACACCAACGCCTGTTATGTTACAAGCACCAGCCTGGGTCTGTCCCTGCTCTGGCCACTGTGGCCATATCTGCGTCCACACACAGATCCAGGGCAGTGCTTGTGCCAGCCGGATCCCCTTGATTCTGTTTGTAAAAAACATGCGGTTCTAACTTGATTTATCGAAATGAAATCAATTCACAGATAATACTTAAAACTGCAAAAGATGGAGTTGAGAAAACTGAAAAACTTCAGATCTAACTAGAGGTGAAAGTTTTGCCATCCCACTACCCCGGTTAAATGTTTTTACGTACACACACACACACACACACACACACACACCATCTCCCTCCTTTCCTGCCAAACATGGAACACCATGACCAGGTCACAGCAGAACTTTGTAAAAAAAAAAAAAAAAAAGGAGAATCAACAAAAGAAATAAAATACACATACCATGAACTGCATTCTCAGTATATGAATCAAGGAATCAAAGAACATCAGTTTATTCTGTTCATTTTGCAAACATTTACTGAGCACCTTTATTAAGTATCTACTAGGTACAAAACTCCCTTTCATAACACCCCGGCACAAAAAATTGGCCAGACTAGGTTATTACAAGTCTGTTCTCTCTGACCCAACATTTTCTCCCCACTTCATGGAGTGTTCTTGGCCTTGTACAATCTTCCTTCCTGAATTCTCTTCTATAACCCCATTGCCTTTCCCACTGTGGTTTCACCTGTTGGCTGACCTAATTCCAGGTCACCAGGAAGTGGTGATGTCCATCCTGCCCTGGCAGAAGATTTACACCTCCCTAGCTCAGGCTAACAGTCACTTGACTACTGAAGACATTCCCCTTTAGGGGAAGGAGTCTTTCAATCTTCTACAAAAAAACCAACTGAAGAGTCAGTTGACACACATCCCAGAGACCATTTTCATCCTTTTATAGTGCAACCTTATTTCTTCTCTAAGACAATATTGATGACTAGGGAGTTTAACCCAAACGTGTTTAATATTTTTAAACCAGAAGTTTGATCAGTCTTACAACTGGAAATTCTGTCAACACTACCACATTTTGCCTTATAGGAGCCAAACATTCTAATATCTGATAATTAATCTTCTCAACCTGGACATGAAAACCCCCTGGATAAGCACTGGACAAGAAGCCACCAGGGGTGCCAGATGAGAAAAAAAAGCCACCCGATGAAATGGCACACCTTCCTAGAGAAACAGTTTTCCCACTGGAGGAAAACATGATATTTTATACTAAAATAACCCCCAATATATCATGGAGTTAAAATGAACAAACACATGAACTTTTTTAAAATAATGGAATTTCTTGCAAATAACCCTCTTATCTTTAAATGTTCTTTGATGAAATTTTTGAGAAATGTTTCACCCACACTATAAACTTCTTGAAGGCATGAACTACATCTCATGCTTCTCTTTGTCCCCAGGGACCTACGGCAGGACCTATGGCAGTGTCTGGCACAAAATAAGCACTCACGAATGTCTGCAGAATTAATTTTGCTGAAATAATGCCAATAGCATTATCGATAATAAACGATTTTTACCGCATTCGGATGAGAGGAAGGGAAGGTGAACAGCTGTAGGAGGAAGTGGAATAGAAGCAATTGAATTTACCAAAAACAGTTACTGGCTGCCATGGTAACAATCAGATGAAGCAACTCAGTTTAGTTCTTTTCCACTTGAACAAGCACAGGAAGGCAAATACTGTACTTGTTAATCTCCAATCACAAGGGGGTGTGGCTTAAAATACAAGTCTACCAGGTGACACTGGTGCCCATTAAATTTAATAATCTTTGAAGAGTTTTGAAAGGCATCATGACAATAACAGTATCACCAATATCATGATATTGTTATTGTCATGATGAAACCAGGTAGTATAAAGAAACCAGGTCATATTAAAATCTGGTTTCTATACTTAAACTAAGAAGACCATCCTAATCATTTCAAGGTTAAGTGTCAAATATTTGCTGCTGAGACTTAACAACTGTGAAAAGTAGATAGGTGTGTAGGTTCGTGTGTAGAACATCGCGTGGGTTCACCTTCCCTGATTCTTTTTTTTTTTTTTTTAAGATTTTATTTATTTATTTGACAGAGAGAAATCACAAGTAGACGGAGAGGCAGGCGGGGGGGGGGGAAGCAGGCTCCCTGCTGAGCAGAGAGCCCCATGCGGGACTCGATCCCAGAACCCTGAGATCATGACCTGAGCCAAAGGCGGCAGCTTAACCCACTGAGCCACCCAGGCGCCCATCACCTTCCCTGATTCTTAAGATTGTTGGACCTAAACCAAGTTACAGATAAAAGATAATTCCAAGAATATAGTTTATAGCGATACTTACAACTTAGTGGAGAGATTATATTTAACTCATTTGTAAATAATAGAAAAGGTGAGTATCACACCCACTTTCTCTCCACCATCCTTCTCATACTTGCAGTGAGTCATTCTCCATGCCTTACTCTCCCAACAGGAGGGAGGAGCTGGGAGGAGGAGAAGGTGGGACTCCCAAGCCAGCAGGTTCAAGCTGTGATGGGTGAGCAAGACCACTGATCCTCCCAGGGCTGTGTGGTTTTGAGTTTTATGTCTAAGATATGCAAGCTGCCTTTCAACTATAATCCAAACAGAGAGCAGGAATACATTTTACAGCATTAACGTTTAGAGTGTCTGAGGAAGAAGTGAATACAGCAGTTCAAGACACACCATGACAGGAGGAAAGTACAGACGCAAATTACTCTTGAACAAAACCTAAGCATCTTTCCACGCCTGGCCCTGCAGGCATTTCCTTTCCCCCTGAGAATTAAGTTAGTAACTTGATATCATTTCTGTCGGAGTCATAGAGAATTTATTATATAACTTTATCATTTTATTCCATTGTATAAAAGAGTTTTTCAGTTCAACAACATATTGGATCAAATCCCTGCTCTTTCATTAATCA
Source organism: Neogale vison (assembly GCF_020171115.1). Taxonomy (NCBI): domain Eukaryota; kingdom Metazoa; phylum Chordata; class Mammalia; order Carnivora; family Mustelidae; genus Neogale; species Neogale vison. The sequence continues at coordinate 77,953,459 of NC_058099.1, read as the reverse complement.
GTCAAGTTCCTTAACGTCTTACGGGTCTATATTTCTGGGTCTAAATTTCTCCAGTTAGAAATGAGAAAATCCACATCCCGGCGTTGTTGCAAAAATTAAATGAACGAATTCTGTAAAATTCCTAATACATGGTAGGTATCAATGAGTATTTAAGTCCAGCAATGCAAATGACCAACATGTTTCGTCTTCTATGTTGTAGGAAAACAACAAATACAAGAACTACTACATATCAGGGACGCCAATTCGACAATCCACAGCTCACAGCTCTGGGATACGGGGGTGGGGGGATGCTTACTAGAAGGTGCGAAGAGATCTGGAGAGCGCTCCTAAACTCTGTCTGGGAACAAACTCTTGATGCTGCCAATTTCACTGCAGCCCTGGTAATTAATAAATGACTTTTGCAAGGCTCAGAAGTGAGCAAGCGAAACTCAGAAAGAAGAGCTGGGCCCGGTGGGTCCGCTCACTCTGCGGGTTAAGAGGGAGACGCCAGCGCACCAGTGAGCGCAGGTAACACCCTCCCCACCTCCCGCCCGCCAACCCACACACGCACCTGGGGGTGAATTCGGCCTCGTCTCCAAGTCGCGCCTGGAAGTCCTGCCAAGCCTGGCCGGCGCTCGCCCGACCCCAGGGGGCTGCCAGCGTGTCCCCGTCGCCCTTGTCCTCTTGGCTGTCCTCGGGATCGGGTCCCACCTGGGCTGAGGCGGACGCGGGCTCCCAGGGAGCCCAGGCTCGGTGCCGCCCCCGGCGGCAGAACCCACGGAAGCCGCGCGCGAACTCCTGGTATGGCGCCGTCGCGGTCAGCGTCTAGCGGCTGGAACACGGCCTCGGCGTCGGCCGGCCGCACAGGCAGCTCCGCGCACAGCGCGCCGAACTCCTCGCGCTCCAGGCGCCCCGAGCGGTTCGCGTCGCAGGCAGCGAAGAGCGAGCGTAGGTGGGCCAGCTCCTCCCGTTCCCGTCCGCCTCCATCCCGCCCGGCGAGGGTAGTGCAGACAGCTCCGGGGGCGACGGGGCGCGCGGCCCACCAGGGCAGCGGTGACAGCGGGAAGTCCGGGGCTACCTGCTGCCGCCGGGAGCCCCGGGGAGTCGACCTCGTCCAGCTGGTTGGGCCGCTTGCAGGAATGTCCGGGCGGGGCGGGGCGCTCCAACGCTGGTCCCGCGCGGCCCTTTCGGGCCAAAGAGCCGGACTCCGCGTACAGCGCAGCAGCGGCCGCCGGAGATTGAGCGCCCGGGGAGCGGTCCTCACACTTTGCGCTCGGCCTGGCTCTGCCCAGCCAGGTAGGGGCAGGGCGCGTGGCTCGGACTCCCACGCCTCCGGAGCCGGCTATCCCTTCTGTGCCAGGCTCCAGCCGGCCGAGCCCAGGTTGGGGCCTCTTGGACTTGGGACACCCGGCCAGAACCGATGCTTCAGCGGTAGCGTTTGCCAGGGTCTTTGGAGTAAAACACTGGTTGCTCAGGTAAAGCAAAGGGCTAGCAGAAGTGTGCAAAGCTACCTGGACAAAAAGAGCAAAGGAGGATAGGGGTAGGACTCCCAAATTGGTTAACGTTAGGAGTATTCCAGTCTCTTGTAATTGCGGAACTTTGGTAAACGTCTGCATATACAAGTTTTCTTGCAAACTAATCTACGAGATTTATCAGAACACCCCATTTTCTGATTTTACTGGCTTTTCCTTATTCCATGTCCTCCCAACATTAAGCTCCAACTGGTTAATACACATCAGAAATCACATAGATCCCTGCATCCAAATAATTTTTCTCGGTCCTTGTCTCCACAACCTGAGAAAGAATTAGTAATCAAAATCCTTTGGCAGGCAGTGACAGTTAAAAACTAGGGTGATTTTTAAAATTTTTTTACATAAATCTTAGGGAAGTCTTATGTCCAAGTGCATGTTACCCTTTGTTTTTAAACACTTATTTCAGCAGTGCTATTGTTTATTTAATACTGACTGCTTAATGGGTAGTAGATCTTAAAAATTCGATCATTTTGATATTTCTTTTTTTAATCTTACCCTGTTTCCAAGAGACAGTCACGCTGCCATGTGACTTATGTGTATGTTCCCTCCAGTGATTCTAATAGCCTGTGAAAATGCATTTGGGTTATTTTTACTTTATTTACCTTATCCATTCCCTCCAGCTTTAGACTTTCTTTTATGTACAGCCATTTCTTTTAGTTATGACTCTGTATTTCCATTTTTATCTCATTCTGGATTTTCTTCATTGCTTATTACTTTTTTTTTATTATGATTAAAATAAAGTAGGGGATTTGACAGACATCCCTCCAGGCTGGTGTTCTTAAACATAAGACTAAGTGTAACCATCTGAGGAACTGTTAATTCTTGAATAGTACAATAAACAGAGTCAATGCTCAGCATCTATCAAGCCATAAATATCACTGATAATTATCATCTATAAATTTAACTGGTAAATTATGAGAGGCATTCCATTAGAGACCCTAATGTTAGCAGTCTAATTGCTAAGGGAATATAGTTCCATTCACGTGGACAGCTGACACATCAAAATGAATTTTATCATTATTGCAATATAAGTTGTTATTGCTTTTGAGTTTATGTGCTTTCCTGTTTATTCCAAAGATTGATTTTTCCATATAAGGGATGGAGTAGCTAGCTTGATGACGCCCTTAAAGCTTTAAAAATAGACTTGTTCAACTCAACCTTTGAAGTATTATTATCATTATACTGTTAGTAATTACTAAATATCTGTAGTTTTCAAAATAGATGAGTTAATATTTTTAACTGCTTAGACAGAAGTGCTTTCTTGAAGACTGCTCCTGCAACTTCACTCCTGAGTTCACTTTGACCATGTTAAGGGCCTGCCCCTCCCAGAGGAACTTGCCTGTGGATCCCGAATGCAGGGATGGGTAGAGACATCCAATAGGTGGGGCATGCGTATATCCACTGGAGTGAATTGGGATTCAATTGGCCACCTGTGTAGGGGCGGGGCTCAACCACCCCCATAAAGGTTGGTCTGCGAGGCTGTTGGGGGGATTAGAAGCAGGAGAGCTATTGGAGGAAGAAGAAGGAAGCAGAAGAAAGAGTGGGCGGGAGCTGAAGAAAGTCCGCGGAAGCAGAAGAGCTGTAACAGTTCTTGTAAGAGCTATAAAGGCTGTAAGAGCTCTTGTAAGAGCTATAAGCACCGCCAGCGGTCCCACCGCCAGCGCCCCAAGATGCCAGCACCGGGACCCCAGCGGCCCCGCCCACACACTGCGGCCCTCAGCAGCAGCGCTGCGGGTGAACGGCCTAGACACCAGCAACCTCGCTGTGAACGACCTCGCCACCCTGACCACAAGCTGCCTTGTCATCCTGAGCCACAGCCTCGCTGGAGCTGCATCATTCCAGGGAGCGGCTTCCTCTGCGAAGAGGCCTCCTAGGTGAGCGGCCCTGCGGGAGCAGCATCATAGGGGAAGAGGCTTCCTCCAGAGTGGCCTCCTCTGGGGAGCAGCCTTGTCAGAGTGCCGTCATGGGGAGCAGAGTCTGTGCATTCAGAGTTGTTGTTCTCCTTGTCATGGACACTGTCGACGTCGCCTCTTCGTCGTCGGGAGCAACATCAGCAGCAGCAGCCTCGTCTGGAGTGGCCTCTTCTTGGGAGTGACTTTGTTGGGATCATCGTCGTCACTTTTTCATGAGAGACAGCCCTGACCGCGTCGTCATCTTTTCGTAAGAGACAACCCTGACCGGTCAGTTTGATTTTTTGATGCTTGGTGTGGAATAAAGCTTTGTTTGATTTTTGCTTTATATCAGTCTCGTTCCTTTGATCACGGACCCTAACAACCATTGCCCTCAGTTTCTAAATTCTAGTATTTTTTTTTTTACCTGCTTTGCCCTTTCACTGAGTCCCTTGACTGAAAAGTCATCAAGAAATACAGATCCTTGCAAATGTCTTGTGTACCCATCTTTTCATTTCCCATGGTAATGATCTACTCCAAACCCACTCTAAGTGATCTACCACTGCATAACAACACAACAATCACTTAGGGATTTAAAACAACAACCATTTCATTTGTTCATGGTCATTAACTCGGGCAGGGTTGGGTAATAGTTTTTCTGCAGGCTTGCCTAAGGTTATGTAGTCATGGTGGCTTCACGGTGGCTGCATGGTGTTAGAAGGCCTCACTCATATCTGGAAGTTGGTGTTGGTTGTTAGTTAGACCATGTCTTCAAAAGGCTAGCATGGGCTTTGTTACATGGGGACAATGTTCTAAGAGGCTAAGTCCCAACACACGAATGCGTTTCAAGCCTCAGCTTATGTCATGGTTGCTGATATCCCATTGATCAAGGCAAGCCAACATGGCCACAAGGCAAGCCAACATACCCTCAATGTGGGAAGGCACTATACAAGATTACAGAGAGAGGGACTTGTACTTTATTAGGTGCCCTTATTGTAACAATGTATCATACTTAAAGTACTGGGATAGTCTCTAAGACATTCTCTTAGGTTCCTGTCCTGCCGACCTTCTTCTGTTCATTCTAACAACCACAATTGGACAGTCCTTCTTAAACACCAATTATTCTGTCATCCTAGAGCCCAGTTATTCTCAATCTATGATAATTTTGTTTCCCGGGAGACATCTGGCAATGTTTGGAGACATTATTGGTTGTCACAATTTGTCAAGGGAAAGATCTGGATTCATAATAGCTCCTTATTATCATCACAAAATGTGAATATCAAACTTAATTTTCCCCTCTTCTGTCTAACCATACCATTTCCCAGCCTTCATGGAAGAGTTGGATCCTTCTGTTCCTACCAAAGTTTCCACAATTTCACTGTGACCTGTTCACAAAGATATTACTTAGTATGAATTATGTCAGCTCAAATAAACAAGGCACAGGAAAGCCCCCCCCTTTTTTTCCATGGTTTTACTTTTCAAGTTCTATTCTGTCTGGAATTTGGTTTGGGTCAGTTATGAGTTATAGAATTAACTTCACTATTTTTACTGTTTTTCTAGTTGTTCTAGTTGTTCTAACACTGGTTATTCAACATTTGTGGAGGAATGCCATATATTTAGGATTCTGGAAAATAATGTAAATTCCATTATATCTTCTAAGTTCTCAATTCATATTTTTTAATAATAAACAAATTATTAGTTAATTTTTACAAGACATAGACAATCAGCAAACTGAATTTCCTCAAACTGTTCCATTATTTTGTTCATTTTGAAACCTAAAAAGTTCCGGGGTTCCATACAGAAGTATTTGTTCTATGGATTCCTCTATTTCCTGGAAGATTAACTCATTACAAAAATCTCAGATTTCCTCCAAAAAGTTCAGATTTCACATGAGGAGACTAGGGTTAATCAAATAATTCTTGAAATATGGGACATTTGAAATGGTAGTTTCAACTCCAAAAACTCCTCGAATGTTTTTCTTTCCCTGGCTTGTCTATCATTCAGGTAAATGGTATCCCAAGGACAGAGGCCAACATAACTGAAAAGTATCTAATGTCCCTCAAGTATTCTTTCCTGAACTCTCAATGAGTTTCAAAGTACAAAGGAACTAATATGATTTTTGTGATATATGAGAAGTCATGAAAACTTGGTATGGTCTTAAATGAAGTTACCAGAAGCTATTTTCTGGGAAATATTTAATGATGGCTAGAACTCTGTGTTGACAAAATGGAAACAACACTGAGAATTTATAAATAATAATAATATAAACATTAAATAATAAACCAATGCACAGCTGATACCAAGTTTTCATTTTGTGATGACATTTAGGACTGAAAGAGAAACAAGTGGACAAAAATCAATATTCTCTTACCATCTACAGTTTTCGCAGTTTTTGAACCACATCCAGGGTGACATTCTTGCAGAAACTGAGTTTCACATGTTCCAAACTAATGTGACAATAATTAGCCAATGAACAAACTCTGGAAAGGAGAAAGAGAACAAAAAGTTATGAGAATAGATAGTAAAGTGTACTTTTTTACGAAGTTTTCAAAAACTCAGCCCCCAAATTTACCTTGGCCTTGCATGTTCACTCACCCCACTCTATCCCTCCTCCCCTACCAGTCCTGCCCTCCCATCCAGACAGATACTGCAAACATAGTTCCCTAAAAGAAGCACATGCAATGAACACACCTAATAAAATTTCCAGACAAAAACAAAAAAAACAAAAAAAGTAAAGAAGACATGGGCAAAGATCTAAAGATTTCAGATTCTACTTGGAGATACTTAGAGAAAGGGTAATAGTAGATAAATCCAGAGGGTTATTACAGTGTTGCCATTTTGATGGGTATTTAGTAATAATAAAGTAAAAGTGATCGTTATCTTAACATCTGGCACCAGACTTACTCCCACAAGGGACCTGTCTTTGTTTGGGCTAATACTGTGCTAGAAGTTTGTAGGAGGAAAGGACCTGCAGAACAACATGTGATAGTTCTGCCACTCTTCATGGACAAGGTTGGGTTTTTCTTCCTCCTGACAGCTGGGTAAAGACCATGGAGTGGGGAGAGACAGAAGGCAGAAAAATGGGGCGAGGCCAGAGCTGGCAAGGTGAAGTTGACGGGACACTTGAGAATGAGAGAAGATATAGGCCTTTCTTCGGGTTCCCTGAAACATTTCTACTGAGGTTTATTTCACTCACAACTGAGATAGAAGAAGAGGCTGAGTCACCATTGTGTATGTGAGAGGGAGCAGGACCCCAAGAAGCACAAGACAGGAGGGGACCTGAATGTGTAAATCCCACTCCAGGATTTGTCAGAATCATGAGCATGGAATTTTGGTAACTTTGGAGAGGTTACCTAGATCTCGGGAGTAAAATGTCTTCTCCCAGGACAAGGGATCCATGTATAACCTAAATTGAGCTAGAGCACATGGAAGGAGGGACAGAGGGAAAGGGAGAACATCTCCAGCAGACTCTGCTCTGAGCACAGAGCCAGAGGTGGGGCTCAATCTCATGACCCCAAGATCATGACCTGAGCTGAAATCAAGAGGTGGATGCTCACCTAAGTGCCCCACACCAGTCTGTGTTTTAACAAGTCTTCTGAGTGATCCTGATGTACATAAAAATTGAGAATTACTGGTCTTAACGATGGCTCACAGCCTTGGCCACACAGCAGATCCACCTGTGTTCTGATGATTAGCAAATATGGATGTCAGAGAATCATTGTCAGTGATTTTACCAATCTAAACAAATTGTACTTCTAAGAAACATATTACCGAAAGTAAATCTATAACTTAAAGTAAAAAATCTCTGGGAAGCAGGATTTTTTTACTGACCTTCTAGTTGGGCTCCCTAAAAATAGTAGTTCTGCTTTAACAGAATCCATATTCGGTATTTGTGCCCTCTAAAAGCATTAATTCTTCTGTCCATTTCAGACTCTTCAGGCTAGTTACCAGGTCTCCATTTAAAATTGGGGGACTATGGGAAGGCAGGAAGAATGGGGAATAGCAAGAAGGGGAGAAAGTTAGGGCAAGTAGGTTTGTAGCAAACATATTCCCACTATCCCCAGAACTGTTGGGAAATGGGACAGTCATCAATGTCAGAAACATGAGATGGTCCCATGGAAATAAAGCCATGCCAACGTTAAAGGCAAAGGAACTTTCAAACTTAAATGCTAAGTATTATCATCTTTGCTCTCTAGATATATACCCAGATAGTATGTGTGGCCTGTACTCACTATCAAAGATGATCTGGTTGGGGATATTGAATATTTCACATAGCATACCATGGAGAGGTCTCCTAATGTTAACCAGGGCAAGGGGAAAAGCCTCCCTGATAGACTGTCCCTGAAATAGAAATAGACTGTCCCCGAAATAATTCCCCATGTTTAATACTGGTGAAAGCACATATCCGTAGTAAGAAATCCATGCTTTTCAATGTTAAAAGAACATTACACATACAAAAACCTCAGCAATTTCTGTCCTCTGCTTTAAAATAGATATTTTCTTATGGCACTTGGGTGGCTCAGTCAGTTAAGCCTCTGCCTTCTGCTCAGGTCATGATCCCAGGGTCCTGGGATCAAGTCCCACATTGGGCTTCACTACTTGGCTAGGAGTTTCCTTCTCCCTCTCTCTCTGCCCCTACCCCCCCTAAACGCATGCTCTCTCCCTTTCTGTCTGTCTCTTTCCCAAATAAATGGGTAGAATCTTAAAAAAAAAGTACACTTTCTTTAGTTTTCAATTAATAACAGAAAATTTGGAGGACTTTAAATGTCTTGATAATATCCATAAATATTGAAATTCTGATATCTCTTTGGGTTCCACTGAATGATTAGGCCAGTGCTCTCAAGTCTTCCCTATAATAATTATGAAAACTAAAAGTTCTTTACAATGGGTTTATTCAAACCGAATAATGATAATTTTTACTTTCTAAGAAATAACCACCTTAAATAAGTAGCATGAGTGTATACATAGTGAATAATACTCATTATTTGAAAAAAAATAATTTTAATAGTATTTATAAACAAATAATAATTCCTAACACAGAGTGCTTTTCATATTCTCGCTCCTAAATCTTTTCCTGAGTTAAGTCACATAGTCCCCTCGAAGACCCTGAGGCAGGACCTATCATTTTCATCTTCGATTACTGATGAGGAAAGTGAGGCACAGAGAGGTTTAGTATCTCATCCAAGGTCACCCAGCTAATGAAAGAGCTGGGGTTTGGGCCAGGGAATTGGGCTCCAAAGTCCATGCTAAATCAATCCTGCCTCTCAAATGAAACAAATGATTTAGACTACTTGCCCAAGAAGAATTAAATGAGTGTTTTTCTGAACGTTTTAGTTAGAGATCTTATTGCTTCACAGAAAAAAAAAAAAAATGTAATCTGCTTCTCATTCCTGAGTGTCTATCAGTAAATGAGTGGGCAAGACTCTGTTTGATAATTGTTCCTGTTCATTTCTGGTCCAAACCTCAATGATAATATAAAAACCACAGACGCAAACCCAGGTTTCTGTTACGTGTTTTCATGAGCATGAAAACAGTGTTTCATGTTTTCCTCTAAGAAAACAAGTTCACTAATGTGAGGAAGGCAATGTAAGGACAGGTTTCACATTGCTATAAATGTTTCTCTCAGGCTATTCAACCACTTTCGGAAGTCCCCATCGCTTTCAGAATAGAACATTCTTTTCTCCTACAATCAAATAAATCCTGCTCAGATAGGCTCTGCTGTAGAGGTACCCGTGCTCTGAGAGATGCAATAAAATAATAAGACACCCACTCATGGGCGCCTGGGTGGCTCAGTGGGTTAAGCCGCTACCTTCGGTTCAGGTCATGATCTCAGAGTCCTGGGATCGAGTCCCGCATTGGGCTCTCTGCTCAGCAGGGAGCCTGCTTCCCTCTCTCTCTCTCTGCCTGCCTCTGCCTACTTGTGATTTCTCTCTGTCAAATAAATAAATAAAATCTTTAAAAAAAAAAAAGACACCCACTCATGTCGTATATTTGCCTACTTGATCACCTCTCTCTAAATTAAGCTACTGAATGGCCTGCTTGGGGGCAGTAAACAAGGCAATGTAACTGGTTTTGAATTCACATTTGAATTAACTGAATGTTTTATTGGAGACAAAGTAAAATAGAAAAGGAAGATCCTGAGGCAGCATGAAGCAGATAATCCAGTAAGAGTGCCAGGAGAGCCAACAAAAATGGGGGTGTTGCCAGAGTTACCAACACACACACACACACACACACACACACAGCCTACAGCCTACAATCTCCATGTCGGTAAGATAGTGAAAACCAGCAAAATAAGCTCTCAAATCTGGGGTTGTTCTCTCCTCTGTACTTTAATTAGTATGATCCAGCCTTTGGAGACAAGCCAGAATGAAAAAAAAGAAGTCTGTAATTCTGCCTGTTAGTAGGTTCTAGCCTTATGAAACCCTCTCTGAAGTGAAGCCTCTGGTACATATCAGTGTAATTAGAGACACAACACCCTTCTACTGTGAAGGTTGTCTCCTAATTAGGGACTGACCGGAGCTGTGTATCATTCATGCAGGCCCCCCGCCAACAGTAACACAGGAAAGACTCAGGTTCCAGTCAAGTCACACTTTTGTTAGTTCTGTATCACCCAGACAAGGGACTTTTGTCTCAGAGACAAAATCAGTAAAAGCTAACGGTGGCTTATCATTAGCCCAGCACACTGTATATTCACTTTTTATTTTGTTATATTTCAGTCAGACATTTATAAGTGAAATCCAAACACGTATAGTAAGATGATCAGTGGGATCATAAGCACAGTCTTTATCCAGATACTCACAGATAAAAGACAAAATGAAAGAAAGGTCAGCGGGGTGCGGGGTAGTTTCCATCTATAACGTGGCTTAAGCATAAAAAAAAAATTGGGCCTGAAGGAAAAGCAGCCTCAAGGCTATAATGAAGTATATTTATGATGTCTTCCTTTCTATTCTATTCTACTGATTTTTCCCACATAGACATCTGTAGGATCTGACAAGCGTCCTCTGTCTACCAACTGCGGCGTCCATTATGATTATAGACAGACGTGATTAGCAAGAGGGATATTGGTGAAGTTGCAAAGAGGAGAGGAAGCATGCCGGTTCTGTAAATCTAGCAGAAGTGTGTGTGGGCCCAGTGGTCTGCTAACCCAAGGGCATAGATCTGCGGTAAATACTGTCGTAAATGAATGGAAAAGACCAGGGTAGTTTGAATTCATGTCTATTTTACATGCCACTCTTATTTCCATTCGGACCCATTTCCAGACCCTGCATCTAGTATATAGATGTGGTTCCACAGGAGGAAACCAAGTATAACCTTTATATTTTTTGTAGACCAACAGGGGATTACACCCTAAAATACCACCGCAGAACAAATGAATTCGATAAAAAGGGCTTCGTGTGTGACTCTTCCAAACTGATAAATGATTGTCTCATATATTATCTTTAATCAGAGATTTTAAGTTCAACAGATGTTAACTAGACTTATTGTGGTGATAATTTTGCAGTATATACAAATACTGAATTTTTACGTTGTATGCCTGAAACTCATATAATATTAGTTATCAGTTAAACTCCAATAAAAAAAAATAAGTAAATCAAGCAACTTAGCTCAGAAAAATAGGACAGTATGTACTTATCATTGTAACACATTGTAAAGTATGTATGTTTTATACATATTCATGTATTCTACTTTAAAATGTATTCAGTGTATCAAGAAAACCTGAGAATCACCTGGAAAAGTTTTCATGAAATGGTACACTGGAACAAATATTTAACAACATTTTTAAAAAACTGATCATTAATACCATAATATCTATAAAGAATATTTCCTAACCTATGGAGCTACACATATGTATGTTTCTTTTTTAAAAGATTTTATTCATTTTTTTTAAAAGATTTTACTTATCTATTTGACAGAGTGAAAGACACAAGCAGGTAGAGCAGCAGAGGGAGAGAGAGAAGCAGACTCCCCACCAAGCAGGGAGCCCGAAGTGGGCCTCGATCCCAGGATCCTGGGACCATGACCCAAACCAAAGGCAGTTGCCCAACCATCTGAGCCACGCAAGCGCCCCTAAGATTTTATTTTTTTGAGAGAGAGAGACAGAGAGACAGAGCATGAGTAGGGAGAGGGGCAGAGTAAAAGGTAGAAGCAGGCTCCCCAGTGAGCAGGAAGCCTGAACAGGTCTCAGTCCCAGGTCCCCAAGATCACAACCCTGGGCAGAAAGCATCCACTTAGCTGACTGAGCCACCCACACCCCCCCCAAGATATATGTTTCAATAGTACAAGGGAAACCCCCCAACACAGAAATAAATAAATGCAAAATACCATTTAAAAAGGGGGAGACTGCTTTCCCCCTTTCCTCTGCTGCTCCCCCTGCTTGTGGTCTCCTTCTCTCTCAAATAAATAAATAAAAATCTTAAAAAATATATATTAAAAACATTTAATGTCAAGAAGCATCATCAAAACAAATCAAAATAAGATAAGCTGTCCATAACATTGGCTCTCTATGTACCAGAGCACTGAGGTCTCCACTGGCGAGGCAAGGCAGGCAGGTCCACACACCGCTGTTGGAAGAATGCACTGTACAGCCTTTCCGAGAGCACTTCAGCAATATTAATTTGAAAGCCTTAAAATTGTTAATTTCCTAATTTTTTGGACTAGTAATTCTATTTTTTAGGGCTTTCTATGAATGAAATAATCAAAGATGCAAATATTTGCATACGAGGATATTTTTTACTATGTTATTTTTTATAAAAAAAGTCAGAAGCAATCTCTATGCCCAACAATAAGATAATTTTTAAATTAAGTATATCATATTTATGTAATGGGATATCATGCAAACATCAGAATAATAGTTTTGAAAATTAATGGTTCATTAGGAGAACATGGCGTAAGTTTAGATGGAAAAGTGACAAACAACTATATTTATGGGATGATTCATATTTAAGTATATTAAGTGATTTGTAAGAAAGCTTTTGGCAAATATAACCTCTTTTTTTAAAAAATCACAATGTGAAAGAATTTGTTCTTGCCTAGACTTCCTTTTCCTCTCCTCTGCCCACCTGAATCATACCAATCCTTCAAGGATTATCTGAGGTTAAACCATCCTCCAGAAGTCACCCCCTCTTAAAGGATGTGTATGCTATTTAGATTTTTGCATGTGTGTGTGTGTGAGAGAGAGAGAGAATTTTCTTAAATTAGGTGATAAGTACCTTGAAGGAAGTACTTGTCTGAGATATTTTCTATCCCTTACTGCAAACAAATCTCCTAATTATTTTTAATTTATCATCTATATAAAGCATGCCGATTAAACTCGATGACGGGAGTTTGTTGCGTCACTCCTGGAATAGTCAGCTCTTGTGATTCTAAGGAGTAAAGACTTAACCACAAAGCAATCGTTTGTCTGAAAAATTTTAAAGATATGTACCCGTAAGAGCAAATAGGTACAAGAACATTATTTGATGTTTCCAGGAAAATAAAATGCTTCCAGTAAACCATTACCCTGCCCTCCAACTTCCCTGCAAACTAAAAATAGTAATAGTAATAATATCTAGAAGCTAGAGAATCTGTTGACTTCTTATAATCATTAAAAAGTTGATTGGGGGCACCTGGGTGGCTCAATGGGTTAAGCCGCTGCCTTCGACTCAGGTCATGATCTCAGGGTCCTGGGATTGAGCCCCCCATCGGGCTCTCTGCTCAGTGGGGAGACTGCTTCCTCCTCTCTCTCTGCCTGCCTCACTACCTACTTGTGATCTCTCTCTGTCAAATAAATAAATAAAATCTTTAAAAAAAAAGTTGATTCTCCGTAAGTTTGATTATTCTAAATTATTTTATAGATATAAAATCTCGATTTTCATGAGACGAAATAATTTAAGCATCCTTTACAATGTTGCAAAACTTCAGACAGTAATTATTAAAGTGTGTGTGACCCTTCATATTTGTACACATTCCAAGCCAATATCCCCTCTATGTTTATTTTATTGTTTTTATTTTTTTAAATGTTTTCAGGTATCTTTGGCAAAGAAGATATTTTAAGTAACCAACCCTGATTTGGAGCTAACCCACAAATGACCCTGTGGTATAGTAAATGTGTTAGGTCTTATGAGAGATGGAATGAAGTACAATTAATCCCTTAAAATCATTTTTTTACGAGATGGCCCATTCAGAGCTCAAGAATATATTTGTTAAGATATAAGCTATAAAAGCAACCAGATGTGATATATGGGCTTAGGCAACAACTGTCATCAGTGTCTTACTCAGAAAGTGGAAATAATGCCAGCTCTGAACACTTCTCCATGAGTGTTAATTACATGGTGTATACCAAGTTACCCCCCAACTTAGCTTAAAATAATATCACATAATATCTCTGTTTCTCTGCCTCAGGAATCCAAGTACAATTTAGTTGAGTGGTTCTGGTTCAAGGTGCCTCATGAGATTGTAGTCAGACTGTTGGGAGGGCTGAGTCTCATCCACAGGCTTGGCTGTGGGAAGATTTCCTTCCAAGCTCACTCACATGGTTATTGTTCCTTTCTGGCTGTTGCCCAGAGAATTTAGTTCCTCACAGTGTGGACTTCTTCCCAGATTGCCTGAGTAACTGCTGGCTCTCCCACAAGAAATAATGAGCGAGACAGAAAGAGAGAGAAAGAAGAAAGCTGCCCTAGATGGAAGGTTCAGTCTTTTATCACCTCGTCTCAGATGTGAGATGCTATCACTTCTGCTGTGTTCTGCTGGTCTCCGAGATCAATGCTAATATAGTGTTGGAAGGACCTACACAGGGCATGAATTCTAGGAGCTGGAAATCCTCAGGGGTTAGTTTGGGAGCTCGCTACCACAATGATAGAATATCATGTATCTGTTATTAACTGTGATCAAATATTAAGAGTCACCGAAATAGGCATTTTGTCACATCCCTTGACTTGCTTGGGGCCCAGGAATGCCATAAGCAGATTCAGATTCCTTTTGGCCTACCACATCATGGTCTACATTATGGGCTGCATTTAAGGTGCCCTTAAAATGACGAACTGAAGTGGATAATTAACTCATGATTCATTTTTGTAAAGCAACTGGATAAAAAAGGACAATCTCTTTTCCCTACCCTCTTTTGCTTATTCCTGTAGAGCTGAGGTCTAGATATTTGAGCTGGCGGCAGCTTCTTGCCAACACGTGGATTCCTGCATTGTAATCTGTCGGTTTTCACTCACATCGAGGTACCTGTAGAGTTTAAGTAAAAAGGATTTAGTAGGGGCTTTTCATAAATGGGCACACTCAGTTTCCCCTTTCCTAGCCAGCAGATCAGGAGTTGGTGTTTCTAGATGGGGAAACATTAGTGTCATATTTAACTGAGCCGCTGAGAGGAAAGGACACTTCACTGGAATTTGCTGTTACAGAGAAGGCACACACCGATGCAATTCAAATCACATTGTCCTTTGCCCAAGTCTTACTTTCCTAGAGATAGAGATCTGTCTACACTGCCCCCCACATCTACTTAGTTAACTATCATGAGCTCTAAGTATTTAAACAAGTTTAGTCTTAACCTAGAATTTCATAGATTGATCTGATCATGAGAGTTATTTTAAAAAGCATTAAAGATGGGGTGCCTGGGTGGCTCAGTGGTTTAAGCCTCTGCCTTCACCTCAGGTCATGATCTCAGGGTCCTGGGATCGAGCCCCACATTGGGCTCTCTGCTCAGCGGGGAGCCTGCTTCCCCCTCTCTCTCTGCCTGCCTTCTGCCTACTTGTGATCTCTCTCTGTCTATCAAATAAATAGATAACAATCTTAAAAAAAAAAGCATTAAAGATAATATAAGCAAGATCTCTATGACCAGAGTTCAAATAAAGCTCAAATGTTTTGGCAGCTTTTATTTAAGTATTTTTAAGTGTCAAAATCAAGACATAGAATAAAGAGGTTTCTAATCGAAAAGCTATTTGAAAAATCATTGTCAAATTTTTGCAAGAGCAAGAACAGCTTCAGCTTTCATAACAGGGAAGGGCTTGTAATATAAACATCTACTCAGATATGACAAGAACTATATTTTAACATTTTATTATTTGTATTATTTATATTCCTTGTTATTAAGCTCTTTTTTTGTTGTTTAATGTCAAAAGTCACCTTGGAGAGTCAGTTTACAACAAGCCCATGAGACAAAAATCACTTCCAGGGTCTTCTCTTCTAGAGTCTTTCCAGAAACCACCACAGGTTCCCTGCCTGGCTTCTCCAAGGAAGCAAATAAGCATTTCAGAATGCCTTTGCTTGATCTGCATGAAAGCCAGCAGTAGGTGCCCATAAAAAGGGGTGCATTTCTAGCAGCAAGAATGGCATTGTTTGCCTTTTACTCCCTTTTCCCTCTTCTAAAGGAAACAGGACATCCTTAAGAAATGAAAGTCTTGGGGCACCTGGGTGGCTCAGAGGGTTAAAGCCTCTGCCTTTGGCTCAGGCCATGATCCAGGGTCCCGGGATCCAGCCCTGCATTGGGCTCTCTGCTTGGCAGGGAGCCTGCTTCCCTTCCTCTCTCTCTGCCTGCCTCTCTGCCTGCTTGTGATCTTTGTCTGTCAAATAAATAAATAAAATCTTAAAAAAAAAAAAAAAAAAGGAAATGAAAGGCTCACTAGACAGGCACAGGGGCTGGAGTCAAAAGTGCTGGTTTTGTGTCCTTGTCCTCTGATGCATCACATGACACCCAACCCCTCCCCTCGCAGAAGGCAAAATTCCATAGAATTAGGGTACCCTTATCTACTTATGTTGCAAATGAAAGATTAAAACCAGTTTCCTGATGGGGAAAATATGACATCAGATGTGCAGCCAGATGACTTGGTGTGGAGTCTCATAGTGCCATTTATTAATTATGCAAATTTGGACAAGTTACTTAATTCCTTTAAACCCTAGTTTCCCTTGGGGAAAAAATAATGGGAGTAACTGTTTATCATTTAGTTATTATGTTGATCAATGTATGTGTCTACTCTTTCCCTCTCTAGATCCTGTAATGTCATGGGAGATTTGCTGAGCCCAAGAATTCTTCAAATCACACTTAAGTTCTCTGTCTACAACCATTTCCACCCTCTGGATTCGGGTGATGAGAATCTTTTCAAAAGCTACCAAGGAGGCCTCTGACACTCACACTTTGAATTATTAAGAGGTCTGAACCTGTCATTTTCTTTCTTCACTAAGTCAATGGTACTTAGCAACAGCCACTCAATTTCACAGTGTTTAGAGTTGCTACTTCCCCATATCTCTCCAGTGCCTAAGAAACTGTGCCGGTTAGTGCATCCCCTCCACCTGCATCTCACCCCTTTCTCCTCAGGTGAAAGTCTTACTAGTTGCTTGTTATGGCGTCCCAAAGACTATCAGTACATCACCTACCACTCGTGATCCAGCTGGCAAGTTAGATCTAACTACAAAATTCTATCCTTAGCATCTTCTTCTCAGATCTATTTCTAGGACAAACCATCTTAGGTAGAGTTTCTTAAAAGTGGAGCATGAGATGGAGGTTCTTATTCAAGTCACTAGAGGAGTATTCTCAGGAGAAAAGGGGTGAACAGTGCCTGACAGAGCAGGCCATAAAAGCTAATCATGAATATGGTCTCGATCAAAGATGAGCTTTAGTCTGAATCCAGGGGGAAGTTTTGGAACACACCCTGCACTAAGTAATCTCACCCTAAGATGAGGAACCAGGCTTGCATCCCTTGGTACCAGTCAATTGTTAACTGAAGTTTGTTGGGTGGGTACTGTGTAGCTTTCCAATTGAGGAAGCTCCTGTTTGGCCAGGGGTAACTCTCTAGAGAAAGGGCCAGCTGTGAGTTGTTAGCAGCAAGCACTTGTGGCAGCTTAAGTGTGGGCACACTGGCAGATGAAAAGGATCCATGCACCAATACCATCCCTACAACAGATCAGCGGGATGTCTGAGATTCCGTACTCTAGAACAGTTCTTGGGTGATGCCAATGTGACTAGGCCAAGGACCACACTCTGAGTGGTATGAAATAGATTGTTTTGTTTTCAGGTTTTTCTACCTTTCCCCCCTACATCCCTTTTACCTTTCTTTCCTTCATTTTTCTCCTTTCTAATTATGCTGAACTCCAAACCAGTTTCTGGGACTGCATTCAGAGATTTGGGTATCTCCCAAGTTTTTTGTTTTTTGTTTTTTAAAAAGAAAGGGAAGAAAAGCCTCAATTTACTACTTTTCTTTTGATACATCCAGTTACCTAAACTAGATTTTTAAGCAAGATGCTTTCTTCACATGAATAAACAGTTCTTTTTACTTTTTACATTATTTATGTCATTTTTATTTTTATTTGCATATAGCTGATACACAATATTGCCTTAGTTTCAGATGTACAACTTAGTGATTTGACAAGTTTTTGCATTATGCTGTGTTCACCACAGGTATAAATATAGTTCTTTTGGACAGGTTTATTCATTTATTCATTCATTCAAGATTTATTCACCCATTGGGAAGAGAGAGTGTGCACATGTGCATGGAAGTAGGGGGAGAGGCAGAGAGAGGGAGGGAATCTCAAGCAGCCTCCCTGCCATTCGGGGAGTCCCATCTGGGGCTCGATCTCAAGACCCATGAGATCCTGACCTGAGTGGAAATTATGAGTCTGATGCTTAACCTTAACCAACTGAGCCACGTAGGGGCCACAGGTCTTTCTAAATATTATAGTCTTGGGATCTGATTCAAGAACAAGGCAGGACTCAGCTTTTCGTGAGAAGACCAGTAATAGCAGAGCTACCTTGAAGTAGGAACCACAACCAATCTTTTGATTTCAGTGTAGCACTAAAAGAAGTATTTACAAGCCTAATTACTCTGGGGTCTCCCTACTGGATGGGGGCCCCTAAATGTGAGGTGAGCCGGTTTGGTGGAAGCCTGCAGGGCACGCGTGGTGAAAGAATTCACCTAAGGCAGAACAAAGGAGATAGAATAAAGCTTGAGCACACTGCAAGGGAGCAGCAGGCAGGACAGCAGAACAGAGGCTGGGGCAGGCTGTCGTTATAGGGGGAAGGTGAGGAAGTATGGGAACATACAAAATTTTTCTTTTTCGGTACCTGTGTCTGGGTGTAAGTAACCTATTGATCAGCTAGGGCTTAGGGATATTTTGATGTGGGCCACCCACTGGGCTTGTTCGAACTCAGCCAGTGTGTCACTGTGGGCTCTTCCGCCTGACTCAAGTTTCCATTGTTCAAGTTGATTGCCTGAAAGTGGCCTCCACAATTACTTCCAACTTAGTGGGAAATGCTGAGATCCCAAAAAGTTAAGGAATGTATTCAAGGTCGCACAAGTGACTGGCAACTTTTGGATAAGGTACATCCTCATCCTTGGGCCTCTTGTTATGCTATGCTACAATTAATTTGAAAATGGATCGCTGCACCTTGAAAACAATTTTCAAAGTAGGGCTACCAGCCATCATTTTTATATTTACACTTTATTCTTAGAGCACAGTGGAGCAGAGCATTGACATGAAAATAGAAATACTGTGTCAAAGCCAAGCTTCAGGGCTCTAGACACTCTAGAGTGGACTGAAAGGTCTTAGTTTAGGATGCCAATATTCACTTCAGAGAAAATCTCACATTATTATAGCATCATCCTCTTTACTGTAGAAAATTTTTAATAAGACCATGATACCTGCTTCAGATTGGAAAAGATGACTTTTATTGCTCTCTGCCGTATCTTAAGTATTGCCATTATTCATGGCATGGAGGTGACTGGGAAACAGAATGTATTCAGTATAGTACAAGACTATCTTTCTCTATTCACATTAAAATTGGGACATTATTACCATAATCATTAACATTATCCCCCTACTCCTCCCCCTTCTCCTCATCAAAATTAAGTCTCACTGAGGGCTCTGAACCCGGCATCTCTTGGCTTCCAAAAGTAGCTATTCATTAAATGAAAATGTGTCTGAGACTGCATGTCAGGATGAGGAAGAAGCGGTGTCTCTGGGCAGGTCTGATCTTCCACGCAGGTGACCTGTTCCTGCAGAACCGAAAAGAGACTCTGCTGGGCCAGGGTGAAGGCTGTCCTACCCTTTCACAGATGACCCCTGCTAGGCCAGGGGTGTCAAATAAAGGGCATCCCAGTTTAAGAAAGGCGTGAGAAGTTAGGAGGCAGTTCAGAGGACAGTTGCCATGAACATAAAAGAGTTTAGAAAAGAAGATGGAGGAAGGGCGCCTGGGTGGCTCAGTGGGTTAAGCTGCTGCCTTCGGCTCAGGTCATGATCTCAGGGTCCTGGGATCGAGTCCCACATCGGGCTCTCTGCTCAGCAGGAGACTGCTTCCTCCTCTCTCTCTGCCTGCCTCTCTGCCTACATGTGATCTCTGTCAAATAAATAAATAAAATCTTAAAAAAAAAAAAAAAAAGAAGATGGAGGAAGAGTAGAGGGAAGTACTGGGATTATTTAAAACTGACAAAAAGGAGCCTGGAAAAACTGTCACAGGTAGTTGATTCTCAAACATACGTTGGGATGATAATCTAGGGTGGAGCTTCTCAACCCCTTTTCCTGGCAAGACACTCCTAGGAAAGGATATACAAGGCCCACAAGGGCATCCAGGTGAGGATCTTCAAGACTACATTCTGCAGGAAGGATGGGACACTCCTGGGTCCCACCCTGCCACCAGAGGAGGGGATCAGTAGCTTACTTAGCAGCCTGCCACCTATCCCGGCCTTTGGGGAGTTTATGTTGAAACCCCAAATTCATATGATTAAACCCTAATCCTAATGTGATGGTATTAGGAGATGGGGACTTTGGGAGGTGATTAGGTCATAAGGGTGGGGCCCTCATAAATGAGTTTAGTGTCCTTAGAAAAGAGACCCCAGAAACCTCTCACCCACTTTTTCTGCCACATCAGGTTGTAGGGAGAAGAGGAACCTGCCTGTGAACCAGGAGGAAGGTGTCAACAGACACTGAATCTTCTGTGCCTTGACCTTGGAATTCCTGTCCTCCCGAACTATGAAAAATATGTGTGTGTCGTTTAAACCACCCAGTCTATGGCATTTGTTACAGGGCTGCAACTCACTGAGAAGGAGCTTGTACAACTATTAGGGTGTTGATGTACAGAACACAGTATTTTAGGTAGAGTAAGAAGACCTGGGGTCAATATTTTATGAAATACTGAAATAAAAGGAGAAAACACTTTATTCTTCAATATGAAATATACTGGATTGTTTTGTCAAAGGGTGTGTGTGTGTGTGTGTGTGTGTGTGTGTGTGTGTGTGTTAGCTGGTCCCCAAACATTTTATGCAGCTTAGCTTCACTAACTTTAGGAATACGAGTGCTGCACAGTTACCCCCAAGACCATTTGAAGGTTTAATTATTTACAGTCATTTTACATTGACTTTAGTTTTGGGATTATTGAATAATGTATTATTGAGTTTAATTGAGTCAGCCTCTCTGACGGAAGATACTAAAGGCCGAATGAAACAAAAACTGAAGCGTGCTGTGCAACATGTACGAAACTAAGTGAGTGTGAAAGAACGTTAAGGTCTCTATCTGGGTTCATGGAAGCCAAACACATTTTCTTTTAAAGGTTTTATTTATTTGACAGAGAGCACACAATCAGGGGAGCTGCAGGCAGAGGGAGTCGGGGAAGCAGGCTCCCCATGGAGCAAGGAGCCAGATGTGGAGCTTGATCCCAGAACCCTCAGATCATGACCTGAGCTGAGGGCGATCACTTAGCCGACTGAGCCACCCAGGTGTCCCAGGCAAACACATTGAATACGAAAGCTGGATCTGAGGACCTAAGTGATCCTGAGTGTAAATGTCAGGGTACAAGCAAAAACTCCAGGTAGCCTTGCAGACTTTCAAGGCATAGACCTGGTAAGACCAAAGCCAAGTTCTCAAACAGTGAAGAGGGACCCAGGCAATATATGAATTATACATGGAACGACAGAAAATTTCATAAGTTTCATAAGTGATGAAAAGGAGTAGGAAAATAGGATGGCAGACCTGAAGGACCAGGAGGAGGGAGGGGTCTTCTGAGCTAGTAGGTGGGGAGGGGCTCTGGACACACCTTGTTCAACTGTCCTCTCCCTCACCCTCAGAAACTCTTTGTGACAGTGCTCTGTGATGTAAGCCTGGGGAGGATATATATTCAGCGTGTGCACAGTATAGGCTGTCTTGCGATTCAGATGATGGAGTTCAAACACTGGAATGTTCTCTCACTTCTGAATAGCGATACTAAACCATGTCTGAGCTTTGCCTCAACATGCTTGGGCATTGATGCCAACCTTACCTTCTTTTGTGGTTTGGGATTGCTCCTTCTGTTCCTGTGCTACCTGGTGGGGATTCCATTTCCAACGTGGAAAACCAAAACCACCCAAAAGGTAAGAAAACCTTGGGGAGGGGGGGAACGCAACATAGATTATTACGGTTTCCATTTCTAATCCCAAATTTTACTCCTTTTTTTTTTTTTTTTTTTTTAGATTTTATTTAAGACAAAGGAAGAGAGCACAAGTGGGGTAGAGGGGCAGAGGGAGAGCGAAACAGGGAGTGCAATGTGGGGCTAGATCCCAAGACCCTGGAATCCTGACCTGAGCCCAAGGCAGACACTTAACCAACTGAGCCATCCAGGATCCCTAATCCCGGGTTTTAAAAGGAGTTTGGTAGAGTGGGAGAAACACCTAAAATGGGAAGTCTTAAGAGAACAGACATTCACTCCTCTAGGAAAAGAGGCCTGGCAGGGGTAAGTGTTAAGAAAGGACTACGGTTTCTACTTGAAACTACAGTCTATCTGGGTATGGTGGTGGTTCTTGGATAAAATCCCAAACTCAGGGATTCTGTAGTCCTGGATTGGGTTATTTTGAGAGGATGGGGTCTGTGTAAGAGAACAAAGTTTCCCAGCACTCGACCATATCGAGTCACATTCCCATGTCCAGCATCACTCGATCAAGGCTTCCTTCATGCTGAGCTGATCAGGAGAACACTGCTAAGCCTCTGAGAAGACAGTGAGGTCGGAGCTATGACCTAGGATACAGGGTCCTACCTGAGGCAGCACAGGTCTGACTGTTGGGCTTCCTTTTCTATGTCCTCATTGAACAAAGGACTTCTGATTGGGAATACCAAGTGTGGACCTCCTAGACAAAGTCATCCCCTGGGTTTTCCAAAGAGTAAATATTGACAACATTTTATCACCTTTAAAACTGAAAAAAGCAAGGAACACAAAGTTCTACTAAAGTCCTAGAATTCTTGCATAAAGGATGTTTCCACTTCTGAGAGAAGAGAAAGACATGGGTCCAACCCCCCTCATTCTTTCCATTTTTCTTCTAGCGTCAGGGCAGAGCCAAGAGGAGGAGGAAAGGTGGGACTCTGGAAGGTAAGGTTCTGCCTATTCCACCTGAGCTCTCTCCAAGGCTGATCCTTGCTGTCCTCTCCATGAGGGCCCAGTCCATGAACTCTGAGGATGCGAGCTGCTAGATACATTCCCTCAGAGGAGAGGCTCATGGAAATGCAGCCAGAGTGCAAAACCCTTCTCAGATCCCTGCTCTGACCATTATTGAGCATGAAGCAGTGATGGATCTGGACAAGGAGTGCTTCCCACTAGGTGGCCGTGTGAGATGACAAGAGTCAGAACTTCGTCTCCTGACATTGTGAAAGCTCTCTGACATCATGGACCTTCAGGAGTCTTCCCTGACCTCTCTGCTTCACAGAGGTGGTCTGATCATCACATGGATAATTTACATGAAAGTACTTTATACAGGAAGCTAGATTACTAACCAGCTTCACATCATTGGCCATTTGCCCTCATCTATTGATTGTTGGGGCTTTCAGAGTCCAACATCCCAAGGCTGTCCTATAGGGGGACTCCTGGATTAATACCTCTGTTTCTGCTTTCACTATATAA
This sequence comes from Neogale vison, assembly GCF_020171115.1. Lineage (NCBI taxonomy): Eukaryota > Metazoa > Chordata > Mammalia > Carnivora > Mustelidae > Neogale > Neogale vison. The sequence continues at coordinate 77,930,225 of NC_058099.1, read as the reverse complement.
CTCAGTCTCCTGTTTCCCCAGATGGCAGATGGTACCAACGGGAAGTGGAGGAGACCCGGAAGCTGATCTCTATTTTAAGAAGGTGACCAGTTTTTCCCCTTGATCCTATTGCCTCTTAGAGCAGGTTTTATGCAATTGCAGGATTCACTGCAGTCTGTCATAGCCATGGGGTGGGGGTAGCCATAGGAACAGATATTGGGGTGAAGGCTGCTGAGTACACTGTCAGGTCATAACAGTGGGGCATTGTGAAGGGATAGCAGGCTTCAGGTGGCCCCTCCCTTGTCAGGTCTGCTGGCCGCCTCCCCTTGTTCTGGTCCTGGCTGCAGTTTTGTACCTCCTGTCTCCTGCAGCCCCCTCGGCCGGCATCATGATACCATCCACTTTCGTCAACTGTTATGTCCAGACCCCTCCTGTGAGGTATGTAATAGCACAACTGCTGAGATCAATCGGCTGCTGTTCCTGCAGACTCTGGAAGATTCTACTTCCTTGGCTTCCACAGCTCCTGTGACTTCTTCATCGTTCACTCTCTCCACTGACTTCTCAGCAGTCCCTCCAGGAGAGCTAATACCAGCTTCGCTGCCTGAGTCTTCCCCACCACCTGCCTCCATCTTCTCACCTAACCCAGTGATCCCTGTGGCTAATTTCTTTCCACCCTCACCACCGGGTGATTCTTTGCCACCAGAGCCCTTTCCTCCCTTGGATTCCAAATTCCCAATAGACCATTTCCCAGCCCAGCCCCCTGCCTTTCCACCTCCTGTCCCACCCCATCATGCCCATTCAGTGGACCGTAGCGTCCAAACAGAGACAGTGTCTCTAAATACCCTTTCCCAAGATGTCAGCCCCTTACCGGAGTTGTCCCAGAGGGTGAATCCTACTGAGACCTTTGCTCGTCATCACGCACCACCAAACCAGTCTGCATCACCACCGCCAGACTGCAATTTAAGTGTGACGCGATCTAAACCAATTTCCAAATTAAGGAAGGGTGTTCAAGAGAGCTCACCCCCACAGAGCTCTGGTAGGTTGTCTACTTGTATCACAGCAAGCAGAGGCATGGACCCCTCCAGCTTGTCAATTTTAGACCTCCCTCCGTGGCAAACTCATGCCAAAGGCTTCTTCCCTTCAACCCTGGCTCCACGTGATTTCCATCAAGCCCTCCCTTCTTCGGAGGCTTCTTCCAGGGGAGACCCTGTAGCCAACCTTGTCGAGCCTGGTAACCTCTCACTTCTCAGCCCTGATGCCCTGGCACTTCTAGAGAAACAAGTGCAAAACAGGAGTGACTTTCTCAGGGGCAAGGAAACAAGGCGATCTTTCCCAAACCGAACTGATGCTTTCTGGAGCAGCAAAGGCCAGTCCAAGGAGCTGCCAATGCAGCAGCAGCGCCCATATCCTACCACCTTGGAAAAGGGCCATTTACAGCAAACCCCCATCCAGTTCTTTTGGGGTCTCCAAACTCCGCAACGTGAGTCCTTCTTCCCTGCTGCTGATGCCTCAGATAACATCTCGAATGCCTCCCCAGAGCAGGAGTCCCCAGGAGTTCCCCATCCACTTCCTCCATCCTTGCCTGAGAACCCGCCTCAACTCCTGCCTCAAACCCAGCCCCTACCTATCTCTCATGTCCAGCCCCAGGCCCACCTTCAATCCCCACTCCCAATCCGGCCATCTGGTCCTCTAGCCGACATCAGCATCTGTGGAGTGTGTTTTCACAGACCTCACAATGAATCCGACAGTCTCACGTCAAGAGAAATTCAACGCCTGGAATGGAACGTGTTGCAGAAGGTACAGAAACGTGTGTGGGGTTTACCCACTATAGTCCAAAGATCCCAGGAGGACTATGGTTCTTCTGCGTCTAACCCTTGTTTCAGCCACAAGGCCACCAAGGCCCCAGTTGTAAGCTCTGTCACTCCTGGGCAGTTTCCTCTGAATGAAGAGCTTCGGAGAAAACTAGAGCATCACCTTTATAAGAGGCTCATCCTACACCAGAGGGGCCTGCCCCGCAGGATCTATGACTCTGTAGCACTGACTCTTCCACAGCTACCTGAGTCTCAGCGCCATGGTGGACGCTCGGGGATCTCTAACAGTCCGATCAGGAGGAGTATGACCAAAAGTGTCTATGTGGAGCTTCCCGAATTTATTCTACAGGACAGTTCCTGCAAAGATGACCTGGAGAAGGATCAGGGACACAACCCAGAGAATAATATGGGGTATGGTTCTGAACAAAAACAGAGGAGCCAATCCGTCAAAAGCTCCATGGTATCTGTGGATACTACGGGACAGAGACAGCTTGAAAATGCCGTGAAGACTGTGCATAATTCATGGCTCTCCGTGGAGCAGACACCACTTGTTTCTGAGAAATCCCAGAATGAAACAAAACAGGAAAGTTTGCCACCATCACAGGGTGAGGACGACTCCCTGAATACTTTCCAGGAGCTTCCCCTTGTTACACCTACGGCAGCACAGACGCTGGAAGACCACATTAAAAGGCTTAATAAGAGGGTGACTTGGGGCCTTCCCCCTAGGGTCCTTGAATCCATTCAGTGCTTTAAATCAAAAGAGTCCACATACTCCGTTGCAAGCTTGAAATCTCTCCGTGGACACAAAGCAGGAACAGCCAATTCAGCCCCCATCCCCGATCATCCTCTCCCTGCCACCTCAACTGTGGGCAGGGAGGAACAAAGAATTCTCAGGCCACCAGCCACTAATATCACCCATCAGACTCCTACATCTGTCAAACGTGACTCCATAGGCAACAGATGGCCCCCAAGGCCACCTAGAAGGCAAGGTGCGTTCAGACGGCCCCAAAAACTGCCTATAAGGCAAGGTGTGCTCAGATGGGAGCCAAAGGTCAAAAGTGCAAATGCTGATGCCGGAAGAGGACAGGAACAAGGCATAAAGGGGAAGAATACAGAACCTGGTGGTATGCCCACAGAGTAAATATTTCTCTAGTAACATGTTGTCTGTTCTGTGTACTGTCTTGGGAGCAAGGGTTTTGGGCAAATCAGTTCAGCCGTTACTGATTGCTTCCTTCGGCTTCTAAAAGGTGACCAATCTCCTGGACCTCTTGGGAAATATGTATCATGTGCCCCCAAAAACCCCAGAAGCCCATTCTCCCTCTGACGGGATCTCTCTCCTGTCCCATGGCTTAGCCTTCCTGAAAATATACAGTAGCTCACACCTCTCCCCTCACTGAATGTTTTACACCCTTTACAGTAAGTCTTCTATATCGGAGGAGAATCAAAGACAGGTATAGTTTTCAGAAAATACTGATTAAGACACTGTTGTTTCTTCACTGTTATTGTGTTAGCTTAATCATGACTTAGAAGTCAGTGATCAGAGGATCCCACAGGTGGATGAACTCTGAATGGGAGTGTTTTGGGGGGGATGGGGTGTTGTTCTTGGGCTGGTTGGGGGTAGCGTCAAAGAATATCCTAGATGCTGCTGATGAATCTGTCCTTTAAGTCACGTTACACTTGACATTGAGCTTTCCTACTGGAAGTGCTTCCCCTCCCTGGGTGTTTCTTCAGGCTGTTGGACTGAGGATGTTTTTTGCAGAACAAAAGCATCACTTAGCTGTTAGTGATAGGAATGTTGACAAGGCAGCTACCACCTTCCAGGATAAGGCACCTTTGATGAAATGAGAAGGTGAAAGAGGGACCTTGCTGGTAGAACAACAGTTTATGTCTGATCATCCCCTTCTCAGGACCCTGTCCCGCTCCCCTCCTTTCTCAGTCTGATCCAGGCACCACCACTTGAGGCAGACTGGAGCCTTGCATAGCCTACCGATGCCTTATACCAAAAAGGCATGGTTCTGTTCCTTGAGTATGCAAGCAATACCTGCAGGCTGTCAGGCATGGCATCCCCTTTGGGGGAAGGTGATCTTGGTGCCTGCCTTCCATCCACACTCGATGACAATATATAAGATACGGCCTTTACTATGGCTAGCATGGCGGTATGCCACCTTCAGTATTCACGGCCTTAGTGGAGCCATGGTAGCTCTTCCCCAGAACACGTGCAACTTATGAACCAGAGGTGAATTCTAGACTGTGCACCAGGATACAGATGTTTGGGGGCTTATCATCGAACTCCATGGAATGCTTTTTTTTTGGGGGGGAGGCCCATGATGGCACACATTCCCACACTTAAAACAGGGCTCTGTAGGGAGGGCAACTCCACCTTCAGACTGGGACTCAAATGGGGTGAATGTGCTAGAGAACACCTGAGGTAGTCTTCTGGACAGTCTCAGGACTGCTCAGTGCTAAAACAAAAAAACAGTTGTCTGAGGGTTTTGAAGGGACGGCGTGGGAGGTTGGGGGGACCAGGTGGTGGGTATTAGAGAGGGCATGGATTGCATGAAGCACTGGGTGTGGTGCAAAAATAATGAATACTGTTATACTGAAAATAAGTAAAAAGTAAATAAATTTAAAAAAAAAAACAGTTGTCCATGACCTCTCTCACTACCACACTTGTAGCTTCTTGTCCAGGTTATCATGGACCCTACACTATCTGAATGTTGGGGTCACAGAAAGAATGCAGATTTGATGCGGTGGAGGCCCTGAGGGGACAATAGGTGGGATGGGGCCCCGGCCAGGAACCTGAACCCTGAACCCTGGCCCCAGCCAGGGAACCTGAGGAGGGGGTACAGGAGGCTCTAATACCTATGCGGACAGACCAGCCAGTCTGTCCGCATCTAATTTTAGAGTCCATTATGGCCAATCTAGTGCACTTCGTGCCACCCTGTAGAGCTTATTACCGGGAATACTTCTGGCGTCAGAATCCTATAGTTTGACATTCTGTCCCTCTGCCTCATGCCCCTGTCCTTCCAGTTTGTATGTCCCTGTTAATTTTTCTACTCCACCTCATCCACTTTCCACTTCTTGCCTATCCAGCAAGGCCTTGTTCTTCCTTTCCTCACTGATGGATTATCAGGTAACCAACATGTAAAAAGCACCAGTCCAGCATAGGAAAGAGTCCCTGGTACTGGAACAGCGTTGTCTGGTGACATGTGGTAGCTGCAGTTGTGGTGAGCACAGCACAGCATAGAGTTGCATACCTGACACTAATGTGATACTGCATCAGCCATTCTTCAGGTAAAAAACAAAACAAAACAGAACAGGCTCTAGTATAAATGGACGACCCCATCTAATCCCCTTCGGTCCTTCCTGCCTGGCAAAATCTTGTCTCTCTGCCTTTTTAGAAATGCCTTTCTGTATGTAATTGGTTATTGTTGGATTAAATCTCCCATGTCAAAACTGAGTCTAATCACAACTGAGTCTACTGATGCCACATGAAATTCAGTCCCAGCACTACCTGGAAATCATTCATTCACTCCACAAATACTTACCCAAGACTTACTAACTTGAACAAAATAAATGGAGTTAGGTCACTATTTCCTTAGTACAGTCTCTCCTCAGTGTACCCAGATCTGATTTTATTTCAAATTTTATTTGACAGAGAGCAGGAGCACAATCAGAGGGAGTGACAGAGGTAGAGGGAGAAGCAGGCTTCCTACCAAGCAGGGAGCAGGACTCACTCCCAGGGCACCAGGGTCATCACCTGAACCAAAGGCAGATTCTTAACCAACTGAGACACCCAGGTGGCCCTCAGATCTATTTCAAATTTTCTTTACTTTCCTCAAACTTAGGCCATCTTCATTTGCCCAGCAGATGTGCTGGACCACAGTTCACAGAGGAGCAAGAAAGCAGTGATCGAGCCTCTCACAAAACAAAACAAAACAAACCCAAATCCTTCCCAAAAAACCTCCCCATTCTTCTTTTTCCTCTTCCTTCCCAATCTCAAAGGAAATATACTTTCTGAAATGTCTTTATTGAGAGTGAGCTAACTTCTAGTCTTGATGGACTGATCCACCCTTGCCAGGTCTCCTCCTGACCCCTCCTCCCTCTCCTTATGAGGCACCCAACATTTTTTTTTTATGGTTTTACTACATCTTTTTTTTTTAATGGTTTTTACTACAGAAACATGTCCAAGAGCACATATAACAATATAACTTCGCACATATCTGCCACCCAACTTACACTGTTATCATTGGGCATGTGTGATACACTGTGATTAAAGTGCAAAAGCCCCTTTAAAACACCTTGCCATCCACCTCTGAGACATATGCTATGCATCCGTGTCAAAGCCCTCACATTTCTTTGATATTTATCGCCTGTGCTACACACTTTTCACAACAGGTGTATGCAGCACTGGTGTTAGAGGCTTTGGCAATCAGTTCGGCTCTGCCTTATAGTCAACGCTGAGGAGCCATCTGCGTGAATTCCTCAACCCCACAGAAGAAGTAATCTTATGGAGTAAATTCAGGGCAGAATTTCACTGTCCCTTAATCACTCGGTAACTGTAATATTCCAAAAGCATAGAAGAACATCGTCTATGTTTTTGAAGGCTTGACATTGTGTGCTTTCAAATATTTAGAAGAAAAATTTGTCATGTTACTTTTCAAATAAACTACTGTGTTTCCCCTATAATGGAGTAGATAAAATACTCCCCTCTTTCCCAAAATGCCATTAAAAGTAAAAAATTAGGTGAAAACTGCTCAATATCATTAACCATCAGGAAAATGCAAATCAAAATCAATATTTACCAAAACTTCACAGCTACAACGATGGCTAAAATCAAAAAGAATACAAATGTTGGTGGGAATGTGGAGAAATTAGAACCCCCATGCAATGTTGGTGGGAATGAAAAACGGTGCAGCTAATTTGGAAACAGTGTGGCAGTTGATCAAAAAGTTCAACATAGAGTTAATGTAAGACCCAGCACTTCCACTTCTTGGTATATACTCTCGAGAAATGAAAACATAGGTCCACACAAAAACTTGTAAACAAATGTTCATAGCTATCTTATTAAAAGGTCAAAAGTTGGAAACAATTCAAACATCTGTCAACTGAGAAATGGGTAAGTAAAATATAACGTATCCCTATGACATAATATTTTTTGGAATAAAAAAGACCAATCCATGCCACTACAGGGATGAACCTTGAAAACATATTAAATGAAAGAAGCCAGTCACTAATAACCACATATGTCTCCATTCACATGAAATATCCAGAATAGGGAAATGTAGAAGCAGAAAGTAGTTCATCTTAGAGCTGGAGGGAGGAGGGGAGAGGAGAATAATAGCAAAAGGTTGCAGATTTGTTTCTCATGACAACATTTTAAAATTGACTGTGGTGATGCTTATACTGAAAATCAAGGAATCATACATGTTAAATGGATGAATTTTATGGTATGTGAGCTGTATTTCAATAAAGCTAAAGGATTTAAAAATAAATGATTTAAAAATCCTTTAATAATCCTTTAATAAAGGATTTAAAAATAAATGCTTAATGATGACAAGAAGAGGAGCATAAAGGCCAAAAGTTGTCAACACATTTTTTGGAAGATGGAAATCCGGTGGAGGACTGGTAACTGACTAGCAGAGCAAAGTACTGGCAAATCAATTCACACCGCAAAACTCAGGAGAGGAGCAACCTGGTGGCACTAGAGAAAAAGGAAATTAGGTGTTCCATGTTAGTAAGCAATGTTGATGTTGAATTTTTGTTCTTTGTTTTTTGTTTTATACTGCATATAATTTCTAAAAAAATTTTTTTGAGTGGGGGTGCTCTTTTCCAATTTTGGAAAACCTTGTTGAAATGTTAGCATGTTTCAAATGTGCAGAGAAGATCCCACATTTCTTGAATTGGACAGAACTTGAGACAACTGTTTTAAAGTTGGCATTGCACACATCTGGGGCTGGGGTATGGTGGAGGCAGTAGCTTCTGGAATCAAAGCCAGAAATCTCAAAGGTTGGGTTAAATTAATTTTTTAAATGTATTTGAAAATAAAGTTGTGGAAAAGTTGCATAGATGGAAAAGTCATGGATGATAAAGCCATATACACTTTATACAGATGTACCTATTAAGACTTTGACCTGTTTACAATCTCTCTCTCCTTTTCTCCTTCCCCTTCTCTACATATAGGAAGACAGATATATGCATATGAAAATGATGCATACATTCTTGAATACTTGAGAATACATTTCATGCATCACACACATTCTCCCTGAATATTTCATAGTGTATTTCTTATGAAAAAGAATATTCTCTGAGAGCACATTTATCTCCTTTGGTAAATTTCATGTTGATGTAAAACTTAACTATTCTCCCACTCAAATTCCATTTTTATCAATTTATCAAGTAATGTCCTGTGTGTGTGTGTGTGTGTGTGTGTGTGTGTGTAAACCTCCTTACAGGATTTAGGCTAGAATCACATACTACATCCAGTTGCTGTGTATCTTTAGTTTTCTTTAATTGGGATCAGTTTCTCAGCCTCTTTTAGAACAAGGGCAGGTTTGAAAAATCAATTCAATGTGCCATATTTATAACCCCTTCTTACCTGGAAATTTTTTTGCGTGGAGCTTATCTTGCTCAGACTTTAAAGGATGTTTTTATAGTTGTGAGTCCTGGGGGCCTATTTAAAAACAATTCCAGACATTCAAAGAATTTCAAAGAAATTCAAAGATATGTGGAGGGATTTTTCTTAACAGACATATGTCCTGTAGTCAAGGGAGGATATGTGAAGTGGGGCGAGTTAGAAGTGTACTTTCCTTTGGGAAGCTGTGGATGAAGGTTACAAGAGGGAAAGAAGGCTGTCATTACGGGCAAACCCTCCTCATATGGGAGGGAAAGGATTGGGTGTCTAGGGCCAAGACTGATTCATTTTAGTCAAGTAAGAAAATGATACAGGGCTTAATTTCAACAGTTTATAATGTAAATAATGAAGCCATAAGGGTTCCAACTATTAAATGACTAGGTAGCATGGGGAGAAGAAATAAATACATATAACCATCCACAAAAATGACATTATCATTTAACATTGGTAGAGATGACAATAAGGTATTTTGGTGAAAAGGTAGAAGCTATGTGGGAAAAACAGTTTTCATGGAAGAAATAAACATAGGTGTCATTCAAAAAACCAAAAGGTATTGCTTGGTATAGTTACAGTTGTGCTCATTAGACATTAAGCTAGAGGAGCCCACCTCCTAAATCAAGAGAGTTTGGTCTGCTGTGATGCATTACCCTTGCTCTGTAAAATAAAGGAACCTTTAAAAATGTTGGGGGGAGAAGAAGGGGGACTTGACAGAGAGGGAAGAGGGAGCTGCAGGGACAGACACAATACATGTGGAAGAGAACCTGTAGGGCATGAATAGCCTAAGAGGGATTTGGGGAAATGAAAGAATTACTAAAAGTTTTTAAGTTTGCCTCAGTTCCATGGGTGTGTCGTGCCCTTGTCTCCCTCTTTGTCATGCTTTCTCTTCCTTGGTACAGGCTATTCTGCTTTCTCGTGCTTTTTAGTGAACTTTTTAATACTTTTTGGTATTCAGTACTTTTGGATACTTTTGAGGCGCTATGGGGGTGGGGTTGCTGCTGAGTCTATTTCTGACTTCATAGAGGGAAAAATGCATGAGGAAGAGCTGCAGCTCTGAGTAGATCTTAAGGGTGTAAATTCCAGGGTAGACCAAACCTTCAGAGACGAATTGAGGTCCAAAGTGAGATCACCAATTAGAGAGAAGGGTCTCAGGTAATATCAGGGAAATGGGACTGAGAACATTTCACTAAGGTAAATATATGATATGTGACTAGGTGGAGCAGGAAGGTAGGCTGGAGGCATCTACCAGGCCAGCAAGGATGGACACATCTGCTGGGCTGGAGAGTGGAGGAACGGTTGCATGTGAGTTTCTCTCTCCTGTGTTGTCCCCTCCCCAGCACTCAGGAAACTTTGGTGTCTGTACTAAAGCCCTGTGATGTGGGCCTGGAACTCTAGTCTAGCACATGGATTCTCCATGCCCAGCTACCTGAGGCAGGAGTGCACTTGCAATGATGTGAACCATCTTTGTCTGAGAAGCCTTACTACACCATGAACTCCAATTACACTTGCTCAGTCTTCCCATCCTTGCCTTCCTGGGTTGGGTGGGGCTCCTTCTGGTGCTGTGCTACCAAAAGAGGAAACCGTGTTTACCAGTACTTTGGAAACAGAGATGTCAATCAGGTAATTAAAGTCCCTCAGAGATACTAAATCTTTCTTTTCAAATAGAAGAATTCAAAACAACTTCCAAATGATGCTTTTGCTGAATCTACAAATTTTAAGTAGTTTATTTTATATTTTATTTCTATTTTTTATTTCTTATTTTATTTATTTTATTTTATTCTATTATTTTATTTATTATTTTGAGTCTCTATGCTCAGTGTAGAGCCCAAGACAGGGCTTGAACTCATGACCCTGAAATCAAGACCTGAACCGAGACCAAGAACCAGATGCATACTGATTGAGCCACCTAAGTGCCCCTTCAGTTGTATTTTAATTTTCATTTGGTTTAAAATATTTCTTTCCTTTGGAGTCTCCTTTCTTCGCCTGTGTATTAGTTGTGTGTCATTTAGTCTAATCTAAACATGTTGGGATTTCCAGTTATCTTTCTGTAGTTGATTTCTAGTTTAAATCTACTAGAGTCTGAAAACATACTTTGTGTGATTTCTATTTTATATTTGTTAAGGTATGTTTTATGGCCCTCAATATAGTCCATCTTAGCAAACGTTCCATGTGAGCTTGAGAAGTATGTGTGTTCTGTGGTTGGATGAGGTATTCTATAAATGTCAATTAGAGCAAGTTGATTGATGATGTTTGTTTGGGGCAACTATATCTTTACTCGTTTTCTGCCTCCTGAATCTGCCCATTTCTGAGAAGGGCTGTTGAAATCTTCAACAATAACAGTGGATTCATCCATTTTTTCTTGCAATTATACCAGTTTTTTTGCCTCACATGTTTTGACACTATGTTCTTACATGTGTACCTGTTAAGGAGTGTTCTGTCTTCTTGGAGAATTGACCTCTTTGTTGTTATGCAATGCTCTTCTTTACCGCTGATAGTGTTCCATGTTGTGAAGTTTACTTTGTCCAAAATAATAGAATTATTCCTATTTTCTTTTCATTAGTGTTAGCATGGTACATTTTTCTTTGTCTCTTTCTTTTTAATCTATCTGTATCATTATATTTAAATTGACTATTTTATAGACAACATATAATTAGGTCTTGTTTTTTTTTTAATGTGCTCTGACAGTCTCCTCTTTTAATTGGTGAATTTAGACTACTTCCATTTAGTGATTTTATTTATTTATTTTTTAAGATATTTATTTATTTATTTGACCAAGAGAGGGAGCACAAGTAGGCAGAGCAGCAGATAGATGGAGAGGGAGAAGCAAGCTCTCCACTGAGCCAGGAGCCCCATGCAGGGCTGAGTCCCAGGACCTCTGAATCAGGACATTTGCAGAAGGCAGCCACTTAGCCCACTGAAACATCCAGGTGCCCCAAGTGATTTTTAAATATAGTAGGATTAATATCTCTACCTTGTCCATACTGTTTGCTATTCATTATACCTATTCTTCACCTTTCCGGTATGAAAAAGCATTATATATAATTCTTTTTTTCTCACTTTTGTTAGTCAATCAATTAGTCTCTGTTTAAAAATATTTTAGTGGTTGTCCTAGAGTTTGTAATGTATATTTACAACTTCTCTAAATCCACTTTCATATAATATTATATCACTTCATAGATAGTGCAGGAGTGTCCAATTCCTCCTGTCCCTTGTACCACTGATGCCATTCATTTCACTTATCCATGTACTATAATCACCCAACACACTATCATTGTTATTATTAGGTCAATTGAGAATAAGATGAATGAAAGTTTTATTTGATCCTCATTCATTCCTTCTCTTCCTTTCCTTTATGTAGATCTGAGTTACTTTCTTCCTCGACAAAGAACTTCTTTTAACATTTATGGAAGGCAGATCTGTTGCTGATGAATTCCCTGTTTTTATTTGTCTAAGTTTTTATTTCTCTTTTACTTTTGCAGGATAATATCACTAGATATAAAATTTTGGATTCGTGGTTTTTTTTCTTTCAACACTAACATTTCACTCCAATCTCTTACTTTCATGGTTTATGATAATAGATCATAATTCTTATGTTTTCTCCCTCTAGAGGTAGGGTTTTTATTTACCTCTGGATTATTTAAAATCTTATATTTTGTTTTCATACAGTTTGAATATGATATGTTCAGGTATAGACATTTTTAATATTTCCCTGCTTGGTGTACTCTGAACCTCTACAATGCTTTGCTAACCTGTCATTATCTTGGAAAATCCTTGGTCATTATTACTTCAAACATTTTTTCTGTTCTTTCTTCTTCTGGTATTCCAATTACATATCTATTATACAGTTTGAAACACAGTTCTTGGATATTCTAGATTTTAGCATTAAGAAAATTCTTTCCCTCTTCATATTTCAGTTTAGAAAGTTTCTACTGACATTTATGCAGACTCACATATTCTCTCCTTGACTTTATGCAACCTACAGAGGAGTTAATCAAAGGCATTCTTCATTTGTCATACTGCTTTTGTTTTCTAACATTTCCTTTTGATTCTTTCACAGAATTTCCCTTTCTCAGTTTACATGCATCATCTGCTTTCAAATATTGTCTACCTTTTCAAGTAGAGCCCTTAACATAATAATCATGGTTATTTTAGCTTCTACGTATGAGAATTCTGAAATGTATCATATCTGAATGTACATCTGATGTTTAGTTTGTCTTATCAGTTTGCTTTTCCCTGCCTTTTAGCATGCCTTGTAATTTTTCTTTGAAAGCTAAACATGATGTATTGGGTAATGGGAACTAAAATAAAGAGACCTTTAATATGAAGTCTTACGTTAATCTGGTTAGGTGTTAGGGTGTCTTTAATATTTACTGTAGCTGTACATATCAGAGGCTACAGTTTCCTCTAATGTCCTTGTTTTTGTCTCCCCTAGTGTCTTTAGGTTTCCCTAAATCTCCCTAAATAAAACCTACACCGTGCAGCTCTTTTTAGCTATGATCCTGTTCCTACCAGAGCTGTCAATATTGTAGTAAGGTGTCAGGGGAGGGGAGATGATTAATCATTCGTCTTTTAATGGTCTTATGTTCCTGGATTGTGATGTTCACTAATATTTCAGAGATTTTTGTTTTGTTTCCTAACACTCTATAGATGAGAGAGGAAAGCTAGAGGTGGCTTCTGTAGTTGGGTAATTTACCTTCTCCCATGGGGCATAAAGCTCTGGTAGGCTTTTCCCTGCTGAGTAGGCCTCTGTTATGGAAAACACTCTGGGAATAATTCACAATGTTTTCAAAATGGATTACCTTTCTCCTTTCTCTCAGACTGCTCTTCCCTGCCAGAAACAAGAGCTTTTTTTTTTTTCTTTGTAGTTTACTATGAGAACAAGGTGGGGTTCCTGGTAATATAACCCATAAATAAATGGGAGGCCCCATTGGTTGTGACCCTGGGAGTTTCTCACTCTCAAACTAGCCCATATGCATCCTCTAGCAAATTGTCAAAGTGTCTGTTTAAGTTTCGTATCAGGAGAGCACTGTTGAGCCTCCAGTGCCTTCTGCTTCAAGTAAGTGAATCTTAGGTATGATTTTCTGCACTGACACTCTCAGGAGATTTGAGATAGTGGTTTGCCACTGCGGTTCCAAGAAATGTCATTGATTTTTAGTCTGTTCAGCATTTTACGTCTTTCATGGACTGAAGCGATGACTCCCAAGCTTTTAAAACGTTAGATCTGGAGCCAGAAGTTGCCCTTCAGAGAATGACTCTTTATTTTCCTGTTCCTCTTCCCACATTTCTAAATGAGTTTGGTAGGGTCAGAGAAACACCTAAAATGGGAAGTCTAAGCAAAGAATAGACATTAACTCCTCTAGGAAAGGAGATCTGACAGGGTGAAGGATTAAGAAAGTACTAATGTTTCCACTTGAAACACATAGTCTATTTGTGTATGGTGGTGGCTCTTAGATAAAATCCCAAACACAATGATTCTGCAGTTCTAGATTGGGTTATTTGGAGAGTATGAGGTCTGTGTAAGAAAACAAATTTTCCCAAGTCTTGATCATGAGTCACATTCCCATGTCAAGCATCATTCAATCAAGCCTGTCTTCACGTTGGGCTGATGAGAAAAACAGTGCTGAGCCTCTGAGAAGAGACTGGGGTCTGAGTTATAGCCTAGGATACAGGGTCTACCTAAGGGAGCACAGATGTGACTGTTGGGCTTCAGTGTGTATGTCCTCATTGAGCAAAGAACTTCTGGTGAGAATATCAAGTGTGGACATCCCAGACAAAATCCTCCTTTGTTTTTCAAAGTAAATATTAAAAATATTTTATCACCTTAAAAGTTGAGAAAAGCAAGGAACACAAAGTTCTATAAATAACAATATAGTCCTGGTGTTCTTGGATCAAGAATGTCTCCATTTCTGAGAAAAGAGTGAAAGATGAGTCCCCACCCCTCATTCTTTCCTTTTCATTCTAGCATCAGGGAAGAGCCAAGAGGAGGAAATGTGGGACTCTGAAAGGTAAGGTTCTCCCTATTCCACCTGAGCTCTCCAAGGCTGACCCTTCCTGTCCATTCTATGAGGTCTCAGGTCCATGATCTCTGAGGATGCCAATTGCTAGATACATTCCCTATCAGAAAACAGAGCCCTCAGAAGAGAGGCTCGTGGAAACACAGAATGCAAAACCCCTCTCAGATTCCCTGCTCTGACCATGATGGAGCAGGAAGCAGAGCTGGATCTGAGCAATGGGTGCTGTGCAATAGGAGGCCATATAAGACACTAAGAGTCAGAATTTCTGAAGTTCTGAGACTTTCTGAAAGACCTGTGACATCATGGATACTCAACTTCCTCTTTAAGGTAACATTGACCTATGTTCCACATAAGGTGGTTTCCAGTATCACATGGGATAGATAATACATACAAAAGCCCATTGTGAATGATCAAATAATTTAAGTCTTATTATTATCATTGATCATGTGACCTAGTATCCTAATTCTTGGAGCTTTCCAAGTCCAATCTACCAAGGATATCTTTAAAGGACACTCTATTCAGCCTCTTATAAGATCTCTTGCTTCTTCTTCATCACTCTCCGTTCATCATTCATCGTTCTCTTCCAGGGTAAAGAACTTGTCAGAAGTAGGGGAGGCAAGAAAGGTGCTTTCTATTCTGTAAAGGTGAGTAAACATTACCTTCTTTCCTGTACCACTCTTTTAAGCAGAGACTATGTATTTCTAGGGCCTCAGGGAAGCCTGGAATTGACATGGGAAGGAACATTTTCAGAGTTAGAGTTTGAAAGTCTTGGGGATGCTACCTTTGCCAGACCAACCAGGGTCACATATGTTTGTTCTGGTCCTGGTTGCAGTTTTTTACCTCCTGTCTCCCACAGCCCCTAGGCTGGCATCATGATACCATCCACTTTCATCAACTATTACACACCCTTCTGTGGGGTGTGTAACAGCACAACTGCTGAGGTGAATTGGCTGCTGTTCCCAGAGGCTCTGGAAGATGCTACTACTTCTCTGATCCCCTTGGTTTTATAGCTCGGTGACTCACTCATCATTCACTTCATCTCCTGACTTCTCTACAGTTGCTCCAGGAGACCTAATACCAGCCTCTTTGCCTGAGCCTTCCCCTCAATCCCCTCCATCTTCTCACCTAACCTCATGACCCCTTTAGCTGACTTTTTCTTACTCTCAGCCCTGGGCACTCCCTGTCACTAGAGCCAAAAGCCCAGGATTCTTTATTCCCAGAGAACCATTCCATACCTCTACCCCTTCCTTTGACTTCTTTCCTATCATATGATGCTCAGACAACCAGAGGCCACTTTACCTCTGAATACCATCTCTGCTCTTGACCTCACCATTTCACAGGCTATCAACCTCTTACCAAATCTGTCTCAGACAAGGAATCCCAATGATGCATTTGCTTGTCATCATGTACCACCAACTCCATCTGTTTCACCACTGCCAGACTTCCCTTTAACTGTGATTCAATCTAAATCGATTTCCATCTCATTGAAACCTGTTCCTGATAAGTCATCTCCAGATAACCCTGGTGGGTTGTCTACTTATGTCCCCACAATCAGAGGTAGTGACTGCTCAAACCCATCAGGTTCAGAATTCTCCTATTGGCAGGCCCATGCCAAGAACATATTCCTTTCCTTCCCACATTATCACATTCCGATGTTCAGCAAGAGCAAGTTTACCTCTACCAATCAGAAACCTATTTCTGGAGAGATTGCTACTATGAACAAGGAGGCCAGTGGAATTTCTTTCCCTGGCCTTAACTTACAGACTCTCTTGGAGAGATAAATTAAGAAGAGAATGGATTTCCAGATTTTAGAGAAGAAAGTAAAAGAGGAGGGGCCATTTTCCAAACAAATGTGGTCAGAATACCAATGGACATCTTTAGGGAATTTGTTGCATCTGTTTGATGTACAGGTCACCACAGCCTCCAAAAGTGGCTGGAACACTGAAGGTAAGCCAGAGCAGCTCTCTATTTATCAACTGCTCCTCTATGTCAAGGCTTTGGCAGAAAACTTGCATCAGAAATATAGCCAGCTCTTCTGGGGTCTTCCTTCTTTGCACAGTGAGTCCTTAGTAGCCACTCTCCTGTTTTCTAGTAGTATTTCCCCACTAGAGTCTCACTTTTCTTATTCAATGGAACTCATAATACTTCTGCCACCAAAATGAAAGCACCTCCACCACTTCCTCATTCCCAACCATTTCCTCTCCCCATTGTACATCCCCATTCCTTGCCTCAAACCCTGTCCCCATCCCAGCCCCTACCTTTCACTAATGTGAACACCCACGCCCATTTTCAATCCTGTCTCCTCATCATACCACCTTCTACATCCAAGATTAGGGACTGTGGAGTGTCTTTCCATAGATCCAAGAATGAATCAGACTCTCCTATCTTGACTAAAAATCAACACCTGGGAAGGCACATGTTGCAGAAGCAACAGGAAAGTTTGTGGGCTTTAGTCCCCATGTTCCAGAAACCTAAAGAAACCATTTGTCCTCAATCTCCCAACCTTCCATTGGTTAGCCAGTCATCCCATGCCTATGTACCAATCTCCATCCTTCCTGGCCATTTTCATATCATCTGTGAACCCCAGGAGACACTGGAGTTACATAGCCCAAGGAAGGTAATCCCACGCTGGTGCCTCCATGACTGTAGAAATCTAGACTCCCTAGCAGTGATGGAGCCTCAGCATACATTATCAGAACTCTCTCAGCAAAAAGGCAGACATGTTCACTTACAATTCTCTGAGTTCCAGGGGCATAGTAACAGGGACCTAGCAAAGACTGAATTGAGTCTCCCCGGAAGTTTCCATGAGAGAGTCCAAACAACGTTCCAGCTAAGAAAAGACATGAGGAAGAATCTTGGGTATATCCTAGAGAAGAGTCCAGAAGACAGCCCAGAATCTCAGGATCTTACCTGAGATCTGAGGATCTCAGAATGCCACCTAGTGAAGGGTCTGAGGGCCGCCTTGTAGACAACAAGGAACTGTGTGTGTCATTCAAGGAATCACTCAGGGAATGAATTATCGAATGTCTCAAGGAAGGACACAGACCAGAATAAAATGAAAAGTATTCTTAGTTTACATATGAGCAAGAAGTTTTGGCATATCACTGTGGGTAGGATTCCTATAGGTGTGTGTTATTCGTGGCTAGCTGATGACAATACATTGCCTTTCTCTGGGAGTTCCCAGACTGCTACGGAAAACACAGATTCTAAAAAGACAATGGTGGGTAGGGTTTACTGCCAGAGCATCACTCTAGAGCATTCTTTTCTTCATCCCAGTACACGACAGGTGCTAGAGGCCCATATTATTAGATTTCGCATGAGTGAGAGGTGGGCTTTACCCCTCAGGGTTCTTAAATCCATAAAATTCTATATGTTGAGAGAAGTCAAAACATGGCCTCTCCCCCAACTTGACTTTCCCTCCTCAGCCATGCATCTTTCTGTGGTGGGTTCCAAAGTTGAGTTTTTTAAACCCCTTTAGGGAAGCTCTAAACCTTTTTTGGGATACAGGGTAAGAACAACAAAGTCAGTCCCCACTGCGGATCATCCTCTCCCACTATGTCATCTGTGGGCAATGAAGGACATGGGGGCCTGAAGGCATCACACTCTGACACTGACCATAAGACTACAGAGTGTATCCTGATAGCTGAGAGGGGCAGTCAGACTTTTTAGCCCCTTACACACAGCATCAGAGCTCAAGTGATCCAGTGAGACTGGACAAGACAACACATGTGGCCCAGAGGTGCACCCGAAGGCAAGCTGGGGCTAGACATGAGTCAATGCATGAGAATGTGAGTTCCAGTAACAGAGTAGAAATGCAGCAGGGCAAAGTGATGGTGGAGAAGAACTTACAATATTTTGCTATGTCCAGCCTGTCCAGGGATATATTCGACACTGAGAAACTCTGCACTCTTCAATCCCAATCTTGGGACACCTTGACAACCAATGAGCTAGGAAGCTCCAAAATGATAAATGTCAACATGAGTAAAGTAGAAACTGCCCTGACCACGGAACGACCCTCACCAAAAATACTGGTTCCCCAAGATTCTAAACTATCAGACCTGAAAAGACAGATCCTGAGTGAGTTAAAGTTTAAACTGGAGAGTGAGGAGCATAACCAGCCTCAAGGATGTCCCACTGACATGCCCCTTCCTTCAGATAGCTTGACTTCCAAGGTTTCACTGACTCAGTCCCAGAGTGTGTGCAGCAGGGACATGGAAGCATCCCAGGTGCTTCATGTCCAACTGAAAGACAGCAGAATTAGCATGGAGCAGATGCAGAAATCCTTGGACTTGAAGCTGGCCTTCTGTAAGGGCAGCTTACGAATTTCTCACAAAGAAGAAGTGCAAAGAAAGTGAGACCTCAGGATCCCAAAGCAAGAAAATGCAGAAGTGAGGACTCAGGATTAGGGACATCTGCAGGCAGAGAGGAGAGCCACCATGCTGAGGACAGAAAATTAGAGAGTGCTTCCCCAACTCTGTCACAGAATGAACAGTTTCCTCTTGAAAGTTACTTCAGAAAAAAGATGAGGCAATATTCTTAGTGGATCAATTCCAAGAAAAAAATCACAGGGCATCAAGAAAGTCCCCAGCAAAAAACCAAGACCCAGTTGAAAATGTGACTACTTTTGGGAGTGATCGGCCTCCTGAAGCTCACAAGCTCACTACCATTGGGAAGGTCCTAGAAGAAAAGCTGGAACATATGTACGTATTTGAGGCCTCAGAGTTAAGCCAGCATCAGGAGGAACTACAGGCTCAGGTAGGGCCTGACAAGAGCCCTCCCTCCAAATATTGGGCTCTTTCTGACCCACAACAAGAGAAATGGGCAAGTATCAAGTCCTGCAGCCAAGAAGCTGTCTGTGTTGACAAGAACCATCCTACACGTATCAGACAGAAGAGAGACAGTGTCAGACAGCCCCGGAAAGCTGAGGCCTTCAAGAATCAGCTATTAATCCAGAGTCAATGCCCTTCTTCTCTGCCTTCTGGAGAGCCTGTGCCTCATCCAAGCCCCACCTGTGTGCATCAAGTATGCCAGGTCCTTCGGTCCACCAGGGGCAACCCTGATGAAAGTACTGTGTTTAGCAATTTGACTCTTCTACTCAGGCAGAAAATGCTTATCCAGCACTTCCAGGGAGAACAATTTCTCTAAAAAATACAACTTCCCTATGACCCTGCCATTGCACTACTGGGTATTTACCCCAGAGATACAGATGTAGTGAAAAGAAGGGCCATCTGTACCCCAATGTTTATAGCAGCAATGGCCAAGGTCACCAAACTGTGAAAGAACCAAGATGCCCTTCAACGGACGAATGGATAAGGAAGATGTGGTCCATATACCCTATAGAGTATTATGCCTTCATCAGAAAGGATGAATAACCAACTTTTGTAGCAACATGGACGGGACTGGAAGAGATTATGCTGAGTGAAATAAGTCAAGCAGAGAGAGTCAATTATCGTATGGTTTCACTTATTTGTGGAGCATAACAAATAGCATGGAGAACATGGGGAGTTAGAGAGGAGAAGGGAGTTGTGGGAAATTGGAAGGGGAGGTGAACCATGAGAGACTATGGACTCTGAAAAACAATCTGAGGGTTTTGAAGGGGCAAGGGGTGGGAGGTTGGGGTACCAGGTGGTGGGTATTATAGAGGGCATGGATTGCATGGAACAGTGGGTGTGGTTCAAAAATAATGAATACTGTTATGCTGAAAATAAAAAATAAATTTTTAAAAAAAGAAATCATTCAGTCCTTGTTGAGAAAGCTTCACAATTTTCATGACAATATATCCTCTGATGAGAACAACCTTCAGCACAACCAAGAATATTAATCCTCCTCCATAAACATTTCTTCTAATAGAGAGTGGTGTTCTCTGTGTGCTGCACTGGGACTGGGGATGGGGCTTGTGCTTAAGGAAAGGAAGCAGTGCATTCAACTCTTAGTAGTTAACGCTTTTGGCTTCTACAAGTACACCAGTCCCTTGTACAAAGCCGAACAGTGGCCTTCTCACTTTATCCTGCGGTCCTTTATTTGAACCTGCTCCGATATCCTGTATTTAAAACATTTACTTTTTTTCATAAAAAGTATAACATGCTTACTCTGAAAACCTTCAGGCCTTTACAAATAGTGAGAAAAACCCTTAAAGTCTAGAACTTGATTAAAACTGTCTTTCATCTGCTCCCAAACTATTTGTCAGGTAGGATACTATGTCAGCTAGGCCTCACCTCCCGGAGGCTACTCAGGCCCAATGATACCATTTCAACATATAAATATACGAGATTGTCTTTGAGCATGAAGACAGTACCTCCAGTGTACTTCCAGGGATGTTGTCCTCCTAAATGGTGCCTTCCTTCCCAGGCATGCAACATTTTACCCCAAGGTTACAGTAATTGAGGGGTACCTTAATTATCTATTGCTGTGTAATGGTTATTCCAAAATTTAGTGGGTTAAAAAATACAAACTTATTACCTCATGGCTTCTGTGGGTCAGAAATTTGGGTGAGGCCTACCTGGATTCTCTGCTTTAAGGCTGCATTTAAGGTGTCAGCTGAGGCTACTACATTCTCATCTAGAGGCTTGACTGGGGAAGGACCAACTCCCGTACTCAGTCACATTGTTGCTGGCAGGATGCAGTTCCTCAAAGTCTGTTGGAATGAGATCCTCAGTACCTTGCTGGCTCTTGGATGGGGCTGGCTGGTTCCTTATAAAGTGGGCTTCTCCAGCATGGCAGCTTACTTCATGAAAGCAAGGAGAGAGTTTGCAAACAAGATAGAAGTTACAATCTTTTGGAAACTAGTAATGGAAATGACATCCTATAACCTTTCCTTTATTCTATCACTCAGAGGCAAATCACTAAGTCCAACCTATGCTTAAGGGGAGGTGTAATTACACAAATTGTGAACACCAGAAGTGGGGATGATTGGAATCTTCTCAGAAGTCTTCCTAATGCAAGGGTTTCTTCTTGGACACCCCATTCAGTTTGCTGAAGCAAAAGTGGCTAAAGGTGCCATGTGGATTTTTGTCCTCATTCATATCTAAGTCATTAAGGTCAAAACTGTTTAATGGCTAAATGAAGTGGCACCTGGTAAGTAACCATCAAAGAGACTGCAGCATCCAAAGAAGGAAGGAAAGGTGATATGGGGAGGTAAAGTAGTTTGGGTTTATCCTGAATGGTTAAGTAAAATAAACCCTGAGAACCACCTGACTTACCAGTATTCAAACTGGGGGGCGGGGAGGGAAGCTGGTGTAATATGGCTCATCCAGCTCTACCACAGTCTCTCTCCTTTGCCCTAGCTCCCAGACCATAGGTGTGTAGAAGCTTCTGTAGACTTATCCAATGTTATAGAGGAAGGGAACCCTACAGTTGCAAGGTTTAATTTCTGTTCTTGTTAATATATTTAATATAGCACATCCATCATCTCAAATTTAATTCTCACAGCTTGAATATCAGAGAGAATGGGTCACTCAACTATTGGAAAAGGAAGTATTAGGGATCTTAGAGCACATTCTCCCATTTTGGGATATTTTCCATATACCTATGTTGAAGGCTCTGATGCCTAGGAACTCTTGTCACACTCAGGCACCCCTTCTTTCCATGATCCTGGGAATCCTGAGACCACATTGCCCCTCCTGGGATTCTGTCTGCTTCAGCACCTAGGAGGCTTTCAGGCAGGGACGTCCCTCACTGGAGCTGCCTTCTAAAAGTTCTGATTTTGTGCTCTGTTACTCTATCACTTGCTTGTAGCCAGCTAACGGAGGTTTCCTACCACCTCATGGATTATCTTCCCATATATCGCCTCGGATTCCCTCCTTTCCACCTCCTACCTGGCAGAACATGGTCACTTTTCTGTTTGTAGAGTTGCGGGTATTCTTTTCGTCAATTGCCCCTTGATTTTGCAGGTGTTCAGAATGAGTTGATAGCTATCTAGCTGAATTCCTGAAACCAGACAAAACTAAGGTCTCTTACTCCTCCGCCATCTTGGGCTGCAATCTCAATGCAGATTTCTTAATCCCCTCTCATAGAAGGGCAACCTGAAGGACAGAGAATGTAATATATATTTAGTGGGCTAGCATGAAAGTGGGAGTCAGGGATGGAGATGCCCCCTATACTGTGAGGAATTATCTGGATGTAAAAGATAGGAAATACAACTTCACTGACTTAAAAAGGAGAATCTGTTGACTTAGGTACCTGAAAAAGTCTGGGAATAAGGCTGGCCTAAGGTACAAGGGTTCATGCTGGGCCTCAAATGATGCCTTCAAGATTCACTTTCTATCCATTTCTTGGCATTCTAGAAGGACTTTCTGTCTGACTGTTTTGTAGCTTTAAGTGTATCTTCTAAGTTTTAAGTGTAGCTAAAAACAGTTGTGTCTCTCAGTAGTCCCTGCAGAAAAATCCCACTGTGCCTTATTGGCTCCACTTTTGGCTCAGTTTTGCCCATCCCTCACCAATCACTGTTGTCAAAAGCATAAAATCATCTTTTGGCCAAGCCAGAGTTATAGATGCATTCTTAAAATAGGAGTGTTAGGGAAAGACAACTCCACCTGCCCGTAGACTGAGACTGAGAATGGGGTTAGTTCCCTAGAGGTCAATAAAGGGACTGTTTCCAGAAGGTGAATGAATGCTAGGTGTCAAAAATAAAACAGATATCTACTCCAGACCTCTTTCTCTCTGCCCCATTTCTGCTTTCTTGTCCAGAGTATTGCCATGACTAAAGCTTGGAGTTGCAGGAAACGCTGATTCTGA
This sequence comes from Neogale vison, assembly GCF_020171115.1. NCBI lineage: Eukaryota > Metazoa > Chordata > Mammalia > Carnivora > Mustelidae > Neogale > Neogale vison. The sequence continues at coordinate 77,907,057 of NC_058099.1, read as the reverse complement.
GGACACTTAGGGATAAGAAGAGCCCCCAACATCCATGTGGATAGAGTATCCAATAATCTGATCTCTCACTGTTCACCCCTTCTCATCCTTGAGTCCTTTACTTCCATTTCAGTTTAGTTATGGCCATATCCTAGAACTTATCACCAGGAACACTTCTGCCATCTGAACAGAGAGTCTGACATTCCACCCAATTTCTTCCTTTCAGCTTATGCCCTCAGTATGCCAATTCTTCAACTTGGGAACTACAAGACACTTTATACATCTCCCTGTTCATCTGAGAGTGGTTTGTCTCATTTCCTCACTCTCCAAGGAATACTTCATTGTTCGTCAATTCCAAACCTAAAGAGCTCTACTTTAAAAAAAAAAAAAATTTATTTTTAAAATTTCTTTTGTGTTACAAAATTCTGTGTTTATGCACCACACCCAGTGCTCCATGCAATATGTGCCCTCCACAATACCCACCACCAGCCTCACCCAACCTCCCACCGCCATCCCCTCCCAAACCCTCAGTTAGTTCCTCAGAGTCCACAGTGTCTCATGGTTTGTCTCCCCCTCCAATTCCCCACAGCTCCCTGCTCCTCTCCATCTAAGAGTTCTACTTTTGACAGCTTTTCATTCGCCTTTCATCTGTCATGCCAGGCAAAAGGCAGTTGTGTCTTTTTTAGACCTGTATTCTGATCAAGGGGTGATTCGTCTAAGATAAAATCAACACAAGTAATTGTGTCGCTGCCACCATAAATGTTCTATAGTATTAATCAACTTCAACAATCCCTGAAAACATCCATTAGTTCCTTCAGCGTTTAGTGTGTACTAGGCATTCTTCGAAGCATTAGGGGCACACCAGTGAAGGAAACAAAGCTCCCTGTCTTGGCCGACCTCATATGATTGTTCTTTAGTCAATTGTCTTACCTAAGTGTTCAAAATGATTTCACTTTTCTACAATTTCTCCTGTCTCCTCACTCGTTGAGCGTATGTGCTGGACCACGGCAGGGGAATAAAAAGTCACCAGAACTTTTCATCATTAAAAAAACTTCAAAAGAGTAACAAAAATCAAGACGTGAACACCTATTCCTTCTTTTCTCTTTCCTTAATCTATTTTTCTCAAAAAACTGAGAACATATTTACCTCAATACAGCCTGGCACGCCAGCAGAGTTCAGAAACATCCAGACAAAAGAACGAGTAACGGAAGGGATTTCGAAGGGGAGGTTCCAACCCGCCTTCTCTGGGGGCGGAGCCACGCACAGGGCCAGTTGCACTGGGGGTGTGGCTACGTACAGGGGAAGCCACACCCTTCCACGGGTCACATCCAGGAGGGGACTGCATCCAGGGGCGGGCTTCATCTCGGGAAAGCCACACCCAGGAGCGGTATTACCCCAGGGGCGGCCACGTCCAGGTAGGCGCCCTGGGGACGGGGCCACTCTGAGGTTGAGTCACACTTTGGGGTGGTGACTATGTCCAGGGCAAACTGTGCCAAGAGCAGGACAACGTTCAGGGCAACGCATACGCGGGGGCGCACCATGTCCAGAGTGAGCCCATCTAGGTGCGGGGCTGAGGAGGCTGTGGTGTTTGGCTTTTTCATGGCGACGGTGCTGTACCGTCTGACTGTTAAGCATTTCACCTCAGTCTTCTGGATCCTGTCTCCATCACTTCCGAAAGTCGAGTTTTGATTTGCCTCAAAGTCAGATTTTGACGGAGAACTTCTGGGTATCGGAAGGACCTTCCCTTCTGCCCAGAAGGACCTTCCCACAGTCTGCCTTTTCCATCCTGGCTGTTGGCTCTAGAGGCCGCTCCATGCCTAACGGCCTCAGAGAACATGCCTGGGCCACGCGAGCCCCCTTTGCGGAGGTCACTGGATGGAACTTGCTGAGGTGATCCTAGTAATGAATGGAGCGGCGATATGGACCCCTGTTAAGACTTCACCTTGTACCAGCTGCCTGCCCTTGTACAAGAAGCCTGGCTCAGATCTCATCTATTATTTGCAGAGATAATAATATCTGACAGGGGTGGCCCTGAGAAGTGGAATGAAGTGAAAAATTTAGAGTCGTGTTAAGGGTTGATGTTACTGAAGGGTTTGGGGCACCTGTGGTGACCTCGTGGGACTTCCGGCCCCCGGAGAGCCTAGTGCCTTGCAAGTGCCTGCACTGGTCGGGACAGTGAGACGTCAACATGTGAGTTTAGACACTCAATTAACAGTCATCATTTCTGATTCGGGGCAGAACCCGGAACGGGAAGGATGTTCGCAGTTCGCCACTTTTCAAACAAGCCAACAAGAGCTTCAACCACGGGGACCTAGCGGTGAGTTCAGTAGGAATGGTTCGTGGGAACCTCAGGTATAGATCAGTCGAGGCATTATGGACAGGCTAGAGGCAGAGCCATTTGTCACGCCTTGCATGAACCAGGATAGCAGGACGCGCACCTCTGCGGCAGGCGGGACTACGTGTCTTTGATTAGGCAGAAACACTCAGATAATTGCCTTACATTGCGGGCATTGATGCATTCATGCCTACTGTGTGTTCTGGTTCTGTGTTAGGAAGTGTCACCATGTTTATCATTGTAAGAGGTGGAAGAGAATCCCAATTGTGACTAATTCTACTATTAGAAAGTATTAAATGTGAATTCGAAAGATATGTGAAGCTAAAATAAACCTCGTAGATTCCCACCTTCAAAACAATTACTGTTAACTTTGTGGTGCATCTTCTTAGAGATTTTACTATGTCTACTTTTTTTAAAAAAATTAATTTATTTATTTGACAGAGATCACAAGCAGGCAGAGAGCAGGCAGAGAGAGAGGAAGGGAAGCAGTCTCCCTGCCAAGCAGAGAGCCAGATGTGGGGCTCCGACCCCCTGGGATCATGACCTGAGCAGAAGGCAGAAGCTTTAACCCACTGAGCCACGCAGGGGCCCCACTATGTCTACTTTTAATACTGCTTAAATAATATATATTTTAATTGAAAAGCACTATCATTTTTAAGTTATTATAAACCTTAATAATGTTTTATGATAACATTCTTTTAATTGGTGGAATATTCAACTGCTTTTTGTTGACATTTGGTTAGTTTCTAACTTCTGAAATTTTACTATTTTTTCTTGCCATGTTTGGTCATAATTGTACTTATTTATAAACCCTCCTGTTCCAAACAGCATCAAGCTTTTCCTATGTCTGATTAACCCCGGATTCGGCTCTAGGCCAAATGCTTTTTTCTTTCTCCTGCTTCCTTAGATGAGTTGTGTGCTCATGTGGTTAGCTGATTCAGCAGTAGACGGTCCTCTGAGTGCCAAGCCAGTGAAACCAACTGCTAAACATCCTCAATATAAGATCCTACAGAATGAACCTGTTGTTTTCCTTTATCTCTAACCTTCCCTTCCCCATACAGTCCCAGTTTCAGTAGCACCTGAAAATCCAAGCAAGAAACACAAGAGCCACTTTACATTCTTCCCTCTTTATTGCAGCTAGCAGATACTTCGTGGAGAAGCTGGAAAAATATGCCCTGCAGAGAAATCCTCAAACTCTCATAGTATAGGATATTCCCCAAAGAGATAATAAGATCCTTCAGGACATGAGCTATATTTTGGTAATTAATTTTAATTTTATTAGTAATAAATGTTCACATTCTCCTGAGTCAAGTTCTAGCAGTTTTGGAGTGGAGTCTTTTAGGTTTTCCACATATAGTATCATATCATCGGGAAAGAGTGATAGTTTGACTTCTTCTTTGACAGTTTGGATGCCTTTAATTTCCTTTTGTTGTCTGATGGCTGAGGCTAGGACTTCTAATACTATGTTGAATAGCAGTGGTGATAATGGACATCCCTGCCATGTTCCTGACCTTAGTGGAAAAGCTTTAATTTTTTCTCCATTGAGAATGATATTTGCAGTGGGTTTTTCATAGATGGCTTTGATAATATTGAGGTATGGGCCCTCTATCCCTACACTTTGAAGAGTTTTGATCAGGAAGGGATGCTGTACTTTGTCAAATGCTTTTTCAGCATCTACTCAGAGTATCATATGGTTCTTGTTCTTTCTTTTATTAATGTGTTGTATCACATTGATTGATTTGCAGATGTTGAACCAACCTTGCAGCCTTGGAATAAATTCCACTTGGTCATGGTGAATAATCCTTTTAATGTACTGTTGAATCCTATTGGATTGAATCCTAGTATTTTGGTGAGAATTTTTGCATCTGTGCTCATCAAGGATATTGGTCTGTAGTTCTCCTTTTTGATGGGATCCTTGTCTGGTTTTGGGATCAAGGTGATGCTGGCCTCATAAAATGAGTTTGGAAGTTTTTCTTCCATTTCTATTTTTTGGAACAGTTTCAGGAGAATAGGAATTAATTCTTCTTTAAATGTTTGGTAGAATTCCCCTGGGAAGCTGTCTGGCCCTGGGCTTTTGTTTGTTTGGAGATTTTTGATGACTGTTTCAATCTCCTGACTGGTTATGGGTCTGTTCAGATTTTCTATTTCTTCCTGGTTCAGTTATGGTAGTTTATATGTCTCTAGGAGTGCATCCATTTCTTCCAGATTGTCAAATTTGTTGGCGTAGAATTGCTCATAGTATGTTCTTATAATTGTCTGTATTTCTTCGATGTTAGTTGTGATCTCTCCTCTTTCATTCATTATTTTATTAATTTGGGTCCTTTCTCTTTTCTTTTTGATAAGTCTGGCCAGGGGTTTATCAATCTTATTAATTCTTTCAAAGAACCAGCTCCTAGTTTCGTTGATTTGCTCTATTGTTTTTTTTTTTTTTTTTTTTTTTGGTTTCTATTTCATTGATTTCTGCTCTGATTTTTATGACTTCTCTTCTCCTGCTGGGTTTAGAGTTTCTTTCTTGTACTTCCTCCAGGTCCTTCAGGTGTAGGGTTAGGTTGTGTACTTGAGACCTTTCTTGTTTCTTGAGGAAGGCTTGTACTGCTATATATTTTTCTCTCAGGACTGCCTTTAATGTGTCCCACAGATTTTGAACCATTGTGTTTTCATTATCGTTTGTTTCCATGAATTTTTTCAATTCTTTAATTTCCTGGTTGACCCACTCATTTTTTAAAAGGATGCTGTTTCATCTCCATGTATTTGGGTTCTTTCCAAATTTCATCTTGTGACAGTTCTAGCTTCAGAGCATTGTGGTCTGAAAATATTCAGGGAATGATCCCAATCTTTTGATACCAGTTGAGACCTGATTTAGGACCTAGGATGTGATCTATTCTGGAGAATGTTCCATGTGCACTAGAGAAGAATGTGTATTCTGTTGCTTTGGGATGAAATGTTCTGAACATAATTGTGTTGTCTGTCTGGTCCAGTGTGTCATTTAAGGCCTGTATTTCCTTGTTGATCTTTTGCTTGGATGATCTGTCCATTTCAGTGAGGGGAGCGTTAAAGTCCCCTACTATTATTGTATTATTGTTGATGTGTTTCTTTGATTTTGTTATTAATTGGTTTATATAGTTGGCTGCTCCCACGTTAGGGGCACAGATATTTAAAATTGTTTGTTCTTCTTGTTGGACAGACCATTGAGTATGATATAGTGTCCTTCCTCATCTCTTATTATGGTTTTTGGCTTAAAATCTAGTTGATCTGATATAAGGATTGCCACCCTGCTTTCTTCTGACGTCCATTAGCATGGTACATTGTTTTCCACCCCCTCACTTTAAATCTGGAAGTGTCTTCAGGTCTAAAATGAGTTTCTTGTAGGCAACATATAGATGGGTTTTGTTTTTTTATCCATTCTGATACCCCATGTCTTTTGATTGGGGCATTTATCCCATTAACATTCAAGGTAACTATTGAGAGATATGAATTTGGTGCCATTGTATTGCCTGTAAGGTGACTGTTACTGTATATTGTCTCTGTTCCTTTCTGATCTACTACTTTTAGGCTCTCTCTTTGCTTAGAGGACCCCTTTCAATATTTCCTGTAGAGCTGGTTTGGTGTTTGCAAATTCTTTCAGTTTTTGTTTGTCCTGAAGCTTTTTATCTCTCCTTCTATTTTCAATGATAGCCTAGCTGGATATAGTATTCTTCACTGCATGTTTTTTTCGTTTAGTGCTCTGAATATATCATGCCAGCTCATTCTGGCCTGCAAGGTCTCTGTGGATAAGTCTTCTGCCAATCTAATATTTTTACCATTGTATGTTACAGACTTTTTTTCCTGGGCTGCTTTCAGGATTTTCTCTTTGGCACTAAGACTTGTAAATTTTACTATTAGGTGACGGGGTGTGGACATATTCTTGTTGATTTTGAGGGGCGTTCTCCGCACCTCCTGGATTTGGATGCTTGTTCCCTTTGCCAAATTAGGGAAATTCTCTCCAATAATTCTCTCCAATATACCTTCTGCTCCCCTCTCTCTTTCTTCTTCTTCTGGAATACCAATTATTCTAATGTTGTTTCGTCTCATGGTGTCACTTATCTCTCGAATTCTCCCCTCATAGCTGTTTGTCCCTCTTTTGCTCAGCTTCTTTATTCTCTGTCATTTGTTCTTCTGTATCACTAATTCTTTATTCTGCCTCTTCTTATCCTAGCAGTGAGAGCATCCATTTTTGATTGCACCTCATTAATAGCTTTTTTGATTTCAACTTGGTTAGATTTTAGTTCTTTTATTTCTCCAGAAAGGGCTTTTATATCTCCCGAGAGGGTTTCTCTAATATCTTCCGTGCCTTTTTTGACCCCCGCTAGAACCTTGAGAATCTTCATTCTGAACTCTAGATCTGACATATTACCAATGTCTGTATTGATTAGGTCCCTAGCTTCGGTACTACCTCTTGTTCTTTTTTTTTTTTTTTGTGGTGAATTTTTCCACCTTGTCATTTTGTCCAGATAAGAGTATATGAAGGAGCAAGTAAAATACTAAAAGGGTGGCAAAGACCCCAGAAAAATATGCTTTAACCAAATCAGAAGAGATTCCAAATCGTGGGAGGTGGTGGAAGAAAAGGGATAAAAAGAGGTTCAGAAAAAAAAAGAAACAATTTAAAAAAGAAAACAAATAAAGAAAAACTATAAAGAAGAATATGAATATATATATATGATAAACTAGTTAAAAAACGTTAAAAAAGAAAAGGGTAAAAGTTAAAAAAATTAGCAGCAGAAAAAAAAAATAGAAAAAGAAAAAAATTAAATTAACTGCAAGACTAAAGAATTATGAGGAGAAAGCCCTGAGTTCCGTGCTTTGTTTTCTCCTCCCCGGAATTCCGCTGCTCTCCTTGGTGTTGAACCTGCACTCCTTGGTAGGTGAACTTGGTCCTGGCTGGATTTCTTGTTGATCTTCTGGGGGAGGGGCCTGTTGTAGTGATTCTCAAGTGTCTTTGCCCCAGGCGGAATTGCACCGCCCTTACCAGGGGCCGGGCTGAGTAACCTGCTCGGGTTTGCTTTCAGGAGCTTTTGTTCCCTGAATGCTTTCCGTAGAGTTCCGGAGGATGGGAATGAAAATGGTGGCCTCCCAGTCTCCAACCTGGAGGAGCCGAGAGCCCGGGGCCCTACTCCTCAGTGCGCCTTCAGAGAACAGCGCCCAGTTACTCCCGTGTCCCTGGTCTCCCGCCACGCTCCGAGCTCACCGAGCCTGCGACCTGTTCAAGGTAACCCTGAGCTGGGAGCTCACTCCTCGGCTCTTTCTCTGTAGCCGGCTTCCCTGTTCTAATACCTGTAAGCTCTGCGACACTCAGACACCCCCAATCCTTCTGTGACCCTGCGTGACCTGAGGCCATGCTGACCCCGTATGGGCTTCACCCCGGTTTAGCCTCTGGAGTGATGTCGCTCAGCGGAACAGACTTTTAAAAGTCCTGATTTAGTGCTCTGTTGCTCCGCCGCTTGCCAGGAGCCGGCCCCTCCCCCCGCGGTCTGTGGACTCTTGTTTTTTGAGAGGTTTTTGATCACTGCTTCAATCTCATTACTAGATATTTGTCTATTCATGTTGTCAATTTATTTCTGTTTCAGTTTTGGAAGTTTATAGGTTTCTAAGTTGAATCAATTTCTTCTATGTTGCTTAATTTACTGGCATAAAACTGTTGGTAATTTCTGATGATTGTTTCTATTTCCTTGGTGTTAGTCATGATCTCTCCTCTTTCATTCATAATTTTATTAATTTGGGTCCTCTCTCTTTTTGTTTGGATTAGTTTGGCCATTGGTTTATCGATCTTATTAATTTCTTTCAAAGGACCAGCTTCTAGTTTCATTAATGTGTTCTACTGTTTCTCTAGTTTCTAACTCATTGATCTATGCTCTAATCTTAATTATTTCCCTTCTTGTGCATGGGATTGGCTTAATTTGTTGATTTTCCAGTTCTTTAAGGTATAAAGAGAGTAGGTGTGTTCAAGATTTTTCAATTTTTTTGAGTGAGGCTTGGATGGTTATGTATTTCCCTCTTAGGATTGCCTTTCCCATATCCCATAGGTTTTGGGATATCCTCTTTGTTTCTTTGTTCTCATTGGTTTCCATGAGTTATTTAAGTTCTTTGATTTCCTGGTTGATCCAGACATTCTTGAGCAGGGTGGTCTTTAGCGTCCAAGTATTTGAATTCCTTCCAAACTTTTTCTTGTGGATTAGTTCCAGTTTCAAAGCATTGTGGTCCAAGAAAATGCAGGGAATTATCTCAATCTTTCAGTATCGGTTGAACCCTGATTTGTGACCCAGTATGTAGTCTATCCTGGAGAAAGTTCTGCATGCGCTCAAGAAGAATGAATATTCCCTTGTTTTAGGGTATTTAGGGTATTTAGGGTAGAATGTTCTATATATACCTATGAGGTCCTCTGGTCCAATGTGCCATTCAAAGGTTTTGTTTCTTTGTTGATTTTTTGCTTAGATGATCTGTCTCTTGGTGAGAGTGGTGTGTTAAGATCCCCTACAATTAAAAAAAAAAAGTTCCCCTACAATTAATGTATTCATATTAATATGACTCTTAATTTTGTTTAACAGTTGGCTTATGTAGTTGGCTGCTCCTGTGTTAGGGGCATAAATATTTATAATTGTTAGATCGACTTGGTGGAGAGACCCTTTAAGAATGATATGGTGTCCTTCCGTATTTCTGACTACAGTCTTTAGCTTAAAATCTAATTTATCTGATATGAGAGCTTTCTTTTGAGGCCCATTGGCATGAAAGATGATTCTTCATCCCTTCACTTTCTTTTCTATTTTATTTTATTTTATTTTACAAAGAGAGAGAGATCACAAGTAGGCAGAGGCAGGCAGGTGGGCGGGGGGGGAAGCAGGCTCCCCGCTGAGCAGAGACCCGATGCTGGGCTCAATCCCAGGATGCTGAGATCATGACCTGAGCCGAAGGCAGAGGTTTAACCCACTGAGCCACACAGGCGCCTCTCCATCCCTTCACTTTCAATCTGGATGTATCTTTAGGTTCAAAACATGTCTCTTATAGACAGCACATGTACAGGTCCTGTCTTTTTATCCCATCTGCAACCTTGTGCCTTTTTATGGGAGCATTTATGACATTCACATTGAGAGTGGTTATTGCAAGGTAAGTTTTTATTGACATCATGTTGCCTGTGAAGTCCTTGTTTCCATACATTATCTCTGTAACTTTCTATTGTATGTCACTCTTGGCTTCTTTCTTCTTTTATAGAATCCCGTTAATATTTCTCATAGTGCCAGATAATCTTTTAGACCTTGCGGGTCTTGGAAGCTCTTTATCTCTCCATCCATTCTGAATGTCAGCCTTGCTGGATAAAGTATTCTTGGGTGCATGTTCTTCTCATTTAGTGCCATGAATATGTCTTGCCAGCCTTTTCTGGCTGCCTGGACAGGTCTGATTTTATTCTGATCTTCTGTCCTCTGTACGTAAGGAATCTCTTCCCCCAGCTGCCCTTAAGACCTTCTGTCTGAATCTCTGATTCGTAAACCTAACAATTGGGTGTCTGGAGGTCTTTCTAGACTCATTGATCTTGGGTTTTTCTAGACTCATTGATCTCTGCCTCTACAATGTGAACACTTCTTCCACTCCCCAGATGAGGGAAATTTTCCCCAGTATTTGTTCATTTATATCTTCTAGTCTTCTCTCTTTCTCCACCCTCTCAGGGATCCCAATAATTCTGACATTGGAACATTTCATGGCATCATTTATTTCACTAGTTCTGTTTTCATGGCTTCTAAGTTGTTTGTTCCAGGCTTCCTCCTGATCCTGCTTTTCTATCAGTTTTTCTTCTACATCACTAATTTGATCCTTTGCTTCCGTTACCCTAGCTGTTAGAATATTTAGATTAGATTGGATCTCCTTGGTAGCATTTTTAACTTCTTCCAGATCAGTTCTCCCTACCACCCTTAGAGATTCTTTATTGCCACAAATGGTCTTCTCCAACCTAGCCATTGCCTGGACAATTTTTACCCTTAATTCCATTTCCAACATATTGTTTGTATCCATATCCAATAGTTCTGTGGCAGAGGTTGCAGTCTCTGAATTTTTCCTCTGTTAGGTGTTCATCCTCCTAGTCAATTTGGTGAGAGGTGGTTAGGAGGATGTATATATATCAACTAGGATCCAGTCAAGGTGCCCCTCTCCACTGATGAGCTTCTGCCCCCGTAGAGATCCAGAAGTGTATAATATTACATCTCAGCCTGATTTCATGGGTGTTCAGAGTGTTCTGGTAGATATTTAGCTCAATTCAGAGGACCAGTTGAAACAGGGTGGTTTCAGCTACTCTCTGCCATCTTGCAGATGGCAGCTACTTCTCTGCCATCTTGCACCTTCCCTCTGAGATTCTGTTTCTGATATTTTGTTTCTAGGTTTTCCCATCATGTAAATACTCACCTTTGCTTAAATTACTGTGCCATTGGAAATAATTAAAAAAAAATTTTTTTTAAGAGAGAGCATGAGCAGAGGGAGGGAAGGTCTCAGAGGGACAGGGAGGAAGAAAGACTTAAGCAGACTCCAGGCCCAGCTCAGAGCCCACACAAAACTTGATCTCATGACCCTGAGATCATGACCTGAGCCAAAATCAAGAGTCAGACACTTAATGGACTGAGCCACCCAAGTGCCATGAATATTTGTTAATCTTGAGGAGAAATTTTCTTTAACTTCAAGACTATGGTGTTTTTCTTATCAGTACAAAAGGTCTTATCAAATCAGAATGGATCAAACTTGGGATGTTCAAACAAATGATAACCTTGGCATATTCTTCCCCAAGGAGACAGATAGCAAAACCTGGAGTTTATTTCTTATCCCTCCATTCTCACCTCACTAACTTTCTTCCTTTTTAAGGATTTTTTTGGGGGCCTTTTTCTTTCACACTGGAATTTCTGCCATAGAGATTTACCATCTCTTCAGTGTTGTTATCTATTAAAATCATCTCAATGTTGTGTTCTCATCAAGACTGAAATAGATATCATTTTCATTTTACAGATTGGAAACTGAGGCCTAAATGGTTAATTGCATTGCTCAGGGCCACACACTAAATATCATCTTAGGGATTTAATTCTTCAGACATGATACTGACTTACCTGAAATGTTACATGTAGTGTATATCTTTGCAGGTTTAAGCAGCAATATTGTCTTTTGGTTCCTGTGTTATTTTTTCTTTCTTTCTTTTCCAATTTCTTTGAACTCTCACTTTTACCCTTGTTCATTTTTTTTTTTATTGCTTCTTCTGTTTCTCTCATTAAACAGATTCTTTCTTTTATTGCTTATACTCTGCCCTGGCAGTTTGGCTTCTGTAATTTCCTTTTTTTTTTAAGATTTTATTTATTTGACACAGAGAGAATAGGCAGAGAGGTAGTCAGAGAGAGAGGAGGAAGCAGGCTCCCTGCTGAACAGAGAGCCTGATGCGGGGCTTGATCCCAGGACCCTGAGATCATGATCCGAGCCAAAGGCAGAGGCTTTAACCTGCTGAGCCACCCAGATTCCCCTGGCTTCCATAATTTCTGTACAGAATTTTAGCTAAGTCAGCCTCATAGTTTGAGTTTGGTTGAATTCCTGCTTTCTGTTTTCATCCTTTCTGAAATCCTCATTGGTCATCTTCTGACTTTCCTCAAAATCTGGTGACTTTCTGCTTTTGTACCATGGGATTAGCTTCTATTTTTGGTATAACATGTAGGTGGCTTCCCTTGTGGAAAGGATGCACTTTTTAGGATTCTGCTGTGGGCCTGTGCAGAGAGGCCACAATTCTTACAACAGGTCCCTCTGCATTCCTTACCTCAGATAATACTTCTCCTGCCTTGCTGCTTTAAGAAGGAGTCTCTATTCTCCTTCCAGGCTACCTAGCTTTATTTATTTATTTATTTATTTGGGATAGAGAGAGTGAGTGAGAGCTAAAGAGGATCATCATTGGGGATTGGGGAGAAGCAGACTCCCCACTGAGAAGTGAGCTCAACATGGGACTCCATCTTGGGACTCTGGGATCATAACCTGAGCCGAAGGCAGATGTTTAACCAAATGAGCCACCCAGGCTACCTAGCTTTTGAAATATATTTTAAAAAAAAATTTTTTAACCAGAGTAATAAGTACATGCTTCTTTTTTTAAGACTTTATTTATTTATTTATTTGTCAGAGAGAGAGAGAGAGAGAGGGAGGGAGAACACAAGCAGGCAGAGCGACAGGCAGAGGCAGAGAGAGAAGCAGGCTCCCCGCTGAGCAAGGAGCCTGATGTGGAACTCGATCCCAGGACCCTGGGATCATGACCTGAGCTGAAGGCAGTGGCTTAACCAACTGAGCCACCCAGGCATCCCAGCACATGCATTTTAAAGAAAATATTTTTAAAAGACTTATAAAGAGAAACAACCTTTCTACCCCCTCAAAAACTGTTTCCTCTTTTTTGATATTTCTAAATAATAGATACATACTGCTATTTCCTGAATTGTGAACATTGGGTATTTCATGTTAATTTTTTTATATAATAACATTTATTTCTTTTCATTATTCTTCTAATTTCTGTCCCGTTATTCTTATACAGTCTTCTACCACAATTTTTGGTTAAATCAGCTGTTAGTGTTTATGATATTATTACCTTGAAAATATTATGCATTGCAGACTCAAGTAACATACTCTGACTTCTTTTATTTTGGGGTATTTTTTTCTGTAGTTAAACATTTCCTCTAATATTTGTTTAGCTCTCTTTGAACCTATGGCTTTTTTCCCCCCAAAATAGTCCAATTGTTCTGTTCTAATCCTTAAAATATCTCTATATACCAAAACACCAATTACTATATTGGTTTTTTTTTCTTCAGTAACCCTTGTAGGGACCAAAGGCAAGCAGCCCCAAGATGGGCCACTTTGGCATCAGTATTATTTTGAGTTAAAAGCAATCCAAACCCTGCAGTTTCAGAAAAATCTCCACCCCCCCCCAAATGCCTGCTTGTACCAGGAAAAGAACTATTAATAGAGATTCCTCTTTACCTAAGAAACTTACCTAAGTAAAAAGGTAAACTTTGTTTTCCAAGCATCTCCTTTCACCTTCCTACTAATGGTCTTTCTCCTCTCGTATCCTCATACCACTTTCTTTCTCCTTAGATCATAGAAGCATCATGTTGCCTCACTGTCTTTGGAATTTCCATGTCTGTGTGGATTCCCCATAAGTAGGCTATCAATTTTATTTTCTCCTGTTAATCATCTCTTGTCAGTTTGACTCTTAGCCCAGCTAGAAGGACCATGAAAGGTAGAGTAAACTCCTCCTCCACAATACCTTCCTTTGACATGTCTCCAATTTACTCTAGTCTTTCACTTTCTCCTTCTGTCAGAAGGAGAGATGTAATTCTGGAACTTTTTTTTTTTTTAACCCTTCCTGTGTTGGAATCCTTATTTCCTGGATTTCATGTAGATAATTTTCCCATATTCTATAATATATCCTTTCATGATGATGTACTTTGATACTTTTTCATTCATAGTTCTTGGCTTTCAGTGGACCTGTGTGGTTCGACATGCATATCCTTCAGTTCTTGGAAATTTTATTACATTATTTGATAGGTACCAGCCCTTTCTTTTCCCTTTTCTCTCTTCTTGGAATTGTCTTCAATGAGAAGGTAAAACTCCTGAATTAATTCTCCAATTTCTGTTATTTTTCTCAATTTTTCCTGCTGTATTGGTTTTTTTTTTTCATTTATTTATTTTCAGTATAACAGTATCATTATTTTTTCACCACACCCAGTGCTCCATGCAATCCGTGCCCTCTATAATATCCACCACCTGGTACCCCAACCTCCCACCCTCCCACCACTTCAAACCCCTCAGATTGTTTTTTAGAGTCCATAGTCTCTCATGGTTCACCTCCCCTTCCAGTTTCCCCCAACTCCCTTCTCTCTAGCTCCCCATGTCCTCCATGCTATTTGTTATGCTCCACAAATAAGTGAAACCATATGATAATTGACTCTCTCTGCTTGACTTATTTCACTCAGCATAATCTCTTCCAGTCCTGTCCATGTCTGCTGTATTGTTTTATCATTTTATTTTATTTTTTTCCAATTTATTTATTTTCAGAAAAACAGTATTCATTATTTTTTCACCACACCCAGTGCTCCATGCAAGCCGTGCCCTCTATAATACCCACCACCTGGTACCCCAACCTCCCACCCCCCCCGCCACTTCAAACCCCTCAGATTGTTTTTCAGAGTCCATAGTCTCTCATGGTTCACCTCCCCTTCCAATTTACCCAAAAGCACATACCCTCCCCAATGTCCATAACCCTACCCCCCTTCTCCCAACCCCCCTCCCCCCAGCAACCCACAGTTTGGTGAGATTAAGAGTCACTTATGGGGCGCCTGGGTGGCTCAGTGGGTTAAGCCGCTGCCTTCGGCTCAGGTCATGATCTCGGGGTCCTGGGATCGAGTCCCGCATCGGGCTATCTGCTCAGCAGGGAGCCTGCTTCCTCCTCCTTCTCTCTCTACCTGCCTCTCTGCCTACTTGTAATCTATCTCTGTCATATAAATAAATAAATTCTTTAAAAAAAAAAAAAGAGTCACTTATGGTTTGTCTCCCTCCCTATCCCGTCTTGTTTCATGGATTCTTCTCCTTTATCATTTTATTTTAATGAGAGATTTTTCTCAACTTTGTTTTACAACATTTATAAAGTTAACCAACTTTATATATATATATATATAAATGTTTCCAACATTTATAAAGTTAATTAAAAAACCTTTTTTAGCATATTTTACTTATTCTTTCTTGTTTTTTAAATGTTTCTGCTTTTCTGTTTTACATAGCATGTGGTGGTTATTGTTTTATAGACATATCATTTCCATTTATTACTTTGAATATTTGAAAAATTTTAGAAGTGTCTCTCATTTTTCTTTCTTTTTTTAATCTTACATTTGTGTTGGAACTTTTTCTCAGTTTCCTGGTGACTCATAGGTATCAGTGAATAAGAGGCATCAGAAAATAAAATTGACAGGCTACTATACTTTTTCATTTGTCAGAATTGACATTTGTCATTTACAGAAACTCAATTTAAGCTGGCTTATGAAAAAAGGGAACTCTCTTGCCATACACAGAAATAAAACACAGAGTAGTCTTCAGATATGGCAGGATTCAGGAGCTGATACAGTGTTGTCACTGTGATCTCTCTTTATTTTGGGAATAGGTCACTTCCTTTTATACCACATGAAATAAGTGAAAGAAAAGAGGAAAGTGGAGTGGTGTTATCAAAAGGAGGTTATAAGGGAAAGGAATACTTGAAAGAGAAAAACCATAGCTATTTTCTAAAGCCCCTTCAGATGGCACATGTGAGACTCGGGATCCTAAAACTTAAGTTTATTTTATAGTTGAGTTATTATCGCTCTTAATAAAGCAAAATCTATTCCCTTCCAGGACTGTGATGTGTTATTCTCTCACATATCTACTTCTCTCCCCTACCCAAATGTGTTTGAGATGTATCCTTCTGAAAAACAGCATAGTCTTGACCCAGAAATTCTTTAAGACAGCAGTTCTCATTCTTCAACAAGCGTACAAATTCGTAGGGTTCTTGTTCAAATGTAGGTGCTGATTCAGCATGTTCTTGGTGTTCTATTTTCTATGTTCTATTTTTTTGAAAGATGCCAGTTAATATTGTTGCTACTGGTTCTTAGATCACCCTTTGAATCGCAAGGCTTAAAGCATTTGGTTTAACTTCTCAAGTTGCCATTGCTTAGAAACTTTTCCAGAAAATCTGAAATCTGACTTTGGTTATAGTGTCTTACTTTCACAAACTTCAGGATCAAACCAAGTCCTTCATGACTTAGTAGGTAGCTAGCATTTCCAGAATGAGTAACTTCCAAAGGCCAGAGTAAAAAGAAAAAAAAAATGAGGAGGAAAAAAAAAACCCACAAGACTTTCTGGGAAGGATTTAGATTTTCTGAATCCCCAGTACCTCAGGCTCTCTGTTCTTCTGTGTGAGCACAGACTTTGGAGGAAGTCTCTGACTATAAATGTGACTACAAATGGTTGTGAGATTGGCCAAAATCAATCCCCTACCTAACAGATGCTAACTGGTTATTTTTACACAATCTGAAATCCATGAAGAAATTAGGAAAGCCCATAAGAATTAAATCCTAGGCTCAATAACTGGTAAGTGAATTGTCCCATCATGAGAGCATGTGTGTTCACAAGTAGTGGGAAGTACATGTCATCCTGTAGCAGTGGTCCCCAATGGATATACTTTTGTTATTTAATAGTATTACATCAGTTCCTCAATACCGTCACTCCTAAATTAAGCTATGCATATTTCTCTATGATAAGAATAGAAACTTGAATAATGGCAGCATGTATTTTTCACTGAAGTCCCCTGACTCTTTTCTGTATCCTTTTATATCTTTTAGAACTCATATTTAATCATGCCTCACATCCCTGAAATCTTTAAATAATAAAAAATGAAAGCACTGCTGAGTGTAATCTGGCACCAGGAACAATCCCGGCTTTGGCTGAGGGGTGTGGGGTGAGCACAGGCTTGGGGACAGGGGCACCCCTGTGTGCTAAACCTGGCTCTGACATTACTTCCTTCAGAAACCTGGGGCAAGTGCTCAGCTCAATTGCCCCCAGCTCAAATGGGCAAGAGACTGATAACACTTAATCTTCCTTTCCCAGAGAGAATTCATTAACTGGCAGAGCAACTGTGGGGAGGGGTTGGGGGAAGAATAAAATACTCAATGAATACATGTGAGTTCTGTGAGAATGTGTTCACTGGACCTCATCAACCCCAAAAGTGGCTTGCAAGTTTCTGTGCAATTAATAATTGCTAGAATCTTAAAGAGCAATTGATACATTATATTGGAATCACAATAATGAGTATGTTTATATTTTTCATATGTATTTATATAAACCAGAGGGTTATTATGAATACCTGTGATATCCTTTCAGATTCCTAGATTTATAGATGGAAAAGAACCTTAAAAATTGACTAAATAATTTCATCCATTTTATAGGAAAAGAAGTGGAGGCACAAGGAGATTGATTTAGCCAGAGTCATAGAGTGTGACTGCTTTTATGCCAGAGGCAGGACAAGAAAAGGACGAAAGAAAAATGAGCATTTGTTGAGGGTCTCCCAAATGCCAGATATCCTGCTAGGATTCTTCACATAAAGGAATCAATTTAATTCTCACAGCAAACCTTTAGGATGATATCTGTATAGGTTTTCTTTTGTCTAACTCAACATGATTAGCCAAAGAGGCAGAGTATATGTCTTAGTAGTTGAAAGATCACGTTTTGTTTCTTTGTTTCATTATATCTAACTACCTCTCTAATTCGGAATTGCCAGTGGTTGGAGACTCCAGGATAGTGTGGCAGGAGGCCTGGGGCAGCTGGAACCAGTTCTCTTTGACATTTTCTGGCACCTTGAATTGAGAGAGTTCCTTTCTCCCGTAACAGGTCCCACATTCTCCGTTCCAGAAATAACACTAGTTCTGGTCTCCAGGGATAGTTTTGCAGCTTCCTGAGGCTCCCATTATCACCTATAATTCCTTAGCTTATCCTTTCTTTATCTATTAACTTTTCCCAAAATTATTTTTGAAACTTTCCAAAATGTATCTTTGAACTTCTCTTTATCTTGGACAGTGTTGAATCTTTCCCCAGGTTTTAGAGGCCCTCTTCCCCCCAGAATACTTTAGAGTTAATTTTTTTAGTTGGTAAAGAGTAACCATCACATGTTGTAGAATTATGCATGAGCCAAATATTCTACACATCAGAGAACAAATGACCTGTTTTCCACAAATTATGTTGCAGTGTAGTCTATAGCCTACGGACATATCTATGAAAACATGATATCAGAAAATTCAGCACAAACTCAGAGACTTCCCTCCTTGAACACCTACCATCCATTAATGTCACATTTTACTAATTCTAACTGGTAACCTCTCAGTCTTGCTGTAGACCCTTGTCAGTTTGTTATAGGAAATCGGTTTTCCATATAAGAGACTTTGCTTATATTTAAATGCTGAGAACATTTTAATTTTCCCTCTTCATTTCTTGCAGTGAAACTTCATATGTGAAAACCATGTACTCCATGGTTTTCTTGACTGTATATATTTCCAGACTTATAATTTAGAAAATTTATAAAATTATGGATCTATAGTCATGAAGTTGGGTCTCTTAAGAAAAGACATGTTGGCAATGCTAAGCTTATTAAGAATATAACACAGTCTTGAGAATGACATCAAAAAAGCTAGAATCCAGGACTTTCATAAAGTTGATACATAATATATATTAATCCAGTGATTCATGCATTAGTCACTTATGAAAATTAGCTTCTTAAATAAAATCCCACTTGTATTTGCTATTTGTAATCCAAGGGAAAGTCATTTGTGGGAACCTCAGTCAAGGTAGTGTCTTTACAAAGTTCGCTATTTCTACGAATCTTCATCATGGAGCCTCTTTAATCAAGGGAAGCAAAGGTTTATTTTGAATTACTGGGTGAATCTGAGCTATTTTTATAGTAATTCTGAATATTCAGAGAGATATCAGAATAGTCCAATTTGGCTGTTAAGACAATTGAGAAATTCAGAATTCTCTGAAAGGGCTGCTAAGAAAGCTCCATATTCACAAGTTAAATGTATATCTCATTCATTTCTTGCTTTGGTTATACTGATAGAACAAATGCATGAGAATGATTGTTTGGGGTTTTTATGCTTCTGGAGTATTCTATCATTTACCTATGGCTGTCTACCAGTCCAGCCCAAAATAATGGTTTAAAACCACTACTTCTTTATGATTTTGTGGCTTGGGCCCAGCTGAGTTGGCTTGACTCTGCAACACCAAATATTGGATTAGGCTCAATCTTATATTGGGGCCATTTCTGGGACAGCTCAGGCTGCCCTCTGCATGCTCTCTTATTCTCTAAGAGGTTTGCCCAGGATTTTCTGTAGTTCCAGAAGACCAAGCAGAAAAGGTGAGTCCCAGTGTACAAGCCTTTGTGGATCTTTTGCTTGCATCGTATTTGCTGTTATATCATTGGCTAAACAAGTGACATTGCTCAGCAAAGTCACTGTGGGAGAGGACTACTCAGGGAACAGATATAGAGAAGAATGATTCTCTGGAATCTTATGGAAAGGGGTAACAACAATAATTACTAAACAGAGATCCGTAGAATCCTTTCACCTTTTAGGAAATGAATATTAGATCAGATCAGGTGTGGGCAAACTATGGCCTATGGGACAAATTCAGCCTGCCAACTGTTTTTGTAAATAAAAGTTTATGGAAACACAACTATGCCCATTCATTTATATATTGTCGATGGCTCTTTTGTGCCATACTGGCAGGGTTGAGTAATTGCTACAGACACAAAGTAAGGCACAAAAAGCCTAAAATATTAGTCTCTGGACCTTCACAGAAAATGTTTGCCAACCATGAAGTGGACAATTCACCTTTTTCTCTATCTCTAAACTGTAAAGCAATGGAGTGCTTTTTAATAACTGAGTTCCAGAGGTTGAAATTAGGTGTCATTTGGGGAATCAAAAACTAGGATGAAAAAGGCTGTATTACTAGCCAATACCTGAAACAATGGTCTTTTCCCTATGAATAAAGGATATGTAAAAAATTCTACCAAGACAGTCTGTGGATAATTTGGAGAATAAGATTAAGCTACTAGTTCTTTTCCTATGTATGTATTAGTGTGTGTGTATATGTGTATTTTAAATCTAACTGACTTGCACATCAAGCCAGTTCATGAGAGAGTCAATTCTTTTCCCTGGTACCCCATTTTGAAGAGTTTTCCAATGTTCACAAATTTTCAACACTGGGATAGTTGAAGCTGGTCAAGTAATTTTATTATATCCTATTTCACATGATCAGAAAGCTGTGATAGAGAAGGTGAGAGAGATACACACACATACACACATACACACTACAGGTGTTTGAATAATTAGATTTTTATTATTTTCTATGTTCTTAGTTCCAGTTGGTCATATTTCATATGCAAGAGAAATAATTTTACATGCCCATGCACCAACTATGATAATTTAATAACTGTAACATTTAATATATGAGGTAGTATATAGAATGGTATTAATAATATATACATAGGCAGATAGATAGATAATATGGTAATATATTACCTGACCATGAACATATCCCCAGCCCCTTTTTTGTTTGTTTACTACCATCATGAAAAATATATCTGATGATCATCTATGTGAAAAAAAATCTGGTTTTTGTAATGCATACTGTCTATGTTGTTGAAAATTTCCATTGAGTGTCACTTCAAGTGTCTTTGATTCAGCCTAATTTCTATCAAGCTTTGAGTCTTGGGCACATCCAATGTGCTTGACACTATGTATGTGTAGGTTAGTATTCTATGCTGGGCTAATGTTAACATTAGACTGAGGTACTGTTTAATATTCAAGGGTCAACAGAAATCAGAAAAGCAGAAAACACATTAAGTGTGACCTTTAACTTATGGCTGTTTTGTTAATCTTGAAAACTTAATGGTTACCAATTTAAATTTTTTATTGATTTGAGGTTGATGGGTTCATGATTAAATTTGTTAGGCTATATAGAGTGTTTCTAAGGGTATCAGGTACATAGGGTTTGCTATTATTATTTTGTTTGCAAGGACTTGGGCTTGCTTCAGTAGCACATATACTAAAATTGTTTGCATGGACTTTAGTCTTGTTGGTTCATATTGAGTATATTGTATACTACATATACATATATTTGTTTAATTTAATATGTGTACATATAGATAAATGCATATCCAACCCTATAGAACTGTAAAAAAAGAGAAGTAAGGCTAAAAGTTAAGTTTAAAAAGACAAAATGAGGTTAAAAAAATGGAGAAACAGTATGGTTGGCATCTGGGGGAAGTACAAGCAGGATGGAACATATGCAAGAACTAAGGTTGTAAATGTTGAATATATGTAGATCCCCAATTCATCCCATATTGAGAGTGCTCTCTGGGAATTAATATGGTG
Organism: Neogale vison; assembly: GCF_020171115.1. Classification (NCBI taxonomy): domain Eukaryota; kingdom Metazoa; phylum Chordata; class Mammalia; order Carnivora; family Mustelidae; genus Neogale; species Neogale vison. Next base: position 77,885,769 of record NC_058099.1, on the reverse strand, counting down.
GCTTAAAAACAATTTGGCAGAGTTGAGCATAGAGTTTTTCTATCTGTGTTTAAAGAAGATTTCATTTTATGGAGCAGTTTTAGGCTTACAGAAAAATTGCTCAGAGAGGGTTGCCATATACCCCTTCCTACTTCTTCCCATCCCCACAGTTCCTACTATTATCAACATGTTGCATTAGGGTGATGCTTTTGTTATAATTGAACAACCAATATTGATATATTATTATTAACTGAAGCCTCTAATTTATATTAGAGCTCACTCTTTGCTTTGTACATTTTAAAGTTTTGGCACATGTATAATGTCATATATCCACCATTACATTATTATACTGAATAGTTTCTCTGTCCTAAAAATGCCCTGTACTCCATTAATTCATTCCTGCCCTTCCCTCTGAACCCCTTGGCAAGTACTGATCATTTTACTGCCTCCATACTTTTGTCTTTTCTGGAATGTCATATAGTTGAAATCATTTAATATATAGCCTTTTCAGACTGGCTTCTTTTACTTAGTAATATGCATTTAAGTTTCCTCCTCCTCCCAGCCCCTTGCCACAATAGCTTAATAGTTCATTTGATTTCAGCACAGAATAATATTCCATTGTATGGATATACCATAGTTTGTTTATCTCTTCACCTATTAAAGGACATCTGGTTGTTTGAAAGATTTGGCAATTATGAATGAAGCTGCTAGAAGGGAGTTGAGGGAAATTGGAAGGGGAGCTGAACCATGAGAGACTATAGACTCTGAAAAACAACCTGAGGTTTTTGAAGGGGGGGTGGGAGGTTGGGGGAGCCAAGTGGTGGGTATTATGGAGGGCACATATGGCAGGGAGCACTGGGTGTGGTGCATAAACAATGAATTCTGTTACGCTGAAAAGAAATTAATAAGGAAAGAAGGAAGGAAGGAAGGAAGGAAGAAAGAAAGAAAGAAGAAAGAAAATAAATGAAGTGGCTATAAACATTAGGTACAGGTTATTGTGTGGAAATAAGTTTTCAAATTATGTGGGTAAACACCTAGCAGTATGATTTCTGGAACTTGTGGTAAGCCTATGTTTTGCTTTGTAGGAAACTGCCAAACTGTCTTCTAAGGTGGCTAAACTATTTCGCATTCTCTCAGTGAATGAGTGTCCCTGTTGCTTGATGTCCTCACCAGTGTTTAATGTTGTCAGTGTTTGGGATTTTAGCCATTCTAATGGGTTTAATTTGCAATTCACACATGAATATGGTGTTGAGCTTCTTCCTATATGCTTATCCGCCATCTGTAGATCTTCTTGGTCAGGTGTGTGTTCGGATCTTTTTCTGTTTTTTTTTTTTTAATTGTGTTGTTGTTTTCCTACTGTTGAATTTTAAGAGTTCTTTGTATATTTTGGACAAGTCTTTTATCAAATTATGTGTTTTGCAGATATTTTCTTCCAGTCTGTGGCTTGTCTATCACTCTGTTAACAGTTTTCTTTCACAGAGCAAGAGTTTTTAATTTTAAGAAGCCCAACTTACTGTGATTTTTTTTTAAGAGCACGATTTTGATGTTGTATCAGAAATGACATTGCCAAACTGGTCATCTAGATTTACTTCTGTGTTTTTTCATGGAAATTTTCTACCAGTTTATTAGGTAAATTATCCCCACAGTACAAAACTTTGTCTCCCTTAATGCTTTCCTTTCATCACATAATGCCTCCCCCTACCCTTTCTTTACTTATCTAAAGAAATCCTAACCATTCTTCAAAGAGTGAGTTCAAGACTTGCATCCCTAAAATTTGCCCTGACTATTTCAGACCATTTTGATCTCATCCTTTGAACTCCTAAAGCTATGTAATCTGCACTCCATTGTTCTTCACTGTATTATACCCTGTTTAGTGCCATTTCACTTTAGGGTACAGGTTGAAATGGCGCCACCTCCTAGTTCCCTGCCATCTTGTCTCCCCCTTAAAAATTATTTCCACATGGTACTCATATCTTGCAGTTAAGAGCACTTAGAAATTATACATCCTTTATAACTACAAGCAACTGGGGGTTGAACCACAGTAGATTCTCAAAAAAAAAAAAAAAAAAAAACCAACCTGGAATCAGAAAGCTGCAAAGTGAAATTTTTAAGGGTCTCAGTTTTGAGGTCATATTTTTTTTAAAGATTTTATTTATTTATTTGACAGAGAGAAATCACAAGTAGACGGAGAGGCAGGCAGAGAGAGAGAGGGGGAAGCAGGCTCCCTGCTGAGCAGAGAACCTGATACGGGACTCGATCCCAGGACCCTGAGATCATGACCCGAGCCGAAGGCAGCGGCTTAACCCACTGAGCCACCTAGGCGCCCTTGAGGTCATATTTGATAAGGTTTTTATTTCACCTAAACAGTGAATGTCTGGAATGATCTTTGGCAAACTAGTTACTGAACCTCTCTCACTTGAGTATATCTATCTATAAACAGAGGGATAAGAATAATATCTACCTGATATGGTTGAGGTAGGTATCAACAGGAGATAAATTCCTATAAGGATCTTAGCATACATGCTGGCTCATGGTGTGTGCTGTTGTTGTTATTATTATTATTATATTATTCTTTCTATAAATAAAGTAGGCTAGAGTATCAATGAGTTAAGTTAGTTATAGTGAAGAAGCAAATGTGAAGATACTTTGTGACCCCTATGTGTCATAATTATTATTAATATTATTATGTTTAAAAGCACATGTTGTATTGAAGAATGTTAAAATGAACTAAGAATCCCAGACACCATATTTCAAATCCTGACTTCAGTTTTGTGCTTCTGAGTTGGATCCAGCTTTCATAACTGCCACTGAATACTCAATTTAGTGACCACATTTACTAGATCTGCAATCCTGAGAAAGCTGTGCTCATTCTTCTGTTTTCTCCTTAAAAACCTCAGTTTCCTTCTGTTAGAAACCTATTAAAAACTATCTCAGAATTGTTATAAGGGTGAAAAGATTATTATGTGGGAGTAGGATAGCATCTCATGTCTTGTGGCTATTCAATAAATACTACATTCTGTTTTCCTCACAATGAATATCCTTTAAATTTCTGCACACAATCCTCCCTTATACTCCATCATCCACACAACTTTCAGAGTAGGCTACCAGAAGGGCCAACAGGCTAGGCTGCTTCTCTATACTTCAGTGGCTTCCTGCCATTGGATGAAGCTTCAGATCTTCTCTTCCAGTGTGGATTCAATTTCTCCCTCTCTGTCTCATTTTAATAACATGACGTGTTGGTAATTTATCTCCCCTACTGTGTGCTGTTGGTTGATCAGTTCCTTCCTCTTTCACATAACTCAGATTTTGTTAAAGTGTTCACTCCCTAATAGCTCCTGTCATTCAGGGGCGACGGATGTCATCTCCAGCTCCAGATGAGTTTAAGCCAGTCAATATATTCCCTACTCTTTGCTATGGATTGGCCCTGGAAACCAAGCTTAACCCATTAGTTTATGATATTTCCCCGGGGACTATTTGTGATGAGCACATGACCCCAGTGACCTCAGTCAGCCTGGAGGCAAGTCCTTTTTCTGCTTGTTAAGAAGAGGTTCTCTCTTTCTTGCTTACTGGATAGAAATGAGAAAGAACAGAGCCTTGTTTGATTTTGGAACACTATATAACTGACAGGGGAGCCAATGCCACAGCTAGTGGTACAGACAAGTGAAAAGACTGTATGTTTGACATTACTGTGTATCTGCATAGGTGAAATAATTTTTTTATTGTTTAAAATCGCTTTGAGACAGATTTGTTTTTTTTTCCAATTTATTTATTTTCAGAAAAACATTATTCATTATTTTTTCACCACACCCAGTGCTCCATGCAAGCCATGCCCTCTATAATACCCACCACCTGGTACCCCAACCTCCCACCCCCCCGCCACTTCAAACCCCTCAGATTGTTTTTCAGAGTCCATAGTCTCTCATGGTTCACCTCCCCTTCCAATTTACCCAAATTCCCTTCTCCTCTCTAATGCCCCTTGTCCTCCATGCTATTTGTTATGCTCCACAAATAAGTAAAACCATATGATAATTGACTCTCTCTGCTTGACTGATTTCACTCAGCATAATCTCTTCCAGTCCCGTCCATGTTGCTACAAAAGTTGGGTATTCATCCTTTCTGATGGAGGCATAATACTCCATAGTGTATATGGACCACATCTTCCTTATCCATTCATCCGTTGAAGGGCATCTTGGTTCTTTCCATAGTTTGGCGACCGTTGCCATTGCTGCTATAAACATTGGGGTACAGATGGCCCTTCTTTTCACGACATCTGTGTCTTTGGGGTAAATACCCAGGAGTGCAATTGCAGGGTCATAGGGAAGCTCTATTTTTAATTTCTTGAGGAAGCTCCACACTGTTCTCCAAAGAGGCTGCACCAGCCTGCATTCCCACCAACAGTGTAAGAGGGTTCCCCTTTCTCCACATCCTCTCCAACACATGTTGTTTCCTGTTTTGTTAATTTTGGCCATTCTAACTGGTGTAAGGTGATATGTCAATGTGGTTTTAATTTGAATCTCCCTGAGGGCTAATGATGATGAACATTTTTTCATGTGTCTGATAGCCATTTGTATGTCTTGATTGGAGAAGTGTCTGTTCATATCTTCTGCCCATTTTTTGATGTGTTTGCCTGTTCCGTGTGGGTTGAGTTTGAGGAGTTCATTGTAGATCCTGGATATCAACCTTTTGTCTGTACTGTCATTTGCAAATATCTTCTCCCATTCCGTGGGTTGCCTCTTTGTTTTTTTGACTGTTTTCTTTGCTGTGAAGAAGCTTTTGATCTTGATGAAGTCCCAAAAGTTTATTTTCGCTTTTGTTTCCTTTGCCTTTGGAGACGTATCTTGAAAGAAGTTGCTGTGGCTGATATCGAAGAGATTACTGCCTATGTTCTCCTCTAGGATTCTGATGGATTCCTGTCTCACGTTGAGGTCTTTTATCCATTTTGAGTTTATCTTTGTGTATGGTGTAAGAGAATGGTCGAGTTTCATTCTTCTACATATAGCTGTCCAGTTTTCCCAGCACCATTTATTGAAGAGACTGTCTTTTTTCCACTGTATATTTTTTCCCGTTTTGTCGAAGATTAATTGACCATAGAGTAGAGGGTCCATATCTGGGCTCTCTACTCTGTTCCACTGGTCTATGTGTCTGTTTTTATGCCAGTACCATGCTGTCTTGGTGATCACAGCTTTGTAATAAAGCTTGAAATCAGGTAAGGTGATGCCGCCAGCTTTATTTTTGTTTTTCAACATTTCCTTAGCGATTCGGGGTCTCTTCTGATTCCATACAAATTTTTGGATTATTTGCTCCAGCTCTTTGAAGAGTGCCGGTGGAATTTTGATCGGAATGGCATTAACAGTATAGATTGCTCTAGGCAGTATAGACATTTTAACAATGTTTATTCTTCCGATCCAAGAGCATGGAATGGTCTTCCATTTTTTGTGTCTTCTTCAATTTCTTTCATGAGTGTTCTGTAGTTCCTCAAGTACAGATCCTTTACCTCTTTGGTTAGGTTTATTCCCAGGTAGACAGATTTGTTTTTACTTACAACTGAAAGGAACCTAAGGAGTACCTGTTTATAACTTTTCTATGCTTCATATAAACTAAGCTATAAAATAGTCTCTTCCTGACTCAGCAGTGAATGAGTATAAAAACCTATAACGATATCCCTAGGAAACAAGGGCTGAACTTGCAGGTATATGCATGAGATTTAATTATAGAACATCACTATCTCTCGTCAAAGTGTGAACTATTGTGAAATCAGCAGTCCCCTGGACTTGAGGGAAGACAAGTAAAGAGGAGGCTCCGCATGTGAAGGTGATAAGAAAAATCACTAGTGGAGAAGGGAGAGCAATGCATCTTTTCTGGTAACCAAGAAAAGTGGAATGTAGTATGCCTTGAGGTAATTTCACTTTTTTCCCTCTGGATTATCTAATGGTAGCTGAGAGCAAAATGTCTCCCTTAGGATGTAACTTCCCATAAGCTGAGGAGCCAAGCATTAACATGAGGGAGAAAGCAGGAAAGGAAGACTGTGTGCTTTCCTGGAGCTGTTAATAATATACTGGACAAGGACAGTAAATAATTGATGGCTGTCACTTCACTGCTTCTTGGTTATTCATGGACTTCAAGATGGTCCTTTATCTTAGCACCATCTAATCATGTTACATCACATGCACTCCTCATCACCAACATTAATATGACTGACAGTGACATGTGCTGTACGCTGGCTTTTCAGAGCTATCACAAACTGCTGATCTGCGCCAGTCAAGAGCAATGTAATTGTCACCAGCAGACAGAAATATTACCGCCAGACAGAATAGTGTAAATAATACAAAAAATAACCTCCAACACCCATGACAAATCTCCATAACTAGGGAGGGGTCTCTTTCACCACATCTGCTGTATAACTCCCCTGAATGAGAATTGTGGTAGTCTGGAGGGAAGAGGGCTCGTTTCAATCAGGCTGAGCGCCTGCATTCTTTTGATGATGTACATTGCAGAGACAGAGTAGGTGTGGATCCTGGAGCAAAGCAATGGGAGTCTGAGTATTTTAGATTTTTGTTCCTGATACCCTTACATACACCTTCAGAGGTACCACAGCAACCTAGAGGTGATTGCTTTCCATGGCAATGGAAATTAACCCACATACAGTAATTCGTAAATTTTGATTATAGGCAGAATGAGAGTCCCAACAGAGTGAATAAATTCAGAAAGGAAGAGAAGGCAAAATATGTGCTATAACTGGCAGCTAAAACTACCTAGATATTACACAGTTCATTTTATTTCCAAAGCGTTCAGAGAGCATTACCTAATGAATTCTTTTTATCAGATGCAGCAAGATCCCCCATGCACCTGTGGCAAACACTATCCATTCCTCCTCTTTCTTTTCTTTTTTTTTAAGATTTTATTTATTTATTTGACAGACAGAAATCACAAGTAGGCAGAGAAGCAGGCAGATAGAGAGGAAGGGAAGCAGGCCCCCTGCTGAGCAGAGAGCCCGATGTGGGACTCGATCCCAGGACCTTGAGATCATGACCTGAGCCGAAGGCAGCGGCTTAACCCACTGAGCCACCCAGGCACCCCATTCCTCCTCTTTCTTGCCAACAGATTATCAATTTTGAATAGGATGGCAGAATGCCTGGTTAAATAATAGCTTCTTTAGCCTTTCTTTTAGCTTGGTGGGGGTAGGGGGTGGTTGGTGGTGAGGGTCTGGCCAGGATGGGGGAAGTGGCAGAGTTCTGGCCAATGAGACATGAAAGGAGGACTGTTGGGCACTTCTATGAATGTTTCTGTTTTCATAATAAAGGTGGGAAGATGGCGCTGGTGTCACTCTTCTACTTTCTACCTTCTCCCTACCTTGAATGTCTGGAGCCGAAGTAGCTCCATGTAGAGATCAAGACATGGACAGCTATAGACCCTGATGTCAGTGAACCAATGAATCAGTGCCAGCAGTCATCTAACTTTGTGTTTCTTCTTATTTGATAAAAAGAATCCTGTATTTTTTCCTTTTCAGGTCAACACTGGTCTGGTCATGTTTTCTTTTGTTACTTGCTGATGAATATATACCTAACTGTAGCACCCAATCTAAAAAGCCCTTGTTACAGCCCCAACATTTAAAACAAAACAAAAACTTTAAAAAATCCTTTTAAAAGTCATGTGGAGGGGTGCCTAGGTAGCTCAGTTGGTTAAGTATCTGACTCTTGGTTTTGGCTTAGGTCATGATCTCATGGATCATGAGATCGACCCCTGCCGCTGGTTCCATGCTCAGTGGGGAGTCAGCTTGAGCACTCTCTCCCTCTATCCCTCTTCACCTCTAAAATAAATAAATAAATCTTTAAAAAAAAAAAGTCATGTAGAGAAATGACAGCGAGGAGTACAATAATAAACCCAGCACTTACTGAGAATATACTCTGTGGTCAGCACCTTTGTAGGAACTTAAATGTACCAACTCATTCAATTTCACAACAACTTTATGAAATAGGTTCTGTTGTATATCCATTTTATAAATGGAACAGATGTATAGTGAGGTCAAGAAACTTTCTTGACGACTCACAGCTAGAAGGGGATAGAGCCAGGATTCTAGGTTCCAGAGTCTAGGCTTTTAACTACCACATTTTCTAATTTTTCCATTTCCTAGAAGGAGAAAGCAAAGTTAGAGTTTTAATGGACAAATCCATAATTATATAAGGTGCTTTTTGTTGTGTCTTGCATATTACTAGGGAAAGATTCTTTAGTGAGATATGATTTCAAGCAATTTTTGCTTTTTGTTGTATTTTTGTTTTCAGAAACTCAAAACAAAAATTCAATCTATCCATCCATCCATCATATGGAGATTCCCATGGCAACTATCGTCACTGCATCTAACATATTTGCATTGATATATATTGAACTTGCCCAGTTCTTGAACTGTGGCATTAGAACAACACATTCTTTAAATTTTGATTATCCTAAAGTGGATTTGAAATCCAATTGTATTTCTCTATCTTATTTATTTATTTATTTATTTATTTATTTATTTATTTATTTTACTGAAGGCTAATGCATCTCTTTGTTTATTCAATGATTATCACTGAAAATGAGATAATACATGTAAAAATGTTTTGGAAACTCTCAAATAAAAATCCATATAAATATAAATTATCATTATGTTTTGGAGATGTTATGACATGGTAGAACAAGAATTAGGAAACCCAAATGTTTCTGGCTGTGTCTCAGAATTACTATGTGACATAGGGCAAGTCAGGTATATTTTCTGGGCATCATTGACCTAATTTTAGTTCTCTTGCCCAGTAAAACCCCTTTGTTACATGTACCTATCAGTTAATAGAAGTTGGCTGAGAACATTAGTCATGTGTGTGAAAAACCTCATGTAGAGCCTCATTCTTCCCCGTTTCTAGTTTGCTTTTATTTGATCTCATCTAACTGCACATAAAGATGTGACTCCAAATTTAATCTCTGTTTTCAAAACTGGCTAATAATAACACTTTATAGTTATTGAGTACTCTATCTGTATCTGGGACAATGGGCAATGCTTTGCTTATACATACTACAATTGGGATGGTCACCTGCAGGTGGTGGTGTGGCTGGGCTGATTTTTTTGTCTTTGCTGTGCTCTACTGGTTACTAATATTTTTCATATCATCACTGACCACAGCTTTAAGAAGGCAGGTATGACTATTATTTCCATTTTAGAGATTAGGAGATACATTAATATTTGGGATCCCTAATATTTGGGTCTTCTTTGTTTCTAATGGATTCTCATTTGGTTTACTCCTGTCACCACCGGTAAGAATTTACTTTTGTAGTAACTGCCTACCCATTCCAGCGCCCCTGCCTCTGTGCAGGCCTCTAGCCCAGGGAACCCATCCCCACTTTTGGCAGTTTGTCTAGTGCCAGAACCCTTGATCCATCTACCAACTTGCTTAAAAATGAATAAATGACTAAGTGGGTTTGGTCTCCATCTTTGGGCTTTGGATTGTCAGTATAGAATAAAACATTTTCCCTTTTTAGTTGACAGTTCTGAATAATCCTGTTCTGCCCTCACTGCCACCCTCAATTCAGATACATTCTATGAGGGAGAGGAGGTGGGGAGTATGTATGCCTCCTGTTTCTGTATCTGTATTATATGAAGAGATGGAAAACATAGCCATAGATCTATCTTCCCTATATTTTCTGAAGTTTATTCTCCTTTGCACATGGTAGAAAATTAAAGTCTGTTTGGAGATTTGAATTAAAAAATACTTAAGGACTTCAGTTTTGGAAAGATGTGGTCTAATCCAATATAACAACACTACTAATATAAACTCTTAGACACAATAAGAAAAATATAATAAGTTATTTAAAAATTCATGGTCTAACTCTTCAGTGAGAAAGGAAAGTAATCAGGTGCCAAAAAGAATCAGTAAGTCTATAAACCAATGAAAATGAAAAATGAAGGAAAGAAAAGTAAAAGTAAAAAAAAAAAAAGAAAAGTAAAAGGGATGTAGGGAGAATCGGTTGACTAAGGTAGCTGAAAAGGTCTGGGAATAGGTTGGACTAAGGTATGAGGGTTCATGATGGGGCTCAATTGATGCTTTCAAGATTCACTTTTTTTAAAATTTATTTTTTATTTATTTTCAGCATAACAGTATTCATTATTTTTGCACCACACCCAGTGCTCCATGCAATCCGAGCCCTCTATAACACCCATCACCTGGTACCCGGACCTCCCACCCCCCGCCCCTTCAAAACCCTCAGATTGTTTTTCAGAGTCCATAGTCTCTCATGATTTGCCTCCCCTTCCAATTTCCTGCAACTTCCTTTTCCTCTCTAACTCCCCATGTCCTCCATGCTATTTGTTATGCTCCACAAATAAGTGAAACCATATGATAATTGACTCTCTCTGCTTGACTGATTTCACTCAGCATAATCCCTTCCAGTCCTGTCCACGTTGCTACAAAAGTTGGGTATTCGTCTTTTCTGATGGAGGCATAATACTCCATAGTGTATATGGACCACATGTTCCTTATCCATTCATCTGTTGAAGGGCATCTTGGTTTTTTCCACAGTTTGGTGACCGTGGCCATTGATGCTATAAACATTGGGGTACAGATGGCCCTTCTTTTTACTACATCTGTTTCTTTGGGGTAAGGACACAGTAGTGCAATGGCAGGGTCATAGGGAAGTTCTATTTTTAATTTCTTGAGGAATCTCCACACTGTTCTCCAAAGAGGCTGCACCAACTTGCATTCCCACCAACAGTGGAAGAGGGTTCCCCTTTCTCCGTATCCCATCCAACACACGTTGTTTCCTGTCTTGCTAATTTTGGCCATTCTAACTGGTGTAAGGTGATATCTCAATGTGGTTTTAATTTGAATCTCCCTGATGGCTAGTGATGATGAACATTTTTTCATGTGTCTGATAGCCATTTGTATGTCTTCATTGGAGAAGTGTCTGTTCATATCTTCTGCCCATTTCTTGATATGATTATCTGTTTTGTGTGTGTTGAGTTTGAGGAGTTCTTTATAGATCCTGGATAACAACCTTTTGTCTGTACTGTCATTTGCAAATATCTTCTCCCATCCTGTGGGTTGCCTCTTTGCTTTCTTGACTGTTTCCTTTGCTGTGCAGAAGCTTTTGATTTTGATGAAGTCCCAAAAGTTTATTTTCACTTTTGTTTCCTTTGCCTTTGGAGACATATCTTGAAAGAAGTTGCTGTGTTTGATATCTACTGCCTACGTTCTCCTCTAGGATTCTGATGGATTCCTGTCTTACGTTGAGGTCTTTTATTCATTTTGAGTTTATCTTTGTGTATGGTGTAAGAGAATGGTCGAGTTTCATTCTTCTACATATAGCTGCCCAGTTCCCCCACCACCATTTATTGAAGAGACTGTCTTTTCCACTGTATATTTTTTCCTGCTTTGCAAAGATTATTTGCCCATATAGTTGAGGTTCCATATCTGGCTCTCTACTCTGTTCCACTGGTCTATGTATTTGTTTTTATGCCAGTACCATGCTGTCTTGGTGATCACAGCTTTGTAGTAAAGCTTGAAATCAGGTAACATGATGCCCACTGTATTATTTTTGTTTTTCAACATTTCCTTAGCGATTCGGGGTCTCTTCTGATTCCATACAAATTTTTGGATTATTTGCTCCAGCTCTTTGAAGAATACTGGTGGAATTTTGATCAGAATGGCATTAAAAGTATAGATTGCTCTAGGCAGTATAGACATTTTAACAATGTTTATTCTTCCGATCCAAGAGCATGGAATGGTCTTCCATCTATTTGTGTCTTCTTCAATTACTTTCATGAGTGTTCTGTAGTTCCTCAAGTGCAGATCTTTTACCTCTTTGGTTAGGTTTATTCCCAGGTATCTTATGGTTCTTGGTGCTATAGTAAATGGAATCGATTCTCTAATTACCCTTTCTGTATTTTCATTGTTAGTGTATAAGAAAGCCACTGATTTCTGTACATTGACTTTGTATCCTGCCATATTGCTGAATTGCTGTATGAGTTCTAGTAGTTTGGGGGTAGAGTCTTTTGGGTTCTCCATATAAAGAATCATGTCATCTGCGAAGAGAGAGAGTTTGACTTCATTGCCAATTTGGGTGCCTTTTATTTCTCTTTGTTGTCTGATTGCTGTTGCTAGGACTTCTAATACTATGTGGAACAAGAGTGGTGAGAGTGGGCATCCTTGTCGTGTTCCTGATCTCAACGGGAAGGCTGAAAGCTTTTTCCCATTGAGGATGATATTTGCTGTGGGTCTTTCATAGATAGATTTGATGAAGTTCAGGAATGTTCCCTCTGTCCCTATACTTTGAAGCGTTTTAATCAGGAACGGATGCTGGATTTTGTCAAATGCCTTTTCTGCATCGATTGAGAGGACCATGTGGTTCTTCACTCTTCTCATATTAATTTTTTCTATCACGTTGATTGATTTGTGAAGGTTGAACCATCCTTGTAGCCCAGGAATGAATCCCACCTGGTCATGGTGGATAATTTTTTTAATGTGCTGTTGGATCCCGTTTGCTAGGATCTTGTTGAGAATCTTAGCATCCATATTCATCAGTGATATTGGTGTGAAATTCTCCTTTTTGGTAGGGTCTTTGCCTGGTTTGGGGATCAGGGTAATGCTGGCTTCATAGAAAGGGTCTGGAAGTTTTCCTTCTGCTTCAATTTTTTGAAAAGGCTTCAGGAGAATAGGTGTTATTTCTTCTTTGAAAGTTTGGTAGAATTCCCCAGGGAATCCATCAGGTCCTCGGATCTTGTTTTTGGGGAGGTTTTTGATCACTGCTTCAATCTCGTTACTAGATATCGGTCTATTCAGGTTGTCAATTTCTTCCTGGTTCAATTTTGGTAGAGTACAGTTTTCCAGGAATGCATCCATTTCATCTAGGTTGTTAGCTTATTGGCATATAACTGTTGATAATAACTTAGTGATGATTGTTTCTACTTCCTTGGTGTTCATTGTGATCTCTCCCTTTTCATTCATAATTTTATGAATTTGGGCTTTCTCTCTCTTCTTTTGGATTAGTGTGGCCAATGGTTTATCAATCTTATTGATTCTTTCAAAAAACCAGCTTCTAGTTTCATTGATACGTTCTACTGTATCTCTGATTTCTACCTCATTGATCTCAGCTCTAATCTTTATTATTTCCCTTCTTATGTGTGGAGCTGGTTTGATTTGTTGTTGATTCTCCAGTTCTTTAAGGTGTAGAGACAGCTGCTGTGTTCTGGATTTTTCAATATTTTTGAGGGAGGCTTGGATGGCTCTGTATTTCCCCCTTAGACCGCCTTTGCTATATCCCATAGGTTTTAGACCGAAATGTCTCCATTCTCATTGGTTTCCATGAATTGTTTCAGTTCTTCTTTGATCTCCTGGTTGATCCAAGCATTCTTAAGCAAGGTGGTCTTTAGCTTCCAGGTGTTTGAGTTCCTTCGGAATTTTTCCTTGTGATTGAGCTCCAGTTTCAAAGCATTGTGATCTGAGAATATGTAGGGAATAATCTCAGTCTTTTGGTATCAGTTGAGTCCTGATTTGTGACCCAGTATGTGGTCTATTCTTGAGAAGGTTCCATGTGCACTTGAGAAGAATGAGTATTCTATTGTTTTAAGGTGGAATGTTCTGTATGTATCTATGAGGTCTATCTGGTCCAATGTGTCATTCAATGCTCTTGTTTCTTTATTGATTTTCTGCTTCAATGATCTGTCTGTTTCTGAGAAAGGCATGTTGAGATCTCCTATGATTAGTGTATTCATATCAATATGACTCTTTATCTTGATTAACAGCTTTCTTATATATTTGGCTGCTCCCATATTGGGGGCATAGATATTTATAATTGTTAGATCATCTTGGTGGATAGTCCCTTTAAGAATGATGTAGTGTCAAAAAAAAAAAGAATTATGTAGTATCCTTCTGTATCTCTGACTACAGTCTTTAGTTTAAAATCTAATTTGTCTGATATTAGAATCGCTACCCCAGCCTTCTTTTGAGGCCCATTGGCATGAAAGATGCTTCTCCATCCCTTCACTTTCAGTCTGGGTGTATCTTTAGATTCAAAATGGGTCTCTTGTAGACAACATATGGATGGGTCCTCTTGTTTTATCCAATCTGCAACCCTGTGCCATTTTATGGGCGCATTTAGGCCATTCACATTGAGAGTGATTATTGATAGATACGTTTCTATTGACATCGTGTTACCTTTGAAGTCTTTCTTTCTGTATATTGTCTCTATATTTCTGTTCAATACTATTCTTAGGATTTTTCCTCTTTTATAGAACCCCCCTTAATATTTCCTGCAGTGTCGGCTTGGTGGTTGCATAGTCTTTTAAGCCTTGCCGGTCTTGGAAACTCTTTATCTCTCCATCCATTTTGAATGTCAGTCTTGCTGGGTAAAGTGTTCTTGGCTGCATGTTTTTCTCATTTAGTGCTGTGGATCTATCTTGCCAGCCCTTTCTGGCTTGCCAGGTCTCTGTGGACAGGTCTGACGTTATTCTGTTGGGCTTTCCTCTGTACGTAAGGAGCTTCTTTGTCCTAGCTGCTTTCAAGAGGTTCTGCCTATAATTATAATTCTTCGTTCTTACTATTAGGTGTCTCGAGGACTTTTGAGAATCTGTAATCTTGGGGGAAAACCATTCGGCCTCTAGTACATGAATGCTGGTTCCACTCACAAGATTGGGAAAATTTTCATGAAGAACTTGTTCCACTATATCTTCTAGACTTCTTTCTTTCTCCTCCCCTTCAGGGATTCCAATAATTCTGACGTTGGAACGTTTCATAGCATCATTTATTTCCCAGATTCTGTTTTTGTGGCTTCTAGTCTGTTTGTTCCAGGATTCCTCCTGATCCTTTCTCTCTATCTGGTTGTCCTCCAGATCACTAATTCTATCTTCTGTCTCAGTTACTCTAGCTTTGAGAGAATTTAGATTAGATGGGAACTCATTGAGAGCATTGTGAAACTCATCCCTGGTAGCTTTCAGCTCTTCCCTAACATTGGAAACATGATCTCTGGTCGTTTTCAGTTCGGCCCTAATCAATTCCGTTTGGTCACCCATGGCTTTCTCCAGCCTAGCTATTGCTTGGATAATTGTTAGCCTGAATTCTCTTTCTGACATATTGTCTATGTTGATAGCCATTAGCTCTGTTACAGAAGGCCCATCCTCTGTATTTTTCTTCTGGTGGGCATTCCTCCTCCTAGTCATTTTGGTGAGATATGGCTGAACAGGTGTAGCTGGATGTATCGACCGTGGTGCAGTCAAGGTGCACCCTGGAACGCTTCTGCCCACTGGTGTCTTCTGCTCTGGTAGAGATCCAGACGTGTATAATTCTGATCTCAGGCTGATTTTGTGGGTAATCGGAGTTCTTTGGAAGGTAATCATCTCACTTTAGGGTATAGGTTGAAAGGGCACCTCCTCCTACTTCCCCACCATCTTGTCCCCCCAAAGATTCACTTTCTATACATTTCTTGGCATTCTGGACTGACTTTCTGTCAGACAAGTTTTAAAAATTTTTCTTTCCATTTTTCTTTACTCTCCTCCTCCTCCTCCTCCTTCTTCTTCTTCCTCCTCCTCTTCTTTTTTGATTTATTTATTTATTTATGTTTCTTTTTTTTCAATTTATTTATTTTCAGAAAAACATTATTCATTATTTTTTCACCACACCCAGTGCTCCATGCAAGCCGGGCCCTCTATAATACCCACCATCTGGTACCCCAACCTCCCACCACCCCCACCACTTCAAACCCCTCAGATTGTTTTTCAGAGTCCATAGTCTCTCATGGTTCACCTCCCCTTCCAATTTACCCAAATTCCCTATTCCTCTCTAACGCCCCTTGTCCTCCATGCTATTTGTTGTGCCCCACAAATAAGTGAAATCATATGATAATTGACTCTCTCTGTTTGACTTATTTCACTCAGTATAATCTCTTCCAGTCCCATAGACTGTATTATTAGCCCCAGGGGTACAGGTCTGTGAATCATCAGGCTTACACACTTTTCAGCACTCACCATAGCACATACCCTCCCCTGTATCCATAACCAACCACCCTCTATCTACCCACCTCCCCCCAGCAACCCTCAGTTTGTTTTGTAAGATTGTCTTATGATTTATCTCCCTCCCCATTCTATCTTGTTTCATTTTTTCCTTTCTTACCTCTCAAGCCCCCCACATTGCCTCTCAAGTCCCTCATATCAGGGAGAGCATATGACAATTGTCTTTCTCTGATTGACTTATTTCCCTCAGCACAGTACCCTTTAGTTCCATCCACATCATTGCAAATGGCAAGATTTCATTTCTCTTGATGGCTGCATAGTATTCAATTGTATATATATATATATATATATATATATATATATATACATTTCCTCTTTATCCATTCATCTGTTGATGGACATTTATAAACATTCAGGTGCACATGCCCCTTTGGATCATCTGTATCTTTAGGGTAAATATGTAGTAGTATGATTCCTGGGTCACAGGGTAGCTTTATTTTCAACTTTTTGAGGAACTTCCATGCTGTTTTCCAGAGTGGCTGCATGAGCTTGCATTCCCAAGAGTATATGAGGGTTTCCCTTTCTCTACATCCTTACCAGCATCTGCCATTTCCCGACTTGTTAATTTTAGCCATTCTGACTGGTGTGAGGTGATATCTCATTGTGGTTTTGGTTTGTACTTCCCTGATGCCGAGTGATGTGGACCACGTTTTCATGTGCCTGTTGGCTATCTGGATGTCTTCTTCAGAAATGTCTGTTCATGTCCTCTGCCCGTTTCTTGATTGGATTCTTTGTTCTTTGTGTGTTGAGTTGGATAAGTTCTTTATAGATTTTGGATACTAGCCCTTTATCTGATATGTTATTTGCAAATATCTTCTCCCATTCTGTCAGTTGTCTTTTGGTTTTGTTAACTGTTTCCTTTGCTGTGCAAAAGCTTTTGATCTTGATGAAGTCCCAATAGTTCATTTTTGCCATTGAATTTTACCCTCATGGTCCAGTAGTTATCTCTTTTTTGATCAGCTTTTTTATTCTCCATCATTTGGTCTTCTATATCACTAATCCTCTCTCTTGCCTCATTTATTCTAGCAGTAAGAGCCTCCATTTTTTATTGCACCTCATTAATATCTTTTTTAAAATTTCAGCTTGGTTAGATTTTAGTTCTTTTATTTCTCCAGAAAGGGCTTTTATTTCTCCAGATGGGGTTTCTCTAATATCTTCCATGCCTTTTTTGAGCCAGGCTAGCACCTTGAGAATTGTCATTCTGAACTCTAGATCTGACATATTACCAATGTCCATATTGATTAGGTCCCTAGCCTTTGGTATGGACACTTTTTTTTTTTTTTTTTTGTGGTGAGTTTTTCTGTCTTGTCATTTTATCCAGATAAGAATATATGAAGGAAAGAATAAAATACCAAAAGGGTGCCAAAGACCCCAGAAAAATATATGCTAACCAAATCGGAAGAGACCCTAAATCAGGGGGAGAAGAAAGGGGGTTAAAAGTTTAAAATTGTTTTTTAAATATATATATATTAGACTGGTGAATAGAACAGAACCACCCACTTGATTCTCGGTGTATTTTGGTCTCTTAGAAGAAACTACCTTCCAGAATTTTAAAGAAAGAAAAACTTATATATATACAAAAATAAGGGTAAACATGAAGACGGGATGGAATATGACTGTAAAGATGAAAATTTTTTAAAAATTCTAAAAAAAAATTGATAAGTTGGTTGGAAAAAGAAAGAAAAAGAAGTGGAGAGAATTTTCTCAGGCTGCAGACTAGAACAAAGCCCTGTGCTAGATTTAGGGTAAATTTTTATATTAGAAGAAATTGTATCCCAAAATTTTTTAGAAGAAAAAACCTGATATGTATACAAAAAATAAAGTTATATACAATGAAGGATAAAACATGACTATAATAATGAAGGTTTAAAAAGATTTTTTAAGAAAGGTGTTAAGATAAACTAGTTAAAAAACACATAAGAAGGGAAATAATCAAACCAACTCCACACATAAAAAACATTAAAAGAGGAAAGATGAAAAGTAAGAGTAAGAGTAAGAAAAAAATAAAATTATAAAAATTTAATTAGCTTTGCAAGACTAAAGAATCATGGGGAGAAAGCCATGAATTCCATGCTTTGCTTTCCCCTCTTCTGGAATTCCACTGTTCTCCTTGATCAGTGAGCTCTGTGTGGGTTGATGTTCTTGCTGATCTTTGGAAGAGGGGCCAGTTGCAGTGATTCTCAAATTTTTGCCTGAGGTGAATTGCACTGCCCTTGCCAGGGGCTGGGCTAAGTAATCTGCTCAGGTTCACTCTAGGGAGCTTTTGTTCCCTGAACGCTTTCTGTAGAGCCCTGGAGGACAGGAATAAAAATGGTGGCTTCCCAGTCTCCAGCAGCCTGGAGGAGCAGAGAGCTCAGGGTTGCACTCCTCAATGCACCCTCAGAGAAAAGTGCTCAATCACTCCCGTCTCCCTGGTCTCTGGCCGTGCTCCGAGCTCACCCGGCCTGTGACCGACCGTTTCTGTCTCTGGCACGCTGCCCCATTTAGAGTCTTCAAGCCCAACAGATCCTGCTGCTCTGCTCCTCCAGTGGATGAATATTGGTCTCCCCTGATCTGCCACTTGTGGGATCCCTGCTCAAAGAGCACTGGCCTGTCTGTGCCACAGATCACAGTTTAAGGTAACCCGGGCTAAGAGCTCACTCCTCAGCTCTGTCTCTATAGCCGGCTTTTCTGCTCTGATATCTGTGAGCTCTGCCACAATCAGACACCCGCAGTCCTTCTGTGACCCTGCGGGACCTGAGACCACTGTGTCCCTGCGAGGGCTCTACCCCCACTTAGCTTCTGGAGTGATGCCCCTCAGTGGAGCAGACTTTTAAAAGTTTGAATTTTGTGCTTCATTTCTCCACTGCTTGCTGGGAGCTGGCCCCTCCCCCCATAGTCTATCTTCCTATTGCTTCAGATTCTCTTCTCCCCACATCCTACCTGTCAGAGAGTGGTCGATTTTTGTTTCTAGAATTGCTGCTCTTCTTCTCTTTGATCTCCTGTTGGGTTTGTAAGTGTTTGGAATGGTTTGATAACTGTCTAGTTGAACTCCTGCCACCTAATGGCATCTCTGTCTGCTACTCCTCCCCCATCTTGACTCCTTCCCTTTGACAATTTTATAGCTTTAAGTGTATCTTCCAAGTTTTAAGTGAAGCTGAAAATGGTTGTGTCTCTCAGTAGTCCCTGCAGAAAATCCCACTGTGCCTTATTGGCTCCACTTTTGGCTCAGTTTTGCCCATCCCTCACCAATCACTGTTGTCAAAAGCATAAAATCATCTTTTGGCCAAGCCAGAGTTATAGATGCATTCTTAAAATAGGAGTGTTAGGGAAAGACAACTCCACCTGCCCATAGACTGAGTCTGAGAATGGGGTTAGTTCTCTAGACTTGAATAAAAGAACTGTTTCCAGAAGGTGAGTGAACACTAGGTATCAAAAGAAAAACAGATGTCTACTCCAGACCTCTTTCTCTCTGCCCCATTTCTGCTTTCTTGTCCAAAATTATGCCATGACTAAAACTTGGAGTTGCAGGAAACACTGATTCTGAGGAGACTTAGGGATAAGAAAGAGGTGGGATGAGGAGAGGAACTTGAAGTAGGAGGAATCATTCAGAGTCCCCAACATCCATGTGGATAGACCATCCAATAATCTGGTCTCTCACTGTTCACCCCTTCTCATCCTTGAGCCCTTATCTTCCATTCCAGTTTAGTTATGGCCATATCCTAGAACTTATCACCAGGAACACTTCTGCCATCTGAACAGACAGTCTGACATTCCACCTGAGTGCATCCTTCCAGCTTATGCCCTCAGTATGCCAATTCTTCAACTTAGTCTGGAACTACAAGACAGTTTATACATCTCCCTGTCCATCTGAGAATGGTTTGTGTCATTTCCTCCCTCTCCAAGGAAAACTTTATTGTTCGTCACTTAATTCCAAACCTAAAGAGCTCACTTTTGACATATTTTCATTTTCTTTCATCTGTCATGCTGGGGACAAGTGAGTGTGTCTTTTTAAGACCCGTATTCTAATAAAGGGGTGATTCATCTAGGATAAAATCAACACAAGTAATTACATTGATGCCACCATAAATGTTCTATAATAATAGTCAGCTTCAACAATCCCTGAAAACATTCCATTAGTTCCTTCAGCATTTAGTGTGTACTAGGCATTCTTCAAAGTATTAGGGGCACATCAGTGAAGGAAACAAAGATCCCTGTCTTAGCCGACTTCATCTGA
Organism: Neogale vison; assembly: GCF_020171115.1. Lineage (NCBI taxonomy): Eukaryota > Metazoa > Chordata > Mammalia > Carnivora > Mustelidae > Neogale > Neogale vison. Next base: position 77,865,550 of record NC_058099.1, on the reverse strand, counting down.
TTGTTCTTTAGTCAATTCTCTTGCCTAAGCACTCAAAACAATTTCACTTTTCTACAATTTCTCCACTCTCCTCACTCATTGAGCTTGTGTGCTGGACCACAACAGGGGAATTAAAAGTCACCAGAACTTTTCATCATTAAAATACTTCAAAAGAATAACAAAATCAAAATGTGAACACCCATCACTTCTTTCTTCTTTTTTCTTTCCTTCCTATTATACTGGAAGGATTTCCTTGGGGATCTGTCCTTGCTTTCCAACTTACAACACTTTTTTGCACTACCCATCTACTCCTGATTTTTTGGAAGAAGATGATAGATAGGTAGATAGATAGATAGATAGATTGACTGATTGATTTGATAGTACCATAGGCAGTTGGCTGCTTATTGATCTTGCCTCCAGGAATACCATGTACTCCAAGTTATTTCTAAAGACCATTTTAAGTCAGACCCCTCTTGGCTGCCATTCATACTTTGCTAACCATGCTATTCCAAGATCCTGTCATCCCCATTGTTTCTAGGGAACTCAGCTCTATAATAGTTACTAATTCAACCCACAGAAGACAGGCATTACAGTGCATTGCAGTGATGATGATGTGTTCCTCCCCTGTTCATTCCTTATTACTTTAATTAACGGAGTGCTCTCCAGGCCTCTGACGGAAAATGACCAGCTGGTAGGTTTTCCAGTTGTATATGATTGATCCATTCTAGCAGCCTCAGCTCTATAATCCTATTTCTCACAAAGTTCCATGGCCTTTCTAATTTAATGCCAGCTATTGTTTTCTTTTTTCCTAAGTCTTTTAGAAGCATCACTTGGGGTTCTTGCCAGGTAGTTAAACCCTGTATCATTAGAAAGTTTTCTTATAATGTAAATCCTCCTTTATCTACCTTTACACCCCACCTTCTTGATCTAGCACCTTCAGGATTCAATCCCAGACACATTTTCCTGGTTCCAGTGCATTCTACCCATGTCTTATAGGAACTTTGATGTATAATCCCTCCTCATCCCTCACAGGTCCAGCACTTCTCCAGGCTAGCTCTGCTGAGATTTGATTATATTAAAGGGCCTGGTGTATGGGTGGAGATGAGAGGGCAGATTCTAAAGAGGTTATTCATTGTTTTGTCTGGCACCTATCTCATTGGAAACCTCTGCAGTCTTAAACGAGGTGACTGATCTCTCCTCCAAAAGAAGTAGGCCACTTCTTCTGACTTGGTAGGCTCAGAGAAATTAAGGATACAAGATCACAAGTTCATCTACCTACAGATCCTCATCTCAAATCTCAGAGTTCCACCCTTTCCCTCTCTAGGTCCTGTAATGTCATGGGAGATTTGCTGAGCCCAAGAATTCTTCAAAGCTCTGCCAATATCACACTTAAGTTCTTTGTCTACAGCCGTTTCCACCCACTGGCTTCGGGTAATGAGAATCTTTTCAAAAGCTACCAAGGAGGCCTCTGACACTCACACTTTGAATTATTAAGAGGTCTGAACCTGTAATTTTCTTTCTTCACTAAATCAATGGTACTTAGCAACAGCCACTCAATTTCACAGTGTTTAGAGTTGCTACTTCCCCATATCTCTCCAGTGCCTAAGAAATTGTGCTGGTTAGTGCATCCCCTCCACCTGCATCTCATCCCATTCCCCTCAAGTGAAAGTCTTAGTAGTTGTCTGTTACAGCGTTCCAAAGACTATCAGTACATCACCTACCACTCGTGATCCAGCTGGCAAGTTAGATCTACAAAATTCTATCCTTAGCATCTGCTTCTCAAATCTATTTCTAGGACAAACCAACTTAGGTAGAGTTTCTTAAAAGTGGAGCGTGAGATGGGGATTCTTATTCAAGTCACTAGAGGAGTATTCTCAGGAGAAAAGGGGTGAACAGTGCCTGACAGAGCAGGCCATAAAAGCTAATCATGAATATGGTCTCGATCAAAGATGAGCTTTAGTCTGAATCCAGGGGGAAGTTTTGGAACACACCCTGCACTAAGTAATCTCACCCTAAGATGAGGAACCAGGCTTTCATCCTTGGTACCAGTCAATTGTTAACTGAAGTTTGTTGGGTGGGTACTGTGTAGCTTTCCAATTGAGGAAGCTCCTGTTTGGCCAGGGGTAACTCTCTAGAGAAAGGGCCAGCTGTGAGTTGTTAGCAGCAAGTGCTTGTGGCAGCTTAAGTGTGGGCACATTGGCAGATGAAAAGGATCCATGCACCAATACCATCCCTACAACAGATCAGCGGGATGTCTGAGATTCCGTACTCTAGAACAGTTCTTGGGTGGTGCCAATGTGACTAGGCCAAGGACCACACTTTGAGTGGTATGAAATAGATTGTTTTCTTTTCAGGTTTTTCTACCTTTTTTACCTACATCTCCTTTTTAAGCCAGTTAAGTTATATTTGCTGTCATTTACATCCAAATACTTCCTCACAGTTTAAGGGAGCTCTCTATCCCTGGGTCCCACTTTCATGCTAAACCACTAAATACATATTACCTTCTCTGTCCTTCAGGCTGCCCATCTATGAGAGGGGACTAAAAAGTAGGCATTGAGATTGCAGTCCAAGATAGCAAAGGAGTAAGAGACCTTAGTTTTTTCTGATTGCAGGAATTCAGCTAGATAGCTATCAAATCATTCTGAATGAGCTTGATCCCAGGACCCTGAGATCATGACCTGAGCTGAGGGTTGTTACTTAACTGACTGAGCCACCCAGGTGTCCCAGGCAAACACATTATATATGAAAGCTGGATCTGAGGACCTATGTGATCCTGAGTGTAAATGTCAGGGTACAAGCAAAATTTCCAGGTAGCCATGCAGATGATCAAGGCATGGAACTAGTAAGACCCAAGTCAGGTTCTCAAACATTAAAGGGGGACCCAGGTAGTGTATGGATTATATATGAAACAAACAGAAAATTTCACAAATTTCATAAATGATGTAAAGGAGTAGGAGAATAGGATGAAAAGAAAACCTGAGGGACCTAGGAGGGGTGGAGGGCTCTTCTGAGCTAGTGGGTGGAGGAGGGGCTGTGGACACACTTTGTTCAGTTGTCCCCTATCTTTGTGACAGTGCTCTGTGATGTAAGCCTGGGGAGGATATATATTCAGCATGTGCACAGTATAGGCTGTCTTGTGATTCAGACAATGGAGTTCAAACACTAGAATGTTCTCTCATTTTTGAATAGTGATACTAAACCATGTCTGAGCTTTGGCTCAACATGCCTGGAGACTGATCCCAACTTCATCTTCCTGTGTGAATTGGGATTGCTCCTTCTGTGCCTGTGCTACCTGGTGGGGATTCCATTTCAACTTGGAAAACCAAAACCACCCAAAAGGTAAGAAATCCTCAGGGGAGGGGTGTGTGTGTGTCAGCATCGATTATTACGGTTTCCATTTCTAATCTGAAATTAATCTACTTTTAAGATTTATTTAAGAGAAAGCAAGTGAGCGGGGGAGGGAGGGATTTGGGATGGGCACAGGGAGAGCTAAGCAGGGAATGCAATGTGGGGCTAGATTCCAAGACCCTGGAATCCTGACCTGAGCCCAAGGCAGACATTTAACCAACTGAGCTATCCAGATACCCCCAATCCCAAATTTTAAAATAAGTTTGGTAGAGCCAGAGAAATACCTAAAACAAGAAGTCTTAAGACAACAGACATTCGTTCCTCTAGGAAAAGAGGCCTGGCAGGGTTAAGGGTTAAGGAAGGACTAAGATTTGTACTTGAAACTCACAATCTATCTGGATATGGTGGTGGGTCTTGGGTAAAATCCCAAACACAGGGAATCCATAGTCATGGATTGCGTTATTTTGAGAAAATGGGATCTGTGTATAAGAACAGTTTCCCAGCACTTGATCATGAGTCACTTTCCCAGGTTAAGCATCACTCGATCAAGCCTTCCTTCATGCTGGGCTGATCAGGAGAATAGTGCTAAGCCATGGAGAAGAGAGTGGGGTCTGAGCTATGGCCTAGGATACAGGATCCTACCTAAGGGAGCACAGATGTGACTGTCAGGGTTCATTTTCTATGTCCTCATTGAACAAAGGACTTCTGACTGAGAATACCAAGTGTAGACCTCCAAGACAAACTCCTCAGAGTTTTTCAAAGAAGTAAAAAACTGGAAAAAGTGGGAACACAAAGTTCTTTTTAATAAAGTCCTAGTATTCTTGGATAAAGAATGTCTCCATTTCTGAGAGAAAACTAAGACATAAGTTCCAACCTCCTTCATTCTTATTTTTCTTCTAGCATCAGAGCAGAGCCAAGAGGAGGAGGAAAGGTGGGACTCTGAAAGGTAAGGTTCTGCCTATTCCACCTGAGCTCTCCAAGGCTGATCCTTGCTGTCCTCTCCATGAGGGCCCAGTCCATGATCTCTGAGGATGTGAGCCACTAGGTACATTCCCTCTCAGGAAACAGAGGCCTCAGAGGGAGAGGCTCATGGAAATGCAGCCAGAGTGCAATACCCTTCTCAGATTCCCTGCTCTGACCATTACTGAGCATGAAGCAGTGATGGATCTGGACAATGAGTGCTGCCCAATAGGTTGCCATGTGAGATGACAAGAGTCAGAACTTCTGTCTCCTCACTTTGTGAAAGCTCTGTGACATCATGGATACTCAGGAGTCTTCCCTGAGGTAACCACTGATCTCTCTGCTTCACAGAGATGATCTGATCATCATGGATAATTTATATGAAATTACTTCATACGTGAAGCAAGATTACTAACCAGCTTCACATCATTGGCCATTTGCCCTCACCTATTGATTATAAGGGCGTTCAGAGTCCAACATCCCAAGGATGTCCCATAAGAGGACTCCTGTATTATTATGTCTTTCTACTTTGACTACATAACTCATTCTCCTGGTTTCCCAGACAACAGATGCCACTGAAGAGAAGTGGAGGAGACCCCGAAGCTGATCTCTGTTTTAAGAAGGTGACCATTCTCTCCCCTTCTGTCCTGATGCCTCTTAGAACACATTTTATACAATTTCAGAATTCACTGCAGTGTGTCATGCCATGGGAGGGGGTTGCCATAGGAACAGGTATTGGAGGTGAAAGCTACTGAGTACTCTGTGAAGTCATAAAAGTGGGCACTGTGAAGGGACATCAGGCATCAGGTGGCCCCTCCCTTGTTCTGGTCCTGGCTGCAATTTTGTACCTCCTGTCTCCTGCAGCCCCCCTCGGCTAGCATCATGATACCATCCACTTCCATCAACTGTTATGTCCAGACCCCTCCTGTGAGGTATGTAATAGCACAACTGCTGAGATCAATCGGCTGCTGTTCCTGCAGGCTCTGGAAGATTCTACTCCCTTGGCTTCCACAGCTCCTGTGACTTCTTCATCATTCACTCTCTCCACTGACTTCTCAGCAGTCCCTCCAGGAGAGCTAATACCAGCTTCGCTGCCTGCGTTTTCCCCACCACCTGCCTCCATCTTCTCACCTAACCCAGCGATCCCTGTGGCTGATTTCATTCCACCCTCACCAGCGGGTGATTCTTTGCCCCCTGAGCCCTTTCCTCCCTTGGATTCCAAATTCCCAATGGACAATTTCCCAGCCCAGCCCCCTGCCTTTCCACCTGCTGTCCCACCGCATCATGCCCATTCAGTGGACTGTAATGTCCAAACAGAGACAGCGTCTCTAAATACCATCTTCTCTCTGGACCCAACCCTTTCCTACAATGTCAGCACCTTACTGGAGTTGTCCCAGAGGGTGAATCCCACTGAAACCTTTGCTCTTCATCACACACCAAGAACCCAGTCTGCTTCGCCAGACTACAGTTTAACTGTGACTCAATCTAAAGCGATTTCCATCTTAAGGAAGCCTGTTCCAGAGAGCTCACCCCCAGAGAGCTCTGGTGGGTTGTCTACTTATGTCCCAACAATCACAGGCATTGACCCCTCCAGCTTGTCAATTTTAGTCCTCCCTTGGTGGCAAACTCATGCCAAAGAGTCTTCCCTTCGACCCTGGCTCCACGGGCTTTCCAACAAGAGTTTCTGGCCCTCCATTCTTCAGAGGCTTCTTCCAGGGGAGACCCTGCAGCCAACCTTGTAGAGCCTGGTAACCTCTCACTTCTCAGCCCTGATGCCCTGGCACTCCCTAGAGAAACAAGTCCAAAAGACGTGTGACTTCCTCAGATGGAAGGAAACAAAGGGTTCTTTTCCAAAGCAAACAATTGCTAATAAGCATGGTTTGGCATCCTCCCTCCCTTTCTGCAGCAGCAAAGACCAAACAAAGGAGCGGCCTATGCAGCAGCAGTGGCGCCCATATCCTGCAACCTTGGAGGAGGGCCATTTACAACAAACCCCCATCCAGCTCTTTTGGGGTCTCCAAAACTCTGCATAGTGAGTCCTTCTTCCCTGATGCCGATGCCTCAGATAAAATCCCAAGTGCCTCCACAGAGCAGGAATGCCCAGTAGTTCCCCATCTGCTTCCTCCATCCTTGCCTGAGAACCCGCCTCAACTCCTGCCTCAAACCCAGCCCCAACCCCTCCCTCATGTCCAGCCCCAGGCCCACCTTCAATCCCCACTCCCAATCCTGCCATCCGGTCCTCTACCTGACATCAAGATCTGTGCAGTGTGTTTTCACAGATCTCAGAATGAATCTGAGAGTCATGTCAACTGAAATGCAACATCTCGAATGGAACGGGTTGCTTAGGGGCAGGACCATATATGGGGTTTACCCACTGTGGTCCAAAGATCCCAAGACTATTACCGTCCTTCAGCTCCTAACCATTCTCCCAACCCCTGTGCCACCAAAGCCCAAGTTGTAATCTCTGCCCCTCCCAGGCCTATGCTGCTATCTCTATCCCTCATGCACAGTCTCCTCTCAGTGATGAGATTCGGGGAAAAAAAAAAAAAACAACTAGAGAGGTATCTTCGAAAGAGGCTTATCCAACACTGGTGGGCCTGACCTGCAGGTTCTATGAGTCTCTTGCAGTGATGAGTGGTCCAAGTACTCTTCCACAGCTACCTGAGTCTCAGGGCCATCATGGATGCTTAGGGAACTCTAATTTTAAAGAATGAGATCAAATTGAGTGTCTCTAAAAGTGTGTACGTGGAGGACCCAGAAATGCTTCAGCTAGAGTATAGTGACCTGGCAAAGTATAATGACCTGGAGAAGGATAACAATGATTTGGAGAAGGAAAAAAATCTGGGGAAGGAAAATGATGACTGGAAGAAGGATCAGGGACACATCCCAGAGAATGGCCCAAAAGATTATCTGTTGAGTGACCCAGTTAGCTCTTCAGATAATGAAATCGGGTAGGATTCTGAGAGAGAAATTAGGAGCCCATCAGTGAAGAACTCCATGGTGTCTGCGGAGACTATGGGTGAGGGACAACATGAAAATGCCCTGAAGAAACATTTAAGCAAAAGTCTGAGGAAATCAACGAGGGCCAGTTTCCTGGGACTGTGCATAATTCATGGTAATGCTATGAAGCAGACATCACCTCTTTCTGAGAAGTTCGCCAGACTGAAATAAAACAGAGAAGTTTGCCACCATCAGAGGTTGAGATCTACTCCCTGAATACCTTCCTGGAGCTTGTCTTTGTTGAACCTAGTGCAGTGACCTGGCAAAGTACAAAGATGGAATACCATGTTTAAAGATTTCATAAGAGGGGGACATGGGGCCATCCCTCTAGGGTCCATGAAATCATAGAGCTCTTCTAATTGAAAGAGTCCACATTCCATTCTAGCCTTTCCTCCTCAACCAATGTGATTTCTGGGGCAAATTGTAAACCTGGGAGCTTCAGCTCCCTTGAAAGAAGCTTGAAATGGCTCCATGGAGACAAAGCAGGAACAGCAAATTCAGCCTCCATCCCGGATCATCGTCTCCCTGCTACCTCAACTGTGGGCAAGGAAGAACAGAGAATTCTGAGGCCATCACCCTGTAATATCAACCATCAGTTTGCAGAGGATGTTCCGAAAACTAAGGATGGCAGCCAAACTCTTAACACCTTCACACATGACACCATAGGCAACAGATGGTCCCCAAGGCTATCTGCAAGGCAAGGTGCGTTCAGACGTGAGACAAAGGGTAAGAGTGCAAATTCAGTGGTAGAAGAGGAGGGCAACAAGACATAAAGATGAAGACTCCAGACTGGTTGTTATGCCCACAGAGTCCAGGGAGATATTCAGGGCCAAGGAATTTCATAAACCTCAGTCACAACCTAACCAATGAGCCAGTTAGCTCCCAAATTATACAGGGGAATGAGCATCAAGTCAAAACCACCATCCCACCAAACATACGAATTCCACAAGATCCTAAATCATTGAATCTCAAAGAACAACTCTTGCACAAGTTAAAGCTTATGCTGAAGAACAGGGAGCTTAGCCAAGTCCAAGCCCAATGCACTGGCCTGCCCCCTGTCTCAGATCATTTGACTTATAAGGCCTCACTGACTCAGGGTGTCTCCCCCGGGGACACGAGAGCTTCCCAGATGCTGCGTGTCCATCCAGAGGACACAGGAATTACTATGGAACAACAGCAGGAGCCCTGGGTCCCTAAGCATGTCTTAAGGAAGTACCAGAATAAGAACCCCCCACCGGCTGCAAAGACCATGAGGCATCTGGGTTCCAAGGCACAAGAGCGTGGTGGAGGGGATACAGGACTGGGAACATCCAACCACGAATGAGCAGGTTCCCTACTGAAGATGTGGCATCGAAGAAGAGGTTCCCTACTCAGGATTCGGTATGGAAGTTAAAGCTGGGAAGCCAGCCTTCCCAGACCATTTCAAAGAAGGGTCTACTGTCTCCTGAAAGCCTTTCACAGAAGGGTCAGCCTCCTTCTGAAAAAGCCTTTTCAGTTAAAAAAAAAAAAAAAAAAAGAAAGAAAGAAAGATTTCTTGCAATGGCTTACTCCTGGGATAAAATGCAAAAGTCAAGAAAACTCCTAGGGGAGGCCCAGTCCCTTGTCATCTGTGGAAAGTAGAGGCCTGCTTAAAGGCAGGGCTGCTTTTACCAGGATGCCTGAAGCTCAGAAAATCATAACAGCTGTTGGGAAGTTCCAAGATGAGAGAATGGGGCATCGGCGTGCAATAGGCAGCACCTCACCTGCCCACAACAGCCCTTTCCCTCCCCAACCAAGTTGGGGAAAACTCAGCAGAAAGCACAAGTGCAGGCCCAGGCACAGCCTGTCCCAGGGTACCCTTTCAACTATAAGGTTTCCGCCCATAAGGAGACAAATACCAGGTCCTGCCAGCAAGAAGCTGTCCAAGCTGGCCAAGGCCTTACTGGAAGTAATAAACAGCTCAGAAACAAGGACAGACAGCCCCAGAAAGTTGTGGCATTTAAGGAGCAGCTACCGCATCAGAAGTATCCCATCTCCATGCCCCACGGGGAGCCTGCGGCCCACCTAAAGGCCATCTGCGGGCTGCAAGCTGCCCAGTGGCCTCCGGCCACTCTCACAACTCCTGAAGGCACTGTGTGCAGAGATGTGTCTCTACTATTTAGACAGAAAACTTCTCCAGAATTTCCAGTCAGAGGGTTTTGGGGGGCATTTCCTACCCCAAAATAATCCCTTGTGATTAATAAATGTTTCTCTAATAAAGTGAGGTCTGTTCTGTGTACTGTCTTGGGAGCATGGGTTTTGGGTAACTCAGTTCAGCTGTTACTGATTTTTTCCTTCAGCTTCTAAAAGGTGACCAATCTCCTGGTTCTCTTGGGAAATACGTATCATGTGCCCCCAAAAGCCCCCTAAAGCCCATTCCCTCTCTGATGAAGTTTGAGGAATTGGGCTCGCTCTCCTGTCCCATGGCTTAGCCTTCCTGAAAATATATAGTAGCTCACACCTCTCCCCTCACTGAATGTTTTACACCCTTTACAACAAGTCTTCTATATCTGAGGATGATCAAAGACAGGTATAGTTTTCAGAAAATGATTAAGACACTGTTGTTTCTTCACTGTTATTGTGTTACAGTAGCTTAATCATTACTTAGAAGTCAGTGATCAGAGGGTCCCACAGGTGGATGAACTCTGAATGGAAGTGTTTTCGGGGGTGGTGTTGTCGGGTTGATCTTGGGCTGGTTGGGGTAGCGTCAAAGAATACCCTAGATGATGCTGAAGAATCTCCTGTGAGTCACGTTAAACTTGACATTGAGGTTTCCCACTGGAAGTGCTTCCCCTCCCTGGGTGTTTCTTCAGGCTGCTGGACTGAAGATGTTTTTTGCAGAACAAGAGCATCACTTAGCTGTTAGTGGTAGGAATGTTGACAAGGCAGCTACCACCTACTAGGATAAGACACCTTTGAAGAAATGAGAAGGTGAAAGAGGGACCTTGCTGGTAGAACAACAGTTTATGTCTAATCATCCCCTTCTCAGGACCCTGTCCCGCTCCCCTCCTTCCTCAGTCTGATCCAGGCACCACCACTTTGAGGCAGACTGGAATCTGGCACAGCCTACCAATGCCTTATACCAAAAAGGCATGGTTCTGTTCCTTGAGTATGCAAGCAATACCTGCAGGCTGTCAGGCATGGCATCCCCTTTGGGGGAAGGTGATCTTGGTGCCTGCCTTCCATCCACACTCGATGACAATATATAAGATACGGCCTTTACTATGGCTAGCATGGCGGTATGCCACCTTCAATATTCACGGCCTTAGTGGAGCCATGGTAGCTCTTCCCCAGAACACGTGCAACTTATGAACCAGAGGTGAATTCTAGACTGTGTACCAGGATACAGATGTTTGGGGGCTTACCATGGAACTTCATGGAATGCTTTTTTTTAGGGGGAGGCAAGACTGCACACATTCCCACACTTACAATAGGGCTCTGGAGGGAAGGCAACTCCATCTCAGACTGGGTCTCAAAATGGGGTGAGTGTGCTAGAAAACACCTGAGGTAGTCTTCTGGACAGTCTCAGGACTGCGCAGGGCTAAAACAAAAAACCAGATGCCCATCACCTCTCTCACTACCACACTTGTAGCTTCTTGTCCAGGTTATCATGGACCCTACACTATCTGAATGTTGGGGTCACAGAAAGAATGCAGATTTGATGCTGTGGAGGCTCTGAGGGGAACAAAAGGTGGGAAGGAGCCCCGGGCAGGGAGCCTGACGAGGTGAGGAGCGGGTACAGGGGGCTCTAACATCTATGCGGACAGACCAGCCAATAACCCAGCCTGCTGGTTCCCAAGTAATCTCATTTTAGGGTCCATTATGTCCAATCCAGTGCACTTTGTGCCACCCTGTAGAGTTTATTACCGGGAATATTTCTGCCAAGGGAATACTATAGTCTGACATTCTGTCCCTCTCCCTCATGCCCCTGTCCTTCCAGCTTATATGTCCCTGTTAATTTTTAAATCCACATCATTCACCTTCCATTTCTTACCTATCCAGCTAATTAATTTTATTCCTTTCCTCACTGACGGGTTGTTGGGTAACCAACATGTAAAAAAGCACCAGTCCAGCATAGGAAATAGAGTCCCTGGACTGGAACAGCGTTATCTGGTGACATGTGGTAGCTGCAGTTGTGGTGAGCACAGCACAGCATAGAGTTGCATACCTGACCCTAATGTGATACTGCATCAGCCATTCTTCAGGTAAAAAACAAAACAAAACAGAACAGGCTCTAGTACAAGTGGATGACCCCATCTAATCCCCTTCAGTCCTTCCTATCTGGCAAAATCTTGTCTCTCTGCCTCTTTTAGAAATGCCTTTCTGTATGTAACTGATTATTGTTGGATTAAATCTCTCATGTCAAAACTGAGTCTAATCACAACTGAGTCTACTGATGCCACATGAAATTCAGCCCCAGCACTACCTGGAAATCATTCATTCACTCCATAAATACTTATCCAAGACGTATTAACTTGAACAAAATAAATGGAGTTAGGTCACTATTTCCTTAGTACATTCTCTCCTCAGTGTACCCAGATCTAATTTATTTTATTTCAAATTTTATTTGACAGAGAGCAGGAGCACAATCAGAGTGAGTGACAGAGGTAGAGGGAGAAGCAGGCTTCCTACCAAGCAGGGAGCAGGACTCACTCCCAGGGCACCCGGGTCATCACCTGAACCAAAGGCAGATTCTTAACTGACTGAGATACCCAGGTGGCCCTCAGATCTACTTCAAATTTCCTTTACTTTCCTCAAACTTAGGCCATCTTCGCTTGTCCAGCAGATGTGCTGGACCATAGCTCACAGAGCAGCAAGAAAGCAGTGACCGAGCTTCTCACAAAACAAACCCAAATCCTTCAAAAAAAAAAAAAAAAACCTCCCCATTCTTCTTTTTCCTCTTCCTTCCTGTTATATGGAAAGAGGTTTCCTTCCCAATCTCAAAGGAAATATACTTTCTGCAATGCCGTTATTGAGAGAGAGCTAACTTCTAGTCTTGATGGACTGATCCACCCTTGCCAGGTCTCCTGACCCCTCCTCCCTGTCCTTATGAGGCACCCAACATCTTTTTCTTACGGTTTTACTACATCTTTTTTTTTTTAATTATTTTTACTACAGAAATGTTTAAATATGTCCAAGAGCTCATAGAACAATATAACTTCCCATATATCCGTCACCCAACTTGCACTGTTATCATTGGGCAGGTGTGATACACTGTGATTAAAGTGCAAAAGCCCCTTTAAAACACCTTGCCATTTATCTCTGAGACATATGTTATGTGCTCACATCAAAGCTCTCAAATTTCTAATGTATTTATCACCTGTGCTACACACTTATTCACAACAGGTGTATGCAGCATTGGTGTCGAAAAGGCACCAGGCTCTAGAGGCTGTATAGTCAACCCTGAGGAGCCATTTGAGTGAATTCCTCAACCCCACAGAAGAAGTAATCTTACGGAGAAAATTCAGGGCAGAATTTCACTGTCCCTTAATCACTCAGTAAGTGTAATATGCAAAAAGTAGAGTACATTGTATATGTTGTTAAAGACTTGACACTATGTGTTTTCAAATATTTAGAAGAAAAAATATGTCCTGTTACTTTTCAAATAAACTACTGTGTTTCACCTTAAATTAAGTAGACCAAACACTTCCCTCTTTCCAAAATGCCATTAAAAGTAAAAGATTAGATGAAAACTGCTCAGTATCATTAACCATTAGAAAAATGCAAATCAAAATATTTGCCAAAATTTCACACCCACAAGGATGGCTAAAATAAAAAAAAAAATACAAATGTTATTGGGAATGTGGAGAAATTAGAACCCCCATGCAATGTTGGTGAAAATGAAAAATGGTACACCTATTTTAGAAAACAGTGTGGCAGTTGCTCAAAATGTTAGACATAGGGTTAACATAGGACCCAGCAGTTCCACTTCCTGGTATATATACTCATGAGACATGAAAACATAGGTCTACACAAAAACTTGTAAAGAAATTTTCATAGCTATCTTATTAAAAGGTCAAAAGATGGAAATAATTCAAACATGTCAACTGAGAAATGGGTAAATAAAATATAACACATCCCTATGATATAATGTTGTTTGGAATAAAAAAGACCAATCCAGGGGCACCTGGGTGGCTCAGTGGGTTAAAGCCTCTGCCTTCGGCTCAGGTCATGATCCCAGGGTCCTGGGATGGAGCCCCACATCAGGCTCTCTGCTCAGCGGGGAGCCTGCTTCCTCCCCCCCTCTATCTCTGCCTGCCTCTTTGCCTACTTGTGATCTCTGTCTGTCAAATAAATAAATGAAATCTTAAAAAAAAAAAAGAAAAAAAGACCAATCCATGTCACAACACGGATGAACCTTGAAAAAAAAATGTTAAATGAAAGAAGCCAGTCACTAATATTCACATATGATTCCACTCACGTGAAATGTCCAGAATAGGGAAATCTTGAAAGAGAAATTAGTTCATCTTAGAGCTGGAGGGAGGAGGGGAGAGGAAAATAATAGCAAAAAGTTGCAGATTTGTTTCTCTTAAGTCATGACAATGTTTTAAAATTGACTGTGGTGATGCTGAAAATCAAGGAATTATACATGTTAAATGGGTGAATTTTATGGTATGTGAGACATATTTCAATAAAGCTGTTAAAATACATAAAGGATTTAAAAATAAATGCTTAAGGATGACAAGAAGGAACATAAAGGACAAAAGCTGTCAACATTTTTGGAAGATGGAAATCTGGTGGAGGACTGCTAACTGACTACCAGAGCAAACAAAGTGCTGGCAAATCATTAACACTGCAAAACCAAGAAGATGAGCAACCTGGTGGCACTAGAGAAAAAGGAAATTAGGGATTCCATGTTAGTAAACATGTTGAATTATTGTTCTTTGTTATTTATTTTATATTGCATACAATTTCTAAAATCTTTTTTTTGTTTTTTTTTTTTTTTTTAGTGGGGGTGCTCTTTGCCAGTTTTGTAAAACCTTGTTGAAATGTTAGCATGTTTCAAATGTGCAGAGAGGATCCTAGGTTTCTTGCATTGGACAGAACTTGTGACAACTGTTTTAAAGTTAGCATTGCACACATCTTTACTGGTTTTCTGCCACTGAATCTGCCCATTTCTGAGAGAGGGCTGTGGAAATCTCATTTTTTCTTAGAATGGATTCATTGCAAGTGGATTCATCCATTTTTTCTTGCAATTATACCAGTGTTCGCCTCGTATATTTTGACACTGTGTTTTACATGTGTAAAATGTACACATTTTAACAATGTTTATTCTTCAGATCCAAGAGCATGGAATGGTCTTCCATCTTTTTGCATCTTCTTCAATTTCTTTCATGAGTGTTCTGTAGTTCCTCGAGTACAGATCCTTTACCCCTTTGGTTAGGTTTATTCCCAAGTATCTTATGGTTCTTGGTGCTATAGTAAATGGAATAGATTCTCTAATTTCCCTTTCTGTATTTTCATTGTTAGTGTATAAGAAAGCCACTGATTTCTGTACATTGACTTTGTATCCTGCCACATTACTGAATTGCTGTATGACACAGTTCTTGGGTATTCTAGACTTTAGCATTAAGAAAATTTTTTTTCTCTTTGTATTTCAGTTTGGAATGTTTCTACTGACATATATGCAAACTCACATATTTTTTTCCTTGCCTGTATGGACTCACTGATGAGTCAATCAAAGTCATTGTTCATTTGTCATACTGCTTTTGTTTTCTGATGTTTCCTTTTGATTTTTTCATAGAATTTCCCTCTCTTGGCTTACATGCATCATCTGTTTTTATATGTTGTCTATCTTTTCCATTAGAGCCCTTAACATAATAATCATGGTTATTTTAGATTCCATATATGAGAATTCTGAAATTTTTCATATCTGAATGCGCACCTGATGCTTGGTTTGTCTGACGAGTTTGCTTTTTCTTGCCTTTAGCATGCCTTGCAAGGTTCTTTGAAAGCCAAACATGATGTATTGGGTAATCGCAACTGAAATAAAGAGACCTTTAATGTGAAGTCTTATGTTAGTCTGGTTAAGTGTTGGGATATGTTTAATATTTACTGTAGCTATGCATATCAGGCTGCAGTTTCCTCTAGAGTCCTTGTTTTTGTCTCTCCTAGTTTTTGTCCTTGTTTGTCTCTCTTTGGTTTTCCCTAAATCTGCTCTGGCAGGATAGTTAAGCTGAAATGTGTGCATGCTAGGATAGGGTGGGGAGTGGGCCTCATGGCTCTCCACACAAAGTGTGACCTAGCAAGACAACTGAAGCTGAAGTGTGTGCAAGCTGGAGTGTTCCAGGGATTTCCATGCAGGGGGCATCGTGACAGGTGGCTGAAGCTGAAATGAGTACAAGCTGGGGTTTCTCCAGTATACTCCATGCAAGAAGTTCCCTGGTGAGGATTCTGGAGCTGAGGCAAGTAGAGCTGGGATGCCCTACTTGCACATGGTGCCCTGGGAGCATCTAAGAGTCAAAGTTGTACAGGCATGAAATGTTCTGGGGTCTTTGTGCCTGTGTCACCTTGGTGAAACAGCTAGAACTGCAGTGAACACTGACTAGGTGTGTCCCAGTGTACACTGTGCTGGGGCTGCTTTGTTGGGACAGCTGGGGCAATGTGGTCTAGGGACCTGGGGCTCTTAGGCATGGTAGTAGGTCAGCAATGGACTCAGACTCTGCTCCTGTCTATGCTCCTGTCTAGAGGGTGTAAGTCAACTCTGGTGCTTACTAGCCCCTCTGACCTGGAAAGATTTTCAGCAACTCCCCTGCCATTTGGTGGAGTTCTGTGCCTGGATCCTTTATACTCTTGTTACTCTTTTAAACCATGGCTTTTGATCTAAGCTTCAGGTACCTGGGTCTAGTGTGGGCTAGGTTCCTGGGGTTTACTGAGTTGGCAGGATGGCTATGGCATCTGGACCTCACTCCTGTTGGCACTATGACGCTGGAGGGGGAATGTAAAGAGTGATACTGGCCAGCCCATCTGACCCAGACAGAATTGCAGCAGCTCTCCTAATGTTTGGAGACATTAGGAGATTATTGGGCTGGTTTCTTTATATTTTAGTTGCCCTTTTAAGCCATGGCATTTTTTTCTGTGCCTAAGGGTTGAGAAAAATCAGCATTAATTCTTCAAATGTTTCATGTCATTCACAAGTGAGACCCTTTGGTCCTTGGCTTTTCTGTTGGGAGACTTTTGATTACTGATTCGATCTGCTTGTTCAGGTGCCCCTTCTTTTCATTACATTTGTTTCTTTGGGGTTACAGAAGTGCAATTGCTGGGTCATAGGGTAGGTCTGTTTTTAACTTCCTGAGGAACGTCCATACTGTTTTCCAGAGTGGCTACACCAGCTTGCATTTCTGTTTTTATTTATTTGAGTCTTTCTTAGTCTAGCAAAAGCTTTGTCAATTTATCTTTTTTTTTGAAAAGTAGCTTTTAGTTTTATTTATCTTTTCTGATACCTTTCTGATCTCTATTTCATTTGTCTCTGCTTTGATCTTTGTTACTACTTTCTTTCTGCTAACTTTAGGGGTAGTTTTTTTTTTGTTGTTTTTTTTTTTTAGCTTCTTGAGGTGTAAAATTAGGTTGTTTATTTGAAATATTTCTTTTTCTTAACATAGATGCCGATTTCTATAAAAATCCCTCTTAGCACTGCTTTTGCAGACTCCCAGAAGCTTTGGTATGTTGTATTTTCATTTTCATTTAAGTTTTTTTTTCTATTTCTGTTGATTTCTTCTCCAGTGCAATGGCTGTTCAGGAATGTATTTAATTTCTACATGCTTATAATTTGTCCTTTTATCCTCCTCTTATTGATTTCTAGTTTCATACAGTTGTCATTAGAAAAGATACTTGGTATGATTTCAGTCTTCTTAAACTTGCAAGGCCATTTGTGTGACCTGTTGTAGGATCTTTTCTGGAAAATATTCCATATGTACTTGAGAAGAATATTCTGAGGAGAAGGGAGTTGGGGGAAATTGGAAGGGGAGGTGAACCATGAGAGACTATGGACTCTGAAAACCAATCTGAGGGTTTGAAGTGGCAGGGGAGTGGGAGGTTGGGGGAACCAGGTGGTGGGTATTAGAGAGGGCACAGATTGCATGGAGCAAGGTGTGGTGCAAAAATAATGAATACTGTTATACAGAAAATAAATAAAAAATAAATTAAAAAAAAACAATGCAGACACGTGAAGCCCCCCCCACCAAAAAAAGAATATTCTGCTGTTGGGTGAGGTATATTCTATATATGTCTCTTAGGACCATTTGGTTTAAAGTATGGTTCTTGGTTGGATGCCTGGGTGGCTCAGTTGGTTAAGTGTCTGCCTTCAGCTCAGTTCATGATCCCAGGGTCCTGGGATTGAGTCCCACATCAGGCTCCCTGCTCAGCAGAAGCCTGCTTCTCCCTCTCCCTACACCTGTTGCTCCCTCTGCTTCTGCTCTCTCTGTCAAATAAATAAAATCTTTTTTAAAAAAAAGTACAGTTCTTGGTTGATTTTTCTCTCTGGATGATTTATCTATTGTTGAAAGTGAGGTATTGATAGCCCTACTGCTGCACTGTTGTTTGTTTGTTTTTTTTTTTAAGATAGATTTATTTGTTTGTTTCTTTGTTTCTTTGTTGTTTGTTTATTTTTATGAACGAGGCAGACAGAGAGCATGGGCCAGGATTGGGGAGGTGTGGGGAGAAGTCAGAGGGAGAAGCAGATTCCCCACTGAGCAGGGAGTCTGATGGGCCACTGGATCCCAGGACCCTGGGATCATGATCTGAGCCAAAGCCAGACACTTAACCAACTGAGCCATATAGGCGCCTCCCCCCCCTTTTTTTGCATTGTTTTCTATTTCTCTCCTCTGATCTCAGTATTTGTTAATATTTTAGATGCTCTGATGTTGACTGCATATATGTTTACAACAGTTATTTCTTCTTGATGAATTGACCCATTTATCATCATACAATGACCTTCTTTGCCTCCTGATACCATTTTTGACTGAAGTTGTATTTTGTCTAAATATAGTGAACTCTACTTTCTTTTGGTTTTCACTGGCCAGGAATTTTTTTTTTCATCCATTTACTTTATGCCTATGTGTTTCCTCAAAGCTGAAGCAGTTTGTTGTAGATAGCATATAATTGGGTCATCTTCTACTTCCCCTCCCTATCCCCCTCTGTCCCTTTCCAAGTGTCTTCTTCTGGAATTCCAAATATTCTGATTGTTCCCCTTGATGGCATCCCATAGATCACATAGGCTTTCTTCACTCTTTTTTTTTTTAAAGATTTTATTTATTTATTTGACAGAGAGAGATCACAAGTAGGCAGAAAGGCAGGCAGAGAGAGAGAGGAGGAAGCAGGCTCCCTGCTGAGCAGAGAGCCCGATGCGGGACTCGATCCCAGGACCCTGAGATCATGACCTGAGCCGAAGGCAGCGGCTTAACCCACTGAGCCACCCAGGCGCCCCTTTCTTCACTCTTTTATTCTTTTTTCTTTCTCTCTTCAGATTGGATACTTTCAAAACCCCTGTCTTCAATATCACATATTCTTTCTTCTACTTGATCAAATCTCCTATTGATGTTTTCTATTGCAGTTCTTGTGTCATTCATTATATTATTCAGCTCCAGAATTTATTTATATTTAAAAATGATTTTTATCTCTTCATTGAAGTTCTGGCATTGTTTATATAACATTTTCTGGTTTTGTTGAATTGTCTTTTTGTTTTCTGGTAGTGGATTGAGTTTCCTTAAAATACCTGTTTTGGATTATTTATTTGGTAAATCCAAAATCTCCATATTTTGGGGTTTGGTTACCAGATTATCGTGACTCTAAATTGTGTGATGTTACTTTGACTGTTCATGCTCTTTGAAGCTTTGCATTAGTTACTGTCTTTGCTTGTGAATTCTCAGTTCTATCCTCTAGACTTCAGTTACTATTTTCAAAATATACCTTCTGTTAGTCCTGGTAGAGTTTCAGACACTATCTCAGATCTTCTGTAGTTATACTTGCTCTATGTTTCTTTCTCCCTCTTTTGGCAGAATTCTTAAGCTTGTATATCTTCTCTGGATCCTAAATACACAGACCAAGTACTGACAGCCTCCTTTTTCCCCTTTGGTGGCACTAATGTCTGTAGTCTTCCCTGGCCTGCAGAGTGGCTGACTTTCTGCATGTTGACTGGCCATCTGACAAAGCCCACTCACAGAGCTATCTGGAGCACATAAAGAATCAGTTTTTAGATTCAAGCAATACAGACATAAACCCCTTTGATAATTCCACAAAAAGTCAGAACATTAGATTTTTGTTCTACTCTTCCTCTTTCCCTCCTCAGAGAAAGATCAAGAGTTGAGAGTTTTCTCCCAATTATGTCACAGTACTAGAGGGAGGCCCTCTAGCAAGTGAGCGCCATAAATTCTCCCATAGAGCTTCATTGCAGTTGGCATCCTTCTCACCTGAAATGCAGAAACTTCTTAACTGGTTATTTGCTTTCTCACAGAGGTGACTGGTTTGCGAATTATTGTTAAGTGAGTGCCTCCATGACAGAAGGAGGGTCTGGGTTTCTCATTTCTCCATCTTCTCTAACGCCCCTTGTCCTCCATGCTATTTGTTATGCTCCGCAAATAAGTGAAACCATATGATAATTGACTCTCTCTGCTTGACTTATTTCACTCAGCATAATCTCTTCCCATCTTATTCTGTCACTCTTCTCTGTTGAGCTCTTTTTAGACTCGGATCATCCCCTCAGGCAGCTGCTAAGTTAACCATAGACACTAGTTGGTTTTTGAGAAGGGCCATAGGAGAGCTGGGAGCACAGATGGAGCTCTGAATAAGGTCAAATAAAGAGAAGTCAGAATGGATCCTTTCAGGGAACTACCATCCAGATCATGTCTTTCGGGCTATTAGGGAACTCCAAATCCATTCTACCCCTTCCAGTGGCGACAATGCTGCTATTTTCACAGCTACTATAGTAGTGAGGCTGTTGGTTTTCAATGATATTTCAGGGCTGGCAAGAGAGAGATGTGAATAGAGCAAGATAAAATGCCACAAAGCTCACTGATCTAACAGCTGGTTTTCCCTGAATAAATTGTATTAATTATTTTCAAGGCTTTGGTTAATTTCCAGAGTTCTGAAAAGTAGACTTTCACAATTTTTGCCAGTGTTCTCATTGCTGTTATGGAGGAATCGATTTTCATAAGGCTATTCTAGCACTCTAGGAGAACTTTTCCATAAAATATAATTTTAATGACCTATCACTTAACTATTCAACTAGTTGTTCTTTTCATTTTGTTGAAAGCAAAGAATTGATAATGAACTGATCTGCAGAAGGATCTGTCACACTCATTAGGATCGTTCACTCCCTCAGTTCACAAGATTATGCCAGAAAAGCTTTACCAAATCCTAGATACTGACCTCAATTTGTATCCATCTTTTTACTTATAAGCACCTCGTTTAACCCAATGTAATTACCAGAGTTTGAGAAAATCAATTTATACTATCGTTTGATAGCTCCCTCACTTATCTTCATAAAGAAAGGGAAATCTTTTTTTTTTTAAGATTTTATTTATTTGTCATAGGGCACAAGCAAGGAGAGCAGCAGGCAGAGGGAGAAGCAGACTACTGGCTGAGCAGGGAGCCTGATACGGAACTCGATCCCATGACTCTGGGACCATGACCTGAGCAAAAGGCTGATGTTTTAACTGACTGAGCCACCCAGGTGTCCCAGGAAATCTATTCTATAATATAGACTCCTTATCATTTTTAGATCATTTTAAATTCTTCAAACAAAAATTAGCCATATGCATTTGGATTTTACACTCTGATCTTCAATTCTGACCATTAAAACATTCACTTCCAGTGCTCCCACTCTCTATTCTTTTAAACCAGTCAGGGTCAGTGACATATGTCAGTGACATAATTTGCACGGCCCATGAAAATGAAAATGTGGAGGTTTTTGTTCAAAATATAGTTGAAAAGTGCAGGTAAAGGTATAAAAGGTTTTCTTTTTAAAAATATTTTATTACTTATAAAATATAAAATGGTGATACTGATAGATGAGTAACATTTATGTTACCACATGGGATGTTACACAATATTTTAATCCCATAATTTTGTATAATACAGTAAATAATGACATGTCAATATATAAATATCTTGATAACATTTTTAGGGTTCATTTTTCTGCAAATTCATTTATTAAGCCATCAAAACATTATTTTAACAACTGCCTTTTTCAAATAAGTAACATCATTCACTTGATAAATGTAAGATCACAAATAATTTTTGATAATTTTTAGTTTTAGGAAGGGTCTGCTGATACAGTTGTTAGGTGCCATTAAGAATATCTTCTAGACCTTAACAACATTCGGATAAAGTACTGGTAAATTATTCTTTAAGAAGATTTTACTTATTTGTCAGAGAGAGAGAGCAAAAGCAGGGGGAGCAGCAGGTAGAAAGGGAGACAGGCACCCCACTGACCCTGGCATCATGACCTGAGACAAAGGTAGATGCTTCACCAACTGAGCCACCCAGGTGCCCCTGATAAAATATTTTAAAATATAAATTTTAGTACATCCAGAGCTGGTTATTCTTGTAGAATAATTTTTCTAAAAAAATCTCCTTACAATTCAATTTTTTGTAAATTAGGCTTAAATGTTACTCTGTATAATGGCATTTTAATATTTCTTCTGATCCTTCCTGTAACTTGTAGAGGTTGTACAAGAAACTGAAAGTTGCTTTCCTGATTTGCATATAATTTAAAATGTCTATTTAATATTTCTAATGCTGTATCTTCAATCACAAGGGAAAACTATTTTATAATTGTCTACTTGTTCATAATCGACCCATGAAAGTTTTCTACGGTGGGGTGTTTCCTTGTGAGGATCTTTACATTCAATCTCTATGTCCAAGCCTGTAGATATTTATTTTGCAATGTTGCAATGGTTTTCAAAACCAGAAATGCTAAGCTCTTTGAAGAATTCTAATGACTGTCTGGTATAGTTTAATGTCTAGGTGTACACTCTTACGTTGTGCTGAGTTACTAACAGAGCTGACTGCCTAAGTGGGGGCAGGTATCGTTCCAGTGCTCAGGCCAGAGTTGATATCCGTGCACGTATTTCAGGATGGCTCCAGGGATTGATGGGCAAGCTGGCCTCTCACCATGGGTTCCAGTGCCACCCCATGTCTGGAACACCCCCTTTTTCCGGGGCTGGCTTCTGCTGCAGCTGCCTCCTTTGCCATTAATCTGGGATGGATCAGGTTCTGGTGCAGGAAGTCTCTTCAGGGGCCCCTGGTACCTTAGACTGCCCCATGAATGTATGTGTGCATGCCTGGTGTCCAGGCCAACTGCACAGTATGGCAGTGCCCACGGTTTCCTGACTGTCCCATGGGACTTTGTTGTCCCATTAGAGACACTTCATTGTCCCATTGGACTTCACTTACAAAATACAACTTCAAATATAAAAATTATTAAGAATTTCAAGGCAATGATAGCAGAGCATTAAATCAGACCTTTGAGAGCAGGGCCCTATACAAGTTCACAGGTTACATGTCCATGAAACCACACCTGAACCCAGTAGTTCTCAACCAGGAGTGATTTTGCCCATCACAGATGATGACCTTGGGTTCAAATAATGGACAGTTCCATTTGAGCCCCTGAAAGTAAGAGCGACAAGACACATTAGCATCCAAAGTAGGGTCCCACCCAGGTTTGGCACTCTTAAGTACAGAGGGCTACCTCCTCTCCTCTGTAGAGTGGTTTTCTAGTAGAATCTCCTTGGAGACACCAGTGCTGGGCTGTTCCTATGCCTGCTTTCAGCTGTGTCCCTTCACTGGGAAAGACAGCCAACTTGAATCATAGGAGGAGTATTAACAGCAATGGACTTGGAAACTGTCCACCAGTTGGGACTTTGTTGCCCAAGTACTCCAAGATGGGTTTGGTTTAGGGGGAAATGGGAGGTGCACTGCTGCACACAGTTATTCAGGCATCCAAGTCGTTTGGTAGCTCTAATATCCTCAACTGGTGGCCTCAAGGTCATTGCAGGTGCTAACATCCAGTGACAAAAGGGACCAATACACTTAGTCCAGGGCTTGGAAGGGCTACAGATTATATATCCAAATTCTTTTCCAAATTCCATTAGCCAGAACTCAGGAATACAGCCTACCCAAGTATGCAAGGGCTGGGAAGTATAGTCTAAGTCTGTGCACAAGATGAAGAAGAAATTATTTTGGTGTTCAGCTGCCAGTCTCTGCCACAAGAAATTCACAAAATGGGAGACTTGCAGCAAAATGTGTATAATGTGTCCCCAGGCCTTCTAAGATAGGCACGGGAACACCTGGTCTGTTGAGGTAGACTCCTGAAGGGCCACTTTCTAGCTGTGATTCCTTGTGCTTGATAATATTTGGTTCACATTACATCTTGTGTTCTGGGAAGAGCACACATGGAGCATCTAGCATCAAACAAGGGCCAAGCTGACTGACATTTCTCAGTATAAATGATCAAGTTGGCTTGTACGTACTTGGTGTGAACAGTTGCTCGCACTTAAACTCATCGCCAGTGTTCTATATGTGCAGATCAGAAATGGCGAATTCAGGACTGTGGAGGTAACGGGAACATTGAGATCATTCTATCTAACTTTCTGCCTGCTTCACATTAGACAAGAAATTTAACATTATAAATGGTGAATAAATCAAGTGTGTAGCATTAAATATTCAGTGTCAGTGGCTCATTTAAAATGGTGGCCTATGTAATTTATAGCCTTATACCAAACCACATGATAGGACAAATTTTGGTAAATTTCAATCTGATTTTTCACAGCAAGGAGGAGAATATGAGTATCAGGCAATAATCCTTCCCCATCTTTGTCAATATTTTAGAGAAAGAACCTGGAGCAGTTGGTGAAACCTAGCTGAGCCAAGCCTTCCAGGTAGAGTGTCTAGAGTAGTCCTAGCTCGTACCTGATGTTGTGACATAATCATTAAAAGTACGTCCTTTCACCGTCAAGAGTTCTGGTTTGGATGACAAATTGCCCAGGAACCCTGTGACCAGGGAGCAGAATGTTTATGTGGCCACCACTGTTCAAGGTCCAGTTTACAATTTTGCAGAACCAACAGGTCAGAGTTGTTAGGACACTTGGGCTCATCCAGGATGGGAGGAAGCTGATTCTCACCAAGGAAATTGCAGGAAATTGATTCTTCAAAAAGAACGCTGAATTTTTTAACTTATTATGAAGACTGCCAAGCAGAGTGGGAACGAGTGTGGGTTTGTTCGTGTTTTCTCCCTTGAAGAATGGTCTCCTCAGAAAGCCAATTTTCATGATCATTATTCTTGTGGATGAGGAGTTTCAAGGTGACCAGTATGAGTTGGATGGGCTACTGTAATTGGCAAGACATGTTTCAGAACTTTATACCACAGAAAGTATATCCTTGCTCCTCCTAAGAGTTTTTCCTTCACAACCAAGAAAGTGTCCTTGGTTCTCTTTCCAAGGAGATATTTGGAGTGAGCATCAGCTATGGGTAAAGAATAGGGATGTGTGGTGCCAACTAACCTCTTGTTCTTTACTAATATTAAGTCTCAAGGTCCCTCACCCACTTGCAAAGCTGGTCAGGGCCAGTGGCAGTAGTAGATATCCCCTGATGCCTGAGGTTCAGCCAGAAGCAGCCTTCTCCTTTCTTCCCTTACTGGCAACACTGGAGGTTACAAAGATCCTAAATATTCTTGAGTGTCCTTAGTGTGAATCTTGCCCCCAGCCACCACCCCAATTCCCAGTAGACGATAGACACCAGGGCGAGGAGAGGATTAAAATCAGTTTTATTAATGGATTGGAGAACACAGCTGGGATCTGAGACCCAAGTGAGGGCTTCTTCCGTCCTCTCTCAAGTGACGATGGCTGAGCCCACTGCATGGGGCTCGCCAAACTTACCCACCCATCACAGACCGAGGCTGGAAGGTGGAGAGCCGAGTCCTGGCTGGGCCCACCACGGGCAGGTCCTGCTGGGTCTGTTTACTGCATGTAGACTGGAAGCCCAAAACAGGTCCAAGAGAAAGAGAGAGAGAGAGAAAGAAGCAGGAGGAAAAGTAAGCAGGGACCTTTAGTACATGATCTCCACCCAGTACTTTCCTTCTAGGCTGGAGTGTAGTTAGGAGAGCTTTTCCCTATTTGGCTAAGCAGGAATGGAGGGATAAGGACAAGGGTTTCTCCCACGAGGTGAGATTGGGTCAGGAGCCCAGATTGCTCAAGGAATAAATAACCAAGGGCCACTTTTTGTAAACCTTCCAGTCTGCAGACACTAAGGCAGACAAAGGTGTTGGCTACAGCTGCTGGAGCTGGGACTTTAGGTCCCTAAGTCACCTCATACCTGATTAATAACCACAGAATTCTTTTTCTTGCCTGTAGTCTACAGTGTGGACCTCTGACGACCTCTGAGTAAGAACTCGACAGACCTCCCCTGCCACAGCCTACCCCTGAGGTGGATGAAATGGATGAAGGTGATCAAAAGGTACAAAGTTCTAGTTATAAGTAAGTTCTGGCTGACAAGACAACATGGGGACTCTAGATAACAATCCTGTACTGCACTGCAAATTGCTAAGAGAGCAGATCTTAAAAGTTGTCATCACAAGAAAAAATTTTGTGCTTCTGTGAGGTGATGGATATTGACTAAACTTCCTGTGTGATCATTTCACAACATGTACCTATATCTAACCTTATTGTATACCTGAAACTAATACAATTTTGTCAATTATTGCTCAGTAGAACAGAGATTGACAGACTTAAGAGGCCACAACAGCTGACGTACAAATTGGCTTGACATCCATGGTGTTCCTACTGTACAGAGAGCCCCTTTTGCTTCATTCACAGTAACACCTTCTGATTTAGCAGTCAGGATGGAGTTGTTAGCTTTGTGATAAACCAGAGCAGTGGGCCTTTCAGGCCATGCTGTACGGAGGAGAAGACAAGAGTAGAAGAATAAAATTCTTCCGGGGTCCACGAACAGATCAAAGTTTCATGGCAAGTGCTGGAGAGTTGAGTCTGATTTAGCTCTCTCTGGCCCAAAAAAGCACCCTTTTCTGCCAGAACTGATGACCTACTAATTTTTAACATCCTGAAATCCTTCCTCTTATCTATAATGAAGAACACCTCTCATCTACTTTTTCCATGCTTTGCTATTTTCTAGTTATCTTAATGCTGTAGCTATCTTTTACATTCAGGTCCATTTGCAGTACACTCAATATTCCTGGTTTTAGCATGAATGATTTCTGCAAAGGATTAATTCCATCCATTACCTGTGATTTTTTTATTTCATTCTATCACCATTCAAGGGTGACTTCATTCACGGTCCTACATGGTACCTTACTGTAGTTCCAACAAAGTAAAGTTGCATAAATAGCCTGAATAAAACTAAATGATTGCAGAAACATTTTTCCCCAGAGTATTTTTATTAGGGATTCCTGCCACCATATTAACATATAAAACAATCTGGATGTTGACATAGAAATGCAGATTTGACTATACAAAGATAAGGCTCCAATCACAGGTAACATGGCCCCCATTTCTCTAGTATTTCAATGAAATCACCTTTTGAATTCTTCCCAGAGTTGTCTTTATAAATATTAGACAAACCACAAAATATATTCCAAATACATAACATTTTACAGTATGTTCCAAGCACAGACAGAAATACACGATACTTTACCTACATTTTTTTTCAAGATCCAACTTGCATTAGCACTAAAGACAAGATTGTGTGTGTATATGTATTTGCCATATATGTGTGTATTTAAACCACAAATGTACACATGGTTGCTTTCATGGAAAATTGAAACCTTTGAGACTGTGGGTTTTATCCCATGATATCTGAGAGGGAACAGGAATAGTAACATGTCACAAACTCCTCAAACTGGGGAAAAATAAACACAACTATGTATGAAGGGCATATCAGTTGTGTGTATACAAATACACACATATATACAGATTCATATATAAACACAGCTATAGTGATAATATGGTATATACATATACTCACACACTTGCTTTGAATTCTGTATCTCACTATATTATATACTCTCCATCTTTGGAAGCACTTTTCTCCTCTTTTGATCCAGGCAGCTGGAGACTCTCTCCTAACAAAATTAAGTGGGTATTTCTAAAACGCTGATTCTATTCTAAATGCCACAAAATGGCATTTCAGGATCCCAGTTTTATGTTTGGTGGCTATTGCTTAAATTCAGTAGACCCTATTCTTTTAACTCCTTCGCTTACAAATATTTCTATTCAGTTTCTGCCTAAAACAGATGTTAGCTGGAAATGTTAAAATATATTGATTACTCCCCAATATACATCTGCAGGGTTGGATTATGGGTAGTATTTATCCTGTCAGTATTTTTCAGGGTTTTATGATGGGCAATATATTACATACTTCCATAATTTTAAAAAATACTACTTTAAACAGGTAGGGGCTAGGTTTGTTATGGTTAGAACTTTAAAGGAAATGATATAAAGCATGATTACAAGGAGGGCTAATTTTGGGCAGACTACACTGGTGTGCCCTTTTGTCAGAAAGTGAGTTGGAAGTCATGACAAAGGGGTAAAAAAAAAAACCCTTCAATTTCAAAGCTAGCCATTTGGAAACTTCCAAAATAAGCTATAGAAAATATATTCTATGTTGGTATCAAATTTCAGGTATTAAATATTCAATAAAAAGCAAAATAAATCACTGAAAGCACATGGGAGAGAACACCTTACACACCTAACAGCAAGTGTATATTCTAGTTAGTTCAACTGAAGGCTTTACTTTTAAAATTTATTTTCAAACTTATATGTTAAATAGAACACCCAGAGCTCCATGAATGGTCAATTTAGAAATGATGCTAATGGTGGAGTTGGAGCATCTATTATGGTTAAGGAGAGAATACAAGTGCCCAATCTCTTTGTAAATGAAGGCAACAGAATATTCTCAATCCATGGAGAAATCCCAATGCACTAGGCCCTAAGCGCCACACTCTTTTCTTGCTCAATTATACCGCAGTATTTTAAGTACTCTGCCCAGGGAAGCATCAGAACCTCTCTTTCTATTGTGGATCTTATGGTATGAAGAAAGGTACTAGAACATTTGTTTCCCCTGCTATCGGGTTAGGGAGTCATTTTACTATTTCACCCAAGCTGAATGCGAGATCCTCTAATGAGTCCCTTCTACTTTCTTTTTTTTTTTTTTTTTTAAAGATTTTATTTATTTATTTGAGAGAGACAGTGAGAGAGAGCATGAGCGAGGAGAAGGTCAGAGAGCGAAGCAGACTCCCCATGGAGCTGGGAGCCTGATGTGGGACTCGATCCCGGGACTCCAGGATCACGCCCTGAGCCGAAGGCAGTCGTCCAACCAACTGCGCCACCCAGGCGTCCCTCCCTTCTACTTTCTTAATGGAAGCCCCAATTAGGAATGAGTTAAGATCTTAAGAAAACCAGGGAAGGAAAAGAGGGTAACAGCCACCAAAAAGGAAGATCACCAGCATTTATCAAAAAGCCACACTTCATTCTTTCCATATCTTCTCTCCCTCTTTCTCTCTTACACACACTTCTTTTGAAATTTTTCCCATTGAATTAGTAAAAGGCATGAGGGACCTGAAAAATATGCCTTACAGTTTCTCCTCTTTGACTTAGATCCACTTAAACATATACCCACCAACTTGGACAGCAAGTGCACATTCTTTACATCATCCAATACCCATGCATCACCACCACTTTGGTAAAAGATGGTTTGCCTACCACCCCTGCGCAGCAGCAGCCTCACCAAACTCCCATTTTGCTACTTGCCCAGTTCCTATCTGTATCTACTCTTGGGTTAATATACAATAATATGCAATTACCTAGCATAACTTTTAACTGTTTTCCCTTTAAAAAACATTCTTTCCCAACCAAAATATATGGATGGAATGCAAATGAAGGGAGTAAATCATCTTGTCCAAATACTTTGAAAAAATGGACCGCCCTGTGTCCACTTGAGTCTTCCCAGTTTCTACATCCTCCAGTTCCATCATCCATTTCAAGAGCTTACTTACTACAGTGTCTGCCTACCTCATACGCAGGTAACAACAAATTATGCAATTGGTTCAGCCAAAAATATTGTAAAAAACAAACCAGTGCCAAAACGTTAAAAAATTCCTGACATACCCTTTGTGCATTAGTCTTAAACAATCTGTACACTTAAATAACTCCAGGAGGCTTCTTTTTTTGCTAAAAATTTACCAAAATATTTTGAACACATAAAAATATTTTTAAAAAAACAGAAAACAAAAGCCCAGCATAAATTTAGTTGTATAGGCATCGGTTAGAGGACGTTGTTTTCACTAAGGATTATATTCAAAAACTTTCTCTTGGGTTGTTATTAAAATTCTGATCCAGAACCTTACAATGGTGCTAACTATTAAAAAAGGGGGAAATCTAATTCAGCTCAATGTATTATGTATTATGATATAATAAAGAGTATGTCTGTAGTATAATAAAAAATAAACATGTTTTTGGTTACTTAAAGGCGATCTTCCTGACCTATAACTAAAACAACTGTATTTGACTTGAACTTATTTAACTGCAGTGAATTATGGAAAGCTAACTGAAAGTTTTCAATAATCCGTTATGAGTGAGGAACACCTGTTCATGGCCCCATGA
This sequence comes from Neogale vison, assembly GCF_020171115.1. NCBI lineage: Eukaryota > Metazoa > Chordata > Mammalia > Carnivora > Mustelidae > Neogale > Neogale vison. Next base: position 77,835,635 of record NC_058099.1, on the reverse strand, counting down.
CCATGCAGAACCAGGCATTTGCAGAAAAAGACAGAAACAAAAACAAAAAAAGCAAAATCACTAGTATTGAATATAGCCCTTAGTCATAGGAGATACGAACTTTACGAGCAGCCCAGCATGTAGAGAATGAGGTTGACTTTGCCAGCCACCCACTCCTTTAAAGGGCAGTAGTATTCATAGTGAAACTGCTCAAACTCTGGCGTCTGGCGGATTTCACATAAGAAGGAGAGATCAATACCTGACTCCAAAAGGAGGAGGAGCAGGGGGAATACAAAGAGCAGCAGCCCCAGGCCCACCACCAGGAGCCTGGAAAAACTCTTGACCAGTGGGTTCACCCGAATATGGCCTCTCAGAATGTCATAGCTCCACGACAAAGCTTGGCGAGCTTCCTTCAGCTCTTCCTCTTCGGCCATCAAAAAGGCATGTTCGTCCGCTTCCAGTTCCTCAAAGGAATCCGTGTCTTCTCTTTCCAACTCTAGCCTCGAAGGACAGTCAAAGAGCATGTCAATCTCATCATCATCCACGGGGGTGGGGAGCAGGCTGGCACTTGGGCTGTACGCCAGTTCCGAGATGGTCAGGGGCTCTTCTTTGATTTTATCTTCCTCTTCATTTGGGGGGTTTTCATACTCCCGGGCTTCCTTCACTGGCGAGCTAGAGATCAGAGGGGCAGAAACATCTTCTTTGGGTAATGGAACACCTGTAAAAAGAGACATTTTGTCCCTTAATTTTATATTTCAGGTTTTTTTTTCTTTGTCCTTCCCACAAAGATCTAGAGATGGAAACTAACAAAGAAAAAAGAAAGAGAAAGAAAAAAGGGGGAAAAAAAAGGAATTCAAGGAATCCATGAAGTCACTGTGTGGAATGCTGACTTTTAACAAGGTACTTTTAGTAAAAGACCCCTAAGTTCAACATGCTAAACCCCAAATAAGCAACACATCTCAAATGGTTGGCAATATTTGCAATATTGATGCGTACAGCTAGGGTCTGCAAGCCTCCAACTTTGGTCATGTCTACAAGAATAAGAGGACAATAAACCATTATTGTAATTTTGAATGGTGTCTTTTAGAAGTCAACGGTTACTGTACTACCTTAGATAACAAATTATAGAATCTCCTATTCAATGACAGCCCAATTTTTATGTACCCTAGTCTTCATCCAGGCACAAATTAGTGGTTTCTAGTTTTATAGAACAGCACTTACATACATACTGTAATCATGTGTGCACAAACTTGCATCTTGCTCTCTTCATTTAACATTTTAACTTAGACATTCTCCATGTTGAAATGAACTCCCATAGTATTATTCTTAGGCTGCCAAATTCTCTACTAATACAGTAAATTTGTTGCTTATTGACAAACATTTAAATTGCTTTGCAGTTGTAAAAAAAAAAAATGCTAACAGACACCTTTACATATAAAAGCTTTTTTACCCTTTTGTTTGCGTTCATTTGCCACAAATAGATACCTGAAAGGAAAATCGCTTGGTCAAAGGGTAGGCATGTTATTTCTTAAAGTTTATCAGGGGAGAGCGGTTTCTTAGCTCTTCATGTCAACAGAGGGCAAATGGAGTTGCCTAAGGCTGGCTCTGCTCATTTTGAGTCTTGGGTTCTTAGTGGGAATTAAAAACTGGCTTTATCAAAGCCATGTTCCTCAAGGTGGATCTACAGGGTGATACAGTGGTAGCCGGGTGCATTAACTATGAACTACTACATTTCAGGATTTCTAAGACGTGCAAGAAGTGATAGACTGGACTTAGCTGTTGTCCCTGTGAAGGGAAGCACACAACCATCCTGGACCAGATACCAAGGAGAGAATCCTGGAGCGTGGGAGCAAGGCTAACGCAGCCCACTACACCAAAGAGAGCAAGACCGAGCACTCTGGAAAGGTAGGTAGAGGTGTGGTTCTATGCTGGCCCTCAGGCCCCTTCCTGGCCAGTGACCTGCACCATGCTGGGAAGTCCGCAAGAGCCCAGGGGTGATATGATATCCAGCACTGTGGGTTGCTTCAAGGGAGCTGGCTTTGCTTCATAGGGATTATAGGGGAATCTGTGGGGCTCAAAAACTGGGAATCTGATTGGGACAGAGCACCAGGGAGGGCGCTTCTGCCCTTGAATCTGGGCAGACCAAGTGCATACCTGCAGAGCCCAAGTCGTAATCCCAAGCTGGTTCATTTGCAGAACTGAGTCAGCAGAACAGTCTGACCCCTGGGAAAGCAGCAGGGTTCAGGTCTGCTTGCTTGGGTCCTCAGAGGAGTTTTATCAGCCTGGAGCCTGGGCTGTCCCTACCCTGGGCAGAAAAACTGAGTCTTAGCCCTACACTCTGTAGAGCCTGGCTCCTGGTCCTTCTCAGCCAGAAAGCCTGATGGAGGAAACTCAAAGTTGCCTGAAGGGGGCTCTCCTAGGTAAAAGGAGTCACGGTTCGAGGCTGTGGAGAGTAGTCCCCAGACCCGTGTGGCAGGAAAGGCTGGTGAGAACAATTGTGAGCTACGTGACGTGGCAACACTCAGGCTGAGGGGTAGGTGGGTAGAGCTGACTGCCTTCAGAACAAAGCAAGGGTTACTGTTTGGCCAGAAAAACTGTGGCATGACTTAGCTTGGGTAAGGACAGCAAAGAGCCTTACTAGCCTTGGAGCTGCTTCTCCTGCTACGTCCAGGCAGGGAAACTAATTCATAGCCCCCTCATGGGTGAATAAGTTTCAGCCCCCCGACGACCAAGGAACCTCCCTAGAACGCTTCAGACATTAAGAGCCCTGTTCACAGAGAGCACAGCCTGTGGTTTTCCTTGTCTGCAGAGCAAAACTGGTAGCCTCACCCACCCAGAACATCCAGTGCACACTCTTGCTTGATTCAGGTCCCCAGACAACAAACTATGCAGGCCCTGGGTCCTGTCTTACTGCCCTGGCAAATCAGGGAAGCTAATTCAGAACCCCACTTTAACTGCTGAGTGTAGGACCCGGTCCTGACCATCTAGTAAGACTACCCGGGGAATCCAGGCAACTGCGGTGCCCATCTTACCGCCTCACAGGGGCAGGGGACCAAGCCAGCAGTCCTATCCAGCTCTTCTCAGTCAGTGGCCCACCCACCCACCCATGACCTCAAAGCCTGAACACCTGTCATGCCCCAAAATAACCCCTAACAGTAGCTCACCTGCCCAAGGATGGTACCAGTGTACACATTCAGAAACCCAAACCGAGCTGCTAAAGAGCTCTCTGCCAAAATGAACCTGCAAAGACTCAGAGATCACTTATCATTTTCAGATAGGAAAGTAGTTCACTGGTGATCAATCTACAATAAATCAGGTAAATATGACCACATCAAAGCAAATTAAGGCACTAATTACTAACCCTAAAGAAACAGAGATCTCTCATCTGTCAAAGAATTCAAAATAATCCTCTTAAAGAAGTTTACTGAAATACAAGAACACATAGGTGGCTAAACAAAATTATGAAAATGAAAAATGAACAAAATGAGAAGTTCAACAAAGAAATAGAAACCATAAAAAATATCCTAGAACTGGAAAACACAGTAACTGAACTGAAGAATTCAGTAGAGTGCTTCAAAAGCACACTCAACTATGCAGAAGAAAAAAATCAGCAACCTGGATGATTGAACAAATTATCTAGTCAGAGAATCAAAAAGAAAAAAAAGAAAAAGAACAGAACTTATGGCATACAATGAAAGAAACAATCTTGGCATTATGCTAAATCAAGAAGGAAAAAAAAAGATGGAAAGTACATTTAAAGCAACAATGGCTGGCCTTCTGGTCTGAGATAACCATAGAGGGAGACACTGAACTCACTTCCTCCACATATACACCAAATCTACAGGTAGTTATAGAGCAGTGCCGATGACCTGAGGGCTGAATGAACAGCTTCTGTACAAAGTGATCGAACACAGAGAACGGCGAGAGCAGTGGAAATGCTGTAAAGCAAACTGCACAGGGGAGGGACAGGACTGGGGGACTGTGTCCAGATTCATTGCTCTGGAGCACAGAAAGTAAGCTGTGGTAAAGAGAGCTTCTAGAACTCTGTCAGAGGGCAGCAGAACTGCTGGAACTCTCTTTGGATCAGAAGGTCTGGCAAACGCCATGGTTTACATTCCCCCTCCACCTTGACAGCGGAGATCCAAGCAGGGTCTGGATAGACTAGCCAGCCTGCTACCCCAGCCAGCCCTGGGCACCTAGCCCAGACCAGTCTTCCATGCCTTGGGGTACACAAAAAGAGGTGTGATTTAAAAGTGCAGCAAGGATATAAAGACCCAGCCCTAGAGCTCTGCCAAATGTCAGGAGAGCTGCTGGAACTCTTTCCAGATGAAACGGGCTGCTGAACACCAGAGTTGACAATTCCCTCCATCTTGGAGTAGAGGCTGGGAGTCCTGGCTTACTGCCTCAATGGATCCTGGGATTAGCCTACACCACCTCCAGTTGTCCAACCAAAGTGGCCCCAGCACAGCACATTTGAGATATGCCTAATCAGTACTCACTACAGCTCCACCTGTCCCACCAAGGTATCACAGGAGCAAAGCACCCTGGACCTATACCATTCAGCTCCAGATGACGTGTTAGGACAATTGTCTCACGCTTGCTTCAGGTCCAGCCACCCTAGCCCAGGGCACACCCTGCACAAAACACCCTGGGAACACCCAGCAAGGACCTGCCTCAGTTCCAGCCACCTACCAGGGTGCACCCTGGGTGAGCATCCCAGGACCCCCTGGCTTGTACCCACTTCAGCTTCAGCTGAAGTGTTTTGTCAGGGTGCCCTCAGCAGAGAGAGCCCTGGAACCCTAGCCCACACCAGCCACTGCCTGAGCCAGCCAAAGGAACCAGGAACAAACAGTTTATACAGGGGATGACCATACACAAGAGCCCTCCTTTGTGTTTGGAAGAAGCAGTTGTTCCACCTAATTCATGGAAACAAACACAGAAAGTCAAAATAAGGAGAAAGAGGAATATGCTCCAAACAGAATAACAAGACAAAACCACAAAAAAAGAACTAAATAAAATGGAGATAAGCAATCTACCTGATGAGTTTAATGGTCATAAAGATGCTCACTGGCCTGGAGAAAAAGTTGGTGAGCTCAGAACTAAACCCAAGAAATGAAAAATATAAAAAAGGACTAATCAGAGTTGAAGAATACAATAACTGAAATGAAAAAATACACTAGAGGAAATCAACAAACTAGTAGATGCAGAAGAATGGACATATCAGTGATCTGGAAGACAGGATTAGAAAGAATTTTTTAAAGTGAGGACAGGTAAAGGGATCTCTTGGTCAACAGCAAGCAAACACACAATCATATTTTAAGCGTTCCAGTAGGAAGGGAGAGAAGGGACAGAAAATTTACTGTAAAAAATTAGACCTGAAAACTTCCTTAACCTGCGGAGCAAAACAAACATCCAGGTTCAGGAAGCAGAGAGAGTTCCAAGCAAGATGAACCCCAAGGAGGTCCACACAAAAACGTAAAATAATTAAAATTTCAAATTATGAGCCAGAATTTTAAAAGCCATGAGAGAGAGAGAGAGAGAGAGAAGTAACTAGTTACAACTAGTACAAGGAAAAACCCCATAAGGCCATCTGCTGATTTTTCAGCAGAAACTGTGACTATATCATGCCACTTTCTCCTGGCCTGCAAAGTATTGAAAGGGAAAAACCTATAATTCTGAATATTCTACCTGGCAATATTCTACCTGGCAAAGTTATCATTCAGAAATGAAGGGAAATTAATGGGGCTCCTGGGTGGAGTGGTTAAACGCCCAACTCTTGGTTTCCGCTCAGGTCATGACTTCACAGTTGTGAGATTGAGCCCTGCATCAGGCTCCATGCTCTCCCTCTTCCTCTGTCCCTCCCCTGTTCTCGCTCTCTTTCAAGTTAAAACAAAACAACTGAAGGAAAAATAAAGAGATTCTTGGAGAAGCAAAAGTTAAAGGAGGTCATCACCACTAAGCTGGCCTTAAAGAAATGCTAAAGGCCTTTAAGTAGAAAAGAAAAGGCCATAATTGAAAGTAAGAAAATTGTGAAAGAAAAACAATTTTCTAACTAAAAGCAAAAATCCAGTAAAGCAGGTAGAACAAATACTTACTCACCAAAAAAAAAAAAAAAAAAAAAAAAGAAAGAAAGAAAGAAAAAAAAAAAGGAAGAAGTAAAATCAATTTTATCTTAAAAGTTAAGGGGACTCGCAAAATAAAAGGGTATAAAATATGACAACATATACATAAAAAAGTGGAGGGGGGAGTAAAAATGAAGTTCTTTTAGACTGTGTTCCAAACTTCAGTGACATCAACTTAATATAGACTGCTATATACATAGGATGTTATATATGAGCCTAATGGTAACCACAAATAAAAAAACCTGATATAGGGGCACCTGGGTGGCTCAGTCATTAAGCAGCTGCCTTCAGTTCAAGTCATGATCCCAAGGTCATGGGATTGAGCCCTGAATCAGGCTCCCTGGTCACCAGGAAGCCTGCTTCTCCTTCTCCCACTCCCCCTACTTGTGTTTCTTCTCTTGCTTTGTCTCTCTCTATCAAATAAATAAAAGCTTAAAAAAAAAACTGATATAGATACACAAAAAATAAAGAGAAAGGTAGTGAAACTCTAGAACAAAAGAAAGTCATCAATCACAAGGGGCAAGAACAAGAGATAAAAGGGAGAACTAGAAAAACAATCAGAAGTCAATTAGCAAAATGTCAATAGGTATGTACTTAAACGTACATGGTATAGTAATTAAATGTACATGGTCAAATGCTCTGATCAAAAGACATAGGGTGGGGGGCGCCTGGGTGGCTCAGTGGGTTAAGCCTCTGCCTTCGGCTCAGGTCATGATTCCAGGGTCCTGGGATCGAGCCCCGCATCGGGCTCTCTGCTCAACAGGGAGCCTGCTTCCCCCTCTCTCTCTGTCTGCCTCTCTGCCTACTTGTCATCTCTCTCTCTGTCAAATAAATAAATAAAATCTTAAAAAAAAAAGAAAGAAAGAAAAAAAAAAGACATAGGGTGCCAGGATGGATAATAAAAACAACAACAAAAACCCAACCCATTTATATGCTGCCTAAAAGAGTTGCTCTTCAGACCTGAAGATACATAGAGACTGAAAGTGAAAGATGGAAAAAACTTCCATGCAAATGAAAGTTAAAAAAACTAAAGTATTTTAGTGGCAATACAAAAAAGTATTGCCACTCTGGCCTTTTTTTTTTTAAATCAGACAAGAGAGACATTAAAACCAAGACTGTAATGAGACAAGGGCATTATAAAGGATAAAGGGCTCAATCCAACAAGAGGCTATAACAATTGTAAATATGTGTGCAACCAATGTTGGAACACCTAATATATAAAGCGAAGATGAACAGACACAAAGGAGTAATTGACAATAATAATAGTACAGAACTTTGACACCATATTTACATCAATGGAGAGATCATCCAGGCAGAATATCAGTAAGGAAACTATATCTTTGAACAACACATAAGTCCATGTGGTCTAAATAAATATATACATAAGAGAATATACATTTCCTTCAAGTACACATGAAACATTATATGAAATAGATCACATTAAGCCACCAAATCTCAATAAACTTAAGACTGAAGTTGTCATGAATTTTTTTCTAACCATAGAGGTATGAAACTAAAAAATCACAGGGGAAAAAAACTGGGGAAAAAAACAAACATGTGGAGGCTGATCAACGTGCTACTAAACCACTGAGTCAATAGAAATTTAGAAGCACATAGGGACAAAAAATGTTCAAATCTTTGGGACACAGCAAAAGCAGCTGGAAGGGGGAAATTTATAGCAATATAAGCCTACCTTAAGAAACAAGAGAAATTTCAAACACTCTAACCTCATCCCAAAAGAACTAGAAAAAAACAAAGTTAGTTGAGGGAATAAAATAATAAAAACCACACATAAGTGAAATAAAGACAAAACAACAGCAACAACAAAAACACAACAGAAAAAAATCAAGCTAAGAGCTGGTACCTCAAAAAGATAGACAAAATTGATAAACCTTTAGCCAAACTCACTAAGAAAAAAGAGAGGAACCAAATAAAATTCAGAAATGGTAGATGAGAAGTAACAACTGACAACACAGGAATACAAAGGATTATAAGAGACAACCACAAAAATTATATGCTCACCAATTAGATAATATAGGAGAAATAGAAAATTTCCTAGAAACCTATAACCTTCCAAATATGAATCAGAAATAGAAAATCTGAACAGACCAATAAAAATAATGAAATGGAATTGATGGTCAAAAAACTCCTGGCAAACAAAAGCCCAGGACCAAATGGATTCACAGGTGAATTCTACCAAATATTTGAAGAAGAGTTTATAGGCATTCTCCTCAAATTATTCCAAAAAAAAAAATGGGAGAGAAGGAAAGCTTCTAAATACTATTATGCAAGGCCAATATGATCTTGACACTGAGAACAGACAGACAGTACAAAAAAAAAAAACAAAGCAAGAAAACAACACCAACAGAACCATAGGCCAATTTCCCTGAAGAATACAGACCCAAAAATCCTCAACAAAATATTAGTAAACCATATTTAATAATACATTAAAAAGATCATTCACAACAACCAAGTGGGATTTATTATGAAGATTTATTCAGTATTCACAAATCAATAGGAAATACCACTTTAAGAAAATGAAGGATAAAAATCATATCTCAATAGATGCAGAAAAATCATTTGACAATGTACAATACCACTCATGATTAAAAACTCTCAACAAAGTAGGGTTTCAAGGACCATACCTTAACATAGTAAAAGCCATATATGAATACCCATAGCTAACATTATACTCACAATGATGAAAAAAAGAGCATTTACTCTAAAATCAGGAACTAGATAGAGAAAGATGTCCACTCTCAACACTTTTATTCAATATAATGCTGGAAATCTTAACTATAGCAATCAGACAAGAAAAAGAAATAAAATGCAAGGAAGAAAAACTTTCACTACTTACAGATGACATGACACGATCCACAGAAAACCCTAAAGCCTCTACCAAAAACAGCATATATTAATTCAGTAAAGTTGCAGGGTACAACATTAATACATAGGTATTGCTGTTGCTCACTAAAAATGAAATAGAAGTTGTTGCTATTCACTAATAATGAAACAGCAGAAAGAACACAATTCCATTTACTAAGTGTACTAAATACCATTTTCAGTTGCACCAAAATAAATAAAATACCTCTAAGTAAACTTAACCAAGGAGGTAAAAGCAACAATGGTGGAAAACTTCCCCAACCTGGAGAGAAATAGAGATCCAGTCCCAGGACACCCTGAGGACCCCCAAATAGGCTGACCTGATCTGAACCCCAAATAGGACCCCCTGAATAGGCCAACACCCACTTACATAACTGAATTGCCAGATGTAAAACACAAAGAATTATAACAGCAGCAAGAGACAAGAGAGAAGTTATTTATATACAAGGGAAATCCAATGACACTATTGGTGGATTTTCAACAGCTACCCTTCAGGCCAGGAGAGAATGGGATGACATATTCACGCTACCTAAAACAAATAAACAAACCTGTTAATCAAAAATGCTATATCCAGTGAAGCTGTCCTTCAGAAATGAAGAAGTTATAAAAACTTTCCCAAATGAACAAAAGCTGAGGAAACTCATCACCATTAGAGCTGCCTTAAAAGAAATGCTAATGGGAACTCTTGCTGGAAATAAAAGAATACTAATTAACATAAAAATTTAAAAGGCAAAAAAAAAAATTTAAAAGGCAGTGTAAAACTTACTGGTAATGATAAAACACAGTCAAAGTTGGATTGTGTGGTATGGTAAAGTTGGATCATAATTCACTTACAACTTTAGTTTGAAAGTTAAAAAACAGGGCGCCTGGGTGGCTCAGTGGATTAAGCCACTGCCTTCGGCTCAGGTCATGATCTGAGTCCTGAGATTGAGTCCCTGCTTCCTCCTCTCTCTCTCTGCCTGCCTCTCTGCCTACTGGTGATTTCTCTCTGTCAAATAAATAAATAAATAAATAAATGGTTAAAAAACAGTGAAAATAGCCATAACTAAAATAATCTGTTCTTACACAATATAAAAATATGTAAATTATAACAATAATCTAAAATGTGAGGGAGAGCAGAAGTCAAAGTGTAAAGTTTAGGAATTCTATCAAAGTTGTTATTATTTTTAAATAGGGTGTTATAATTTTAAGATATATTTATTTAAGTGTGGCACCTGGGTGGCTCAGTCAGTTAAGTGGCCAACTCTTGATTTCAGCTCAGGTTATGATCTCAGTCCTGGGATCCAGCCCCACACTGGGATCTGTGTTCAGTGGGGAGTCTCCTTCAGGATTCTCTCTCTCTGCTCCTCCCCCTACTCACATATACACACATAATCTTCCTCTAAAATAAATACATCTTTAAAAAAACAAGATATTTTACATAAGCTTCATGGTAACCACAAGGGAAAAACGTATAATAATCACACAAAAGAACATGATAAAGAAGTCAAAGCCTACTGATACCACAAGACACCAAAACATTAAAAAAAAAGCAGGATAAGAAACAAGGAACAATGAACAAAATGGCAATAGTAAGCCCTCACTTAACAAATATAATTACTTCCCTTTCTGCCCGTGGACGCCGCCCAGTAAGCATCGTTAAAGTCTCCCCTCCCACCGCCGTCATATCTAAGTCAGAGTCTCCCAAAGAGCCTGAACAGCTGCGGAAGCTCTTCATCGGAGGTCTGAGCTTTGAAACAACCGATGAGAGTCTGAGGAGCCATTTTGAGCAATGGGGAACACCTACGGACTGTGTGGTAATGAGAGATCCGAACACCAAGCGCTCCAGAGGCTTTGGGTTTGTCACATATGCCACTGTGGAGGAGGTGGATGCAGCCATGAATGCAAGGCCACACAAGGTGGATGGAAGAGTTGTGGAACCAAAGAGGGCTGTCTCAAGAGAAGATTCTCAAAGACCTGGTGCCCACTTAACTGTGAAAAAGATTTTTGTTGGTGGCATTAAAGAAGACACTGAAGAACATCATCTAAGAGATTATTTCGAACAGTATGGGAAAATCGAAGTGATTGAGATCATGACTGACCGAGGCAGTGGCAAAAAGAGGGGTTTTGCTTTTGTAACATTTGATGACCATGATTCTGTAGACAAGATTGTCATTCAAAAATACCATACTGTGAATGGCCACAACTGTGAAGTAAGGAAAGCGCTCTCTAAGCAAGAGATGGCTAGTGCTTCATCCAGCCAAAGAGGTCGAAGTGGTTCTGGAAACTTTGGTGGTGGTCGTGGAGGTGGTTTTGGTGGGAATGACAACTTTGGTCGCGGAGGAAACTTCAGTGGTCGAGGTGGCTTTGGTGGCAGTTGAGGTGGTGGTGGATATGGTGGCAGTAGGGATGGCTATAACGGATTTGGTAATGATGGAAGCAACTTTGGAGGTGGCGGAAGCTATAATGATTTTGGCAATTACAACAATCAATCCTCAAATTTTGGACCCATGAAAGGAGGCAATTTTGGAGGCAGAAGCTCTGGCCCTTATGGTGGTGGAGGCCAATACTTCGCCAAACCACGAAACCAAGGTGGCTATGGTGGTTCCAGCAGCAGCAGCAGCTATGGCAGTGGCAGAAGGTTTTAATTACTGCCAGGAAACAAAGCTTAGCAGGAGAGGAGAGCCAGAGAAGTGACAGGGAAGCTACAGGTTACAACAGATTTGTGAACTCAGCCAAGCACAGTGGTGGCAGGGCCTAGCTGCTACAAAGAAGACATGTTTTAGACAATACTCATGTGTATGGGCAAAAAAACTCGAGGACTGTATTTGTGACTAATTGTATAACAGGTTATTTTAGTTTCTGTTCTGTGGAAAGTGTAAAGCATTCCAACAAAGGGTTTTAATGTAGATTTTTTTTTTTTGCACCCATGCTGTTGATTGCTAAATGTAATAGTCTGATCATGACGCTGAATAAATGTGTCTTTTTTTAAAAAAAAAAAATATATATATATATAATTACTTTAAACATAAACAGATTAAATTATCCAATCAAAAGATGTAGAATGGCTAAGTGGATTAAAAAAATCAACAATATACTACTGATAGGAGGCTCACTTTATCATTAATGACACACACAGACTGAGAGTGAAAGGAAAGAAAAAGATATTTCAAGCAAACAGTGACAAAAAGAAAGCAGGGGTAACTATTCTTACATGAGACACAAAAGTCTCATATGATCCCTTGTATTTCTGTGGTATGAGCTGTAATGTTTCCTTTTATAAAGCTGGCATTCCCCTGATAACAAAGTCAGAAAAGGACACTACCAACAAACTACAGACTAACATACCTGACCAAAAATTCTTTGTAAAATAATAGCAAACCAAATCCAGCAGCACATTAAAAGGATCATTCACCCTGATCAACTGGGAGCTACACTTGGGATATAAAAATGGTTCAACCTGGGATGAAAATCAATCAGTGATATATTACATTAATAGAATGAAAAAAGAAATCCTATGATCACTTTAATAACTGCCAAAAAGCATTTGACAGAAATTCAACATCCATGTATGATAAAAAAAACTCTTAACAAATTAAGTATTGAAGGAATGTACCTCAACACAATAAAGTTCATGTATGATAACCCTACAGCTAACATCATCCTCAATGATGAAATGTTGAATGCTTTTCCTCTAAGATCAGGAACAGACAAATGTGCCCACTCTCACCACTCCTATTTAATATAATACTGGAAGTTCTTGCCAAAGCAGTCAAGAAAAATAAAAGGCATCAGAATTGGAAAGGAAGAAATAAACCTGTCTCTATTTATAGATAACATGATTTTATAAACAGAAAATCCTAAAGACCCAATTAGAAAACTTAGGTTCAATCAAAGAATTCAGTAAAGTTGCAGGATATAAAATTAAAAACACAAAAATCAGTAGCATTTCTATACACTCAGTAACCTGAAAAAGAAATAAAATAATCCCATTTATAAAAGCATCAAAAACAATAAAATACTGGGGTGCCCTGGGTGCCTCAGTCAGTTACACAGCTACCTTTGGCTCAGGTCATGATCCCAGAGTCCTAGGATAGATTCCTGCATCAGGCTCCTTGCTCAGCAGGGAGCCTGCTTCTCCCTCTGCCTGCTGCCCATCCCCCTGCTTGTGCTCTGTCAAATAAATAAAATCTTAAAAACCATAAAAAACTTAGCCAGTAAAAGATCTCTATTCTGAAAATTAAGATACTGATTAAAGAAATTGAGAGGACATAAATAAATGGAAAGCTATCACAAGTTAATGGATCAGAAGAATTAATAGTGTTAAAATGTCAATACTACCGCCCCGCATCAGGCTCTCTGCTCAGTGGGGAGCCTGCTTCCCCCACTCTCTCTGCCTGCCCCTCTGCCTACCTGTGATCTGTCAAATAAATAAAATTTAATAAAATAAAATGTCAATACTACCAAAAGCTATCTACAGATTCAGTGCAATACCTATCAAGCTTCCAATGGCATTTTTTTTTTTTTTAAAGATCTTTGAGGGAGAGAGTGAGGGCACAGAGGAGAGCACAAGGGAGAAGCAGACTCCCCACTGAGCAGACAGCCTGACTCAGGGTTCGATCCCAGGACCCTGAAATCATGACCTGAGCTGAAGGCAGAGGCTTAAACAACTGAGCCACCCAGGAGCCCCTCCAATGGCATTTTTTTTAATGGAAGAAGAGAAAACAATCCTAAAATGAATATGAAACCACAAAAGATGTCAAAGAGCTGAAACAATCCTGAGAGAGAAGAACAATCATACTTCCTGATTTTAATAACATACAGTAATCAAAATAATCTGGTACTGGCATAAAACGGACAAAAGTACTATGGAACACAACTGAGAGCCAAGAAATAAACCCAAGCATATCTGGTCAAGTAATATTTGACATTGGAGCCAAGAATACTCAATGGAGAAAAGATAGTCTCTCCAATAAAATGGTGCTGGGAAAATTGGCTATTCACATGTAAAAGAAAGAAGCTAGACACTGTTCTTATACCACCACAAAAATTAACTCAAAATGGATTAAAGACAAACATGAGACATGAAACCACAAAACTCCTAGAAGAAAACATGGGAAATAAGCTCCTTAATATGGGTCTTGGCAATGATTTTCCAGATATGACACCTAGTTACAAGCAACAAAATAAAAGGTCAACAGGACTGTCACACTAAAAAGTTCTTCCCAGCAAAGAGCACAATCAACAAACTGAGAAGACAACCTACAGAATGGGAAAAAAATATTTGCCAACTGTGTATCTGATAAGGGGTTAATATATAAGCATATAAAGAAATCCTACAACTAAATAGCAAAAAAACCCAGAAAATAATAATCCAATTATAAGTGGGCTAAAACCCTGAACAAACGTTTTTCCAAATGACAAAAGACCAACAGGCACATGAAATGATGGTCACTTATATTCTCAGCAACTGAATTTAAAAAAAGAAACCTGGGGAAAAAAATCAGATTTGTGGTTACCAAAGTCAGTGGATGGGGGGAACTGGAAGAAAGGGATTAAAAGGTGCAAACTTCCAGTTACAGGATAAATAAGTACTAGGAATATAATGTAAAACATGATGACTATAGTTAACACTACTATATGAGACACACGAAAGTTATTGAGATAATAGATCCTGAAAGCTCTCAACACAAGGAAAATTGGTTTTTTAAAAACTGCATTTATAAGAGACAACAGATGCTAACTAAACTTACTGTGGTAATCATTTCACAGTATATGTAAATCAAGCCATTACGCTGTACACTTTAAGCTTATATAGAGATTTAATTCTATATTTCAATTCTACCTCAATAAAACAAGAGGGGAAAAAGATGTGCAGAAGTGAATTACTGGTTTTATCTTTCAAAATTCAACATTTTCTTCATAGTTCTAGTATATAACATTGAGCAACATATATGAAAAATGCCATAAAACACCTAAGCCATACACAAGTTCCAACAAGCACATGAAAAAATGCTCAACATCCTTAGTCATTAGGGAAATGTAACTCAAAACCAAATATAGTACTTTATACCCACTAGGATAGCAATTATTTACTTTTTAAACCTGAAAATGCAAGTGTTGATAAGGATGTGGAGAAATCAGAACTCTCATAGTGATGGGGAGTTTACAAATGGTTCAGCCTCCATGGAAAACAGTTCGGCAGTTCCTCAAAAAGTGAAACAGAATTACCAGCAATTCCACTCCCAAGCATATGCTCCAAAGAGTTGAAAGCAAGTGTTCAGGCCAATACATGTAAACAGATGTGCACAGCAGCACTATTCCAGTAATCAAAAGGTGGAAACAATCCAAATGTCCCATCAGTGGTTGCATAGACAAAATATGGTTTATCCATACAATGGAATATCATTCAGCCATAAAAGGCAATGAAGTAGGAATACATGCTATGTGGACAAGTCTCAAAAAATGTACGCTAAGTGAAAGTAGACAGACACAAAAGGTAACATAATGTAGGATTGCATTTATCTGAAATATCCAGAACAGGTTAGTCCATAAAGACAGAAAGCACACTGGTGGCTGCCAGGACCTGAGGGAAGTGCGGACTGGGGAGTGACTGCTTAAATAGGTTTCATTATCCTTTTGGAGTGACGTAAACCAAGAGTTGGATGTTTAGCTGACTGTGTCTCACAGGTGCCCCAAGAATAAACCTTTAAAACAATTTTTTTAATTTTATTAATTTTTTAATTTTTAATAAAC
The DNA here is from genome assembly GCF_020171115.1 of Neogale vison. Classification (NCBI taxonomy): domain Eukaryota; kingdom Metazoa; phylum Chordata; class Mammalia; order Carnivora; family Mustelidae; genus Neogale; species Neogale vison. The sequence goes on along the minus strand of NC_058099.1, from coordinate 77,819,916 downwards.
ATATAATGTATTATTAGCCCCAGGCATACAGGCCTGTGAATCGCCAGGTTTACACATTTCACAGCACTCACCATAGCACATACCTTCCCCAATGACCATATCCCCACCACCCTCTCCCAAGCCCCCCCTGCCCTCAGCAACCCTCAGTCTGTTTTGTGAGATTGAGTCTTTTATGGTTTATCTCCCTCCTGATCCCATCTTCTTCCATTTTTTCTTTTCCTACCCACCAAACCCCCCAAGCTGCATCTCCACTTCCTCATATTAGGGAGATCATTCGATAGTTGTCTTTCTCCAACTGACTTATTTCGCTAAGCATAATACCTTCTAGTTCCATCCATGTCGTCGCAAATGGCAAGATTTCATTTCTTTTGATGGCTGCATAGTAAGAATAAAACTTTTAAGTGAAGTTACTTAATAACTAAAGTTTTATAAGTAAGACTCTTAGTTTTGGCTTGGGTTGTGGTCACAGGGTAATGAGAATGGGCCCTACCCACATCAGGCTCTGCGCTTTGTGCAAGTCTGCTTGGAGAATCTCCCTCTCCTTCTGCTCCCTCTCCCCATGCTCACTCACTATTTTTTATATAAAATAATTTTTTTAAGAGCTAATATTCTTAGAACTCGGGTTGCTTCTCTAGAACACAAGAATAACCTCATAAGGCTAGCAAAAGGATTAAATGAAGTTATGAATGTAAGTATTATCTATGGCAAAAACGCTATATAAATTAGATGTTACTATCTTGCCAAAAATCATTAGGCTAATTTGATCTGCTATCAAGCAACATCATTTCATCAATATATAGGTCAGTTTTCTAACAAGTCCACTATTATAGAGTACAAGGAGAATTTCATTACATTGGTTATCCATACTTTCTCAGTTTTCTTTTTATGATAGATGCTTGAATTTTCCCAAACACCTCTTCTGGTGAATTATAACAAGAATATCTAAAGAGATCAGAAATGCTAAATTAGTAAAACTTACCTACACTGGTTTATTAAAATTATTTTTACTTCTTCCATATATGAGAAGATGCCTGAATATATTCACAATGCTCAATGGCTGACAAAATTTTTCGAGGTGAAATGACAGTAATATAGGAAAAGGAAATAGCTTTCAAATTTATATAATTATATAGCCCTAATTAAAATTAAGGAAAAGCTGTAAACATATAGGAAACAGTCCATAAAAGTTAACTATTATAATTATATATTAGTATGATAACATAACTATGTTCTAATGCCATTATTGTCATTATTCAATTTGAAGAAATACTCCATGAAGTGAAATAGCAAGAATTCCAAGATGCTGACGGAAAGGACCAGCCACTGATGATAGACAGGTAATGTGCCTGCCATGTACAGCTGGTCAGGCTGCACACTGCCTATTCCATCCAGCAATGATTCATACAATGCCAATGTGATGGCACTCCCTAAAGATAAGCCATGCACCACAAAAGAACCTACTCAGCAGGACTCTGACAATGAAGAACATTCTCAGTGACAGCATCTCAGTGCCGAAGGGAAAATACAGAGACCTTTTAAGTATACAGCAAAATTGGTGGCAGGTAAAAATGGAATAAGTATTGCACACATTTCCATTCAGAAATCAGCCCCTCTATTAACTGGACATAGGACAGAAACCAAGTACTACAGGCAAGAACACCAGCAGCTTGCGTGCGTACAAAACAGCAAAAGAGACTGGTTCATGGTCTTTATCTGGTTTGCCTGGGTGTGATGATTTTTGTGGATGAACCAATGCATTATCAATCGTCACCAAACTAAACCTCCTTAAATGAAGATAACACTAAATCCTAAGTAAGTCATGGGTTTGCACAAGGGCTCAAAAGCGTATAGAAAGAAAAATGTTAGAAAGCACTGTAGAGGCAATATGGCAATAGAATAAAGTAATGGGTCACCTGTCATTTGCATTTATCTACACCAACGATTTTGGAGTTTGGATTACTTGGGGTAACTTTAAGCCCACTTGGGAACAAATCTATTTAGAGTCTCCCAATGTCATTACTATCGTTGGCCGAAAGAACTGGCTCGCTTTGCAGGAGATACTCCCGCAGCCCGACTCCTCACCCCCTTCTCCCCCGCCCCCACCACCGTTGGCTTCCTGACCCTCACCCTGTGAGCAACATACCTTTCTCGGTGTGGGAAGCTTTGGGAAATGGCGCCACTGGGAACCACCATTCTTGCTCCCTGTAAGGCACCCCAGGTCACCCTGTGCTGATTCCCAACTACAGAATGCCTTGAAACTATGCAGTGCTAGGATACACAGAAAGTGGCACTGCCCTTTGTCAGGAAGGTGGGTGCTTAAAAAACCATCGAGGCAGGGCGCCTGGGTGGCTCAGTGGGCTAAAGCCTCTGCCTTCGGCTCAGGTCATGATCCCAGGGTTCTGGGATCGAGCCCCGCATTGGGCTCTCTGCTCGGCAGGGAGCCTGCTTCCCTTCCTCTCTCTCTGCCTGTTTGTGATCTCTGTCTATCAAATAAATAAATAAAATCTTTAAAAAAAAAAAAACCCATCAGGGCTGTTTTTGGAAGTCCAATGATTAGAGGGGCCAGCATCATTTAGTAGGTGCGGGTCAGGGATGCCAGACATCCTACAGTGTGCAAGATGGTCCCACAAAATGAATCACTTATTTTGCATCCCACATAACTTCAGATGTCTTATCAAATAGTACCCATCTAGCAAAAACTTACTTAGATAATGATCTGAAAATATAACCTGTCTCTATTTTACACTTAAGCTTAAGGCATCTGGGTATGATAAACAAATTTTGAATTTTTTAAGCATACTACCACTAGGTAAACTGAAGCGAGTTTTTTGCCAAGCATTGTTGATCTGTTCAGGGTATCACATCACTGGCATCCAGGATGCTGACGTAGCAGCAAATATTCTCTGGTCTCTGAGTGGTGCCCTTGATGCCCACATCTCACCACTGCTTTCACATAGGAACCAGCATTCCACTCCATTCTGCCTCCCATTGAGTTAGATTTCAGAAAAACCGTTAGAAAGACTTACTATTTTATTATAAATTACTTCTAATGTTTCCTAATATTACAGTGAAAGCGCTGATTTGACTTTTAAAGTTATGTGTAAATTGACTCTGTTTTCTCAGAGTTTCATCTCAGGATCGTGACATTACATCTTTGTGTAGGGAGAACATTACAAAATCTTTGTTGATTCAGTGGGAACACTAAATCTGAGAGGGCTGACCACCACTGCTTACGCACACTCGAGACTGACAGGTCCTTATAGAGGTGGCAGATTTGTTGCCTAATAACCAGAATCGTCCTCATCCTAGAGGTGAGCTAACTTTCAATTAATCAACTTATGTTCATCGGCATAGCCGTACTGGCTCTGCAAGGTGTGCCTTATTTCTTCTCAAACTGAGGGCACGGACAAGAAGCTTGAAGGAAGAGTGGGAGAGAAGAAGGGAACTGGCCATCACTCCACTTACGGGAACTAGGGCAGAGTGAGAGGAACAATGGCCTGGAATTCTGGGGACCTGGATTCAGTTCCCAGCTGATCCAGACCTCTGTATGTCCTTAGACATGTGAGTTAGTTATCTAGGTCTTGGACCTGTTATGTACAAAATGGACCAAATCCTTTCTAGCTCTAGTGTTGCATGGTTGTTAGTCTATGTCAGTAAAATGTCCCATGAAAACTATACATATACTCTCCCTAAAACCACCAATTACCTGTAGGTAATAAGCAAAGCTATTTCTCCATTAACTATTGAAAAATGTGGGAGAGGGAGGAAAGACAAAAGCACCAAGAGTTTTACTACATTTGGACAGGGCTGGCCGTTCTAGGTGCATGATCATGTGACATGCATAAAAGGAAGTGAGAAAACAGAGTCAGAGGGGTTGAGTATCTTGCACAAGGTCAGGAGGTCAGGAAGCAAGAGCGGGGGTTTGTACCCAAGCCTGTCTGGCCGAAAGCTTGTTCCAAACTATGAGAAAAGGGGATCTGAGAGGCCCCAAGAGGCCCTTACTTTGTAACTGAGTAAGAGTCTTCTGTTATTGGCCCTGTTTCATTTGCTAAAACCAGTGTCATCATGTTTGGTGATTATTTGTCCCCATTTGCCCAGAACAGTCCCACTGTATGCAGTTGTCCTAGCAGTATTTTTAAAAAGATTAATTTATTTGAGAGAGAAAGAGAGAGAGAGAGAGAGAAAGTAGGGGAAGGGCAAAAGGCGAAGGAGAGAATCTTAAGCAGGCTCCATGCTGAGTGCAGAGACTGACTTAGGGATCGGTCTCTCTAACCTGAGATCATGACCTAAGCCAAGATCAAGAGTAAGGCCATTAACCAACTAAGTCACACAGGTAACCCCTAGCAATGTTATTAAAGTTCCCTTCCACTCTTAAAAAGTTTTGCCTAATAAAATTTACTGTCACCTAATTATATTTCATATCTGTGATTGTATCATGGGAAGGATAGAAGCAAAAAAAAAACAAGAAAAAAACCTCACTTGCTGTTGTGAGGATTAACAGTTTAGGTTAGAGATAAAATAAACTTCAAAATTTATTACATTCTGCAAGTGCTATCCGTCCCTAAAATGTTTTCTGTTCACATTAAACAGCATGCAGTCTTCCAAAATGTAGTTAAGACAGTTTACCGCTGACCTCCTATATGACTCTTTTACTTTCCTTTGTTGGGGATAAAGTTTAACCTTTCAAGTGAAGTACATGTCCCACTGGTTTAAAGAAAAGATCCTAAGAATGATATTTACTTTTTCAGATGAGGCATAGACATTGCAAAATATCTCACACTAGAAATGTACCTGATGCCCCTGAGTATTCTTGGGAAAATGCCCATTCATTCTATTTAAAACTCATGAAGAGTCATCCCAGTGACTCAGGAAAGTATACATGACAAGAAACTTAGACATGTGCGTGCACACACACACACACACACAGAGAGAGAGAGAGAAAGAAAATCCTAATGTTTTTCCCATCTGTGCACATCAATCCCACTTCTTCTTACGGTCCTTATCTACCACCTTCCTGGTCTTATCTCTCAGAGTAGCTCAACATTTTGACACACTTAATCGTACCATCATCTTGGGCAACTTCAATATCTAAAATTCAAGAAAATGATACACTCAATTCCTGTATTCATTGTAGCAACCAGCTGCCCCTCCCAGCCCACTGAGACGCCTCTTACAAGAATCACCAACGACAAACATATTGCTAAAGATAATCACCAACAACAAACATATTGCTAAAGTTCTTTTTTGCCTTACTGACCACTTGATCTCTGAGACTCCACATTCTCTTGGTTTTCATCCAGTGGTTCTAAGCTACCTTTGTCTGCTTCAAAAATCGCATCTCTTTTGTGGTAGCAAGAACCCTCTGTTTTTCTCATTCTGTACTCTCGCTCTTACAGTCTCAGCCATATGCATGGCTCCAACATGCCCCTGCATTTCTATTCAACACAGATCTCTGGGTCACTAGTGTCCCTTAAAGTGCTGCTAGTTGTTCTTTGAAAAGAGTGCTCTAAAGGCACCTGGGTGGTTCAGTCAGTTAAGCGCAGGCCTTCAGTTCAGCTCGTGTTCTCAGGGTCTTGGGATCAAGCCCATTGTCAGGCACCCTGCTGCTTGGCAGGGAGTCCACTTCTCCCTCTCGTTCTGTTCCTCTCCCCTGGTTTTCCCTCTCTCTGTCTCTCTGAAATAAAAAAGCTTTAAAAAAAAAAAAAAAGAGTGTTCCATGGTGTGAGTTTGAGACCTGTGTTTGAGAAACTGTGCACACAACACTTTTAGATATTGCCATCAAGGCTAAGAGTACAACCTCATATGGCTATCATCCAAACTAAAAGCTCTGGTAATGGAAATAATCCAAGCAAAAAGAAAAAAGAATTTTAAAAAAGGACAGGGCACCTGGGTGGCTCAGTTGGTTAAGCATCCAGCTCTTGATTTCAGCTCAGGTCATGATCTCAGGGTCATGAGATCAAGTCCTGCATCAGGCTCCATAGTTGGCATGGAGCCTGCTTAAGATTCACTCCCCAACCTCTGCTTACATGCTCACATGCTCTCTCGCTCTAAAAAATAATAAATTTTTTTAAAAAGGACAGATTAAGGGACCTCTGGATAATATCAAGTATGCTAACATACATATTATAGGGGTCCCAGAAGGAGAAGAATGGGAGAAGGGGGCAGAAAACTTATTTGAAGAAAGACTAGGTGAAAATTCTCCTAATCTGGGGAAGGAATCAGACGTTCAAGTCCAGGAAACACAAATATCCCCAAATAACATGAACCCAAAGAGGTCTACATCACAAGAATAATTAAAATGTCAAAAAACAAAGATAAAGGGAGAATCTTAAAAGCAGAAGGATAAAGCAAATAGTTATTTACAAGGGACACCCCATAATATTATCCACCGATTTTTTAGCAGAAACTTTACAGGCCAGAAAAGAGCAACAAGATATATTCAAAGTGCTGAAAGGAAAAAACCTGTAACCAAGAATATCCTACCCAGCAAGGTTATCATTCAGAATTAAAGAAGATAGTTTCTCATACAAATAACAGTCAAAGAAGTTAATCACCACCAAACCAGCCTCACGAGAAATGTTAAAGGGACTTCTTTAAACAGAAAAGAAAAATCCATAACGAGAAGACAAAAATTATGAAAGAAAAAAATTCACTTGATAAAAGCAAACATATGGGGGGTGCCTGGGTGGCTCAGTGGGTTAAGCCTCTGCCTTCAGCTCAGGTCAAGATCTCAGGGTCCTGGGATCGAGCTCCGCATCAGGCTCTCTGCCTGCTTCCCCCTCTCTCTCAGCCCGCCTCTCTGCCTACTTGTGATCTGTGTGTGTGTGTGTCAAATAAATAAATAAAGTCTTTCTTTTTTAAAGATTTTATTTATTTATTTGACAGAGAGAAATCACAAGTAGATGGAGAGGCAGGCAGAGAGAGAGAGGAGGAAGCAGGCTCCCTGCCGAGCAGAGAGCCTGATGCGGGACTCGATCCCAGGACCCTGAGATCATGACCTGAGCTGAAGGCAGCGGCTTAACCCACTGAGCCACCCAGGTGCCCCAAATAAATAAAATCTTAAAAAAAAAAAAAAAAAGGCAAATATATGGTAAAGCTAGTATGTTTAAAAGACAAGTGGCACCAAAACCAACTATATTTACAAACTTTAGTTAAGGATCCAAAAAATAAAAAGAGTAAAATAAGACATCATATGCATAAAACATGGAAGGAGCAGAAATTTAATGCTCTTGTATGTGTTCAAACTTAAGTGACCATCAACTTAAAATGGACTGCTATATACATAAGGCATTATATATGAACTGCATAGTGACTAAAACCCTCTAATAGGTACACAAAAAAATTAAAGAGAAAATGATACAAACATAACATTAAGGAAAGTCACCATTTTACAAGGAAAGGAGCTAGTAAAAAAGAAAGGAATAGAAAAGAACTACAGAAACAGAAAGCAATTAGAATATCAGTAAGTACAGGGGTGCCTGGGTGGCTCATTCCATTGGGCAACTGACTCTTGGTTTGGGCTCTGGCCATGATCTCAAGGTCATGTGATCCAGCCCCAAGCTGGGCTTCACAGTCTGGATGCAGTCTGCTTGTCCTCTTCCTCCCCTCTCTGCCCACATGCTCTCTCTAAATTAAGTTAATTAATTCAAAAACTTTTTAAAAGGCAGTTAATTACATACCTATCAATAATTATTTTAAACGTAAATGGTATAAATGCTCCAATCAAAAGACATCGGGTGACTGAACGGGTAACAAAATAAGACCACCTAATATGCTGCCTACAAGGGACTCACATCTGACCTAAAGACACATTCAGACCAAAAGTGAAGGATTACAAAAAGATATTCCAAGCAAATGGAAACAAAGACATGCTGGTACTCTTTAACCCTAAGAGTAACATGTAAATTCGAGTGAATGAAAACATCTAACTTCCTATTTTACTAATTTCTCCTCACCTTCATAAACCTAGTACAACACTGGTCATTAAACAGGCAATTTAAAAAAAAAAAGCTTGGGTAGCAATACTTAGACAAAATAATCTTTAAAAGAAAGACTGTAAGAGAGACAAAGAAGCGTGTTACATAGTGACAAAGTGATCAATCCAAAAAGAGGATATAACAATAATAAATATCTAAGTACCAACATAGGAGCATCTAATATGTAAAGCAAATATTGACACAAAGAAATTGACAGTAATAGAGTAATAAGGGGGACTTTACTAACAAAGCTGGGTCAATTGACAGATCACACAGATAGAAAATCAATCCGAAAACAGTGGCTTTGAACACATTAGACTAGATGGACATAAGAGGCAAACACAGAATATTCCATCCCAAAACAGAACACACATTATTTTCAAGTACAAATTCTCTAGCATAGATTACAATAAATTTTAAAAGACTGAAATCCTATCAAGCATCTTTTTGGACCATAAACCTTGAAATTAGAAATCAATTATAAGGGGAAAAAACTAGAAAAAACACAAATATGGGCAGGCTAAACAACATGCTACTAAACAACCAATGGGTCAGTGAAGAAATCAAAGACAAAATAAAAAAATACATGCAGATAAATGAATATGGAAACACAGTAGTCCAAAATTCATGGAATACAGCAAAAACAGTTCTAAGGAGGAAAACTTATAGTGATACAGGACTATCTCAACAAACAAGAAAATCGTGAACAATCAAGCCTTACACCTAAAGGAACTAGAAAAAGAACAAAGTCCAAAGTTAGAAAGAAGGAAATAATAAACAACAGAGCATAAATAAATGAAATAGAACCCTAAAAACAATTTAAAAAGATCAATGAAACTAAGAGCTGAGTGTTTTTAAAAAAAATAAACAGAACTGATAAAGCTTTGGCCAGACTCATCAAGAAAAAAGAGAGGACTCAATCAAATCAATAAAATCAGAAATGAAAGGGAGTTACAACTGACACTACAAAAATACAAAGAATTATAAAATACTACTAAAGTATATACCAATTATAAAACACTACTAAAGTATATACCAACATGTTGGACAACCTAGAAGAAATGGATAAATTCCTAGAAACCTAATCTCCCAAGGCCAAATTAGGAAGAAAGAGAAAATCTGAACAGACTGATTACTAATACCAAAATAAAATCAGTAATAATAATAATAATAAAACAATCTAACAAATGTCCAAGACCAAACGGATTCACAGGTGAACTCCACCAAGCATTTAAAGAAAAGCTGATACATATTTTACTCAAACTATTTCAAAAAACAAGAAGGAAAGCTTCCAAATATATTCTATGAGACCAGCCTTACCCTGATTCCAAAAGCCGGACAAAGACACTATAAACAACAACAATAACAACAACAAAATTATAGGCCAAGGTCCCTGATGAACAGAGATGCAAAAATCTTCAACAAAGTATTAGCAAGCCAAATTCAATAATACATTAAGAAGGATCATTCACTATGTTAAGTGGGATTATTCCAAGAACACAAGGGTAAGTTCAATATCAACAAATCAATGAGATACATCCCATTAACAAAACAAAGGATACAAATCATATGATCATCTTAATAGATGCAGAAAAAGCATTTGGCAAAATGCAACATCTGTTCATGATAAAAACTCCCAACAAAGTGAGTATGGAGAGAACATACCTCAACATAATAAGGGCCATATATGAAAAGCCCACAGTTAAACATCATACTCAATGGTGAAAATCTGAAGGCTTTTCCTCTAAGATCAGGAACAAGACAAGGATGTCTGCCTGCACCACTTTTATTCAATGCAATACTGGAAGTCCTATCTATAGCAATGAGACAAGGAAAGAAATAAAATTGGTAGGGAAGAAGTAAAACCATCACAATTGGAGGATGACATGATATCACATATAGACAACCCTAAAGTCTCCCAACAAAAAAACTATGAGAAAAAATAAATGAATTCAGTAAAATTGCAGTATACAAAATTAATATATAGTAATGTGTTGCATTTCCATACACTAATAATGAATGATCAGAAAGAGAAATTACTGGGGCACCTGGGTGGCTCAGTCAGTTAAGTGTCCGCCTTCGGCTTAGGTCATGATCTTGGGGTCCTGGGACTGACCCCTACATCTGGGGGTCTGCTCAGTGGAGAGTCTGCCTCTCCCTCTCCCTCTGCCCCTCCCCCTGCTAGTGCTTGGTCTCTTGCTTTCACTCTCTCAAATAAATTAAATCTCTAAAAAAGAGAAAAATTAAGAAAGCAATCCTATATACAGCTACATCAAAAATAATAAAATACCTAGGAATAAATTTAACCAAGGAGGTTTAAAAACCTGTACTCTGAAAACTATCACACATTAATGAAAGAAATTGAAGATGACACAAACAAATGGAAAGGTATACCGTGCTCGTGACTTGGAAGAATATTGTTAAAATGTCTACACTACTCAAAGCAATCTACAGATTCAATGCAACCCCTATCAAAATAACAGCAGCAGTTTTCACAGAACTAGAACAAACAATCCTAAAATTTTTTTTTATTTTTTTTTCCAATTTATTTATTTTCAGAAAAACAGTATTCATTATTTTTTCACCACACCCAGTGCTCCATGCAAGCCGTGCCCTCTATAATACCCACCACCTGGTACCCCAACCTCCCACCCCCCCGCCACTTCAAACCCCTCAGATTGTTTTTCAGAGTCCATAGTCTCTCATTGTTCATCTCCCCTTCCAATTTACCCAAAAGCACATACCCTCCCCAATGTCCATAACCCTACCCCCCTTCTCCCAACCCCCCTCCCCCCAGCAACCCACAGTTTGTTTCGTGAGATTCAGAGTCACTTATGGTTTCTCTCCCTCCCTATCCCATCTTGTTTCATGGATTCTTCTCCTACCCACTTAAGCCCCCATGTTGCATCACCACTCCCTCATATCAGGGAGATCATATGATAGTTGTCTTTCTCCGCTTGACTTATTTCGCTAAGCATGATACGCTCTAGTTCCATCCATGTTGTCGCAAATGGCAAGATTTCGTTTCTTTTGATGGCTGCATAGTATTCCATTGTGTATATATACCACTTCTTCTTTATCCATTCATCTGTTGATGGACATCTAGGTTCTTTCCATAGTTTGGCTATTATGGACATTGCTGCTATAAACATTCGGGTGCACGTGCCCCTTTGGATCACTACGTTTGTATCTTTAGGGTAAATTCCCAGTAGTGCAATTGCTGGGTCATAGGGCAGTTCTATTTTCAACATTTTGAGGAACCTCCATGCTGTTTTCCAGAGTGGTTGCACCAGCTTGCATTCCCACCAACAGTGTAGGAGGGTTCCCCTTTCTCCGCATCCTCGCCAGCATCTGTCATTTCCTGACTTGTTGATTTTAGCCATTCTGACTGGTGTGAGGTGATATCTCATTGTGGTTTTGATTTGTATTTCCCTGATGCCGAGTGATATGGAGCACTTTTTCATGTGTCTGTTGGCCATCTGGATGTCTTCTTGGCAGAAACGTCTGTTCATGTCCTCTGCCCATTTCTTGATTGGATTATTTGTTCTTTGGGTGTTGAGTTTGTTAAGTTCTTTATAGATTTTGGACACTAGTCCTTTATCTGATATGTCGTTTGCAAATATCTTCTCCCATTCTGTCAGTTGTCTTTTGGTTTTGTTAACTGTTTCCTTTGCTGTGCAAAAGCTTTTGATTTTGATGAAATCCCTAAAGTTCATTTTTGCCCTTGCTTCCCTTGCCTTTGGCGATGTTCCTAGGAAGATGTTGCTGTGGCTGAGGTCGAAGAGGTTGCTGCCTGTGTTCTCCTCAAGGATTTTGATGGATTCCTTTCTCACATTGAGGTCCTTAATCCATTTTGAATCTATTTTTGTGTGTGGTGTAAGGAAATGGTCCAATTTCATTTTTCTGCACGTGGCTGTCCAATTTTCCCAACACCATTTATTAAAGAGGCTGTCTTTTTTCCATTGGACATTCTTTCCTGCTTTGTCGAAGATTAGTTGACCATAGAGTTGAGGGTCTATTTCTGGGCTCTCTATTCTGTTCCATTGGTCTATGTGTCTGTTTTTATGCCAGTACCATGCTGTCTTGATGATGACAGCTTTGTAATAAAGCTTGAAGTCCGGAATTGTGATGCCACCAACTTTGGCTTTCTTTTTCAATATCCCTTTGGCTATTCGAGGTCTTTTCTGGTTCCATATAAATTTTAAAATTATTTGTTCCATTTCTTTGAAAAAGATGGATGGTACTTTGATAGGAATTGCATTAAATGTGTAGATTGCTTTAGGTAGCATAGACATTTTCACAATATTTATTCTTCCAATCCAGGAGCATGGAACATTTTTCCATTTCTTTGTGTCTTCCTCAATTTCTTTCATGAGTACTTTATAGTTTTCTGAATATAGATTCTTAGCCTCTTTGGTTAGGTTTATTCCTAGGTATCTTATGGTTTGGGGTGCAATTGTAAATGGGATTGACTCCTTAATTTCTCTTTCTTCTGTCTTGTTGTTGGTGTAGAGAAATGCAACTGATTTCTGTGCATTGATCTTATATCCTGACACTTTACTGAATTCCTGTATAAGTTCTAGCAGTTTTGGAGTGGAGTCTTTTGGGTTTTCCACATAGAGTATCATATCATCTGCGAAGAGTGATAATTTGACTTCTTCTTTGCCGATTTGGATGCCTTTAATTTCCTTTTGTTGTCTGATTGCTGAGGCTAGGACTTCTAGTACTATGTTGAATAGCAGTGGTGATAATGGACATCCCTGCCGTGTTCCTGACCTTAGTGGAAAAGCTTTCAGTTTTTCTCCATTGAGAATGATATTTGCAGTGGGTTTTTCATAGATGGCTTTGATGATATTGAGGTATGTGCCCTCTATCCCTACACTTAAAGATCAGAGCAGAAATCAATGAAATAGAAACCAAAAAAACAATAGAACAAATCAACCAAACTAGGAGCTGGTTCTTTGAAAGAATTAATAAAATTGATAAACCCTTGGCCAGACTTATCAAAAAGAAAAGAGAAAGGACCCAAATAAATAAAATCATGAACGAAAGAGGAGAGATCACAACTAACACCAAAGAAATACAAACTATTATAAGAACATACTATGAGCAACTCTACGCCAACAAATTTGACAATCTGGAAGAAATGGATGCATTCCTAGAAACATATAAACTACCAAAATTGAACCAGGAAGAAATAGAAAGCCTGAACAGACCCATAACCAGTAAGGAGATTGAAACAGTCATTAAAAATCTCCAAACAAACAAAAGCCCAGGGCCAGATGGCTTCCCGGGGGAATTCTACCAAACATTTAAAGAAGAACTAATTCCTATTCTCCTGAAACTGTTCCAAAAAATAGAAATGGAAGGAAAACTCCCAAAATCATTTTATGAGGCCAGCATCACCTTGATCCCAAAACCAGACAAGGATCCCATCAAAAAAGAGAGCTATAGACCAATATCCTTGATGAACACAGATGCAAAAATTCTCACCAAAATACTAGCCAATAGGATTCAACAGTACATTAAAAGGATTATTCACCACGACCAAGTGGGATTTATCCCAGGGCTGCAAGGTTGGTTCAACATCCGCAAATCAGTCAATGTGATACAACACATCAATAAAAGAAAGAACAAGAACCATATGATACTCTCAATAGATGCTGAAAAAGCATTTGACAAAGTACAGCATCCCTTCCTGATCAAAACCCTTCAAAGTGTAGGGATAGAGGGCACAATCCTAAAATTTGCATGGAACCACAGAAGACTCCAAATAACTAAAACAGTCTTGAGAAAGAACAAAGTTGGGGTTACCACAACTCTAAATTTCAAATTATACTGCAATTCTGGCCAAACGGCAAGAGCAGTGCAGAGAGATTAAATGAACCCGGGTCCTCAATCCAGGAATCCTCCCTGACTGTGGACTTGGGGATAATAAATCACCTTATTATTTAAACCAGTGTTTGTTAGAGCTCTCTGTCCCTCGTCGCCAATGGCATCATCACTGATGCAGCTGTCATACCATCTATTTGGATCCCTCTGTCATCGCAATCAATCATCACGCCCAAGTCAAGAACATGACAAAAAAGTCTCACTACTCTTCAGTATTATTCTGGTAGCCCTCAATAACACAACGTGACAAATATGAAAAATATCGTATTTTATTGTAAATATTGGAAAGGAAGGCACAAGACTGTCACTCTTTTCACGTGACACTATTATCCACAAGAAAGGGGAAATGCTTCTAAAGAGAAGCTATGGGAATTAATGAGACTTGAGTGAGGTGTTCAAATGCAAGATCAGTATATTAAATCAGGTGGTTTACTGTACATGAGCAAAGACAATATAAAAATATGATAAGGGAAAATCTCAGTCAGAATAGCTAAATGCACAAATTAGAATAGCCATATGACATTCGGAAATATCAATAAGAAATACAGAACATTTGCATGAGAATAGTATTAAAACACAACTGAGTAACAAAATCTGAGGAAAGTGAAGAAACACAGGAATGCTTCTAAATAGAATTCCGTATTTTAAAGATCCATGTTTTCTAATTAAACTAAAATTCTCTGCAATTCCAGTATAAATCTCAACACGTTTTCATAAGTGACAAATGGAAAAAGTGCACACGAGCAGTCAAGAAATTTTGGATAAAAAATACGGATGAGGGGAACTTGACCTGATATTGAAACTATATTATAAAATCGGTAATGGAACAGGAATACTAAAATAATCAAGTAGAAAACATAGCTTTGTAAATAATCAAAAGTTACAAAAAACTTTGAGAAAAACTGCTAACCAGCTTGGCGGGGGCGGGGGGGGGGGTGTTTCTATCCCGGCCCGAGGGCACACACAGGTGACAATTCCAAGGAAGTTAACAGGTTGAATAAAAACAAATTTTCCATCAAACTGCATAAAATCACCATTTTGTAGGTCAAAAGCAGCTGAATATTAGCAATTTCACAGCATTCAAGCTTCTGCATTAACCATGAACAAGAAAACACTTTTATAAGCTCAGAATAGGAAAACGGACATTAAAAAAGAAAATAAACACTTGGACTATAGGACACTGAGGTAGCCTGCGCTTGTAGAAGGCCTCTGTGCACATGAACAGTGCTGGGCCTTAAAGTCAGCATTAAAGTAAGTTGAAAGCCAAGAAGAAATAGGGAGAAAAAGTGAGTATCTGTAAAAGGCCAAGGATTAATATGCAGATGACAGACGAGCTCCTACAGTCTATACGGACAAAACAAAATGTTTTTCTGAAAATAAATAAATTGAAAAAAAAAAAATAAGGTGGGGCACAGGGACCTGCACCAAAGCAAAACCGGTAAAAAAAAAAACCAAACAGAAATGTAAGTGGCGGGGGGGGGGGGAGTTTGAGGTACCAGGTGGTGGGTATTATAGAGGGCACGGCTTGCATGGAGCACTGGGTGTGGTGAAAAAATAATGAATACTGTTTTTCTGAAAATAAATAAATTGGAAAAAAAAAGAAAGAAAGAAATGTGCAAAGTAAACGAGCAATTCCCAGGAGATAATGCAAATGGAAAATAGTATTTGAAAAGATGCTCACCCTCACTAATATAAAGGGACATGTAAATCCAAGCAATAAAAATCTCATTTTTCTTTCAACCTTTCTACGAAAGAAAGTGGTTACATGAGGGTTAGTGGTTATGCGAGGGAGTAAACATTCTCCTTACACACCGTTAGTGAGTGTTAATTTAAGAAGAAAATTTGCCCATTTCTGTCAAAATTTAAAACGTGTGTATCCTTCAACCCAACAGTTACACATTTCATAGCGAAATGCCTGTGTGTGCGCCTTCATTGCAGCGCTTTTAATAAAGCCAATAAATAGGAAATAACACTTCCCAATAATAATATGGAGATTAAATAATTATGGTTTCTCTATACTATGTAATATTCTTTAGCCATTTAAAAAAAGATATAGATTTTTTTAAAGACTTTATTTCTTTATTTGACACAGAGAGAGATCACAAGTAGGCAGAGAGGCAGGCGGGGTGGGGGTGGGGGGAAGCAGGCTCTCTGAGCCCCCAGGACCCTGAGGTCAAGACCCAAACTGAAGGCAGAGGCTTAACCCACTGAGCCACACAGGGGCCCCCCAAAAAAGATATAGATAAATACATATTGATATGGAAAGTCTCAAAACAGGATAAAATACCCTGATTGGCTACTGGTCTTATTAGAGCCAAGGAAAACATTCTGTGTAACTGTACTTCTAAGACTTTTTTTACGATAAGTACACATCACCTGTGTCATCACACAGGTTCGAATTAATTTCATTTCAATTCACTCCGAAGTCAGCTTCACATGTGTGTATGAGACATGGCCAGTTCTAGACATTGCTCAGGATTTCTTTTGTTTTAATTAATTGGTGAAAGCCACATCATCTCTATTAACAGGATCTTCTTTCCTACTGATTTAAGCTCTGATTTTTAGAATTTCTCATTCCCCCAAGGACCACAAAATAACACACAGGATAGGTTTTCAGTGATGAGGAAATTGACAGAACAGCCCTTAGTTCTTTAACTGATCTTGTATTTCAGTAACACACTGCTTTGGAAATAAAAGAGAGTTATGCCTCACCCAGGAAAGCGCACCTGAAGATTTTATCCTTTATTTTTAATTTAATTTAATTTTTAAAATAGATTTTATCCTTTAAACAATATGAAAGGAGTGGTGATCACATTGGATCATCTAGTCTAACTTCTTGTAATCTCCCATTGTTCCTGAGCAGTCTGGGTGGGACACACTCCTCCCTGAGTCTGCCAACTGGAGTGCGAGTTATTAGACTTTCTGACCTCATAGCACTTTGACATGACAGGCATCAGGACCCCCTGCAGGCCCTCACATTTTCCCTTCGCTCTTACTTGCTCTCTCTGCTTCCAATTTGTCCGGCTGCATTTCTTCCTCCCTCCCTCTCCGCCGTCCTTATCACAAACCTCTAACACCAGGTTTACCCTTGGCTTCTCTCCCAGCTGCTAGTGGTGAGCTGGAAGCTGGAAACCCACACCCTTCCCCAGGCACAGAATGACAGCCCAGGGCAGGGCACGTACCGGCGTTTCTCGCTGTGATCTTGGAGCTATGTCTCAGCAGACGGACAAACACATTGCTGCTACAGTGGTTCACCATTTGCAAGCGGAGGCCTCTCCGAGTCTGGATCTTGACCAAACATTTGGCCATAGTCGTTCTCGGGATTCCCTCCGTTCTCCTCTGCCTCTCAGGGCCTGGGGCAGATACCACCAACCATAGTGGCTCTGACCTTTCACTAACTCTCCATTCTGTTTTAAAGGACCGAGGCAGGGCCCACTCAATGAATCAAATGTCAGGTTCCTAATGCAGCCAACAGAAATAACTCAGAAGGGATCAGCATGGGCCCCGAGGAGGGAGGGGGGTGCTATTTTTAAACTCTTCACTCACTCCCCTAACAAACAATGAAATATTATGCACCATCCCTCCCCCAGCCTCTTTGAAACCAGTGGATGAGAGCCCCCCACCAAAGCCTTATAGTGTCTTTTTTTTTTTAATTTCTTTTCAGTGTACCAGAATTCATTGTTTATGCACCACACCCAGTGCTCCATGCCATACTGCCCTCCATAATACCCACCACCTGGCTCCCCCAACCTCCCACCTCCCCCACCACCCCACCCCTTCAAAACCCTCAGATTGTTTTTGCCTTATAGTATCTTAAGAGTCAAATGCCCCCAGGGGATAAAACCACAAGGAACCAACTCCACAAAGGAGAAACACAAATGCATGGATTTTTGTTTAAATAAATTTTTTTGAATCTAGCCTCTAATTTGTTTGGGAGCAGCACTGCCTAATAAAAATATAATGCAAGCCATGTTTGAAAAGGAGGACATATTCAAACAGTAAAAATATATTAAAATTAATTATGAAGATGTGTTTTATCTGAAGCCAAAACAGGATCACCTCACTATATAATAATATAGAAATTCATAAAACAATTTTGGTTCCTTTTTTTATACTAAATCTGTGAAACTGGGGTGCATGTGCACACTCAAGAGCACACCTCCATTCAGACCAGCCACATGTCAAGTGCTTCCAAGAGCTCTGTCCATATGGGGCTTCCTTACCAGAAGGATAGCTATGGACCGAGTCCCGAGCTCCTTCTAGCATTTTCTGCACCTTCCAACAAGGCTAACATTTTTTTCATCTGATAGAGAAAGAAACAAGAGAGTAACTGATCTGACCAAACACACAGGAAGTGACAAAGCCCTGGTTTGAACCTGGGCTACAATTAATACCAACTGACTACTGAAACAGTTCTGCCTGAGAGCTACTAGGCTGCCCCACCTCTCATAAGATGGGTTTTAAATGCAGCATCCAAAGCTACATTGTAACTCTCAGAATTTTGAAAGTCCTCCACTTGTCCATCTGTGATATAAAATGTGCTTGCATTCCAGTGTACAGGCTCAGGGAGCAACTGATTTTTAAGTACGTGCTTTATTTGAACAAATCTCAGCTGATAATATTACCTGTGCCACACATACTCCTTCTGTTATAGTTCTTTGCTGGTACGTTTTTCTTTCATTTTTAGAAAAAAAAATTTTTCCCCACATACCTACAATTTCATCATGTGTACATGCATTTTCCTACTTTAAAATAGTGACTCTGGCCAAAAGAGAATTTCCTTATAAAAATACTTTTTTTTTTCTTTCCTGACAAAACATTACATTCAGGGCAGTCGTCTGAAATCCTGCATTGTTATACTTCACTGTGGGACTACAAATTGATAGTGCATTTCTGGAAAGAAGTTTTGGCAAAATATATTGAGTTTTATAGGTAGGATATTCTTTGATCCAGAGATGTCACCTTTAGGAATTTATTCTGACAAAATAATTAGAAATGTTGACAAAGGGTTTTGGACAAAGACGCTCATCAGAGTATCATTATGATAGCCATGAAAGAAAATCTAAATTTCCCATGGGAAAATGATTAAATACATGTGATGGGATATGGTACATCCATTAATATTTATGTTTAGGAATTTAATGATGCTGAGGAAAGCTCACAATAGGTCAGTAAGTGAAAAAAGCAGTTTATGTAAACAATATGACCTCAACTATCCAAATTATTATAGGCCCAATTATAAATCTTGAAAGGGGAGAAAGCTGGCAGCCAGCTGTGCACAGTGAGCTGAGGTCACCTCCAGAGGTCCCCTCAGGGGTCTCTGGCAGCCCCCTCCCCAAGGTACCAGTTCCCAGCACATTAGGGGGCCAGTAAATTTCCCTGTTGGGGCAGGGGTAGTGATTAGTCAATTTCCAAACCTGGAACTTGAAATGAAAACACCCCCTATGAATTCACCCTTTTGAATCTTCCAACTGGTTACAGCTCCCCTCCTGATAGAATTCAGAGCAGAGTCCCCACATATAAAACAGGCCACACAGAAGGAGGCCCCGGGATAGAACCTGCTTGGCCTTTGCTCACTAGGCACCAACAGTGGATCTTAAAGAATTGCTGAAAATCTTTAGGATACTGCAGAACAAATCAGAAAATCCCTGTTCTCAATAAATCAATGCTTTGCTGTAACACAGATGAAGGGTTTCAAAAATTCCTGTGGGTCCCTGCATGGCAATGGGCTATGCTCAAATAACAGCCAAAAAAAAAAAAAAAAAATCTCCCTTTGCCTATTTGGAAAATATAGATAAATCCTGTGCCTATCATTCTGTTACTACGACATGTGACACCCTGAACAGACCTTCCCAGCACACCACTCCCCCTGCACCTAGAAAGCAAGTAAAAAACCTGAAACAAAACCACCACAATACTTTATTTCTGTTCTTTTCCACCAAGAGTTAACTCTCCATTAATTCTCAAACTTCAAATCTCACCATAGTCTCCTCTTTTCAATAACTACAACTAGGCACAGTATTTGGCATTTCAGACATTTTTAATTTTTCCCTCTCCTGCATTTGTTCTTACTCTTGATGCTACTTTTCAGAGAACTCAAGTAGATTCTTTAACCCTCTTTCTGCTGGAGAAGTTTTGCTTTTATTTAGACAGAGAGAACCTAGCAGGACCAGCATTCAATATTGTCCCAGCATTTCTGTCGGCCCTGGCCGCTGCTAAGTCCTGCATAAGGAGGGTCGTTCTTGGCCAAGGCGCTGTGCTCAGAAGAACAGTATCAACAGCATAACATTTGGATGCCCTTGAATACCCTTCCTTGGTTAGATTAATCTGTTTGAAGAAACAGGAGTGCACGTCTGGGCAGTGACAAGAGGCTAAAGAAAGCAGAGAATGTGTGAAGAGGGGAATTGATTTTCCATAATGAGATGCCAGAAACACTGAAAAATCAAGCGGAAGCCAAAGTGGAGGGAGAAAGATTCAATGATAAGAGCTGTTCACGGCTTGAATTCTGTGTCTACTTCCATGACAAACTTCCTGACACAGATTTGGCACAAGGCAACACACTCGCCTCTGTTTTGTGGGTGACTGGGAGCCAGGGTATAAGCGTGAAATGGAGACAGTACGCCTCCCATGGTGGTTGGGACCATGAGCTCAGGCATAGCAGCTGCCTAGTGTATAGTGCTGGTTCCTGGCCGATGAACTAGAACTAAGCACTTGTAAAAAGCAAGGCTTAAAGCACAGGCTCTGGGTTCTAATCCTGACTGAACTGTTTCTTATCTCTGAGCCTCAGTTTCCATGCAGTACCAACCTCCCAGTGTTGTTGTGAGGATTCACGAAGTGAATCTATGTGGCAAGTGGCGATCAGTGCCAGACACAGAACTATTCAGGAAATATTAGGAATCTTTCTTCCCCATGGGTGCTCATTCCTCTCTCCTCCAGTAAGACAGTGAGAATTTTAAACAGTCTGGATTCTCTTCCTTCTGTCAACCATCTGTCTCTAGCATTGCTGGTTATTTCTCCCCTGACAGTAGGAACACAGTATTGTTAAGTTTACCTGACCATCCCTCTAACGGTGGGAAAGTCACACAAGCTTATTGAAATACATTCGTTTTCAGTCTTGTAGAACAGTAATGACATTGGCACTTACGTAACCGGGTCCCTGATATGCAGTAGGCACTTAATAAATGCTAACTATTCTACTCTAGCATCATCAATATCATGGACCTTAGCTGTTCTGGTAATAGATATCACTCTGTAGTGTTTGGCCACTAATTAAAATAGTTGTGGAGATTCACTAAAATTTTAGCTGTTAACTCCAATTAAAAAGATCATTAAAAACATATTTAAATGTACTTTGTAATAAATGTAGACTTTAAATATCCAGAGTTAAGGGTCCTTGGGACTATCATATACCATCGAGGACTTTTCTAATATTTTTATTGATATAATAGCAATATAATAATAATATAAAATATTTTAATAATATATTTGTGATAGGACGAGTATATTCTTGAGAGCAGAGTGAGAAGAAATGGAGGCCCTTCCCAATACAGGAACAGGCTAGATAGTCATCTACAGAATTCAGTTTCCTCATTTGTAAAATAAGACAACAATGTCTATCCTATCCATTTGGAAGAAATACTCATGAGTCCCAAACTATGACAACAGACATGAAAAAAACTCTAAACATGTATAAGATGCTTTGGCATATTGGATACTCATACACTTCTTATCCCCTTATTAGATGAGGCATTTGCTGAGTGCTTCCTGCCTGTAAAATGAGAACACTGCTCAGTGGGGCCAGGCATCACCAGGCAGGGGCAGGAGAAGAGCCAAATAAAAAGCCTCTGGAGAATTACAGTTGCAAACAGAAGAGAATCCAAACAGCGCAGCTGGGCTCTCCGCAGCACCACGGCAGGGAAAGAGAACGCTCTTTGCAGGAACTCCATGGCTGCTGAGCATTGGAGCATAAGGGCTCATCCATCTGTTTTCCTGGCCTTCGCATACACTGAGAAGTGTGGCATCTCTAAATAGGCAGCTTATGCAGGCCGTGCATGAGGGAGAGGGAGAGAGGGAGGGAGGCAGAGCCCTCTGTTGGGGCTGCCTGTGAGGATTTCTAAATAAAGGCAAAAAACCTGAGAGAGAGAGAGAGAGATATGGATCAGGGAAGAGCCCCTCTGATACCTCTCTGCTCTCACTTTATCAATACGTAAGATACTTGCTACGTTCTGAGCAAGAGAAATGGGTCTTGCAGCACCAGGCTGAAGAGCTGGGGGCAAACACTGGAGTTCCTTCCACAGCGGAATGGAGGGGATGCATGGGGAGGAGTAACAAGGCAAGGCTGGCTTCCCGGTCTCCGGCTGCGCAACCATGAAGATGGTATGTCACTAACCAAGTCAGAGCAGGAGCAGTTGTGAGGCTGGGACTTGGGGAAGGAAGAGAACATGTGCATAGTTGTAAATCCCTTAGGTTTGATGTGTTAGGTGTGCACTGTTGTGAGGTCCCCAGGCACAGGTGGCCAATAAGGAGCTGATGGTTCAGGATGGCAGAGTGAGCTGAGTGCTCTGTGTAGAGGCTAACACAAGAGAGACAGAAAGGAGGTCAAGATCACCCTGGTCAGTGAAAACCCTGTACCTAGAATCAGTTCAGCAGTCTCTCCATGTCTCTGCCTTGTCTTTCTCTAAACACTAGCAAAATGCAAGCTTTACTGTCTCTAATCAGGGGGAGATAATATTCTGAAATGTTAATAGAATTCCTTCCACCCAGAATTCCTGGCAGCCTTTTCTTAATCCTCAGCCCAGAGATCACACCTAACCCAGCCATCAATGAGGCAATGACCACAAATACTTGACCATTAATTTCACAAACCATAAATCCAAGGCAGAAAGACCTTCCCCACCTGCAGAATGGACAAAAGACTCCATACTCTGAGTGAAGGAGAATCAAAGGGGCCATGAGGAGAGGAGAAAGTGACATAAGGGACCCAAATCACCAATCAGTACCAGGTGCTGACAGTACCAACAAGCCTCACGGGAGTCATTACCCAGCAAGCCAACCATAGACGGTGCATCAACATAACTCTTCATCCCCTGTCCAATTTACCTACTCTAGAGATATCTACCACCCTTATGCACTGGCCCAAAGCACTCTTAGAACCCTGTGAATAGGGACGCCTAGGTGACTTAGTCAGTTAGGCATCCAATTATTGATTGCAGCTCAGGTCATGATCTTAGGGTCTTGGGATTGGGACCCATGTTGGGTTCTGTGCTGATCGTGTAGCCAACGTGAAATTCTCCCTTTCTTTCTGCCCCTCCCCCATCCCCACTTGTGCACTCTCTCCCCCTATAAAAAAAAAAAACAAAAAAACAAATTCATTCACAAAAGTTAAATTTAAAAACCAACAACCAACCAACCAAACAAACAAAAACAAAAAAAGCCTGTGAATAAAGACAAGGCCTGGATACCTATAGTTTCCCAACTGTAGCTTGTTGGTAATTCAAAAGGGAACATTCCATAGATGTCCATAGATGAAACCAGCAGAAGTTTCCCACAGGTTGGATGGGGACTAGAAATTTCACAACTTCATGGCATTCTTCGGAAGCAGACATGAGGATCTCTTGCAGTATTCAAACCATTTTGCTGACCAAGGCTACCTATAATTCAGATTCTTCCTTTCATGTAAACACAGTGTTTTCCCTCAATCCTGGTTGAACCTCAGGCTTAAGGTTCCCTGAAATTCCATGACTTAGACCCAGCAAGGCAATCTATGGATAGTATGCTTTGTCAGACGCCAGTTCAGCCCCCCAGATATTTCCCTGGAAGACGTGGGTCACGACACTGATCTTAAAGTCTCCAAAGAGAATAGCGTCCCTTGGTCTGTGTTTAGTATTTTCTACCAAGAATCTAGTGCCTTTGTCTATGGACAGAATGAATTTGTTTTCTTACCACTTCGACTTTATTATTTCACTCCCTCCACACAAGTCACCTTTACAGATAAGCCATTTTTCTTGGAGTAAAGGAAATGAAACTCAGCTGCATTAATAAATGAAACTCTAGGTTTTTTTTCTCCATTTTTACTCAACAGCTTTGCAGATGGTGTTCAGGAACAGGGCATCTGTATCTTTCTGTGGGGAGGGAAAAAAATCCCCCAAAACAGGCTTTTCTGGACCCATGGGTTCCCTGAGTAGCTGCTGTGTAATCAAGAAGCTGAAGGTAGCAGGACCCAACCCTTCTGCCCAATACACCTTGAGCCAAGAGCCTCTTTCGTACGCATTCTAGTTACGTGCTTAAAAAAGGAAACATGTTAGGTCAGTAAATGCAAGAAAATGTCCAGCAGAGCACTCTAAGTTTTGCCTTTCACATTATCAAAGATTTTTTTTTAATTGTTACAGTTGGTTTATAAGGCTACCATAAGACACATTCATATAAAATTTGGTGGCAGATGAGGGAGTAAGAGATATTTTTATAAATTTATGTGATTGAATGATGTATGTCAATTAAAATTATTGAAGAATACTTGATGTCATAGGAATGTTCCTGTGATATTAATGAAAAAGCAGATTAAAAAATAATATCTCTGGTGTAATTCTATGTTTGTTTCTATGTTTGACTATAATAAGAGATGAGGAAGGACACTATATAATACTTAAAGGGTCACACCCTGTCATCTAGTAGTAAAACTTACAAATCTTAGTGACAAAGAGAAAATCCTGAAACAGCTCGGGACAAGAAGTCTGTAACATACAATGGTAGAAATATTAGATTAGCAGTAGACTTATCCACAGAGACCTGGCAGGCCAGAAAGAACTGGCATGATATATTCAGAGCACTAGATGAGAAAAATATGCAGCCAAGAGTACTAAATCCAGCTAGACTATCATTGAAAATAGAAGGAGAGATTAAAAAGCTTCCAGGAAAACAAAAATTAAAAGAATGTGCAAACACCAACCAGCCCTACAGGAAATACTGAAAGAGGTCCTCTAAGCAAAGAGAGAGCCTAAAAGTAACAGATCAGAAAGGAACCAAGACAATATACAGTAACAGTCACCTTACAGGCAATACAATGGCAAAAAATTCATATCTTTCAATAGTTACCTTGAAAATATATGGACTAAATGCCCTAATCAAAAGACAAAGTGTATCAGCATGGATTAAAAAAAACAAGACCCATTGATATGCTGTCTGCAAGAAACTCATCTTAGACCCAAAGACATCTCCAGACTTAAAGTGAGGGAGCGGAAAACAATTTACCATGCTAATGGACATCAAAAGAAAACTGGGGTGGCAATCTTTATATTAGACAAATTAGATTTTAAGCCAAAGACTATAATAAGAGATAAAGAAGGGCACTACATCATATTTAAAGGGTCTGTCCAACAAGAAGATCTAAAAATTGTAAATATCTATGCCCCTAACATGGGAGCAGCCAACTACATAAACCAATTAATAACAAAATCAAAGAAACATATTGATATTAATACAATAATAGTAGGGAACTTTAACACCCCCCTCACTGAAATGGACAGATCATCCAAGCAAAAGATCAACAAGGAAATAAAGGCCTTAAATGACACACAGGACCAGATGGACATCACAGATATATTCAGAACATTCCATTGCAGAGCAACAGAATACACAGTCTTCTCTAGTGCACATGGAACATTCTCCAGAATAGATCACATACTGGGTCACAAATCAGATCTTAACCAGTACCAAAAGATTAGGATCATTCCCTGTATCTTTTCAGGCCACAGTACCTTGAAACTAGAACTCAACCATAAGAGGAAATTTGGAAAGAACTCAAATACATGGAGGCTAAAGAGCATTCTACTAAAGAATGAATGGGTCAACCAGGACATTAAAGAAGAATTTTTAAAAATCATGGAAACAAATGAAAATGAAAACACAACAGTTCAAAATCTTTGGGATACAGCAAAGATGGTCCTAACTAGGAAAGTATATACCAATACAGGCCATTCTCAAGAAACAAGAAAGGTCTCAAGTATGCAACCTAACCCTACACCTAAAGGAGCTGGAGACAGAACAACAAAGAAAGCCTAAACCCAGCAGGAGAAGAGAAATAATAAAGATCAGAGCAGGAATCAATGAAATAGAAACCAAAAGAACAGTAGAACAAATCAACAAAGCTAGGAGCTGATTCTTTGAAAGAATTAATAACATTGATAAATCCCTGGCCAGACTTACCAAAAAGAAAAGAGGAAGGACCCAAATTAATAAAATCATGAATGAAAGAGGAGAGACCACAACCAACAAAAAATCTCCCAACAAACAAGAGCACAGGCCCTCCCAGGGGAATTCTACCAAGCATTTAAAGAAGAATTAATTCCTATTCTCCTGAAACTGTTCCAAAAAATAGAAATGGAAGGAAAACTTCCAAGCTCATTTTATGAAGCCAGCATTACCTTGATTGCCAAAGCAGATAAAGACTCCATCAAAAAAAGGAGAATTGCAGATCAATATCCCTGATGAACATGGACACAAATATTCTCACCAAAATACTAGCCAATAGGATCCAACAGTAAATTAAAAGGATTATTCATGGCCAAGTGGGATTTATTCCTGGGTTGCAAGGTTGTTTCAACATCCTCAAATCAGTGTGATACAATACATTAGTAAAAGAAAGAACAAGAACCATATGATACTCTCAATAGATGCTAAAAGATCATTTGACAAAGTACAGCATCCTTTCTTAATCAAAACTCTTGGGAGGAGTCAAGATGGCGGAGAAGTAGCAGGCTGAGACTACCTCAGCTAGCAGGAGATCAGCTAGAGAGCTTATCTAAAGATTGCAAACACCTGCAAATCCATCGGCAGATCGAAGAGAAGAAGAACAGCAATTCTAGAAACAGAAAAACAACCACTTTCTGAAAGGTAGGACTGGCGGAGAAGTGAATCCAAAGCGACGGGAAGAGAGACCCCGGGGGGGAGGGGCCGGCTCCCGGCAAGCGGCGGAGCAACGGAGCACAAAATCAGGACTTTTAAAAGTCTGTTCCGCTGAGGGACATCGCTCCGGAGGCTAAACCGGGGCGAAGCCCACACGGGGTCGGCGTGACCTCAGGTCCCGCGGGGTCACAGAAGGATCAGGGGTAGAGGCTAAGAATCTATACTCAGAAAACTATAAAGTACTCATGAAAGAAATTGAGGAAGACACAAAGAAATGGAAAAATGTTCCATGCTCCTGGATTGGAAGAATAAATATTGTGAAAATGTCTATGTTACCTAGAGCAATCTACACATTTAATGCAATTCCTATCAAAGTACCATCCATCTTCTTCAAAGAAATGGAACAAATAATTTTAAAATTTATATGGAACCAGAAAAGACCTCGAATAGCCAAAGGGATATTGAAAAACAAAGCCAAAGTTGGTGGCATCACAATTCCGGACTTCAAGCTTTATTACAAAGCTGTCATCATCAAGACAGCATGGTACTGGCACAAAAACAGACACATAGACCAATGGAATAGAATAGAGAGCCCAGAAATAGACCCTCAACTCTATGGTCAACTAATCTTCGACAAAGCAGGAAAGAATGTCCAATGGAAAAAAGACAGCCTCTTCAATAAATGGTGTTGGGAAAATTGGACAGCCACGTGCAGAAAAATGAAATTGGACCATTTCCTTACACCACACACAAAAATAGATTCAAAATGGATTAAGGACCTCAATGTGAGAAAGGAATCCATCAAAATCCTTGAGGAGAACACAGGCAGCAACCTCTTCGACCTCAGCCGCAGCAACATCTTCCTAGGAACATCGCCAAAGGCAAGGGAAGCAAGGGCAAAAATGAACTTTTGGGATTTCATCAAAATCAAAAGCTTTTGCACAGCAAAGGAAACAGTTAACAAAACCAAAAGACAACTGACAGAATGGGAGAAGATATTTGCAAACGACCTATCAGATAAAGGACTAGTGTCCAAAATCTATAAAGAACTTAACAAACTCAACACCCAAAGAACAAATAATCCAATCAAGAAATGGGCAGAGGACATGAACAGACGTTTCTGCAAAGAAGACATCCAGATGGCCAACAGACACATGAAAAAGTGCTCCATATCACTCGGCATCAGGGAAATACAAATCAAAACCACAATGAGATATCACCTCACACCAGTCAGAATGGCTAAAATCAACAAGTCAGGAAATGACAGATGCTGGCGAGGATGCGGAGAAAGGGGAACCCTCCTACACTGTTGGTGGGAATGCAAGCTGGTGCAACCACTCTGGAAAACAGCATGGAGGTTCCTCAAAATGTTGAAAATAGAACTGCCCTATGACCCAGCAATTGCACTACTGGGAATTTACCCTAAAGATACAAACGTAGTGATCCAAAGGGGCACGTGCACCTGAATGTTTATAGCAGCAATGTCCACAATAGCCAAACTATGGAAAGAACCTAGATGTCCATCAACAGATGAATGGATCAAGAAGATGTGGTATATATACACAATGGAATACTATGCAGCCATCAAAAGAAACGAAATCTTGCCATTTGCGACAACATGGATGGAACTAGAGCGTATCATGCTTAGCGAAATAAGTCAAGCGGAGAAAGACAACTATCATATGATCTCCCTGATATGAGGGAGTGGTGATGCAACATGGGGGCTTAAGTGGGTAGGAGAAGAATCCATGAAACAAGATGGGATAGGGAGGGAGAGAAACCATAAGTGACTCTTAATCTCACGAAACAAACTGTGGGTTGCTGGGGGGAGGGGGGTTGGGAGAAGGGGGGTAGGGTTATGGACATTGGGGAGGGTATGTGCTTTTGGGTAAATTGGAAGGGGAGATGAACCATGAGAGACTATGGACTCTGAAAAACAATCTGAGGGGTTTGAAGTGGCGGGGGGGGGGTGGGAGGTTGGGGTACCAGGTGGTGAGTATTATAGAGGGCACAGCTTGCATGGAGCACTGGGTGTGGTGAAAAAATAATGAATACTGTTTTTCTGAAAATAAATAAATTGGAAAAAAAAAAAAAAAAAACAACTCTTCGTAGTATAGGGATAGAGGTTATTCATCTCAATGTCATAAAAGCCATCTATGAAAAACCCACAGTGAATATCATTCTCAATGGGGAAAAGCTGAGAGCTTTTCCACTAAGGTCAGGAACACAGCAGGGATGTCCACTATCACCACTGCTATTCAACATAGTACTAGAAGTCCTAGCCTCAGCAGTCAGACAACAAAAAGAAATAAAAGGCACCCAAATCAGCAAAGAAGAAGTCAAAGTCTCACTCTTTGCAGATGATATTATATTTTATGTGGAAAACCCAAAAGACTTCACTCAAAATCTGCTAGAACTCATACAGGACTTCAGTAAAGTGTCAGGATATAAAAATCAATGCACAGAAATCAGTTGCAGTTCTATACATCAACAACAAGACAGAAGAAAGAGAAATTAAGGAGTCAATCTCATTTATAACTGCACCCCAAACCATAAGATACCTAGGAATAAACCTAACCAAAGAAGGAAAGAATCTGTACTCAGAAAATTATAGAGTACTAATGAAAGAAATGGAGGAAGACACAAAGAAATGGAAAAACGTTCCATGCTTATGGATTGGAAGAACAAATATTGTGATGTCTATACTACCTAGAGCAATATACACATTTAATGCAATCCATATCAAAATACCATAAGCTTTTTTCACAGAATTGGAACAAATAATCCTAAAATTAATATGGAACCAATAAAGACCCCAAAGAGCCAGAGGAATGTTGAAAAAGAAAAGCAAAGCTGGAAGCATCAAAATTCCGGACTTCAAACTCTATAACAAAGTTCTAATCATCAAGACAGCATGGCACTAGCACAAAAACAGACACATACATCAGTGGAACAGAATAGAGAGCCCAGAAATGAACCCTCAGCTCTATGGTCAACTAATCTTCGACAAAGCAGGAAAAAATGTCCAATGGAAAAAAGACAGTTTTCTTCAACAAACGGTGTTGGAAAAATTGGACAAATACGTGCAGAAGAATGAAACTGAACCATTTCCTTATATCACACACAAAAATAGACTCATAATGGATGAAAGACCTCAGTGTGAGACAGGAATCCATCAAAATCCTTGAGGAGAACACAGGAAGCAACCTCTTCAACCTCAACCACAGCAACTTCTTCCTAGATGCACCACCAAAGGCAAGGGAAGCAAGGGCAAAAATGAACTACTGGAACTTCATCAAGATAAAAAGCTTTTGCATAACAAGGAAACAGTCAACAAAACCAAAAGATAACTGACAGAATGGGAGAAGATATTTGCAAGTGACATATCAGATTATGGGCTAATATCCAAAATCTATAAAACACAAAGAACAAATAATCCAATCAAAAAATGGGCAGAGGATATGAACAGACATTTCTGCAAAGAAGACATCATGAAAAAGTGCTCAACATCACTCAGCATCAGGGAAATACAAATCAAAACCTCAATGAGATACCCCCTCACACCAGTCAGAATGGCTAAAATTAACAAGTCAGGAAATGACAGATGTTGGCAAGGATGTGGAGAAAGCGGAACACTCCTACACTGTTGGTGGGAATGCAAGCTGGTGCAGCCACTCGGGAAAACAGTATGGAGATTCCTCAAAACATTAAAATAGAGCTACCCTATGACGAAGCAATTGCACTACTGGGTATTTACTAAACAATATAAATGTAGCGATCTGAAGGGACACGTGCATCCTAATATTTATAGCAGCAATGTCCACAACAGCCAAACTATGGAAAGAGTCTTGACGTCCATCAACAGGTGAATGGATAAAGAAGATGTGGTATATATATACATATATCTATCTATCTACACATATATCTATCTATACATATATATATATATATACACACACATTTCTCTTTCTCTCTCTCTCTCTGTATAGATAAATAAACACACACAATGGAATATTATGCAGCCATCAAAAATGAAATATTGCCATTTGCAACAACATGATGGAACTAGCAGGTATTATACTAAGGGAATAAGTCAGAGAAAGACAATTATCATATGATCTCACTGGGGAAGAGAGGAAAAATGAAACAAGATGAAACCAGAGAGGGAGACAAACCATAAGGGACTATTAATCTCAGGAAAAAAACTGAGGGTTGCTGGAGGGGAGGGAGGTGGAAGGGATGGAATGGCTGGGTAATGGACATTGGGGAGGGGATGTGCCATGGTGAGTGCTGTGTATTGTGTAAGACTGAGGATTCACAGACCTGTACCCCTGAAACAAATAATACATTATATGTTAATAAAGAAAATGCATAGGTAGGTTATACACATTAAACCATGGTTTGATGGCAGATCATGGCAGATGATGGCAGATACTTCTTTTATTTTTTTATTTTTTTTTTAAGATTTTTTTTTTTTTTTTTTTTGACAGAGAGAGACCACAAGTAGGCAGAGAGGCAGGCAGAGAGAGAGAGAGGAGGAAGCAGGCTCCTTGCAGAGCAGAGAGCCCGATGCGGGACTCGATCCCAGGACCCTGAGATCATGACCTGAGCCGAAGGCAGCGGCTTAACCCACTGAGCCACCCAGGCGCCCAGGAGAATATTTTCTTTACATGCTTTCTCTTATATAAAGAAAGGCTGTCCTGGCTCCAGTTACAAATCATTCATTCATTCATTTGCTAATTTGCCAAGTACTAATTTAGCTCCACTATGCACCAGAACACCTTTAAGTGCTGGTGATAATGTGGGGGACGAGGCAGACAAAGTCTGGTCTCATGCAAAAGACATTTCAGTCAAGGGAGACAGTCAATAAACAGGACAAATAATTAACAAGTATTCAGTAGTGCTAACCACTCTGACAAAAATCAAACAGGATGATGGCATGAAAGAGAACAAATAAGTAGGCTGGGAAAACTAAAAGAATTGGGTAGTTAAGGAAGACTTTCCAAGGATCTGAAATCTGAGCTAAGACTTAAAAGTTAGCCCTGTGAAGACCAGGAAAAAAAGCTCTTCTAGGTAGATGAAAAAGCTTGTGCAAAGGTCCTGAGGTAACAATGAACTTATTGTTCTCCTCATATTGGAGGAGACTAGGAAGACCAGTACCAAAGGAACACACAGATTCAAGAAGAGAGCTGGAAATGGTCTAAGAGTAGGCAGGGGGCAAAGTGTAGACCAGAGCAAGGAACTTAGATTTTATCATAACTAGATCTAAGTTCCATTTATAAAATATCACCTGCCTGCTGTGTGGGAAATATGGGTGGGGGGGAGAGGGATTAGCGTAGAAGCAGAGATCCTGTCTATCAAGGAGTCAGAAGAATGAGTGCAACTGGAGTAGTACATGGGCCATGTTTCTAGGACATATATGAAAGGTTAAGGTGAATAGGATTTTGTGGATGGATTTGACAGTTTAGTATTTTATGACCACTGGGTAGAACATGAGCTTTTAAAATCAGACTCCTGGGGACACCTGTGTGGCTCAGTCAGTTAAGCAACTGTTAAGTGTCTGACTCGGTTTCAGTTCAGGTCACGATCTCCTGGGTCATGGGATGGAGCCCTGCATCAGGCTCTGCACTCAGTGGGGAGTCTGCTGGAAGACTCTCTCCCTCCGTTCCTCCTCCTATGCGCTCTGTCTAAAATAAGTAAATCTTTTTAAAAAATAAAATAAAACCAGACTCCTCTATTCAGGATGGGGCAAGTGCCAGGAAAGAGTCTGGTCTGAGAAGGAATGAAACATGGCACTAACAGAAGACAGGAAGAGAGATTCATGCAAGCTGTTAATCCAAAGAACAGGGCAAGGCACCCCTGCCTCCAGGGTCAGGGTTGAGAGTATGGCCTAGTCCCAGGGAGAGGGGCCGTTAAGGTCCTGGGGGAATAGTGTACCCAGGGCAGCATGAGGGCAGAGACTCAGGAAAAGGAGCAAGGCTGGCATGAGGACCAGAAGGAGACGGGACAGAGCAACAGAGAAAGCCTAGGAGCTCGCTCCAAAGCACTGGGCTTTGGCTTCTCAGTAACCACACTTTGTCCCCCCCAGTCAGGTCAGCGCATGGTTGGCTCTAGAGTCAAGGCAAGGCTGAGCCTGTATTTAGGGGCAAAACTGTATGGCTCAGGCAGGGACTGACAAGCCCATAGGTCACAAGGGATGCTCTAATTTTTGAATACAGATACTCCTTCCTTTAATCACAAAATCTAGTCTATGTTCAGATGATCAAGTGGGTCATCCTGAAATTCCCATTATTTTCCCTTTTGGTCAAAGCATCTGCCCATTTTCACATTTCCTATGCTGAAGTGGAGGTTTGGGGGTTAAAAAAAATTTCCAAATTGGACTCCTCTTCTAAAAGGAGATGTTAAAGGCTGGGAGGGCTCTTTCAGGTGGGGAAATACTCATTTTATATTCCCTTTTAAATGAGCTGCTATTAATTTTCAATTTTATGCTGGAGATTTGCAACTCACAGAAAGAAAGGAGAAAAAAATGTAACTCGGCTTTTATAGATGTTCGTGCTCCAAGCTTACTATTTCTTTAGCCACATTTAAAAAGAGGTGTATACTTTTTGCATCCCAAAATACCAACAGAGGATCCAAAAGCATAGTTTTAAGAGCAGCAGCAATTTGGGGGGAGAATTATGAAAGAACAGAGTGGTAAGGAAACCCCAAAATCATCTCATCTTGTTTTATAAAAGAAGAAATAAGATCCAAATGACATCAGTGCCCAGCATGTACCCAATAAGAAGTAAATGTTTATTGAATGATGAAAGGAACACACCAATGAATGAATGAACTGAACACAGTCTCTCTTGATGATGTCTCTCTCTTTACCCAATACTCTGCCCCCCACCAGAGAGCCCCCACTCAGGTTGTGTCCTGAGCCCACCCAGAGAGTGGAGTCTGGCGCCCTTGTAAGTCGGGGAGGCAGGGCTACCCCAGAGCATTTTAGTGGGAGTGACGTCCCCCCTGCCATGTAGCTCGGCAGAGGCCCAGCCTGTGCTTGGGTGACTCACCCGGGTTTGCCAGTGTGGAAGACCAGAAGCACGCAGGATGGTGTGTCACCACCGTAACCAGAGCGCATAGATCTCACATCTATTTTAGGAATCTGTGGTTTGGGCATGAACAGGGATTTCAGTTTCAAAAACATGCCCTGCCTTTTCTTGTATGTCGACTCATCGGGAAGATCTACAGCAGTTCTAACTGGACCTATTCTGGGGACGGGAGTCGGGGAGCAATGCTGGTGCATTATAGGAATAAATGCGTATTTGTTTATAAATTAAATACATATACAGATGTGTTTATGTATTATGTCCATTATAAAAGTTACACAATAGAAACTTCCTAAGAAGGTGATAAAAGTAAAATGCCAATAAAAGCATGACTCGTTTCTTCCTCCACTCCAGTGGGCCATGGTGTGCACCCCCCACACACGAGCCCCACTCTGAAAGCCATGGCTCTAGGATCCCCAACTCCCCATTAGCCAAACTGAGTAAGAGGCTGTACCCCACTCTAGATGGCATTGGACATGCACCCCAATGGACACCCCCAACATCTAGCCTATGCCAACTGACCAGAGCCTTTTTTCTTTTGATTTATTACAGCATCATAGAATCCAGAAACTTCTGAGATCATAAAATCAACTTAGAACATGTTATTCTTACCATTCCGTGAACATATTATAATTTCCTTATATGAGCCTCTTCCTCTCTTTACCTGTGGCAACATATACCACTCCTGCGAACACTAAAAACTTTAATACGCTCAAACTATTAAAAATGATTTAAAAATAAAACTGCCAGAATCTCTTTCCTGAACCCTGCCCATACTGCTTATATTGCCAGGAATCTACTATTACAGGTCTAGCTATAAGAGTGGATCTAGCCCAACACTTTTTTCCCACTTAATTCTGGGTCTTCACAGAAGAGCAGGGAGGGGGCAGATTCTGTGAGACCCTAACTCAAGCTAAGCCTGAGTATCACAAAGAATATTTAACACAACCGACCCACTAGCAAAAACACTAGAAAACAGAACCCCATGCTGACTCTGGAAGGCATCTAGAATTCAGATAATTATAGCCTCTGCTTTCGAATGACAATGGCTTAGTACCGTTTTCACTTTTCCCCTCCTGTGGTTTCTTAGGGATGCGATGGGAGTGCTTACTTGTCTAAGTGCCAAGCAAAATCTCTTTCCACCACAGACCACACTCTGGCTGTCACAATTACTCACACCTGCGCCCTCCCCTGGCTCACATTCCAGCCCTCGGGAGACCATGACTGGATTACCTCTTCGGACGTTTGACTGACAGATTTTTTTTTTTCCCACCCCGGCTGAATTCTTCAAAGCAATTAATTATTACGACTTAGCCACAGCAGCAAAGCGCCAACCTGAGAAAGAGCCGGGATTTGGGAAATTCTATACTGAATGGCTTTCACTAATGAGGCAGAGATCCTTAACACAGAAGTAATGAGCAAATGAGTAATTAGAACTTGGCCCAAAGTGAACCATTCCTTATTTAACAAACTCGGCTTTAAAATCAGTAAGTGATTCCCAGAAGGCAACATGCTTCCTGCTCAAAGTCTGGGCTTTCCCCTTTGAGGAATTCTGCCTGGTGTGGCACACCTGTCCCTGTTCTGAGGCAAGGTGATTCTCTCCAGTGTGCGGGAGGTCTCCAATGAGTCACTAGATCGTGGCACGCTGTGATCGAAAACCTGAAGACTCAGCCCCTGTGCCAAAACGAGCGGCAGCTCTTCTCACTGAATCAGACTCCCTATACTTACGGAAGTCCTCTATTTTTCCATTATGCCAAGTGAATTATGAAAATACATGCAGTTCGGGGCACCTGGGTGGCTCAGTGGGTTGAGCCATCGGCTCAAGTCATGATCTCAGGGTCCTGGGATGGAGCCCTGCATTGAGTTCTCTGCTTGGCAGGGAGCCTGCATTCCTCTCTCTCTGCCTGCCTCTCTGCCTCATTGTGACCCCTCTCTCTTTCTCTGCCAAATAAATAAATAAAATGTTGAAGGAAAGAAAGAAGAAAGAGAGAAAGAAAGAAAGAAAGAAAGGAAGAAAGGGAAAAGAAAAGAAAGAAAAAAGAAATACAGTTCTTTGGGCACTGGTTCTGTTTTGGCCATTGTAGGTGTGTTTGACATCATCTAAGATACCCGGGCCAGGAATCTTGACAGCCGAGACCCAATTCCCACTCTGGTA
Source organism: Neogale vison (assembly GCF_020171115.1). Lineage (NCBI taxonomy): Eukaryota > Metazoa > Chordata > Mammalia > Carnivora > Mustelidae > Neogale > Neogale vison. The sequence continues at coordinate 77,783,905 of NC_058099.1, read as the reverse complement.
CTTATCCAGCTAGTGACTTTCTTCTCCTCCCAAGGCCCAGACAGCAAATTTGATGCTTTGCCAGCCAAGAGCTAAAATCAAGGATATTATGTAGGTACTTATATAATCATTTAAAATATAACCATTAGGTCTTGGGCTAGGAAAAAAAAGGGCATTAGGCCAGCCACAAGCGATAGTTTGCACATACCTGTGCCAGACCATCCTCAACATTCCCTCTAGCCACCAAAAGCTGCAAAAAATATTCCTGAGGCCAAGTTCCCGTTCTTGTTACAGAAGATCGAAGCCATGGCCTTGGAATTTGACTTTGATATTAAGCAAAAGAATCGAGTTTAGAGCTAGAAAGTAGCAAGAGGTACTCAAGTCCACTCTTCTTACCTTATACCCAATAAAAATAAGTCTTGGAAAAGTGGAACTTCTGGTCTATGGTCACCTCACTGCCTGGTGGGAGGGGCCAAGACCAGAGCACGTATTTCCCTGCTTGTCCAAGGCATCAAGGGCCAGACACAGAGAAGCTACACAAAGCAATGCTATGCTTACACTGAGGAATACAGTAATTCATAAAATGAACAGTTCAAGGGAATTAGCCAATGATAGAACTGAAATGATTCACACTGTTGGTGTCTTATGATGTAAAATATAAAACCCTTGCAAGATATAATGTGCTTAAATGGCATCAGAACCAAGGCATTTAGCTTCCTTACAGCTCGGTAAATACTTAACATTTCAAAGATCTCCTTCAAGTGAACACACTTCTTAGTACTTGAGTGGCCAGTAAATACCAGAAACCGAAGTTCCAAAGATGAAACCAACCCCAGAGAAAAGCACAAAAAGGGAAGTTGGCAAACTTTTTTTTTTTTTCACATTCCCAGGGAAAGGTTTACTGTTGGTAATTAAAATGCTTTACAGAAATGTTTCACTAAAAATAGTACAATGGTGAATTGTATTATTAGACTTACAAATCAAAACCCCAATGAGATACCACCTCACACCAGTCAGAATGGCCAAAATTAACGAGACAGGAAACAACAAATGTTGGCAAGGATGTGTGGAGGCAGGGGAACCCACTTACAATCTGGGTGGGAATGCAAGCTGGTACATTCTTTACTCTGGAAAGTGGTATGGAGAGTATGGAGGCTCCCCAAGATGTTAAAAATAGAGCTACCCTATGACCTGGCAATTACACTACTAGGTATTTACCCCAGAGGTACAAATGTAGTGATCCAAAGGGGCACCTGTGCCCCAATGCTCATAGCAGCAATGTCCACAAGAGCCAAACTGTGGTAAGAGTCTAGATGTCCATTGACAGATGATTGGATAAAGATGTAGTACATATATATAATGTAATATATACAATATGACTCAGCCATTAGAAAGGATAAATACCATTTACACTGATGTGGATAGAATTGGAGGGTATTATGCTGATGGAAATAAGTCAATCAGAAGTCAAACTCTCTCTCTTCGCAGATGACAGGATTCTTTATATGGAAAACCCAAAAGACTCCACCCCCAAACTACTAGAACTCATACAGCAATTCGGCAACGTGGCAGGATACAAAGTCAATGTGCAGAAATCAGTGGCTTTCTTATACACTAACAATGAAAATACAGAAAGGGAAATTAGAGAATCGATTCCATTTACTATAGCACCAAGAACCATAAAATACCTGGGAATAAACCTAACTAAAGAGGTAAAGGATCTGTACTTGAGGAACTATAGAACACTCATGAAAGAAATTGAAGAAGACACAAAAAGATGGAAGACCATTCCATGCTCTTGGATCGGAAGAATAAACATTGCTAAAATGTCTATACTGCCTAGAGCAATCTATACTGTTAATGCCATTCCGATCAAAATTCCACTGGCATTCTTCAAAGAGCTGGAGCAAATAATCCTAAAATTTGTATGGAATCAGAAGAGACCCCGAATCGCTAAGGAAATGTTGAAAAACAAAAATAAAGCTGGCGGCATCACCTTACCTGATTTCAAGCTTTACTAAAAAGCTGTGATCACCAAGACAGCATGGTACTGGCATAAAAACAGACACATAGACCAGTGGACAGAGTAGAGAGCCCTGATATGGACCCTCAACTCTATGGTCAATTAATGTTTGACAAAACAGGAAAAAATATACAGTGGAAAAAAGACAGTCTCTTCAATAAATGGTGCTGGGAAAACTGGCAAACTTTTGAAGAGTTCACAAACGTGAACAAACAGAGCTTGCTCAGGCCTTTATCTTGGCCCCAAGTCATTCTTTGCATCTCCTACCCTAGAGGAGTTGCCGCCCCAAACTTCCAGAATTCAACAGATGTGATAACAAATTCCCAATTTTGACTTTGCCAATCTAATACTGCAATTATAAGTAAACCGAGATGTTTTCCTCTGCTCTGTGGCAGCTCCTAGCTCCTACAGAAGCAGGTTAGGCTGCTGACTATCTATCAGCAGTGGGAGAATGAGGGTGCCATTACATGAAAAAGTTCAGGAGAACCCAAACTTCTGCAATGCTAAAAAGATGCTTGAAAGAGCCTTTTTATTTTTCTTTTTAAAGATTTTATATATTTATTAGACAGACAGAGCTCACAAGTAAGCAGAGAGTCAGGCAGAGAGAGACGAGGAAGCAGGCTACCCACCGTGCAGAGAGCCCAATGTGGGGCTCGATCCCAGGACCCTGAGACCAAGACCTAAGCCGAAGGCAGAGGCTTTAACCCACTGAGCCACCACCAAGGCACCCCTGAAAGAGTCTTTTTAGGAGTCTCTTCTTATTCAGGGTATTAATCCATTTATCTGCTTCTGTGTTTAAATGTGCTCCCAATTCACTGTTTGACCTAGAGTTCAATTTATGGTATATCTTTATGCACTAATGCTTTCAACAGTAAGCAAACAAAGCAGAAAATTTAAAAACTGTACACAAGAGGGGCGCCTGGGTGGCTCAGTGGGTTAAGCCTCTGCCTTCAGCTCAGGTCATGATCCCAGGGTCCTGGGATCGAGCCCCGCACCGGGCTCTCTGCTCAGCAGGGAGCCTGCTTCCCCCTCTCTCTCTGCCTGCCTCTCTGCCTACTTGTGATCTCTGTCAAATAAAAAAAAAAACTGTACACAAGAGATGATTGCATGGCATTACAATGCACAGGGAAGGAAACTGCTAACACATTTACATTGATTACCTCTAAGAAGTGGAACAATCTAAGAGGTAATATTTTTCTGTTTTAGTATTTTCCAAATTTTCTATATCATAATCAGTTTTACAATAAGAAAATAAAAACAAATAGCAAGCACAAAGCCTGTGGCAGGGACAAGTGCAGTTAGAACTGGTGCTAATTGGTCTGCCATCACCAGGTAGCAGTAACCACGAGGGAAAATGTGGTTCCATAGGGTTTATGAACAGCTCCTGCTGTTTGATGAAATACCACATAAAAGAAACTTCAAAAAGACCAGTGCACTATTCATAATGCACATCCTGACCTACCCTAAGTCAAGGGAAGAAAATTACTTAGCACAAGTGGGGGAAATGGCAAGGAAGAAAGACACTGAAGCCAAGAGAAGCAGGTACAGATGCCTGAGCCATAGCCATGGAACTCCACAAAGGAAGAAAAGAAGGAAGAGAATTGGCACAGCAGACCAGCAGGAAGGGGACTAGATTTAGCAGAGAGTGGAAAGGAATTCAGAGGCAGTATAATCATAGCAGCCTCGGGCTGTTAGAGACCTCACCAGTGATGTGACTGGAGCAACTGTGTTAGTGTATGACTGGCTCTGCCTTGTAGAACTTTGAAAGACTAACATATGGAGTGAAATGGGAAAAAAAAAAAAAGATCCAGCTGTATGTTGCCTACAAGAGACTCACCTTGGATGTAATGACACATGCACTGAAAGTGAAGGGATGAAAAAACATTTACCATGTAAATGAAAATAAAAAATATAAAAAAGCTGTGGTAGCAATACTTACATCAAGAAAATAGACTTTAAAACAAAGACCATATAAGAGATAAGGGCATTACATAATGATAAAGGGATCAATCCAACAAGGTGATATGACAACTGTAAATACCTATGCACCCAATACTTGAGCACCTAAATATATAAAGCAAATAGTAACAGACATAAAGAAATTTATGGTAATACAATGATAGTAGGGGTCTTTTAGTACCCCACTTACATCAATGGATAGACCATCCAGGCAGAAAATCAGTAAGTGTCTTTGAATGACACATTACATTAAATGGACTTAACATATATACCATCCAAAAACAAAAGAATACACATTCTTTCCAAGTATACATGAAACATCCTCCAGAAGAGATCATGTTAGGCCACAAAACAAGGCTCAAAAAATTTAGAATATTGAAATCATACCACACATCCTTTCTGACCACAATGGTATGAAACTAGAAATCAGTAAGAAGAAGAAGAAAAAAAAAACTGGAAAGAAACAAAAACACATGGAAGCTAAACAACATGATACTAAACCACCAGTGGGTCAACAAAGCAATCAAAGAAGAAATTTAAAAATAGAGATAAATGAAACTGAAAACACAGTAGTCTAGTCTAAATTTTAGAAATGCAGTGAAAGCAACTCTAAGAGGGAAATAAAGTTATACAAGCCCACCTGGAGAAACAAGAAAATCCTCAAACAATCTAACCTTACAGCTAAAGCAACTAGGAAAAGGAGAGTAAACAAGCCTAAGATGAGTAGAAGGAAAGAAATAATAAAGATCAGAGAATGAACAAATGAAATAGAGACTAAAAAACAGTAGAAAGAGTCAATGAAACCAAGAGCTGGTTCTTTGAAAAGATACACAAAACTGATAAACCTTTAGCCAGACCCATTGAGGGAAAAAGAAAAAGGATCCAAATTAATAAAATGAGAAACAACAGGAAAATAACAACTGACACCACAGAAATACAAAAGATTACAAGAGAATACTATAAAAAATTATATGTCAACAAACTGACAACCTAGAAAAAAATGGATAAATTCCTATAAAAACTCTTCCAACATTGAATCAGAAAGAAAGAGAAAATCTGGACAGATCACTAATAACAAAATTTAATTTGTTATTTAAAAAGACTACCAAAAAATAAAAGTCTAGAACCACACGGATTCACCGGTGAATTCTATAAAACAGTGAAAGAAGAGTTGATTCCTATTTTCTTGAAATTATTCAAAAAAATAGAAGAGAAGGGGATGCATCCAAATATATTCTATAAGACCAGTATTGCCCTGATACCAAAACCAACAATAAGACCAAAAAAAAAGAAAACTATAGGCCAATATCCATAATGAATATAGATACAAAAATCCTCAACATAGTATTAGCAAACCACACTTAACACTACATTAAAAGGGTTATTCACTATGATCATATGGGATTTATTCTGGGGTTGCAAGGATGACTCAAAAGCTGCCAATCAATCAGTGTGATACACCACATGAAGAAAATGAAGGATAAAAATCCTATGATCACCTCATAGGTGCCAGAGAAAGCATTTGATGAAACTCAACATCCATTCATGAGAAAAAGTCTCAATATAGTGGGCTTAGAGGGAACATACATCAACATAAGGACCATGAATTACAAACCCACAAGCTACTCAGTGGAGAAAAACTAAGAGCTGTTCCTCTAAGATCAGCAACAAGACAAGGATGTCCACTCTTGCCACTTTTATTCAACATAGTACTGGAAGTCTTAGCCACAACAATCAGTCAAGAAATAAAATGCATCCATACTGGGGTGCCTGAATGACTCAGTTAAGCATCTGACTCTTGATTTCAGCTCAAGTCATGACCTCAGGGTCCTGGGATCAACCCCAAGTTGGGATCCTGTTCAGTGGGAATCTCCCTCTGCCTCTCTATTCTCTCTCTAAAATAAAAAACAAATCTTTTGAAAAAAATACTTCCATATTGGTAAAGAAGTTAGATTGTCACTATTTGCTGATGACATACTATATACAGAAAACCCTTAAACTCTACCAAAACACTGCTAAAAGTAATAAATGAATTCAGGAAAGTTGCAGGATACAAAATTAACACCCAGTTATTGGTATGAATCAGTACTAATTGGGTACTAATAACAAACTAGAAGGAGAAATTAACAATTGCCCAGGTCCCTGTTATGTCCTGAGGGGTGACACAGGACATAACAGAGTGAGTTTATTTCTGGGGTCTCTATTCTATTCCATATTCCCCATGTAATATTTGTTCCCATCTAGGTTTCCACCTTTGTAGACAAAACACAGTCATAACTCCAGGCTTGGGTTGTTCCTTTTCCTTTTCTCTTCTCCATTCAAACTTGGGAGAATCATGACCTCCAGAGAAAGGGATTTCCATTATCTAAGAAGGATAAAATACTTAGAAATAAACTCAACCAAACAGGTGAAAGACCTGTACCCTGAAAACTATAAAACATTCACGAAAAAAAAAAAAAAAAAACTGAAGATGACACAAGCAAATGGAAAGATATCCCATGTTCATGGATTGGAAGAATTACTATTGTTACAATGTCCATACTACCCAAAGCAATCTACAGATGCAATGTAATTTTTATCAAAATACCAACAGCATTTTTCACAGAACTAGAACAAATAATAATAAATAATAATGAATTGCTGAACCAATCTTGAGAAAAAGGAACAAAGCTGGAGTTATCAGAATCCCAGATTTTAAGATATACTATAAATCTGCAGTAATCAAAACAGCATGGTACAGGCACAAAAAGTAGTCACAAAGATCAATAGAATAGACTAGAGACCCCAGAAATAAACTCACGATTATATGGTCAACTAATCTATGACAAAGGAGGCAAGAATATCCAATGGGAAAAAGACAGTCTCTTCAACAACAGGTGTTGGGAAAACTGAACAGTGACATTGCAGAAGAATGAAATGGGACCACTTTCTTACACCATACATAAAAATAAACTCAAAATGGATTAAAGACCCAAATGTGAGACCTGAAACCATAAAAATGCGGGAAGAGAGCATGGGCAGTAATTTCTCTGACATTGGCAATAATAACACTTTTCTAGACATGTCTCCCAAGATAAGCAAAAGCAAAACAAACACACACAAGCAGGGAAACACACACAAAAAAAGCAAAAATAAACTATTGGAACTATGTCAGAATAAAAAGCTTCTGCACAGTGAAGGAAACAATCAACAAAAAGAAAAGGCAATCTACTGAATGGGAGAAAATATTTGCAAATGATATATCTGGTAAAAGGTTAGTATCTAAAACGTATAAAGAACTTACATAACTCAACATCAAAAAACCCAAAAATCTAATTAAAAAATGGGCAGAAGACTTGAATTGACATTTTTCCAAAGAACACATACAGATGGCCAACAGGCATATGAAAAGATACTCAAGGTTGCTAATCATCAGGAAAATGCAAATCAAAACCACAATGAGATATCAGCTCACACCTGTCAGAATAGCAAAAATCAAAAAGACAAGAAATAACAAGAATTGGTGAGTATGTAGAGAGGAAAAAAAAAAAAACCCTTGTAAACTGTTGATGAGAATGTAAATTGGTACAACCGCTATGGAAAATAATATGGAGGCTCTTCAAAAATTAAAAATAGCATCAGGGAAATACAAATCAAAACCACAATGAGATATCACCTCACACCAGTCAGAATGGCTAAAATTAACAAGTCAGGAAATGACAGATGCTGGCGAGGATGTGGAGAAAGGGGAACCCTCCTACACTGTTGGTGGGAATGCAAGTTGGTGCAACCACTCTGGAAAACAGCATGGAGGTTCCTCAAAATGTTGAAAATAGAACTGCCCTATGACCCAGCAATTGCACTACTGGGTGTTTACCCTAAAGATATAAACGTCGTGATCCGAAGGGGCACGTGCACCCAAATGTTTATAGCAGCAATATCCACAATAGCCAAACTATGGAAAGAACCTAGATGTCCATCAACAGATGAATGGATCAAGAAGATGTGGTATATATACACAATGGAATACTATGCAGCCATCAAAAGAAATGAAATCTTGCCATTTGCGACAACATGGATGGAACTAGAGCATATCATGCTTAGCAAAATGAGTCAAGCGGAGAAAGACAACTATCATATGATCTCCCTGATATGAGGAAGTGGTGATGCAACATGGGGGCTTAAGTGGGTAGGAGAAGAATCAATGAAACAAGACGGGATTGGGAGGGAGACAAACCATAAGTGACTCTTAATCTCACAAAACAAACTGAGGGTTGCTGGGGGGAGGGGGATTGGGAGAAGGGGGGTGGGGTTATGGACATTGGGGAGGGTATGTGCTTTGGTGAGTGCTGTGAAGTGTGTAAACCTGGTGATTCACAGACCTGTATCCCTGGAGATAAAAATATATTATATGTTTATAAAAAATTAAAAATTAAAAATTAAAAAAAATTAAAAATAGAAATATTATATGGTTAAGTAGCTTCACTACTGGGTATTTACCTAGTAGAAGCAAAAATATTCAAAAACAATTCAAGAAAATATATGCATCCCTATGTTTCTTGCAGAGTTATTTGTAATATCCAAGATATGGAAGCAAGCTAAGTGTCCACCAATAGATGAACGGATAAGGAAGATGTGGTGTATACGTATACTATGCAGCCATTAAAAAGGATGAAATTGTGCCATTTGTGACAACATGGATGGACCTAGAGGGTATCATCTTAAGTGAAATAAGTCAGATGGAGAAAAACAAATATCATATGTTTTCATTCATATATGGAATATAAAAAAATACATGAATACAGTCCAACATAAAGCAGAATCAGACATATAAATACAGAGAACAAACTGATGGTTCCCAGAGGGCTGGAGGGAAGGAAGGGCAAAACATATGTGGAGCATAACAAAAAGCATGGAGGACATGGGGAGTTAGAGAGAAGGGGGTTGGGGTAAATTAGCAGGGGAGGTGAACCATGAGAGACTATGGACTCTGAAAAACAATCTGAGGGGTTTGAAGTGGCGGGGGGGTGGGAGGTCGGGGTACCAGGTGGTGGGTATTATAGAGGGCACAGCTTGCATGGAGCACTGGGTGTGGTGAAAAAATAATGAATACTGTTATGCTGAAAATAAATAAATGAAAAAAAGAAAAACAGATGAAGGATAGAGGGAGACACGGGCTTCCAGTTATGGAATGAACAAATTGGGGAATATAAGGCATGACATAAAGTCAGTGATAATGCAATAAGGTTGTATGGTGACAGATGACAGCTACACTTGTGGGGAGCTGAGCACAATGTGTAGACTTGTCAAATCACTAGGCTGCACACCTGAAATAATGTAACATCATGTGTCAGCTATACTCAGATAAAAATAAAAGAAAGACCCTAAGATGCGAAAATGCAGTAGACCCCACAGGTCACCTGTTATGTGTTGGCTTGGAAGAAAGGGGGTCGAGGATAGAGCATGGTTGATGATGAGGACAATACTCCTTTCATATGCTCAAAATACCTTCCACGGGTGAACACACAGACTTTCTGGAATTTCAATGACATCATCTTAAGAAATCTACGGCTAGGGCTAGACAGTGTAAACAACCCTTTAAACACACTCTTGCCTCTCCACACACAAAGCCCCATCTGTGACATGTGCACACACTCAAACACCCATATGCAAACACACACAAACACTTCCAGGGACAGACAAACACACACACACACACACACACACAGAGCTAAATGGTGGCATAGGAGAGCTAGTTTTACCACTCTCCTTAATTTCCATCTATTCTATTCCATCTTTTCTGTCATCACTTTCATTTCCAACCTATTTCACAGGTGCAGGCACATTCTCAATCAAGTTCAAGAAGAAGCAAGTGCAAGAAGCAAATCAAGTTCTCAAGAAGCAAGTGCAGCTTCAAGCCACCTTCTGTCCAACCACATTGCCACCCTTGAAGCCACTCCTTTATGGAAATTGGGGTGTCTCCACTGTGCTTTTGTTTGTTAGCAAGAGGGTGTCAAACACTTTCAACTCTTATGCAGTTTTTGTTATCAAGGAAAAGAAAGCATGGTTTCCTGCCTATTTATTTATGCCTGCCTGCCCCACTGCTCTGGTAGACCAGAGTGATGTTCACTGGGTGTCACTAATTGCCAGCTACGAAGTCCCATGTGATTACTGTTATTCACTTTCTTTACCATAGTCCAGAATTCTCCTGTAACAAAAAATACACTCCACCAAGCATATTGCTACCTACACTATGAAGACTGTACCTCCATATGGCATGTGATTTTATTCAGATTAATGACTCCTTAAAATACCATTTTTACCCTGAACAATTCCCACTTTCAATTTTTTTCTTCTCCTGAAATTTTTTCTTTTTTTTTTTCCCAAAGATTTTATTTATTTATTTGACAGAAAGAGAGAGCACGCATGCATAAGCAGGGGGGGCAGCAGAGGGAGAAGGAGAAGCAGGCTGTCTGCTCAGCAGGGAGCCAAATGCAGGGCTTGATCCCAAGACCCTGAGATCATGACCTGAGCCAAAGGCAGATGCTTAATGACTGAGCCACCAAGGCGCCCCCTCCCGAAATTTTCATAAGTTCCTCATAACACTTTGCAAATGGACTGCCCATTCTCAGAGAAAGTTTTCCATAGCATTAATCTACTTGGATCCTGTAACTGAGCAACTCTGGGGCAGTACTGAAATTTCCTGTTGCCTAGTGGTGCCTAGGAGTGGATTTTGTTTTTTTTTTTTTTTTCCTCTACCCAGACACAGCCAATACTTCACAGCTAATCCTCCAGCTGTCCTGTCGTGTGAATGATTGGGGTCACACATTCTCCCAGAGTGCCACTGGGCTAATCTGGGCAATCATGCTCTCCACAGCTGTCTTTGAGAAGCATGAAGCTCTAGGCAGAATAGAAAGAGCTTGTCAGACAAATGAATGGTTATAACCCCGGAGAGTCATGATGACCGCACAAACGCCACCACCATGGCACCCATGTGAGACAAGGTGCCAGGATCTTCCCAGGACCTCACAGAGACTGTGCCTCTAAGGGTCACGGTTAGGACCTTCTTTCTTCTCCCAACCTTTTTTTAAAAATTCCTAACAAGACAACTCTTTTTACTCAGACTGTCAGCCTTGACCTGTTCTTGGATCCAGTTCCAAAACGTGTGGTTTGAAATTCCCCAAAATAAGAATCTGAACCACTATACAGAGTTGGGGAATAGTGATGTCCCAGCATTCTCCACTCCCCGTCTGAAGCTCAGCAAAGCAATGCACAGTGTGTAACTCTCTCAAGGGCTCCAATGTCACTTAAGCCTTCCTGTGCCTCAGCAGTCTCCTCCTTACAGATTCACTCTCAGAGTCTCAGAGACAAGGGCAGAGCCTGGACAGGAGTCCCCGGGCTGCCCAACTGCCGGGGGGAAGCAGTGAGCCTTTCTCAACAACTCTACCACTTTATTAGCTTAGACACACTACCTCCTCCTGAGTCCACTCCCTCTGTCTCATTCAGCCCTTGGCTACCTATTTTCTGGGTTTGTGCAAAGGCTCCTGTGTGGTCTCTCTGCCTCCAACCCAGACAGTCTCAGCCAGGGGGCAGTTTTGTTCCCCAGGGGACACCTGACAACACCTGGAGACATTTTTGGCTATCAAGACAGGTGGGATACTACTGGCATCTGCTGGGTAAAAGCCAAGGATGCTGCTCAACATCCTACAAAGCTCAGGACAACCCCCAACAGAAAATGATCCAGCTTAACATGTCAATGGTGCTGACACTGAAAAACTCTGCTCCAGCCACACCTGCCTCAAATCTGCCCCCTTTACCCCACAAATGATATAAACCATAATTCCAATCAGGCCATTGCCATGCTTGAAATCCTCCAGTGCCTGCCAACTACCCTCAGGTTCAAGTTTAAACTCTCCTTAGCAAGTCATGGAGACCCATCATAATCCGGTCCTTTCTTAAGTTTGCCTGCCCTTTTTCACTTTTTCCTGACCTTTCTTCCCCAAAGCCACACCAGCAACCAGTGCAGGCAGATCAGGCCACTCACAACTCCCTCTGCCTGTCAGTCAGTTTTATGTCAGACACTCTAATCCGACTAAAGGGGAACAAGACACTCTCCAGGTAGCTTGAAGCACTGAGACCTCATGAGGCACACAGAAGAGTGAGCTCACCTTCAATTGGCAAGGCCAGAACCTACTCATCACCTCTGTGATTTCACTGGTGTCTCGCCAACAGGCTGTGAGCCTTGAGGAAGACAGCATCTACATCTTTATAAGGCTACAGCAACCTGCACACGCTAAGTGTGGTCTACCAGTTGTACTGGTTGTATTTGTCATAGATGTTGCATTAAGGAATGAATGAATTCCTAGTTTCTTTCAATTTGGCTCTTGGTGAAGCATAAAAAGCACTATAATATCAAAATACAAAGATGAAACTCAATTCATTACACTGTGTGTATTAAGAAAGACAGTCCATCCACAAAGGTGGGGATATCTTTGTTTAAAGTGGTGGCCTCTGCCTCTCTTCTCTTTATATACCAGAGAAATACAAATCTATAAAATATTCATCCCTATGGAATGTGTAAATCCCACTGCCTGATACTCAAAGACAAGACATGGAGCAGAATCAGACTCTAAATTAGTTAACAGAGATATGATGGTATCAAGAACACAGAGCTTGGGGCGTCTGGGTGGCTCAGTGGGTTAAGCCTCTGCCTTCAGCTCAGGTCATGATCTCAGGGTCCTGGGATAGAGCCCCACATGGGGCTCTCTGCTCGGCAGGGAGCCTGCTTCCCCCCTCTCTCTGCCTGCCTCTCTGCCTACTTGTGATCTCTCTGTCAAATAAATAAAATCTTAAAAAAAAAAAAAAAAAAAGAACACAGAGCTGGTTTCACTGTGGGAATCATAACTCTGAATTTCATGGGACCTAAAATGATTTCTCTAGACTGAGAAGGTCATTCCATCCTCTAGACACTTACCTAACAGTAAAATACGGCCGCCTTTACTTCTTTCCCTTTTAAGCTGATTTTATATCCTGGAGATTGATAGGATTTGTCTGAGCTTCAAAACCCACAAGATGTCCCATAAGGGGACTGCCTAATAAAAAAAAGTTTTGTTAGACATTTATAGGGCCATTTTGGACTTTTTAAGAGAGTGCCCTATCAGTTTGACTTTATAGCTGGTGAAAGAACTTAAGATTCTTCTTTAAGTAACTGGAAAAACTGAAAAGGTTGTTTATGAATTCTTATCATGTATCATGAAAATTTTTATTTTTATTGCAGTTCATTATAACGCATGTGTCTCTTGTCCACAGCATTTGTTTTAAAGTTAAGGTTAAGGCCGTGGAACCTCATTAGAGAAAATGGAGCAAAATGACTTTTAGCTGAATGGGGTAAAGGGCCCAGGGGAAAGCTTGCCCAGTTCCCTGTTATATCCTGAGGGGTGACTCCTAGGGCCAGAGTGGCCTGACTTCCATATTCCCCATGGAATATTTGTTCCCATCTAGGTTTCCACCTTTGTAGACAAAACACAGTCACAGCTCCAGGCTTGGGTTGTTCCTTTACCTTTTTTCTTCTCCATTCAACCTTGGGAGAATCATGACCTCCAGAGAAAGTGGTTTCCATTAAACCAAATATTCCAGGTACAGAAATTTGTAGGGGTCAAAGGCAAGACACTCAAAATGTATCACAGTTCATATTGATTATTTTGAATTGAAGCTACTTGGTAAGTGACCAGTGCAAGGTCACTTGGACCCTCCTCTGTCCCTCTGAGAGCAGGAAACAAATATCCCTTATGAAAAACACCCTCCCTCTAATGAGAAGCAAAAGGATCCTTGTCAGGGCCCCTGGGTAGCTCAGCCAGTTAAGCATCACCTTTAGCTCAGGTCATTACCACAGGGTTCTGGGATCGGGTCCCGCATCGGGCTCCTTGCTCAGCAGAGAGCATGCTTCTCCCTCCCTCTGCTTACACTCTGTCTGTCTCTTTCTCTGATAAATAAATAAAACCTTCAGGGAAAAAAAAAAGACATCCTTGTCACCAGAGATAAAGACTTCAAAGCTGAGAAAGCTGTACAAACCTTATTACTTTTTTCCAATCTACTAGACACTAGCCTAATGTCTGCTTAGAATTCCCTAATAATTAAAGCTCCCAAACACCTGTTTTCTTTATCCTGTCAATTCCTCCCAAATTTATTGTCTCTTTGTCTAAGACGTATGCAAACTGCCTGCTTTAATCACTTCTTTAGGTCTCAATTTCATTTTGGGGCCTCCATGTGCACATAATAAAACTTGAGGGTTTTCTCTCCTGTTAATTTGCTTTATGTAAATTAAATCTTGGTCCAGCTGAAAGACCTCAAAGAGGAAGAATTTTTCCTTCTCTACAAGAGGAAGTCCAGAAAAATCCCTGGGGATCAGAAATGAAAGCTACTTTTATTACAGGTGAAAAACATATAAAATCAGACAGGGTGCTAGAAAATATAGACAAGCAACTTGGACCCAGAGACCCTTGGGAACTTACAGAGTTAGTTGCTAAGACCAAGAGCACAGGCCAGGAGTAGACCAAGGCCATTATCCTTGTCACCACCTTGTGGCTCAGCTGGGGATAAGGATGTCTCCCAAGGCCCCACACTTCCTATCTTGCAATGCTTTCTTTCTACTCAAGGAATTTGGGGCATCTAAGCTGTCCAGTTCTCCTCCTAGCCATTAAGCTCCCTCTCAGGAAAAGACTTACTAAAAATTATTTACACTTCAGCGTGAAGTACCTGCTGCTCCTTCTCCCAAGGGTATTTGCATCCCAAGCCATACACTCATTGTAGGCTGCAGGGTTTTCCCCTGTGGACGGGATTTGAGAATCGAAGCTGCAGCTAAAGGAGGTCTTTGCGGACAGAGAGACCTGCCTTCCTGAAACCACCCAGTATCTATATTTTAAGTGATGAAACCCAAGTCACTAAGGAAAATCATGTTGCGTTTGTGTTCAGGGTTCTAATAACTTTATTTTGAGTGCATTTTAGAATATACCTTGATAATTCATGTGGGAGATTTGCCTCATGAAATGTCTCCAGCAAACAATGCGGGGAGATTCGTCCCTGAAGGAAGTAAAGTCCTTAAAAGCCAAAAAGGCCTAGATACACATATAGTAGAGTCCTTAAAAATACAACTTTTGGGTTGAGGTGGACTCTATGTGTTTTAGCTTGTATCAAAACTATCAGAGTGGGGCATCTGGATGGCTCAGTGGGTTAAGCCTCTGCCTTCGGCTTGGGTCATGATCTCAGGGTCCTGGGATCGAGCCCCACAGCGAGCCCTGCATCGGGCTCTCTGCTTGGCAGGGAGCCTGCTTCTCCCTCTCTCTCTCTGCCTGCCTCTCTGCCTACTTGTGATCTCTGTCTGTCAAATAAATAAATAAAATCTTTAAAAAAAAAAAACTATCAGAGAAAGGCCTAGGAAAATGGAATGTAAGTATGAAGAAATAGTGAGGCAGAACAGAATGACCAATATAAAGACTTACAGAAAATTCTTTACAACCACTAATTTAATTATAATAAAAACTTACCATTCAGTAGAACTTTCTACAGTGGTGGAAATGTTCTTGGTCTGACCGCCCCATGATGGCAGCCATTAGCCACATGTAGCTATTACTCATTGGAAATGCAGTTTATATGACTAGAACTTAATTTTTGATTTTAATGAATTTAAACTTAGTTTTAAATAGCCATGCATTGCGAGCGACTACCACACTGGACAGTGGAGGGGGTGGGGTGCTAACATCATTACTGCTTTAACACATAATTTTTAGGACTACTTTGTATCCACGGGCTTTTTCCTGGAGAAACTGCTATAACTCTCAAAATAATGTCTTCCAGCAGCAAACAGCTTACTTATAAGAAATAGTTTATGATTCATTCCGTCCCCAACCCCAAACATTACCTAGGTACCCAGGATTGGCGCCTCACTCATCCCGTCATGGTAAGCCTGCAATGCCAGCTTCTGGAAGGAAGAGTACTTACCCTCACCCAATGGAAGTTCCTCTTCTTGCTCATTGGGGGAAGGCAGCAGGGGCTTCAGGGGCTCCATGTTAATGATGAGCTGTTTGTTCAAGGAGTAGGAACTGCGGCTCTGAGTCATACTCGTTCTGAAAACAGACAAATCAGAGGGAATTGGTTTTCGTTGCGAATGTCAGCCCCTCCATCTTGGTCAGCTATCCAAGTTGGGAACTGTCTCTAGACTCCACAGTGGATGGGGCCAGTGGTAAAGACAACATAACACTTAGGAGAGACAGCCCTTTTTATTTAAGTTCTGACAGAATGTCCAATGTGTTCTAATGCAACATAGTAAAAGAAACTTTATTTTCCCACATGTCACCAGACTGAGGCATTCTAGGTGACAACACGGACACTGAAAATGACATGAGAGGCAGGTGTCACTGAACTAGATACACAGAAAAGTAAATGAAGGGCATGACTCAAAGTAATTTAACAATCACCAAGAAACCAAAAGTGAAAACATAACCCAGTCAGACAGGCTTGAGCTACCTTGCTGTTGCTAGATGTCCAATATTTAATATCTATGTTTAATACTCCCATTCAGATTCACAGCCCTCTCACCAGCCAGCCCCAAAGCTCTGTTTCTGAAGGCAACATGCACCTGTTATTGGCTGCAAGGGGCAGCAGATGGCAAGGAAAATGTACGAGTATCTCGTCAAGACTATTGGCTAATAGCAGCAAACCCATCCACACCACCTGCTGCAGGGAGACCAGCTCTGTCCTGAAAGATAGGGAGGTGGGGTACCTCCGGCAGGTATTTCAGCACCCTTCTCCTCCTCGTGTTTCCTGTCAAAACCCAAACCAACTCACTCTTTCGAAGATGGCGTCCAGTGTCTCCTCTCAAAACCCAAACCAACCCACTCTTCAAAGATGGTGTCCAGTGTCTCCTAAGCCTTTGATGCCCCCTTGGATGACCCTCGTGACACATTTTCATTTGTTCTCTTTCTCTCCCCTCACACTACTCTCCCTTCTTTCACATCTTGTGGCATTTGGCACTTCTGTCTCTCTGCCATTACTGCTGTACTAATCAGCTCCACCTTGGCAAAGCACCTGAAGGGCGCAGACTGACCTAGCCATTCTGGTGTGCCTTACAGAACCTCCCTAGGTATCTTATTAAGGACTGCTCACATTCGAAATTGAAGTAAATTGAACACAATCCTGGCTTCCCCAGGTTGGTTACAGGACTATCTTACAGCTTTGGCATATCTGTTTGGCATGAGACAGGGAAGGAGAAGAACCCAGAACCCCCCAGAACTGGCACTGGAGGGGGAAAAAATTATGAAGACTTGCTTAACCATGGAGTCCCGTCCTTCATCATTTCACTCTACAACTACTTATTTTCAGCTGATACATAGACATCAGATGATCTGCCTTGTTCCAGTGAGCCTTGGTCCTTGCATGAAGTAATTCACTCTCTAGAACTATGATTTTCAGACTTTTTGACGGACACCCCCATTAAGAAATTTTATGTCATTTCTCTGTACCCACACAGGAAGACACAAGTAAAACAATGTTTCATGCAACCACAGTAACTCTTGTTATGTGTGATTCACTTTCCCCTCTCATTCTACTTCATTTTGTTTGAATTGCTAGTCTATTTTCATGACTCATTAATGTGTTACAGCCACAGCTGGAAAAGCACACGTCCCATGGAGGATAATCATGGCCAAGGGTCCTCTGGCAAGCATGGCGGGGTTGACAAGGAAAGAAATGGAGACAGCGTTTCCTTGCAGACAGAAGGAAGGAAGGTAGGAAGGAAGGGAGGGAAAGAAGGTGGGTTCTCATTTTTTGAGCTTTCATGGGATTTCCTCTGGCCCTACAACCCTCATGACTGAGCTGTTTGTTCTAGCTCTGCAAAGCACATGCCGCCATGTTTGTGTGGACCATGGAGGTTCCTGACCTCAGAAAAGCCCATTTTCCATTGTTGCAGGAATCTCTCTGCCCCACCTCTGGCCACCCTGCCAACTGACTGGCAGCAGTTCCATCCCCCAGAAATTACTGCATTGCATCAAGGAGGGCCTGTAACGAGCCTTTATGGAGGATCTTTTTCTCCACAGCAGTGCCCCATCCCAACACTTTTCACTTGGAGATATAAAGCATCCTACCCCCTGCCCCCCTCCGTGCCAAAACTGCAACGTCTGGCTGCTTGCCCGGTATTGGGACAGGCTGAGCTCACCTATGTGAGCCTGCTGGGCACTGGGAGGTCGGGAGGATGCGAACTCAGCACCCATGCTTACAGGCTTCTACAGCCACACTGTAGTGGAGGCCTTTGGCCAGGGTCAACGGGGTTTAGGGTCTGCTGAGGGTTAGGCCACACAGTCGATTACAACCCCAAATCTCTCCAGTTCTATGACTCAGAGGTGAACACTGCCTCCCACTAAGTACAAGACTCAGATTAAACCCAAAGGTGAACACAATGAGAGAGTTTTCCTGTAGCACAAAGGATCCGGGGCTCCAGACCTTGGTATTGGGTACTGGGACAGCTAAAGGGCAAGATTAGCAAAACCAGAATCAAAATGCCTTTCTCTCACACTTTCTCCACCCACCCCTGTAGACTACAGATTTCCTTTCTCCTTGCAACCTTCTTAAAGCTGCCAGCTGATCCTGGTTTCATTTCGAGCCAGAGCCACCAGCAATTTATACTACCACTACCCATAAAATGTAATGTCAGAATGTGATGGAGCCTTTTTTAGTTTACAGCGTGACTTACATACTTGGCCATGTTTGTTTTTCTCAGTGGTCCTCTGAGACAGGCAAGGAGAATACCATATTCATAGATGAGGACACTGAGGCTCGGTGAAGTTATAGGACTTGCCTAGAGATACTTCAGATAAGCAGACTCAGGTAAGCTGATTCTCAGCCAGGGCTTTTGCTGTGCTCTCCACTGCCTTCCTGCATGATTTATCCTATAGTGTCCCAGAGAGGACTCTGGTCACTACCGCTACTGTCCTGCTTTCCGGCTATATGAAGTTCCACTGTGTCAGGCGGTCTTCTAGAAGATGTGCCAGCATCCCAGTTAGCTCCCACCCTGCCTTCCAAGGTCCTGATGTAACAGCCTCTCTGGCTGGAGTCTCTCCAAGCCATATTTCCCATTCTCAGAATCTCCCCATCAGTGGATTCTGCAAAATGCCTCACCCTCTTTGTATTCAGCACAGAACTTTTTTCCAATGAAACAGTGACTGGGAATTCTATTGAGGTAAAAAGGTTTTCTTCAGAAATTGTAAGGACATTCTAAGATTGGTTTCGAAAAAAATGTGGCATAGGAGCTCCTGGGTGGCTCAGTTGTTAAGCATCTGCCTTCGGCTCAAGACTGATCTCAGGGTCCTGGGATCGAGCCCCGTATCCAGTTGCCTGCTCAGTGGGAAGCCTGTTTCTCCCTCTCCCACTCCCCTAGCTTGTGCTCCCTCTCTCACTGCCTCTCTCTCTGTCAAATAAAATCTTAAAAAAAAAAAAAAAAAAAAAAGCAAAACTGATGGCACAATATAGAGCAACTAACACAAGGCTCATGGAATTCCCGTACCAGTCCTTGAGTGAAGCAAGTGCTGTTGGCCTGTCATCCAAACTCCAACTGAAGATGCTTTAATGAGGACATGTCTGTTAAATTCCAGCTTCCCATTTTTGGATGAGAGACAGGAATAATACATTACCTCACATTCATATGGCACTTTCTAACTTTTTAAAGCACATTATTTTTATGCCCATAACAAAATCTAGAAGTTGGGCAAAGTAATATTTGGAATCTCATTTTATAGATGAGTAAATTGATGATCAGAGAAGTTAAGAGACTTACCCAAGACCACACAGCTTGAAAGCAACACAACCAAGATTAGACCACCCAGACCGTAAGCAACACAACCAAGTTCATGACCCCTAGACTGGTGCTGTTTCAGGTCCAAATGCTGCCTTTGGGTGTCCTCCAATGGTGGCTGTTGTGCCCAGATGGCTCACACAGCCAACCCTGGGCTCACCGAGCAGCAACCTTTTGCCTCCCTGGACTGCTGGCGTGGATGAGCGATTCTCACCAAGTAGCCAGCCCGGGAGGGCTTTGCTAGGGGGATCCTGTCACCAGCAAAGATCAGTGAGCAATCATGAGAGTTAGTTTTTCTCTTTTTGAAAAAAAAAGAAAAATCTCAAGACAGTGTCCTTGATCTGTGCTGTCTCTCTCTAAACGCACAAACCTCAGCAAAAGTAGTAGCCCATGAACTTGCCATTCTTTGAAGAGTACACTCTCAACCGTGAGGAAAGACAACTAACTGAGACCTTACCATCGCCATTCTAAAGGACTGCTCTTCTATTAACAGAGCCAGAGAAAATAGTTCATTGCTATACTCTCACTTTTGACAGCCGCATCAAAGAAGCCAAAAGAATTAAAAACTAATTGATTAAGAGAAAAAATGTCCTACCACGCAACAGGCCACTGGGAAGAAATGAGAAGTTGCAACTGAAAGTGGTACATCTCCTTGGCTCTGATTGCATTATTGCCTCGGGGGAGGGCAAGGTCCCCAGCTGGACAGATCTCAGATCTTGGAAAATGGCCCCCATTCTGCTGCCATCCCACACCCCTAGCACAGGTTCAGTCAACAACTATGTACTGACCTCTATTACGTGATAAGTGCTGTGTTAGGTGTTGAGTGATACTCAGATGACCAAACAGACACAAGCCTTTTCCTCCCACAGCTTGCTCTGCATCATCACTTTAAACAAATTCTTCCTTATATTGTCAGAGATTTGAGAAATACTGCCAAAAAGCTGAGGACCAGATGTTCTATGGATGTAGACACGATAGGCTTTCATATACACATAAAAGGGGTCAGTAGAAGGGAAAGAAAAGACATATGAACCAGTGTCTCAGAGGCCCATAGGTCCTGGTTTGCAATAACATCCCTGGGGGATTTTAGAAGATTCCAGAAAAGGGAAACTATGAATTGACTGATGCCTTCTTTCCCATCTGCTCTGGTGGTTCCGTCTATTCTGGGAAAAGATTCTCACTATGGCCACTCTGCTCCCTTCACCCCCACGGCCTGGCTACTCAAAGTGTGGTCTCTGAAGCAGCCACATGGCCTCCACCGGCGAGCTCATTAGAAAGGTCAGATTCATGAATCAGAATCTGATTTTAACAAGATCCATAGGCAGCCCCTGTCTAAGGTAAAGTTGGAGAAGCCCTGATCTAGGAAAGAATCTTTGATTCCCATAAATTATGCATATCTCAATTGAAAAAAGAAATACTTTTTCAAATTATTTCTGATCTCATTAACCAAAGATGATTACAGGATTCTTAGAAAGTCTTCCGTATTGGGAATATGAGTCTCTGAAAGCATATTGTTAAAAACAGTGTCCTTCTTTGTGTTTGACCTATCAAGAGAACTCTCCAGCATCAAGTATTTCTTCTTCTTTTTTTCTTTAAGATCAAACACTCACACTTCAAGTTAGAAGACTAAAACCCAAGCAGAGCCCTTGGGGTGGTTCTGCCTCCCAGCTTCTAAGAGAATGCCAGAGGTTTTCTGGGTGGCAAATGCTACAAAGAAAAGAACACAGGCTTAGGTCTGCCATAGAACAGAATTTATGTCTTTAGATAGATCTTTTCCCTTTAACTTTTAACTCTGAGACCCAAGTTCCCTAGACTACAGATACATCTAATTAGGTGATCCTTAAGGTCATTTCTGGCCGAGTCTAAGAAAGATAAATGAGACTTTTTTTTAAATCATTTCCTCTTTTTCATTTCTGCCACACTTTGTAACCAGTAGTAGAAGAGGGACTATAGAGACTACCTTAAAATTGAATAAATACAAAGAAAAGACTAGTGTTATCAAGGGATAGGTTAGAAAACCTCCATGGTTTTGGACTAAGGTGCCCCCTGGCTATGGTGCTCCCTAACCCTACTGCCATCTCCCGCTTCTCGAAGCAGGAAAGACTGCTTCGGCAGATGTGCATGACCACTGCCCACTGGGTCACCCGAACCAGGAATGAATTCTTCTCTGGACACGTCTTCATGGGCTCCTGTGCCAACTCTAGTCCTGCTCCCTGGTGGGGGAGAGAAGTGCTATCTGGATGCCTGGCCAGGCTGGCTCAGCCACACTTCCAAGAGACCCAACAACCCAGGCAATCGTGTAAGAGGCACCCGGCTCACTGGGTCATGCCGAAAACAGAGGAGACTGCGCAAATGCAAGCATAGGGGAGACTCCTCCAAGTCCAAAGGGGAAGGAAGGAAGAGGTGCCAACCTGTGTGTGGGAACCTCCTAAAAAAACCTAACTTAGGGAGGTCTTGCCCTCAAAAAGGAGAACGTCATGATGAGAATGTTCAGCCTTAGATATTTAGCAGGTCTGAGGTTTAGGGCGTGCAACAATCTGTGTCTCATGGTGATATAAAGTCCAACATGACCAAGAGAATATTTAACAAACAGCAACAGACTGCCACATTACGAAGACATGTGCTCTTGAACCACTAATGACTAAGTTTCTCATTTCTCTGAGAGACCTTTGGGAGTAAGTAGCCCCAGAAGCAAGGAGCACCCCCTGCCTTCCTCATTGGAAACTATCTAAGAGAAGTTGGGGTCAATGGGTACTGGCCACATCTGATGAACAGAGGCAGAAAGAGAAAGCAGTTCTAAGAGGGCAGGATGACGGGCTCAGCTAGGAGAGGATACCACCGTGCCTCATACACACTTTTCATGTGACACTCCAGGCCCAGTCAAGCCAATGACTTCCCACAGAGCAAGCAACTCAGAATGGAGTCGGGCCACACTCACGCCATGGCCCTGTCACGACTGTCCCTGAGAGATTTCCAGGACAGCGAGGGTGCCATGCCTGGAAACAGATGTGCCCATACTGATACGTGTACAGGCACCTGGTGACCTTATGCCCCCTCCTGATATAGAGATATAGATGTATAGAACTTGGCAAAGCAAGCCTGAAATCCTTCTGTCCATCCCTGAAGCTTCCCAGAGCCCCAGAGATCACCCCACCTACCTGTGTACCTCCGGAGGCTCCCTCTGGATCTTGGAGCTGGCCTCCACCACCTCTTTGGCAACTTTACCACTGCAAAAAAGAAACACGACGTCTGTGCACACTCAGGGCAAAGGGGGAGGGATGTGCGCATGTATTTTTTTTTTTTTAACTTCACAATGGCCTTACCTGCTCTAGAAATCCAAACTTCTCTTCCTCCCTCAGAGAAGTTACAGTGGAATTTGAGGGGGGCCCATGATTGTCACACATGTGTGGAATGGGAAGGGAGGACCAAAACCGGCATACAAACCAAAGAGCACTGATTTAGGAAATGGAAGTAAATGGAAGCCCCCACCCCAACCCACCATCAAAATGGAACCATAGGTACCCACCTATATCGAAATCTACTTCCTTTAAAAAATATCTTGCTGCTTGACACGGTCTTGATCTGACTGGATTTCGCATACCTTTAAGAAGAAGCAAAACAGAGGTGGTAGTGACATTGTCGAGTCCAAGTGAGACATGCAATAAAATGTGATGATTGGGTATTTTTGACTATAAGAAATATATGTTATTGGAGGATTGCTTGCATGCACACACACCTAAAAGAGAAGTTTCACCAAAAAATACTTACTTTCACTACGTATATTACCGACTGTTATCCCTTTCCAGCTTTTTTTTTTTTTTTTTTAAGTAGGCTTTATTGCCCAGCATGCAGCTTGAACACAAGACCTTGAAATCGAGACTCACATGCTCTACCAATTGAGCCAGCCAGGTGCCCCTCTGTCTGTTTTTTCTAAATACTGGTGATGGCTCACACGTTTAGTTTCAGAATCCGTTACTGGGTCACAATCTGCAGAAAGGACCAAGCAACACTGACGATCAAAAGGGATTCTTTCCCTATTTCCACTTGAAAGATACGGAGAAGATGGATTGTGTCACGTGGTGTCAAGGTCCCAGTTGCTGGGAGCCGGGTGGGAGGTTGGCTTTCATGCCTGTGCCTGAGACAACACTGCAGCAGAAGACAGCTTCCCAGAGACACAGGTCACTTACCATGTCACCAAGAAGCCACCTACTGTGTACTGCCCTAAAGAGACCACAGGGCTCATGTCACCGGGGAAGTGGTCACTGGCTGGAGCATTCTCCAGTGAGGTCACCATGACCCAGTGCCCTTTAAAGGAACCCAGGCTGGGAGATGACTAAGCACACGAGGAACCAGAAGCCCAGCTGAGCACTGATGCGGCAGCTCTGAGTGCACCCGTAACCACAAACAAGACGATAGCCCTCTGGGAAACAGTGCAAGCATGGGCTGCCCACAGGCCACACACAGGGCACCAAACTGCTGTGACAGCTGAGGTTGCCTCTCGGCAATCACTTTAAGCCTCATGCAACTAAACCCAAGTCAGAAAGAATGGCCTCCAAGGGTTCGAGACCATTTAAAATATCAAGAGTCACAAAATCTTCATAGAAAAACCACACAGAACAATACGCTGTATAGAATTCTGAACGGAGATGTGCACACAGCCAGGACTCTGGTGAGAAGTTTCCACGTGGGCAGTGATCCCCAGCACTGGGCATCTCGCAAGCCTTGGCTCCTTTGTTCAGCAGTTTTTAACCAAATGCCAAGCCTGGTCCACATCCTCCCCTGCCATGTTCAGGGAAGACACAGGCCTCTGCATTCATGGAGTGTAAGATCTAGAAGGGAAACGGATCTCAATCTAAAAACCGGACACATAAGTGAAGAACTATACATTGCAGTGGGGGCCATGAAGGAAAAGATGCAATGAGAGGGCGGGAGGGGGTACTAATCCAGCCTGGGGGCCAGGGGTCTGAGCTGAGATCCAGGGATGGGAAGGCGTTAACTGGGCAGGTGGTGGGCAGTGTTCTGGGCGGCAGGCTCAGTAGGCACAAAGCCCGGAGAGCTTGAGCACTGGAGGAATTAAAAAGATCTGCTGTGCATCTCCCCATGTTGCTATTATTGTAATTACAAGCCCACACACATACATTTTCCCCCCAAATTTAGCAGGGCCTGACCTTAAACTGTCCTAGTAAGGATTTTGGCCTTTGTCCTTGGAACAATAGAAAGCCATAGGCACACTCTTTTGCAAAGATGCCCCTTCTCCCTTTCCACTTTCGCAAACGGCCTGAGCCAACAGAGAAGGAAACTGGGGACAAGTGAGGAGCAAGGAGATGAGACCAGAGCGGACGGAGTACAGACATGGGGGAGGCAGGATTCCATCTCAAGGCAGGGCCTGGAGATGAGGGCGTGGGAGCCCTCGAGGATGGGGTTTCGTGGGGTGGGAGCACATGAGATCCAGACGCAGGAGACCCCTGACACCTGAGACAGGCTGTGCCGCCTGCTGGCCAGAGCTGGGCTAGCAGATCACATGTAGTCAAGAGGATGAAAATCCCCAGCAAGCCACACTAACCCAGGACAGGAGTCCCACGGTGCCCTCCTCCTCCAGCAAGGACACGCCCGCTCCAGGCACACCTGACCCCCCCCCACCCCCATCATGCACACACACACCCCTAGGGAGCTGTAATCCTGACATGTTATCTACAGGAGCCTGAGAAAAGGGTGATCTTCAGCTCTGCCCCCATCTTCTTGGCAGGATTTTTGCTCCGAAGCCTCAGAGGTAGGAGGCAGAGAAACCTTTAAAGAAGTTTCTGTCGTTAGGGGCACCTGGGTGCCTCAGTCTGCCTTTCGGCTCAGGTCATAATCCCAGGGTCCTGGGATCAAGGCTGTGCTGGGCTCCCTGCTAAGGAGGGAACCTGCTTCTCCCTCTCCCTGCCTCTACCCCTGCTTGTGTGTCACGTGCGAGCTCTGTCAAATAAATAAAACCTTTAAAAAAAAAAAAAGAAGAAGAAGAATCTTCAGTCTTTAAGATGTTTATTATTACTGTTCTAGGTTCTAAAGATTCTTGAGGCAAAGCAGTCTGCAAAGTAGATAAAGAGCCTTAATTGCAGCTTTTAATCCATGAAAGTAATGTAACATTGCACCAACTACACCTCAGTAAAGACAGTAATTAATGAAAAAAAAAAGAGCCTTAATTGGAGTTTTCAAATGCAATTTGGTGCCCAGATGATAGAAGATATCAGAAGCCCAAAGAGCTGTGGCAAACCCAGCTGTTCTAGGGAGCCTCTTGTGGTGAGAGGAGGCGGCTGGGCTTTTCACTGGTTTTGCTTCCCTGGGCTGGCTCCGCTGTCTTGGTCAGAGGCCCCAGGATGCGCTGCCTCTGCCCAAACCCTCAGAAGATCCATCTCGCAGAGACACTGAAGAGCCTCCCTGCTCGGGGCGTGAGGGTGCCAAGAGCACTGGCTTCTTTCTGGAGGCTGATTGTCCTTGAGGAACATTTGTGTCATGTCATTTGCTCAGAGACACTCTCCTGAGAGCGTGACCGCCAGCTCCCTGCCCTTCCGAACATGCAGGCACACGGCCGGCCCGTGAGTTTCAGTGCACTTTTCAAGGGATGTTTATCCGGAGAGCTTGAACAACCCCGGGGAAGTGCACGAGGGGGAGGGAGATGTGAGGGGAAAGGAAATTGGGGGGGGGGGGGGATAGGACACGCCTCTAGCTGTTCCCAAAGCTGGCCGCATGCCAGCGGCATCTGGAAGTAGGGTTACAATGCCAGCGCCCAGGCTCCGTCACTAGAGATTCTCCTCCAGCAGGCAATGGTGTTTTTAATCAAACACCCCAACATCATTCCAAGGCAGCCCACTGGGAGCCCCTGAGTCCCCAAATTCTCCTTGGATGACCCAGAAGGTGGTGTTTTACCTGGAAGAGCAGAGGCCCGAGGCCCCTCCCTGCTCTTGGTCGGAGATGTTGATCAAGTCATGCAGCTTTCCCTAGTCTTAATTTTTCCATGACTTCTTTAAGGACGGGGCAGGGCGGGGGAGTAAAATTCTTAATTCATAGTGTTCTGAGGAGGGTTCAATGAGATCAAGTTATCTGAAAGCATCAACTCATTATGTATATTTCCCTCCCTCCCTAAAATCACTCTCAAAACCTCTCCATTGACTTCTCAGTCTTGAGCCACGGAGATTCTGGGGAACAAGTTCAAACTCTCTGACAGCCCATGAGAGACCCTTTCTGCTCTAACCAGCCCTCTCTCCTCCCGGCCTCTTCCCCGCCTGCCCTCGTCCCACTGCCACATCTAACTCCTCATCAAAATCCCAGAATGGGATTCCAAAGGCTTCCAAAGCATCTCAAACATAGTAATTCAGATTAATTCATTTGACTCTCACAGCTCTCTCCTAGGAGGAAGCAATCCACCTTTTTATGTGAGGAAACTGAGGCACAGAGGAGTTACATCATGTAATCATGGTAACACGACAGAACTGGGGGAACTGTGCTGTAAATCCAGGTCTGTCTGCATTTTTAAAATACTGTGTTTAGCCATGAAGGTTCTCAGACTTCAAAGGGCATCAGATTCACCTGGCATGTGTCTTAAAACACAAGTTTCTGCTTCAGTTAAATCTGGCATGGAGCCCAAGAATCTGCATTTCCAGCAAGTTCCCAGGAGATGTTGATGCATCAAAGAACCCTACTTTGAGAATCACTGGATTAGAGCAAATAACCCTAGCCTACATGTGAGCACCACCTGAGAAAGATTGATTTCTACCAATATCTAGCTCCCTCCTCCCAGATTCTGATCTTTTTTAATGACAGTTATTGAGATATAATCCACATACCATAAAGTTTGCCCTTCTAGATTGCAGTGGTCTTGAATATGACTCACCAATTTTTTTTAAAAAATGAGAAAATGTTTTCATCAACCAGGAAGGACCAACCTCCCATTAACAGCCCCAACTCCTCTACTCTCAATCCTAGGCAAGCCCAAATCTACTCTCTGTCTTCTAGATTTCTCTGTTCTGGACATTGCATACAAATAGAATCACACAGTATGTGGCCTTTTATGTTCGGCTTTTTTCCACTTAGCGTAATGTCCACAGCTTGGTATTTTTTGGAAAAGCTCCCGGGTGGTTCTAGCATGCAGTCAGTGCTGAGAACCACTGGTTTGGAACCTTGGTACTCAGAGTGTGGACCACAGGCCTGCAATACAGCCTCACCGGGGAGCTTATTAGGAATATGGACTCCAGGGGGACCTGGGTGGCTCAGTTGGCTAAGTATTAGGCTCTTGATTTCAGCTCAGGTCACGATCCTGGGGTGGTGGCATCAAGACCTGCATTGCACTCAGCAGGGAGTCTGCTTGAGATTTTCTCCCTTGCCCTCTGCTCCTCCCCCTGCTTACATGCTCTCTCTCTCTCTCAAATAAATAAATCTTTTAAAAAAAAAAAAAAAGGAAATATGGACTCCAATGCCCCACCCCAATCTACTGAATCACACTCCACATTCTCGCAGGATCTCTGGGTCATTCATGGGCTCACACAGGTGTGCGAGGCTCTCGGGTAGGGAGTTCTCAGGGTCCTTACCTACCAGACATAAGGGTGTTTCTCTGACAAAACACACCAGACTCTGGGGTGTCTAAGAAATTTCTTAGGGACTGCCTTTGTGCCCTGCAAACAACTCCATACAAAGTCAGAAACAAAAAGTGTCATTTGAGCCTCTGCAGTATCCCCAGGGCCCAGCACAGAATATGGCATAAAGCAGATGTGACAGACTCACTGAATGGAAACTTCCTGAGCCACTGAACCCTTCAGTGAATCCCTGTGCTTCCAGGAAACCCACATTCTGAGGGTGGCAGCACCTAGAAACCTAGAAATGGTGACTGTCTGTGTTGGGAATCTCCTGGAGTTTGGAGCAGAAGCATCAGAGTTTCTGCACTGGGATCCATTCCCAGGCAGCAGATCTCAGATCCAAGGCTTTCAAGCCCGATCATGGCCCTAGGCCAATGGACAACAAACTGCATATTCAAGCCTTAAAAGCACACTAGGGAATTCCTAGGCATTGGCCACTGGGCCTCCCTGTTCCCATCACAGGTGAAGTAGAAAAAGGAACAAACCATCCCCAAACCAGGAAACAGAATCAGAACCTTGCTCTGCCAGCCAAAACAATTACAATGCAGCACCAATGACACGGAGCTGGAAGCACGTACCCAGCCCTGAGTTTAACAGAAACAGAACCCTTCAGAGTCAAAAGGACGGGGTCCGGCAACCAATGGGCACTCAAAACCCTTTCATCATTAGTGGAGGTGGAGGGGTCATGGTCACTGCTGCACATCTAAGCACTCCACAGCAGTTATTACCAGTCATACTTTACAGATGAAAAACAAGGTTGGGGCTCAGTTCAAGTGCTTTGTTCCAGGCCACAATGCTAGAAAGTGACAGAGTCAAGACTCAAAGCCAAGCCTTTCACCTCCAAGGGCCATGCTTGTGAACACTGGCCACAGTGAGGCAAATGAATCACATCAGAGTCCCTGCCCCCCCTGTTCTATACATGAGAAGGCTGAGGCCAGACCTGTCCAAGGCCACACAGCCCAGTCCAAACAGGCGGTACCTTTCCTTCTCTGTAAGGAACAGGGATGGTTATGGAAAAATGAAGGAACAAAAGGATCCAAGAAAACTCAAATCAGTATATATATTAGGGGCTGGAGGTCTTCATGAAAGAGATGGGGTAGCCTGGCCTAGCCAAACCAGAGGTGCTAGGACCCAGTCATCTCTGCACAGAGTGTCCCCACTGATGATGGGGATTTATGATGATGGTTTGATTTATGGTATGTTTAACTTAGAATGGGTTTATCAGGGTGTCACTCCATCATAAGTCAAAGAAGTCAAGGAAGATCTGTTCAGTGCCACTTGTGACCACTAAACCCTCCAGGTCTTGGGAAGCATCCGCAGAAGACTGGGAGGGAGTCCTCTGATACGCCTCGTCGGCCCACCTCATGCCGGGATTTTCATACTGAGCTCTTTACCAGCTGTGTATCCTAAAATGTGCAAAATGAGTTCCCCAGTTGACAGGTTTTTCTCCTTGTTCCCCCTCCTTTCAATTCTTTTTTTTGTCTTTATTTGACTCTAGCAATCAACGAACTCTGTCACACATGATAAAACAATGTGTGTGCAACAGAACGAATTAATGTCCTGAGTTATTCTTTGATGGAGATCCTGTAAGTTCACCTAAAGATCTTCAAAGCTGTGCTAAACTCCTCCCAAGAAGGGCTGACTGAGAAGCCTCCACAAGGTCTATCCGCTGGCTGTTCTCCTCTCCTACTCCCACCCCTCCCACTGTCTGTGGTCATCAGCCATCACCCATACCCTTCACTCCTCTGCTGCCTTTTTCACGATGGCTGAGCCCTTTGTTTGGCTCCAAGAGCTCCTTGTCCCTCGTCTCCTCCCAGTCTACTTCATGCACCCTCCACTCCAGCCTTGCATGGCCACTCATCTTCCCCAATGTCTCCCACTTTCCTGCCTTGGACTCTTACTCAGAATGTCCTTCCTCCATCAGAAAGGGACTTCTACCTCCTGTCTCCCCAGGCAGCAAGACTCATCCCTCCTCTGGGGTGCCCTCCAGCATTTTATTTATATTTCCCTTTTGGTATCTCTGATGAAATACAAATCTCCTGAAGATAGGAACCATGCCTTATCAATTGATCCAGGAAATATTTTTTGAAAACTGGGGTCTTTGGCAAGTAAAAAGATGAATAGAACTTAGTTCCTAGCTTCAGAGAGATCTGATTTGTATAGATATGTACATAAAAATCTACAATAAGATAGGTCACGATCCATCTTGTTTGCTTTGTTTCAAAATTCCATCTACCAGCTCCCTCATTTGTGAGAAAACGTTCATTCCAAACGACTAACTTAATGTCTCTACATGATCCCTTGACAAGAACCAGATGATTTCATTGAAGGAGGAACAGAAGACTTCCAAAAGCTTAGGCTCCAAAAATAGCTTGTCAGTTTCTCAAAAAATTAAGTATAGAGTTACCCAATGACCCAAAACCTCCACTCTTAGGTAGAAACCTAACAGAACTGTCCGTACAAAAACTTTTATACGAATATTCATAGCAGCATTATTTATAATAGCTAAAAAGAGGGTACAATCCAAATGTCCACCGACTGATGAATGGATAAACAAAATGTGGTCTATCCAAATAATGGACTGTTATTCAGTCATGGAAAGAAATGCAGTACTGATGCCGGACGCCCATGATAAACCTTGAAAACATGACCTTAAAGTGAAAGAAGCCAGGCACAAAAGGCCACATAGTTCATAATTCTGTTTATATAAAATGTCCAGAATGGGTGAACCCATAAACACAGAAAGTAAACCAATGGTTGCCAAGGTCTGGGGAGAGAGGGGGGAATGGGGAGTGACTGTTAATGGATACAAGGTTTCTTTTGGAGGGGATAAAAATGTTCTGGAATTGGATAGGGGTGACGGTTGCGTGACTTTGTGAATTATACTAAAAACCACTGAATATATACTTTAAAGGGTGATTTTTATGGTATATGATCTCACTTTTTCAAATAATTAAAAACATTAGCAAAATACATGCATGCTTCAACTAGGGACAGAAAATCAAACCCTCTGCCTCTCCTTCTCTCAGCTCTCATGGACATGGACAGGCCTGGACATAAGTTGAGAGCAATCACATGCCCTTATATACCAGTTTCCAAACACCCCACAGGATGCACTGATGTCATGAGGTGAAGACGGTTGCGGAAAGGTCTTTTGATACATATCTTCACTCACAGGATTTTGGAGGTCATCTCACCCAAGGGCTTTCAAACTGTACTTTTGATAGTATCTTCCCAGGACAGAGAGTTCTCCCAAGGCATAAGACTCTCAATGCTAAGCCTGGGGTAGGCCAGGCAAATACAGACAACTGGTCACCCAGCTCCTGAGAAGCAGAGAGCAACAGGCGAAGGGTCTCCAGTCCTAATCCCAACTCTGGTCCTCACTAACAACCACAGCTCCTCTATGTTATTTTTTTTACCTACTAGGCTTTGCCTACACTTGTTTGAGGAAAATAGTTCTGTGACTAAAAAGGATTCGAGGAGGAGTAGGAGACTTAAATTTATCATTGGGTCCCAGGAGTTCAGCTAGATAGTTATCAAACCATTCTTAACACTTACAAGCTCAACAGGAGATCAAAGAGAAGAAGAGCAGCAATTCTAGTAACAGAAAAGTGACCACTTTCTGGAAGGTAGGACATGCAGAGAAGTGAATCCGAGGCGTTACATGGGAAGAGAGACCGCAGGAGGAAGGGCCAGGTCCTGGCAAGCAGGAGAGCAGCAGAGCACAAAATCACTACTTTTATAAGACTGCTCCACTGAGGCAAGTCACTCCAGAGGCTAAGCAGAAGGCAGAGCCTTTGCGGGGACACTGTGGTCTCAGGACCCACCTTGTCACAGAAAGACCGGGGGTGCCTCAGTGTAGCAGATCTCCCAAGTATCAGAGTGGGGAAGCCGGCTGCAGATACGGAGCCGAGGAGTGGGCTCTCAGCCCGGGGTTACCTTAAACCATGATCCGAGGCTTAGTCGGGCCACTGCTCTTCCAGCAGGGACCTCCACAAAGGGCAGAACCTTCTTCACTCCAGAATAAGTGGCACAGGAGTGCTCTGCAGGAATCTGCTGGGTTTGGGGACTTCAAATGGGGCCGTGCGCCAGAGACAGAAATGCTCAGTCCCAGGCTGGGTGAGCTCAGAGTGCGGCCAGAGACCAGGGAGATGGGAGGGATTGACTGTTTTTCTATGAGGGCGCATTGAAGAGTGGAGCCCCGAGCTCTTTGCTCCTCTGGGCCAGAGATTGTGAGGCCGCCATCTTCATTCCCGTGCTCCAAAGTGATATGGAAGGCATACAGGGAACAAAAGCTCCTGAGAGCGAACCTGAGCAGATTAGCTCTCTGAACCAGGCCACTGAGCCTGGCCCCTGGCAAAAGCAGTACAATTTCACCTCTGGCAAAGACATTTGAGAATACAATAGGCCACTCTCCCAGAAGATCAATGAGAACACCCACCGAAGACCAATTCAATAATCAGTGAGAACTGCAGAACTTCAGAGCTACAGGAATACGGCACATAGAATTCATGTCTTTTCCCCCATGATTCTTTAGCCTCTCAAAGTTAAATTTTTTAAATTTTATTTTTTTCTTATTCAATGTTTAATTTTTCCTCTTTCCTATTTTAACATTTTAAAACTATTTTCCCAATACGTTTTTCAAAAAATCTTCTTTAATTTTCATTGCTATACTCATATTCTATTCCTTCATCGAATTTGGCTGTATTTTTTGTATACATACAGGTTTTTCTTTGAAATTTTGGGATACAGTTTCTTCTAATAGATCAAAATATACCCTAAATCTAGCACATGGCTTTGTTCTAGTCTCCAGCCTGATCACATTCTTTTTTCTTTTCTTTTTCTTTTTTCAACCAACTTCTTATATTATCAATTCCTTTTTTTAGAATCTTTATTTTCACCTTTACAGTCATATTCCATCCCTTAATTGTGTTTACCCTTATTTTTGTATATATATATATTTTTCTTTCTTTAAAATTTTGAGAGGCAGTTTCTTCTAATAGACCAAAATACCCCCAAAATCAAATGTGTGACTCTGTTCTATTCACCAGTCTAATATATTAGATATTATATTAGATTAGATTATAGGTATAATCTATATATAATAGAGTATATTTATATATAATATAATCTATATAATAGATCTATAAAATAGACTATATTATATTAGAAAAATATTATATATTTTTTTTTCTCCTTTCTTCTCCCCCTGATTTCAGGTCTCTTCTGATTTGGTTAGTGGATATTTTTCTGGGGTCATTGCTACCCTTTTAGTATTTTGTTCTCTCATTCATCTATTCTTAGCTGGATAAAATGACAAGACAGAAAAACTCACCTTAAAAAAAAGAACAAGAGGCAGTACCAAAGTTTAGGGACCTAATCAATACAGACATTAGTAAGATGTCAGAACTAGAGCTCTGGGCTCAAAAACAGCATGGAGGATACTAGAGAATCCCGTTGTGGAGAAATAAAATCCCTTTCTGGAGAAGTGAAACAACTAAAATCTAACCAAGCTGAAATTTAAAAAAAAAAAACTATTAATGAGGTGCAATAAAAAATGGAGAAATGGAGGCTCCTACTCCTAGGATAAATGAGGCAGAAGAAAGAATTAGTGATACAGAAGACCAAATGATGGAGAATAAAGAAGCTGAGCAAAAGAGAGATAAACAGCTAGTGGACCACGAGGGGAGAATTTGAGAGATATATGATACCATAAGATGAAACAATATTAGAATAATTGGAATCCTAAAATAAGAAGAAAGAGAAGGGCAGAAGGTATATTGGAGCAAATTATAGTAGAGAATTTCCCTAATTTGGCAAAGGGAATAACAATCAAAATCCAGGAGGCACAGAGAACTCCCCTCAAAATCAATAAAAATAGATCCACACCCTGTCATCTAATGGTAAAACTTTCAAGTCTCAATGATAAAGAGAAAATCCTGAAAGCAGCTCAGGACAAAAGGTTTGTAACATACAATGGTAGAAATATTAGTTTAGCAGCAGACCTATTCACAGAGACCAGGCAGGCCAGAAAGGACTGACATGATATATTGAGAACACTAAATGAGAAAAATATGCAGTCAAAAATACTATATCCAGCTAGGCTGTCATTGAAAATAGAAGGAGTGATGAAAAGCTTCCAGGACAAACAAAAACTAAAAGAATTTGCAAACACCAAACCAGCCCTACAGGAAATATTGAAAGAGGGTCCTCTAAGCAAAGAGAGGCTAAAAGTAACAGACTAGAAAGAAACAGAGACAATGTACAGTAACAGTCATCTTACATGCAATACAATGGCACTAAATTCACATCTTTCAATAGTTACCTTGAATGTAAAGGGGCTAAATGCCCCCAATCAAAAGACACAGGGTATCAGAATAGATAAAAAACAAAAACAAAAACAAAACAAAACAAAAAACAAGACCCATCAGTATGCTGTCTGCAAGAAACTCATTTTAGACTGAAGAACACCCCCAGATTTAAAATGAGGGGCTGGAAAACAATTTACCATGCTAATGGACATCAAAAGAAAGCTGGGGTGGCAATCCTTCTATCAGATAAATTAAATTTTAAGCCAATGACTATAATAAGAGGAAGGAACTATATCATACATAAAGGGTCTGCCCAACAAGAAGATCTAACAATTGTAAATATCTGTGCCCCTAACATGGGAGCAGCCAGTTATATAAACCAATTAATAACAAAATCAAAGAAATACATCAACAATACTGCAATAATAGTAGGGGACGTTAATATCCCCCTCACTG
Source organism: Neogale vison (assembly GCF_020171115.1). Taxonomy (NCBI): domain Eukaryota; kingdom Metazoa; phylum Chordata; class Mammalia; order Carnivora; family Mustelidae; genus Neogale; species Neogale vison. Next base: position 77,748,745 of record NC_058099.1, on the reverse strand, counting down.
AAATGGACAGATCATCTAAGCAAAAGATCAGTAAGGAAATAAAGGCTTTAAATGACACACTGGACCAGATAGACATCACAGATATGTTTAGGACATTCCATGCCAAAGCAACAGAATACACATTATTCTCTATTGTACATGGAACATTCTCCAGAATAGATCACACCCTGGGTCACAAATCAGATCTCAACTGGTACCAAAAGATTAGGATCGTTCCCTGCATATTCTCAGACCACAGTGCTTTGAAACTAGAATTCAACCACAGGAGGAAAGTTGGAAAGAACTCAAATACATGGAAGCTAAAGAGCATCCTACTAAAGAATGAAAGAGTCAACCAGGAAATTACAGAAGAATTGAAAAAATTCATGGAAAGAATGAAAACACAACATCATTGTCTCAAAATCTTTGGGACACAGGGATGCCTGGGTGGCTCAGTTGGTTAAGCAGCTGCCTTCGGCTCAGGTCATGATCCCAGCGTCCTGGGATCAAGTCCCACATCGGGCTCCTTGCTCAGCGGGGAGCCTGCTTCTCCCTCTGCCTCTGCCTGCCATTCTGTCCGCCTGTGCTCATTCTCTCTCCCTCTCTCTCTGACAAATAAATAAATAAAATCTTAAAAAAAAAAAAATCTTTGGGACACAGCAATGGCAGTCCTGAGAGGAAAGTAGATAGCAATACAAGTCTTTCTCAAGAAACAAGAAAGGTCTCAAGTATGCAACCTAAACCTACACCTAAAGGAGCTAGAGACAGAACAACAAAGAAAGCCTAAACCCAGTAGGAGAAGAGAAATAATAAAGATCAAAGCAGGAATCAATGAAATAGAAACCAAAAGAACAGTAGAACGAATCAACAAAGCTGATTCTTTGAAAGAATTAATAACATTGATAAATCCCTGACCAGACTTACCAAAAAGAAAAGAGAAAGGACCCAAATTAATAAAATCATGAATGAAAGAGGAGAGACCACAACTAACACCAAAGAAATACAAACAATTATAAGAACATATTATGAGCTACTATAGCCAGCAAGTCAGACAATCTGGAAGAAATGGATGTATTCCTAGAGGCGTATAAACTACCAAAACTGAACCAGGGAGAAATAGAAAACCTAAACAGACTCATAACCAGTAAGGCAATTGAAGCAGTCATCAAAAATCTCCCAACAAACAAGAGCCCAGGGCCAGATGTCTTCCCAGGAGAATTCTACCAAACATTTAAAGAATTATTACCTATTCTCCTGAAACTGTTCCAAAAAATAGAAATGGAAGGAAAACTGCCAAATTCATTTTATGAGGCCAGCGTCACCTTGATCCCAAAACCAGACAAAAAGAAGAATTACAGACCAATATCCTTGATGAAGACGGATGTAAAAATTCTCACCAAAATACTAGCCAATAGGATCCAACAGTACATTAAAAGGATTATTCACCATGACCAAGTGGGCTTTATTCCTAGGCTGCAAGGTTGGTTCAACATCTGCAAATCAATGTGATACAATACATTAATAAAAGAAAGAATAAGAACCATATGATACTCTCAGTAGATGCTGAAAAAGCATCTCACAATCCTTTCTTGATCAAAACTGCTCACAGTGTAGTGATAGAGGGTACATACCTCAATATCATGAAAGCCATCTATGAAAAACCCACAGTGAATATAATTCTCAATGAGGAAAAACTTTTCCCCATTGAGAGAAAGCTTTTCCCCTAAGGTCAGGAACGTAGCGGGGCTATCCACTATCACCAATGCTATTCTACATAGTATTAGAAGTCCTAGCCTCAGCAATCAGGAAACAAAAAGAAATAAAAGACATCCGAATTAGCAAAAAAAGGTGTCAAACTCTCACTCTTTGCAGGTAATATCGTACTTTATGTGGAAAACCCAAAAGACTCCACTCCAAAACTGCCAGAACTCATATAGGAATTCAGTCAAGTGTCAGGATATAAAATCAATGCACAGAAATCAGTTGCATTTCTTTAAACCAACAACAAGACAGAAGAAAGAGAAATTAAGGAGTCGATGCCATTTACCATTGCGCCTAAAACCATAAGATGCCTAGGAATAAACCTAACCAAAGAAGCAAAGAATCTGTACTCAGAGAACTATAGAGTACTCATGAAAGAAATGGAGGAATACACGAAGAAATGGGAAAACATTTCATGCTTATGGATTGGAAGAACAAGTATTGTGAAATGTCTACTCTAAGCAATCTACACAGTCAATGCAATCCCTATCAAAATACCATCAATTTTTTTTTCAAAGAAATGGAACAAATAATCCTAAATTTTATATGGAACCAGAAAAGACCCCAAATAGCCAGAGGAATGTTGAAAAAGAAAACCAAAGTTAGCAGCATCACAATTCTAGACTTCAAGCTCTATTACAAAGCTGTCATCATCAAGACAGTATGGTACTGACACAAAACCAGAAATATTGATCAATGGAATAGATTAAAGAACCCAGAAATGGACCCACAACTCTATGGCCAAATAGTGTTTGAAAAATCAGGGAAGAATATCCAATGGAAAAAAGTCCCTTCAACAAATAGTGTTGGACAGCCACATGTAAAACAATGAAAACAGACCATTTCCTTACACCACACACAAACAAAATGAATGAAAGACCACAGTGTGAGACATGAATCCATCAAAATCCTTGAGGAGAACACAGGCAGCAACCTTTTCAACCTCAGCCACAGCAACTTCATCCTAGAAACATCGCCAAAGCCACGGGAAGCAAGGGCGAAAATGAATTACTGGACCTCATCAAGATCGAAAGCTTTTGCACATCAAAGGAAACAGTGAACAAAACCAAAAGACAGCTGGCAGAATGGGAGAAGATATTTGCAAATGATAAATCAGATAAAGGGCTAGTATCCAAAATCTATAAGGAACTTATCCAACTCAACACCCAAAGAACAAAGAATCCAATCAAGAAATGGGCAGAAGATATGAACAGACATTTCTGCAAAGAAAGACATCCAGATGGCCAAGAGACACATGAAAAAGTGCCAACAACACCCACCATCAGGGAAATACAAATCAAAACCACAGTGAGATACTCCCTAACGCCAGTCAGAATGACTAAAATTAACCAGTAAGGGAATGACAGATGTTGATGTGGATGTGGAGAAAGGGGAACCCTCCTACACTGTTGGTGGGAATGCAAGCTGGTGCAGCCACTCTGGAAAACAGTTATGGAGGTTCCTCAAAAAGTTGAAAATAGAGCTACTCTACAACCTAGCAATCACACTACCAGGTATTTAGGCTAAAGATACAAATGTAGTGATCCCAAGGGGCACATGCACCCGAATGTTCATAGCAGCAATGTCCACAATAGCCAAACTAAGGAAAGAATCTAGATGTCCATCAACAGATGACTGGATAAAGATGTGTTGTATGTATATATAATGGAATACTATGTAGCCATCAAAAAACCAGAAATCTTGCCATTTGCAATGATGTGGATGGAACTAGAGAGTATCATGCTAAGCAAAATAAGTCAGTCAGTGAAAGACGATTATCATATGATATCTCTGATATGAGGAATTTGAGAGACAGGGTGAGGGGTGGTGGGGGTTAGGGAGGGAAAACATGAAACAAGATGGGACCAGGAAGGGGGTAAACCATAAGACTCTTAATCTCAGGAAACAAACTGAGGGTTGCTGGGAGTTGGAGGGGATGGATAGGGTGGTTGGGTTATGGACATTGGGGAGGTATGTGCTATGGTAAGTGCATGAATTGTGTAAGACTAATGATTCACAGGGGCACCTGGGTGGCTCAGTTGGTTGGACGACTGCCTTCGGCTCAGGTCATGATCCTGGAGTCCCGGGATCGAGTCCCACATCGGGCTCCGAGCTCCATGGGGAGTCTGCTTCTCTCTCTGACCTTCTCCTCGCTCATGTTCTCTCTCACTGTCTCTCTCTCAAATAAATAAATAAAATCTTTTAAAAAAAAAAAAAAGACTAATGATTCACAGACCTATATCCCTGGGGCAAATAATACATTATATGATAACTTTTCTAAAAAAAAAGCGATTTGAAAAAGATTGTCCACACCATCATTCTCCTTTCCTTATCAGCCAAAGCCCAGGAGATTCAGAGACTCAGCCTTTTCAGAGACAAGAGTCTAATGAGTACAGAGGAATTCAGTGCGAGGGAAGACGAAGCAACGGCTGCCTGGATGAGCTCCAGAGGCCAGCTGACACCCTGGGCAGGGTTGGCCTGGGCTCCTGACCGTGTCCCTCACCACCACTCTTCTAATTAGTAAGTGTGTCTCCAAGAGTAGAACCTGGAACTCAGTGGGAAGATCCGAAATTTGAAGCTCTCTTGAAACCTGAGAGCTTTATCTCTGGTTTCTGAAGTCTTGTCCAGTACTGACTTTCCATGATCCTAGCCTCTGACCACATTCCATCTACAAGCCTTTGGCTCTCATTCCCGAATGCTGAAGCCTACAAACACCTGTGAGTCTCTGCCAAAGCTTGCTTTCTTTGGTGGTGAGCGCACAGTCACTCACACTCAGAATAAGCCAGAGAGTATTAACTCTTCCCTCTGAAGTGGCCTTCAACCAAAATGAATGGGGAGTTAGTAGACAAATAGCCCGGGCCCTTTGCTGGTCAGTGGGAGAACTCTGGGGCAAGTTCTACAGCCTGACAGAGTTCCCCAGCAGAGTTTAGCACAGCTACCCTGAGGAGTGACCTGATGGATAACACATTCTATATTGCTTGCTACCCTGCTACCAGTACATTCAGAAACCACATTCCGGTCCATGAGAGACTATGGACTCTGAAAAACAATCTGAGGGGTTTGAAGTGGCCGGGGTGGGGAGCGGGTGGGAGGTCGGGGTACCAGGTGGTGGGTATTATAGAGGGCACGGCTTGCATGGAGCACTGGGTGTGGTGAAAAAATAATGAATAATGTTTTTCTGAAAATAAATAAATTGAAAAAAAAAAAAAAAAAAGAAACCACATTCCGCTTCTTGCACTCAACTCTTCTCAAGGTCTGCTTCTGAGGGGGACACCCAACCAAAAACAGATTCTGTTATGTTGAATGAAAACAGCAATGCAAAATTTTAAAAACTTAAAACAAAAACAAAAACACATAAAAGGGGCGCCTGGGTGGCTCAGTGGGTTAAAGCCTCTGCCTTCAGCTCAGGTCATGATCCCAGGGTCCTGGGATGGAGCCTCGCATTGGGCTCTCTGCTCAGCAGGGAGCCTACTTCCTCCCCCCACCCTCACCTGCCTCTCCGCCTACTTGTGATCTCTTTCTGTGTCAAATAAATAAATAAATAAATAAATAAATCTTTAAAAAAGAAAAAAAAAGAAAGAAAGAAAGAAAATAGCAATGCCCCCCCAAAAAAGGGCGGGGCACCCATTGCATTCTATAGGCATCACCCAACATGGAGCTCAGGCTTGGGTGGGAGTCGCCCTGCACAATGCACTGAATTTAGCATTCCCTTAAATATAATGAAAAGAACTGAATTAAAAGGAATATGCAGCTATATGCTAAACATGAGTGATTCCATGGGTGCTTTTACAACCTATGATTAAATGAATAAAGCTACATACTTATAAAAGGCTTGGTTCTCCACCCCACACTTCCAAAGATGTTTGCAGGCAGCTGGTGTCGAAGTATGGAAGGCCAACATGGCTTTTTTCTAATAAAAAAGATAAAACAAGAAAGGGCATGTGAAACAAGTTTATCTTCTTTAGGTATTTACCAATTTGTATCCCCCCACCTGATGAACAGATTAAAAGTAACTTGGGCATTACTAGGGTCTTTAAAGTGCTGTTGAATGGCCTTACCACCCTGAACACGCCCGATCTCGTCTAAAGTGCTGTTGAAACAGTACCCCACCCCCACTCACCTCCCTCACCCTTTGCAGGCATCACAAATCTAGCTGGGCCCTGTTTCTAACAAAAAACAGCCTCACGATCCTTTTCAACCACCCAGGAATCACCCACCTCTCTATCAGACTTGGTTTCCTTGAAAAACTTATTTGCTGATGCTGAGTAACAGGTGCTTGACCTGAAAATTAGTCAAGAAGATCTGCAAACCTCCAGACGTAGCCTTGAACCTCAAAGCTTCCATGATGGTCTCCTCTCAGATGCATTCCCTAATGAACCCAACCTGCATCCACTAGTTTCTTTAAGAATCCCAGGATGTATAGACTCTTTATACATGAGAATTTATAAAATTCTCACAAGTAGTGATTGAATATCTAGCCCTGGAAGTATTCTTCGCTTGTTTCATAAATTTATATTTTGGCAGATTAGGGGGTAGGAGCAGGTTCCATTTTCCTTTTTCATTTTTTAATTCAACTTCCAGTTAGTAAACACGCAGTATAATATTAGTTGCAAGAGAAGGTTCCATTTTCTATCCTAATATATTTTTTATATAGCAGTATATGGTCAAGCATTGCTCACTGACTTCATTTAAAAAAAATTATTTAGATTCAATTTAGTTAACATAGAGTACTATTAGTTTCAGAGGTAGTTTAGTGTTTCATCTGTTGCCTATACCACCCAGTGCTCCTTATATCACGTGCCTCCTTAATGCCCATCACCCAGGTGCCCCATCCCCCAGCAACCCTCAGTTTGTTCCCTGTAGTTAAGAGTCTGTTATGGTTTGCTTCTCTGTTCTCATTTTATTTTATTTTTCCTTCCCTTCCCCATGTGCATCTTTTTTGTTTCCTAAATTTTCCACATATGAGTGAAATCATATGGTATTTGTCTTTCTCTGCCGGACCCATTTCCTTGACTTAGTTCTCAAATGGGCAAGTCCACTATTTATCTCTAAAATGTTCAGCATACAGCTCCCATTATCATCATAAACTTTAAAGTCATGGTGTTCTGGGGGTACAATACTAAATGTATGTTTTACGCCTGCATCCCTCTTCTGCACGCACACATTACAGGTTAGAAAAGCAGTCACTGACCTCCTTCTGGATGCCAATCACATAAAACGTCTTCCCTTCAAACTTCAATTTGCAGACATCTGGCCTAAGAAAAGAAAATCTTCTTGGGTGAGAAGAAAAAAAAAAAAGTGGCAACTAACCAAGGTACCTTGGTTTCCCACAGGAATCTGGCTGACTCGCAAATACCAAGCTGACTGCAATGAAACAAGATATTATCTTATCATCAGTGAAGGCCTAATGAGCAGAGAAAAGTCCCCAAGTGAATTATACAGCAATTTTCTTCCCAAGATAGGATCTGGAGGTAGCTCAGAATTATTTCTTCCATTTTTTGCAGTCAAGCTGCATCTTTCCTCCAAGGAGCTCTGGAGGTGTCGTGAACATTAAGGACCAAAACAATATTAATTGGCCAGCCCACTTTGCGAGGTAGGAAGAATGTTGTTATTTCAGATCTGGGTAATGAAACGATATGGATTCACAGTATCTGTCTCCCTCTCCTTTTCACATCTATCTTCGAGAAACGCACACACTAGCCTGTAAAATTTTCATTTCTGCTCTCCCTGTTCATGAGAGAAGAGTTTCGTTAAACATTGAGATGCTCAAAATTGTGAGCTTGACACCACAGCTTGACACGTGGTAGTTAAAGGAGGGACTTCGGGTTTCTATCTTAAGGAGCTGCTCAATTAAAATGTGCCTGAAATGGGGACCACAGGTCACCTCCTTGGTGAACAGATATGTGTAAAGAGAGAACACAATTCTATTTTTACTCCTTTGATCTAATTTCTAGGAGACAGATTTGTGTCCCTGTGTTTTTTCCTGCAGGAAAAAGAATAGCCTGGCCACATTAAGCTGTTTGAACTTAGGAGAGGATTTGCACGAATAACACAGCTCAGTGGATGTTGAAAAACAAAAAACAAACCTAGGATTAATGTGGGAATAAAATTTGTTTTGGTAACATGTCCACAACTGTTCCAAATACACATGCCTAGGCAGAGACCGGAGAGGGGTGGGGATGACATCAGCATCCCACCAGGAACATCATGATGTAGAAACAGAAATAAATGGCCTTGGGATTGTCCATTTCAAGCCTTCATTGGGCCCAGAAAGAAACAGAAACCCAAGGGACATAGACTTGCAAATAATCTGTATTTGAGACACGTCAGACTCTCCCCTACTTCAGAGCTCAAGCAGTTCAGAAACCTAAGGGTCTCACTTGCAAGCCTTCTATGGTCCTAGGGTAGGATGGGAGAAGTCCCCAAATTATTCATGCTTCCCAAAGTCAACAGGAATCCCTAGGGAGCTTATTCTGGAATGGCCTGAAGGGTGATTAATACCCTTCTTTCCAAGGTGCAGAAAACACAGGGAAGAACACTGGTCACCCCACCATGCTAGATGTCCACAAGATGTCAGAGTTCATAAATCCCACCACTCACAACATGGTTGCATTTGTTTCTCCCCCAACTCCTTTCCTCCCTGTAAGGCAGCCCGATGTAATGGACTCCCATCTTACAATTGAGTACATGGAGACTCAGAAAAGTGAAGTGAAAGAGAGTTTTGAGAAAACCCATTGTACAGAAAGAAAAAGTGGGAGCAGAGGGGAGCACAAAGTATGTGCTGAACAAAAGGCAATGATAGAGAGGTCAAGAAAGAGATGATGAAATTGGGGAATCTCGGAAAAAAGAGTCATTGTAAGAGTGGAGGACATTAGCTGGCTGATGCAAGCCCAACAGAGAAAATTTGAAAGGAGATGGGGTGGGGGGGCTGCCAAGAGGACAGTGCAAGAGTAGGAATGTTGATAAAGGGGTGCCGGAAATCCTGAAGCTAAGAGAACCACGAAACTGAGGTTCAATGCAAGAGCATCTCCAACCCACGACTGAAGGTGGATGCTCACTGGCCCATCAGGAAGAACTTCAGGCCACAGCGGGGAGCCCACCACCCAGTGAGACATGATGGGGTTGGGGGGCTGATAAACCTGTCAGGGGCCATCAGGGCAGAACCTGAATCAAGCTGAAGGTATGAACAAGACTGAGACTTTATAATATTCCATGTATGTTCAGCTTCTCACTCTTTGTCCAAACCATCTTCTCCTTGAATGATGGACACCGTGGGCTCTGCTGGTCACCTACTCTGCTCCATCCTCCCACTTCTGTATTGACATGACTCAGACTTTTTGCTTTCTCAAGGTGACAGGTTCATGCAGATTATGTTCTTCCCAGCCACAAGAGGTGGGCCTTCATTTGACCAGCCCCATCATGGAGTTCTCAATTTTCTCTGAGGGATTCATTTTAAGTAGGTAGGTGTGGCCCAGTCTTGCGGTATTAGATATACTGGAAGTCTCCTACAGGGCTTTTGTAAAACAAGTTCTCCTTATTTTAATAGGAGACACATGGAAGGGGATGTTCTCCTTCAGGCTCTGGGTGTTACTGTATGAAGACGGGATGAACAGAGCTGCTTGCATGGTCAACTTAGGACCATGAGACTGGGGACAAAAGCCACTACCCTGGGATGACAGAGAAGAAAATGGAAACCCAAGTCCTTCACAATGTTGTCAGGCAGTTAAGTTAAAGGATCATGGAAATGCCCAACCTCTGGAAATTTTGCTGTGTGAAATAATCAGTCCTCTTATTTGGAAGCCACCGTGAGCAGTCACCCCTGTTACTTTGAGCCAAAAGCATCTTCATTGATATACTGGTAACACAGGACATGTCTGCAACAAGGACTCAACAGAAGAGAATGGAGAGGAGGAAACAGGAGAAGAGGGTCCTGAGTTATTCAAGGCAACCTGTACCTTTTCCCTGCCCTTTCCTACTCCAGGTCACCTCTCTGGCCAGATCAGTAGCTGCTGATGAGGAAACACTGGACATCTTCTCTTTGCAGATACCCTGATCCCAAGACACACCCCAGGTCTCCTGAGGTCTGGTGGAGGGCTAGGTTGGCTTTTATTTATAGATGAATAATCCTTTAATAATGAAGTACCACAGCAAAGAAATGAATACTAGACATTCTAACGGACATTTCCAAATAAAAAAGAATCAAAGGCTGGGAAAGAAAAGCAAGATTAAGAAAAATGGTGAGCTGGTTTCCCAAAGAAGTCCTTACCATTTTATCAAATGGATCCGCTTATTTCCCTGGAATACCACAAAGCCCGCAGCAGTGAATCCTAAAAATGTTGTTGTACCCGTTGAATCCTGAAAAAAAAAAAAAAAAAAAGAGAGAGAGAGAGAGAAATATAAAATATTGAGAAATATAAAATATATGATAAATCCCCATTCATCCTCCCCCTGGATTAATTTCAGGTTAATTCCATTAATCTTGGCAATAAACTGACTTTCTGAGATGGGACTTCCAAGGATAGTCCTTCTAAAATCTGGGGAAGGTATGGGAATATGTAGCTGTTTCCTTGGAGGAACAGACCTTCTCCAGGAACATCCTGGGAAAAGGCAGATTAGTTCCAAAGCTCTGTGTCTATTTCCAAGTGTGTCCTGGGAGCACCCATGTTCTCAGATCTGTCCTGTAATGTGGGCAAACTGTGCTCAGTCATCATTAGCCCTAAAATCAAAGATGCTATGAAACTACAGCCCTTATTTAACTTGATTAAATTCCACAAAAAATTCCTGGTAGTTTTAATGTAAAGACATGTCTAGAAATGCCTACTTTGCTTCTAGCCTCAACCGGAAAAACTAAGCATAGGTCAGTAAAAGCAAAGGAATGGCAGCAACAAAAATCAAGTCTATCTCCAAGTAATAAATAAAACATATAGGCTCAAAATTATAGATAAAATCTAATTCACTAAAATGGAATAAACTGGGTGCCTGGATGGTTCAGTGGGTTAAGCCTCTGCCTTCAGCCCAGGCCATGATCTCAGGGTCCTGGGATCGAGTCCCTACTCAGGCTCTCTGCTTGACAGGGAGCCCGTTTTCTCCTCTCTTTCTCTCTGCCTGCCTCTCTGCCTACTTGTGATCCCTGTCAAATAAATAATCTTTAAAATGGAATCAAATGATTTATATCATTAAGGCAGAGGATTCTAGCAAATATGCTAAAATAACTGTGCCCATAAAAAGAAAAATGTCAATGTGAACAAGTACTATCAGCTCTTTGCTTCGGCTGCATGTTGGAATCATCTGGAGAGCCTGGTCTGCTCCCCCACAGATCCTGATGTTATTGGGTGGCAGGACTAGGAAACCCCCCAGGTATGTCTAAAAACAGCTTGCACTAAGAGTACAAAACTCACACTTTATCAAATACTACTACCTGATCCCACATGGGTAAAGAAATGTCCAGCAGGACTCAAGAACTTACCTTTAAGAGCCTGGCTGAGATAAATGCTTAGTTTAGAATTCCAGTTAGTGTCTGGTAGATGCATAGTTAGTTTAAAGCATGGAAAGAAGAAAACCATTTTCATAATACATTTCTGGAAAATGTGTGCATCATCTTGGGGGCTTGTTAAAAAAGCATATTCCCCAGCTGTACCCCCAGTAGCTCTGTGGACCCCAGGTGGTTCTGATATGATACATGCTTGGAGAAATACCATCAAATAATATGAGCAAAGGAAACAAACCAAAAAAATTCCTAATGTCAAAATATAATTTTAAGTCTTTTTTTTTTCTTCCTTTAATGTTGCCTTCTTGCAGACAAGGGTCTTGAGAATAAATCTGTTTGGACCCTGTAACTTCTCAGTTGTCAAACCGTCCATTTGATGGATGAAAGAATCATGTATATTAACTTAGGAAAGTGACTACTACATAGCAATTAGCAAGCAGTTGGGAGGCTCACAACAGAGAAAATCAACCACCAGAACTTGTGATTACAGCCTACTGACTGTTGTCCCTTCCAGTTAGGGGCAACGGGCCAGCCTGTAGAAATATCCCACACGCTGATGAACTCTCTTGTGTGCAAAACAATTGTTTTATGTCAGCCTGCTAGGAGGACCACTCACCTTGCATGGGTGGGGGTCCACCCCATAGGTTTCCAAAGTGTGAGCTTTCAGGAGTAAGTTAAATTCAGCAACTGGTGGGCTCTGACCTCTAGAATCACACAACAAAAGTTTAAGTTGTTAATACAGAAGATTATAGAAATCTAAAGTCCCCTCATTCAATAAAATGGGATATCCTACACTAAAAAACAAAAACAAAACCCAGAGATCCCTATATAAATAATAATCAGTAACACTGATCACCATGAGGAGCTCTTTGCTAAGGAATCAGAGCTCATGTTCCCTGGCTAATTGTTCCATAAAAAAACCTACGTGTACTCTGAGGACTCCAGTGACCCGTACAGTTAATCAAGGTTATCAAGTTACCAATAAGTAAAGACTTGCAAATTCAATCTTAATATGAAATAGAACTCAGCATCTGCTCTTTCCTACTCACTTCAAAAGATTATCCAGGGCAAAGAGCATTCCCTCTTGTTCAGGGTAGAATACAGGCAATCCTGTTATGCTACCAGCAAGCCTGAACAAATCCATCTGCACAGGAAGGACGGTTAACCATTCCACTGGAAAGCTCTGGACTTTGAAAGGAAATCTCAGCCACTAATCCCAGCTCTGTCCTCCAGGACGGTAAACAAGGTCTTGGCCGCATGGAGGGGGAAAGGCGCTGCAATGCTGAGGGCTGTGAAACTTTCTGGGGCTAACTTTCAAAGCAGCACCGTGCAGCATTTCGAAGACTCCACTTTTGACTAAATCCTAAACGTATCTTAGAGAATCCAAACCATTCTCCAAGGATAAAGAGGTAACAATCAAGGAGAGTTTGCCAAAGAAAACAACAGGATTTTTTTTTTATTTCCAACATGTAGAATTATATTGTAGTATTAAATCTATTTCCACCCAACCGTCTGCCCATAGATGGATTCCCTCCACTCCCCCTCAAGAGTCATCATGCTCTCAGTCAAAACAGTATTCCATCTACCCTCTCCCTAAAGGCTTTTGAGACCTTCTCTTTAAACCAAGTGACTGAAATTTCACTAGAATAGGTCTGATGCCCAAGTAAATGGATCTTGAAACCCCTAGGTCTGTCTTCCATGCCTTATAACCTTTGTTTCATTCTCTTTTTGTACTACATTCTTTTTTTTCTTCAAGATTTTATTTATTTATGAGAAAGGGCACAAGCTGGGGGTTGGGGGTGGCAGGCAGAGGGAGAAGCAGGCTCCCTGCTGAGTAAAGAACCCGACACGGGACTTGATCCCAGAACACTGGGATCATGACCTGAGCTGAAGGCAGACGCTTAACCAACTGAGTCACCCAGGCATCCATTTTCTGAATTATTTCTTAGTTCGACTTTGTTAATTTATTCAGCTGCATGCATCTTGCTTTTCTTTCCATTTCTTAAGATTTTTTTAAAAATACCAATTAAATATTTCACTTCCAACGTAATATCTATTTGGCTCTTGAAATAGCTGCCCGTTCCTATTTCATGCAATAAATTCCTCTTGTTCCTCTGAGGAAATCCCACTTTGTTTCCTTTAAAGTCCCATCCCATTTGCTCTCTTTATGCTGCTTTCTTGGTGAGGGTCCTTTGGTTTGCTGAGTCAGAATCTCTCATTCATGGAACTGATGTTTCCTTAAGTGGTGGGTGATTCACGGATGGCCATTATTCCATCTGACATTATCTGTTTAATGCAGTGGCCTCCAGAGGTTTGTAGGGAAGGAGTGGGTGGTGGGGCATGCCATCTGAGAAATGTTTGTATTAGAAACTTGATTTTAAACTGAAGGCTGTAATTCTTCTGGGTGTTGCCCCCACATGGGGTATCTCCAGCTCATGCCCATTGTTGCTCATGAGGAATCAGAGAAAGAGGTCAAGGCTACCCAACTGAGCCAAATGCAGCTGCCCACTCACCGTGATGGCCCCCTGTGCATCTGTCATCTGAAGCACCCAGAACCACTCCTACCCTACGTATGTGTTCAACCTGGGTGTGCTCCATCTGTTTCCCATCTTCCAGAAGACACTGTGGGACTTCTGGTCCAAAAATGGTGTTCTTTCCTAAGTCCGCTTTCTAGTATTTTTTCCATGATCTACACGGCCTTGGAGAAGGAAGAAGAGGTAGCCATATGTGCTACCTTTTTCTTTTTTTAAAGAAGAGATCATTTTTAATCCAACCTTTACAGAACATACTTCTGAGGGATTAACTCACACACCAGCTTTAAGAAAATAAAGTCTTCTAAAGCCTTTCGGACTTTCCTCTTTCCTAGCCTTAGTGTTAGGCTGAAGTTTCACGGTGATATATATAAAGGCAACATCTTTATTTATTCATCTTGATCAGTACTCTATGGGTTAGGGTTGTATTAACCCTTCAATACAATTTCTATCTTTCTTTGATTTCTTTTTCAATTCGTGCTCACTGTTACGATATCTCTTCTTGATACCATAACAGTAAGTTAAAAGAAGTCATCAACTAGATCGAAGGAAAAGGAGAAAGGGATTTTTTGAGTTTTCTCAATACGTACAAGAATTTCTCCATAGCTCTCTTCAGTTCTAGGAGTTATATCTTACCTTTCACTGAAAGATAAATTATTAAATCCAAACATTGGGTGCTATTTCCCTCCCTGCCACATTCTCACTCACTCACCCAAACATTCATAGCACCCCCAACGAGGGACAAAGCACAGAGCTGAGCTGTCCACATTTTACTAAGTAGGACCCCCACGCTGGTGACCCTCAAAGCAGACTTTAGCCTAATGATCCAGATGGGGGCCAAAGGGAACCAGGACCAGAGTCAAAGCAGCCCAAAGCCATTGGCTCTGCTCCAGGCTAATCCTCCTGCTTGACATGAAAGGGCTCCCCTCTGGAGAGCTGGCCATTCCCCCCACTCCCACCGGTGGTAAAAGCATCAGCACCTTTGTATAATCCACACAGTGTTTATTCTTAAAATCCCAGCTTGGTTTTAAAGCTCACCCCTCTTTTATATTCAGTCTGGGAACAAGTTAATCGTGAAAGGTTGTCATTTGGGAGTTCATATTGGAAAGCGACTAAGTTTTGTTTGCCTGGGTGGTCTGAGCACATTCCCATCCTTGTAAATCCGACAGGCATCCAGTTCCTAATTGTTAACACTCAACCACAAATGGCAGCAGGCGTGGGGTCACACAGCTCCAGAGAATGTGACATTGAACTCAAAGACATCTGTCTTCGGGACTTCTCATTCATTGAGACATCTTTGTTCATGGGGACATCTCATTCAGGGTGGGAAACGCTGAGCCCCAGTGCGGGAAAAGGTTTCAGTAACATGTACAATCAAGAAAAGGACTTCTATGTAGAATTTTTTAAAAATTTCTATAAATCGACAAACAATACAATTTTTTTAAATATACGACTCAGAAGAAAAATCAGCACAAGACATACTTGGGCACTTCATAAGCTATCCCAATAGTGTACAACCACGTGAAAATGCACTTAAACTCTTTATCATCAGGAAAATGCAAATTAAAACTATGAGAAATAATTTCTACATCCATTTACATAGTCAAAATTTAAAACACAGTACCAAGCATTCATGAGGATTTGCGTCAAAACCAGCTCTTATACTACTGGGGGAGCAGCAAGGCAGCAGAACTATCTGGGAAACTGCCATTATCTATAAAAGTTCAACATGTTTACCCTATAATATGATGATTCCATTAGTAGAGTTCCATATGCAACAGAAACTTGTGCATGTGGCACTAAGAATATATAGAATTTTCGTAGTAGTGCCATTTGTAGAAGCAAAAAATAGAAAGCCCAAATGTCTACCAACAGGAGAGGGATATACAATGGAATGCTATATAGCCATGAAATTGCGTGAGCTAAACCTACACACAAGATGGGAAACCATCACAAAAATAAAACTGAACAGAAGAGGACGGATATAATTGAATACACACTAAATGAATTCAGTTTATACAGTTTTCAAAAATGAGCAAAACACAACTAACGTGTTAGAAGTTAGAGATGTGATCACCTTTGGGGAGGAGGGAGAAGATAAATATTGAGAAGGGGCAGAAGAGAAGCTTCTGGGGTGTTACCAATTCTCTCTGATTTGAGTGGTCGATACCCTTATGCTGGCTGTATAATAACGCATTAGCTTTATATTTTGTACACTTTTCTGAGTCTGTTATACTTCAATTGGTAAGAGCTTAACAGAAAATTAAAAAGGTTATGAAGCCCTGGGGACCCTCATGAATTGTTGGTGTGAATTGGGGCAACCCCATCAGCAAACAAGCCATCACTTTCTAGAAAAGCTGACAGTCCGTGGCCCTCCAAATTCCACTTAGGTTCATACTAGGCTAGGAACTCCTTTACCTACACTCCCATGAGAATTAGCCAAGAAGCCCAGAAATAACCCAAATGCCCATGAGCAGAATAAATACATAACATGTGACGTGTTCGCATCATAGAACATTCATGACACGGAAGCACAAATGAAGACCTACGGCCATATGCATCCGTGTGAAAAAGCCTCCAACGCCACGTTGATGGGAGCACGTGAGACGGAAGAATAGAGCAGGAATCCATTTAGATGACTGCCAAAGCCATGCAAAAACAAACAAGGCACTACTTAGTAATATGTATGAAGTGTATTTACAAAAGCAGAATGAGAGAATGAATAAGCCCAAATTCACAATAGTGCAGAGGAGGGAAGAGGGTGATGTGGGAGGGGCGCACAGGAGACTTCCGAGCATCTGGTGATATTCTAATTCATAAGCAGAGTCGAGGGGTCATGGGCGTGTTTTCAACTATTCTTTAAATTACATATGTTGTATATACTCATATATTTTATATTCGCATTATATATATACATTATATGTATACATAAAGCTAATGTATTATTATAAAATATTATATATATTTATTATATATTATTATATAAAATATTATATATTTTCAGTGATTAAAAGAGGAGCAATTCCTGCCTTTTTAATAAAAGAATTACTGGATAAAATACTGTACAGTTCAAAAACACTGCTGAACTAAACAGGACTGGTCAGGAACCTCACAGATATGCATGCAGGGCTCCTTGTTACTCCACTCTACTGTTCTGAGCAACATATAATCATTTTTGTTGTCAAACAATGTATGTATTCTGTCACTTGATATTCATAAGGGAGAAATCCTTATCCTCCTTTTGTAGATGAGGATTCCAATACTCAAAGGAAAAGTAACTTGCTCAAAGTTCTCGGCTAGTAAGTGCAGTAGTGAGGTTCAAATCCAAGTCTGCTTGGTTCCAAAGCACTACTCTGTGCCCGCTCTACCATCACTACCCCCAAGATACTGTTAAGGGCCATGTGCCTGCCTTCTTACATGGCAGAGCATATCAAAATGACATGGCTTATCAGGTCTTAGAAAAAGCCTATTTCAGCTTCTAAACATTGTATCTTATCAGTGATGAAGCAATCCACCCCAGGTACCTGATATTCACAACTTATGGGAGAGCAGCGAGGTCTCGACTGATCCCCAGACTAAAGCCCACAGGCTGAATCCTGTCCACCAACAGGTTTTGCACAACCTTTGAGCTGAGATTGGTTTTCCGTGTTTATATGGTTTAAAACCAGGGCACCTGGGTGGCTCATTGTGTTAAGCCTCTACCTTCGGCTCAGGTCATGATCTTGGGGTCTTGGGATTGAGCCCCGCCTTGGGCTCTCTGCTCAGCAGAGAGCCTGCCTCTCTGCCTACTGTGTTCTCTGTCTCTCTCTGGGTCAAATAAAATCTTTTAAAGAAAAAATGGTTTAAAACAATCAAACAAAGAATAGTAATGTCATGACCCATGAAAATTATAGGACATTCAAATTTCAGGACCAATAAGTTCTTTATTTTTTTTAAAGATTTTATTTATTTATTTGACAGAGATCATGAGTAGGCAGAGAGGCAGGCAGAGAGAGAGAGGAGGAAGCAGGCTCCCCGCTGAGCAGAGAGCCCGATGTGGGGCTCAATCCCAGGACTCTGAGATCATAACCTAGAACCAAAGGCAGAGGCTTTAACCCACTGAGCCACCCAGGTGCCCCGACCAATAAGCTCTTATTGGAACATGGCCACATCCATTTGTGTACTGTCTACAGATGCCATCATGCTCCAGTGGCAAGACTGAGTAGCTGCAACAGAAATCCTATGTTCTGCACAGCCTAAAGTATTTATTAAGTAGCCTAGTGTAGAAAAAGTTTGCTGGAACCTGAGTTAGGAACTGCACACAGGAATAGAGAACTGCTAAACCTAGAGCTCCTTGATTCCATAAAATGAAGATACAAATAGTACCTACCTTGGAGATTCGGTGTATAGAGTAAGCAGCTGACAGATGAAAAGCCATTAGACTACTGCCTGGCCCAGGGTGTGGTCCCTACTCACCCTCAGAACAGTATTTGTTCCCCTGCTAACCCTGCATGGGACTGAGATCAGAATTATGACGCTGGGGGAAATGTCAGGAAGCATGTCAAGACATTCATAGCAAAGCAAAGACCCCTCTTTCAAATAAAAGTCCTCAAATTGTTATCCTTTGCCTTGGGTTTGACTGCAGATCTCCAACAGCTAAGCACTGAAAAGACTTCATCTGAGAGGTCACACAGAAAGAAAGGCTAACTGCAAATGTTCATTGTAGGAAAAGGGTTCAAAACCAACAGAGGAAAGGGAGAGACACCAATGACACTAGAAACTGAGTCTCCCCGACTCACTGAGGAAGAAACCATTTAATGATCAGGTTTTCAGGAAGACACTAAGGCCATTAGATATTTTTTTATTGTTCGTTTGCCCCCTCAGGTTCCCATTGGACATTTGTTTCTGGCAAAAACTCCGTTTGGTAACAGAAAATAATGATTTTCTATCCTCTAAATCTTTCACCAGGAGCTGTTCTACAAAGATTAATAGTGTCTCTAATGAGACATTTTGATGTAAAGACCAGGGATTACTTGAATTCTTTAAGAGCTAACCATTCTCTAAAAATACGCTTTTCTAATAAATTCAGTGAGGTCGAGTAATCACGTCTCCCTTCTGCCTATCTGGTATCCTTTTTGACAAAAAGAACCCTCTTTTACTGATCTTCCCTTAGCATACCATTACATGAACTACAAAAATGTACAGCATCCGAAGAATAAGTGCAAATCTTTAGTTAGCATTAATTGTGCACATCCTTCGTGTATATTGATTAAATGAGGTGTGCGTCTTGCCAGCAAGGACCTGGATTGCTTGGAGCAGGGTTGGCAGGAAAGGGTGGATTTGGCTTCACCTAATCCATTTGGTCTTCACGTTGCCAAATTAAACTCAGCAAAGCAGAACTCCCAACCTGAGTGGGTTGGGTTTTGCTGTAACTTGTTTGCATCTTCTTAGATGTAGCTCAGTTACAGCTTTAGTTAGATTCTACTCAGCACTGGCTTCAAAGGCTCAAGAATGCTCTCAGAACTGACCTCTGAGCAGGGGCTGGATCTTAGCATCCATTAGACTCTGGAGAGTTCTCTATGCTTTACCACCATCTCAAGTTTTTCAGTTTCAAGGAATATTCTTTGCTCTCCAGTCCTGTCTCTGGCTCTCAGTACTTTGGAAGGACCTCCCTATGGTCCTTTCCCTGATGTTGGCAAGAGCTACCCTACCCTGGCTGAAAGTCTGGAGTGTCTCGGAGGAATCTCACTCAGCTCTCCAGCCCTGTCTGACTTCTTCCCTCTTCTCTTGAAGGCCTAGGGCCAAAGGGTGGTGGGAATGTGCAACTCACTCTGCAGCTGGAGTCCTTGGATCCCAACCGTTAAGTCAGCCCACTCACGGCCATCGAAAGCTTGCTGAAGACAGCTAGCCCACCCTTTGGTTTCAAAACTAGGATTCTGTAGTCTGTGTAGATTGTTGCATTATCTTGGTGTTGGGGGAGATGAATGTCTCAGGCTTGTCTGCATCCTAAATAGGAGAGTCTCCGGTCTATCATTTCTAATTGTTTAGAGAGGAACAGGAGCTCTCACAAGTGCCTTAGGGACCATTAGAGAGCATTTGCCAGAACGCTACATAATCTCGGTAACTGCCATGCTATGAAGGAGAGAGCGCTAATGCCCTGGGGCAGACAAGGACAAGTCTTGCAGGAGAGCAGTCACTTGGAAGGTATCAGGGCATTACACAGGAAAACACAGATTTCAGGTCAAGGGCTGTTGCTTCCTAATTGTAAGGGCCTTGGGTAAATTAATTTCTCAGGTGTCTGATTCTTACTGGTCCAAGAAGGTGGTCCCGAACTCAATACCAATGGAGGCAGAAGGTGGCCAAGCAGGAATGGTGGCAATTTGTAGAGCAAGTGAGTCTCTTACAGAGCACTGTGGCTTAGCTCTAGCTGAGTGCTACCACATAGGGGAAGGCCTAGGGTTACCAAATCTTGGTGCAAGAGAAGCTGGGCTTTCTGGCAACTGATTCCATTTTTTAAGAACTTATTTGTCCCAAAAAACATATATCTGGGTCACCATGTAATTCAACAACTGTCATTTAATAACCCCTGCTTTGGACTCCAAGAGTCCCCTAAGTGTAATAATTGGGTGTGTCAAGTTTTTGGCTTTTGGCTGGTGACCTATGGATATTCAAAGGCTCTGGGTGACAGCTGTAGCTGTGTATGACTAATGAAAATTAGGAAGCAAATTAATTGCTACTTTGTGAGTACTGTCTTTTAGATAAAATCTTTCAAAACATGAGGTCATGGGGGAGTATCCATGAGGAAGGGAATCCCAGCTTGGTGGTACAGTTCAAGATCAGTGGGCTAGGTCACTCATTACATCCACAGTTCCTGACACAGAGTTGCCTTTTAATAAACTCTTGTTACATGAACAGATGAACAAATGGTTGTATGGATGAATCATGAATGGGTGCAAGGATGGAAGGACAAACGGACAGGTGCATGGATGTATGGATGAGTCATGAATGGGTGCCTGGACAGAGGGCTGGATGGCTGGATACACTGTTATAAGTTCACCTAAAGTTCGAAAAGGTTTTGACTGTGTAATTCACATGTCGGATGTGATCCAAAGATATAAGTCATGGCTGATTCAAGATATTCAGTACTAACCCTCCCCCTTTCTTCAAAGCCATGTGGCACTTTGGTGACACTGCTCATCCTCCTCTCAAGTCGCTATAGCCAGATTTTGCCTTTCTAAAAGCTCTGATGGCTTGGGTGCATAGGCAAGTTGCCCCTGGCCCAACCCTCCCCAGAATGTCCTTGATTCCAGGTCACATAATACAAGGAATGAGGTTTTAGAGGAGGAGCATGTGATGCCAAGTAATTCTCTCTTCCAAATCCTATGCCAAGTAACAACAGGGAATGGAAATTGATTTGACAGCCCACCAGAGAGACAGAGAAAGAGAGAGAGAGAGATTGATTCTGGGGTTTTAAAATAAGAAACTTGATGGAATGCCTGGGTGGCTCAGTAGGTTAAGCATCTGACTTTGGCTCGGGTCGTGACCTCAAGGTCTTGGGATTGAGTCCCACATCTGGCTCCTTGCTCAGCGGGGAGCCTGCTTCTCCCTCTGCCTGCCACTCCCCCCTGCTTATGCTCTGTCTCTCTCTCTCTGACAAATAAATAAACAAAACCTTTTTTTAATTTTTTTAAAGATTTTTATTTATTTATTTGACAGAGATCACAAGTAGGCAGAGAGACAGGCAGAGAGAGGAAGGGAAGCAGGCTCTCCGCTGAGCAGAGAGCCCGATGCGGGGCTCGATCCCAGGACCCTGGGATCATGACCCGAGCTGAAGGCAGAGGCTTAACCCACTGAGCCACCCAGGCGCCCCTAAATAAATAAAATCTTTTAAAAAATAAAATAAAATGAGGGACTTAAGAAGGGAAAGGTTACACGAAGCGGGGAGTAGGGATGATGGGAAGCACATCTCCAGAAAGATGAGAAGTTGTAAAGTCATCTGATCTTTCCCATTTTCCTTTCACACAATAAATGATCTTCCCAAAACTGCATAAAAACTTTTCCTAAGGGGGCTCTTGTGATTTGTCCATCAGAAGCGCGGGTCGGAGGGTATTTATCATAGCAGGTCACTTATCTCTAGAAAGCTGGACATTTTTGAAACTATATATCCTTGCCAGGATGCACATGATCTCCAGAGAATGCAAATTTGGAGAAATAAAAAGAGATAATGACTCTGTTTGAAACCCACTCAGTATCATTATTGCTTCCAGCACAAGCCTCACTGCATCAAATCATTATGACTGCAGCTAATTGGATTATTTTTCTGCTCGTTAAGGGCAAGGAATATGCTTCTTCAAGACCAATTCACCCCCGAATGAGGTTTCTGAATATTTGAAAGTTGACGACCTGTGGCTGAAGCTAGTCCAAATGTCTTTGTCTCTAAAGAGAAACATGGTGAACTGGAATTGAGAAAACCAGCTGAGTAAAAAGTCTAGGAAAACCTCCAGAGAAGCCTCTCAGCATTCCTGAAAGTGAAATCACTCATATTCTTGATCTTCAACCCCCTTTGGGGACCCTCAGGACTAATGGAATGGATATTCCTTTCTAACTCACATGGTCATGGTTAAAGCTCTGTGGAAAACAGTAACCAGGACAATCAAAATAAGAGAGGTTCACATTCCTAGGGATTGTGGCAATAGCCTCTTCCAGCCACCAGAGGGCTCTGGAAGGAGGAAAAACCTGTTTCCAAGTGTCCCCATGCTAGGGCCTCATCTTTATGTACCAAACTCAAATGAAATCTGTAAATTATAAGATTCTTTCTTCTACATTGTCTTAAAAACAAATATGACTCTTTTGTCTTAAAATTATCAACAGAGGCAGGCAGTGAAGCTGAAATGAACTCCAGACCTTCTCTGCCATGTGCTTAAGAGTCCACAAACTAGAACCCATGGGTCAAACCTGGCCCACCATCTGTTTTGTCCATCAAGTTTCACTGAATCGTAGCCCACTAATTTAGGTATTGTCTTTGTCTTCTTTTGTTCTACAAAAACATAACTAAGTGGTTGCAATAGAGACCATGTGGCCCAGAAAGCCTAGATAGATTTTGTGTGTGGTGTGTGTGTGTGTGTGTGTGTGTGTGTGTCTGTGTGTGTGTGTATTTATCTACCCTGATCTAGAAGAATCACTCAGTCTCAGTGAGTTTTAGCACTAACATATATTCGATGATGCAAACCATACATCCCCACATCTTCTAGTTTACAGGGTATTAGGAGGCCCAGCGATGCTTCTGTAAAATCTTTCTGAAAAATGCACTTTCACTGCACAGCCATCAGAATGACCAAAACCAAGAACACTGAAAATACCAAAGGCTGGCGAGGATGTGCAGGAACAAGAGGACCTCTCATTCATCACTGGTGGGAATGCAGCCGCGTCGGAAGACAGTTTGAGGATTTCTTTCGAAACTAAACATACTCTCACCCTACAATCCAGCAACCGTGCTCCTTGGCATTGACCAAAGGAGTTGAAAATTTATTTCTACACAAAAGGCCTGCTCATGAATGTTTATAACAGCTTCATTCACAATTGCCAAAGCTTGGAAGCCTCCAAGATGTCCTTCAGTAGGCGAGTGGATAAACCTTGGAACATACCAGCAAAGGAATATTATTTGGCAAGGAATGAGTGAGGGATGAAAACACACAGAGGGAATTTAAATACACATTGCTAAGTGAAAGAAGAGAATCTGAAAAGGCTGTATACTGTGGGGTTCTAACAACATGATATTACGGCAGAGGCGAAACTGTAGAGATAGTTAAAAGATCAGGGTTTGCCAGTGGTTGTGGGGGTGGAACAAGAAGAGCACAGAGGATTTTTAGGGCAGTGAAACCATCCTGCATGACGCTATAACAGTGGATACGTGTCATTCTACTCTAGTCCACAGAATGTACATCCAGAGTGAACCCTAAGGCAAACTGTGGTTTGTGTGTGATAATGAGCTGTCAGGGTCGGGTCAACAATTGCAACAAATGCATCACTCTCGTGGGGATGTTGTTAACGGGAGAGGCTATGTAGGGAGACTAGGGGACATTTCCGTACCTTCCACTCAATATTACTGTGAATCTAAAAAATAAAGTTTTTTTTAACAAAAAAAAGTTTAATTTTAAAAGCCTATTTGTTAATGAGATTTCAAAGGCCCTTAAGATCTGCCTGTCAGCTTTCTCCAGTTTGTACCTTACTTGCCATTAGGTAGAACCATGTGACCAGTTATGGACTAATTATGGCCACCATGGTTCAGTGGAAGTGACAGATATCACTTCCAAGCTGAAGCGAGGCCTTCCAGAACTCTCTTTTCCCTCTGGCTCAACAACCAGCAAATCCAAACCTGTGAATGTCTTGAGTGACAAGGGTGAGCAGAGACTCCCAGCTGACATATGGTCCACATGTAACAGAACAAATAAGTCTTGCTTGTTCTAAACACTGAGATTTTAGGGTCATTTCCTCAGCAAAATCTAGTTTATCATGACTAATATAGTGATGACCAATATGTATTCCTTTCTAAAGGAAATTTCTAAAGGAATTTCCTTTGCAAAACTGTCACTTCTCCCTACCCTACCCTCCTGTTCAGACAGTACACTTAAGGAAACAAAGTTGGCCTAACCACAAATTCCAATCTTCATTCACAAATCTCTTTTAACATCTAAAAGAATCTAAGTTGATGGAAATTATACACTTTTGGTCTTCTATTTTCCAGCATCTCAAAAATCCAAGGAGTGTCTCTTTCCTCCCCCATGAAGAGCTCTTATATTCATGGCTGTCTATCACGCCATCTTGCTTCCACCTTCAAGCATCACGTAGCCTCCCAGAGAGAAAGGTTCTTCTTCCTCCACAGTTACTTTTCTCCCAAGAATCACAGCTTTTATCCCTTCCTCAGAAAGCACAAAGGAGAGCAATTCCAATCAAGTAAAAGGGCAGAAAATGGAAGCATGTTTATCTCACTGTAAATCACCAACACCATTCCTGCTCTAGTCTGTGTCTCACGTGCCATGTCTTATTTTCTTTCTCCACTGGTTCAGAAACCAGGCAGGAAGCAGGAGGTTAAGTTTTGGGGCATCTCAAACCCCAACAAAGGCCAGCTGAATCCTCTCAGGAAGTTTCTGTGACAATAGTTCAATGATCACACATTATCCCTTTGTTCTGTAGGAGGGTCACGGGTGCTCTGATGACCTTGGAAAATAAGATGGTAACACCTTGGTACAGCCCCGTATGGCTCTCTTCCATCTATAACTCCTTCCTGACACTGTCGGTTTTGCAAAGCAATCCAACCAAAGGTCCAATTTCCCACACCAGAGAAGTCAACACTTTCACAACCTGTGCAAACCCCCAGAGTAACCCAGTCTCTATGGCAGGTTTCCAACCAATTCAACAAAGTCTCTCTCCCTCTGCACTGTCAGCTTGTTCTGTTCTTCTTATCTTCCCATCCAAACCAATCATCTCTCTCTGCTGCATTGATACAAAAGGAAATGCACAACTACTTGAGAATGAGCAAAAATTCATGGGAAAAATACCCTCTGCACCTCTCTGTGCAATGTCATATAATTTCTGGCTCTTCTGTCCTTCAACATACAACTCTGTCTTCTTCACAGAAGCTTTCTGGATGTGACAAATGCACAGTGCTCCAGAACAGAAGCTTTGATGGAGCCATAGCATTTACTTCCAAGATTTACTTCCATGATGGCTGATTGATGACCACCCCTGCTCCCCCAGTGTATGATGACTACTTTCAGGGTTATCAACAAAGGCAGGTGCTGACATGAGGTTCAATCTACAGCTTTGTGATTATAAAAAGCCATCTGGAATCTTCTTTGATTCACTCATTTACTCATGAAATTCAGTGGGTCACCCTCTTGATGTAAGGCTGCTCAAAACTCTCTTCTTTCTTTTCCAGGTCCATAGCATCTCTCGTCTGGAGAGCAGAACTAAATAACTGGTCCTCTTGCTCACGGTCTCCACCCTCTGGTGCCACCGCCATGGTGATCACTGTGCAACACCAACACGACTGACCACCTGAGTGCCTGACAGCTGCTCAGCGGAGTGGCGAAGAGCGTGGGTGCTGGTGTCAAGGAAGAGCAAGGTTCAAGTCCTGACTTTGCCACTAACAGGGCAAGTCCTTAATCCACTCCCCACTGTGCTTTCTTCACATTGGATG
Organism: Neogale vison; assembly: GCF_020171115.1. Taxonomy (NCBI): domain Eukaryota; kingdom Metazoa; phylum Chordata; class Mammalia; order Carnivora; family Mustelidae; genus Neogale; species Neogale vison. The sequence goes on along the minus strand of NC_058099.1, from coordinate 77,722,809 downwards.
AGGAGCAACAACAGCACCTCCCCTGTAGAGTTTAGGAGGACTGAGTGGATAAACGTAAGACTCTTAGCATAGTGTTTTGGCATCCACTAATGCTCACTAGACATTTACTAATATTGTATGCCCTGAGTATTCGCGGTCCTGCAAATTCTGGTCACAGCACGCCTCTGGATTCCCAGTCCCCCCTATCCACACATGCAATGCCTCTCCCCAGAGATTCTCATTCTGCAGCTGCCCAGACACTGCTTGTTCACAAACTCCTCAGCTAGAATACCGGAACGTTACTTGTACTCCTCTCTACCATTCTCGTCCCTAAGATGTAAAAAGAGTAGTCAGTGTCCTGTATTTTCGACAAAGTTTTCCATTAGGAGACAATACTCTCAAATTACCCATAGAGATGACACATTGTTTCTGAAATCAGTACAATATTTTGATGTCTAATCATCTTCATCTGTTAGGAACAAAGGTCATCTTTTCAAAGCTGAAATATGCAGCCACTTTTAATGGCCACGTTTCCTCTGCTCAGACTCACCAGAAGGGGGAGTGCCTGCATCAGGTAGGGAATTCCAGCACTGCCTGTCAAGAGGACGGTTCCTTGTTCCAGAATTCAAAATATGGGGACACTTACATATATATATTTATATATACAATACACAATATATTTTTACACACACATACACACACAATTATCAGAGGTTCCGAAGATGGAGGCAGCTCATTCATACAGGTCTTCGTCCATACTTGTCATAACATAACCCATACTTATTATCACCAAGTTTACCAAACATACCAACCCATGCTTATTATCACCAAAAATTACCATGAATTTTTCCATGATTTGCATAGATATAAATTCTAGTTACAGACTAGAGCACCTGAGTTACTTGACTCCAAGCTGTCAATGGTCCCTACCCATGCTCCCTTTCACATGTAACAGCCTATACAAAGCAGAAGCATCACGAGGATTAAGAGCACAGATCCTGAAGCCTGGCTGTCGGGATTCAAATCTGGACTCTGCCACTTGCCAGTCTGGGTAAGATGCTTAATCTCTCTGTGCCTCAGCTCCCTCATCTGTAAGATGGAAACAGCCATAGCGCCTCTCTCCCAGTCACCGTGAAGATTAAATGAGTCACCACGCACAAGGACTTAGAACTGCACCTGGTACACAGTGACTACTGTATGCATTCTGCTAGTTCTACTGTTACGACTCTGTAATCAGTCACAATTATCCTGGAGCACCAGCAAGTTTTCAGCAGTGGCCACAGGAAAGGAAGAGGCAACGCAAAATTCAAAACAGAAATGATTACTTACTTACCCTAGATTTCACTTACAGAAACTCAGAGTAGTTAAAACTCATAGGAAAATATATGGCTGTAATAACTGTGGGTGGTTCCCAGACAGCCATCCAGGGGACCCTGTGGTCAGTGCCCAGCAAGATCGCTCCTCCCCCTTAAACGGTCCACTCGTACATTACACCGGTAACTCACACATTACCAATACTCTCACTTCACATCACGATTTCCACATTCCCTACGGTAAGAATACTTTCTCACTCCCATCATTCTTCCAAATGTCTACCCCTATTACCTGAGTTCATTTTTGTGGATGTCCACTATTTTTCTTTCCAGCTTCTGTGACTGCTTGGGGAAAATCTCAAACTCACTGATGTAATTCTCAGGATGCTCATCGGGATCAAAATCGCCGAGCTCAGCTGTAACCAGTGAAGAGTAAGAGAAAGATAAGAACAACAAGGTGAGGATACTTGTGGAATGGTTCCTCCCACCCAAATAAAGAGCTGCCAGGAGCTCACCCAACAAAATGTATTTGTATCCATGGGAAGACCAAGCCCATATTCTAACCCAATTTAGCCATAGGATCTTGGGCACTTGCCAGCCTCTTCGAGGCTTGTTTTCTTCATCTATATAATAAAGGAATTTAAAGAGTTGTTTTGCAATGGGGAACTACGGGCCTTTGGGGGCACTAAACAATTCTTTATCGTTTCAGACCTTCCAAGGCATGTCGGGGCACTTATCACCCTACCCCTTAGGTACTAAGTGTTAGTGGCACACCTAGTCATTGTGACCAACACACATGGCCCCCAGTGTTTCCAAACATTCCCCAGGATGCTAGTGGGAATCACTGGCTATCCCTCAAGGTTCCTTCCATAGCTAATTTTCTGAGTCTAGGAGTTCTATGGCTGGAGCTGCCTGCTCTGAGATTCATACAAGTATGGTGCAACCAATTAAAAAAAAAATGACAACATGAAGGCGCCCAAAAAGACTGCACTTAAAAATAAGTGAAATGCTTTTCAGATTAAAGAGTGTAAATCTAAGCCTGGGCAAGTGCACTGGATGAAGGTTGTTGCTGGGTTGTAATACAGAGTCCCTGCAAAGGGTCTTTAAGGGCAAAAAGAAATGCTGGCATATCTTTAAGCTCCCAGAGGGTCTAGGAGAGGAAGGACCTAGAATGTGCATCAACCACAGCTGGCAACAGCAAAGGTGATGTTCTGGCCATGGGGAAAATTACTAATTGCACAAGACTGCTAAGGAAAATGGGCCAGAAGGGGCAAGTGTCTCAGGCAGAAATGGCGCAGGAAAGATTAAAAGAGGGTGGGAAAACTGTATTAGAAGAACTTGATCACCAACATGACTCTGCAGTAGATAAAAATCAATATGCCTGAACACATCTGCAAAATCACATCCAACTCTGTAATTTGTTTCCACTGTCCTTTCATTGTTGAATCATCTAATGACTACAAAAAGACAAAACTGGGAGGAAAGCAAAGCTCTTTAAAGCTTTGTAATAGAATTCAAATTACAGAGTTCTCAAAACTACCTAAAGTATATATCCCACATGAGGAAGAACTTTTAAAAATTTTAGAAGACCCAAAATAGGGGTTAAGCATCTGCCTTCGGCTCAGGTCATGATCCCAGGGTCCTGGAATCAAACCCCCATCGGGCTCCCTGCTCAGCAGGGAACCTGCTTCTCCCTCTCTTGCTTCCCCTGCTTGTGTCCCTCTCTTGCTATGTCTGTCAAATAAATAAATAAAGTCTTAAAAAAAAATAAGATCCCAAATATCATCAACCATATGAGGGAAAGTAATCAAATCAAATTAAAATATTTCTATTCATTAAAGGTATCACAGTCACCAAAATAACAGACCACATATTGAAAGAATATATTTGCAACGTGACCAAGAGCTGGTATTTAGAATAAAGAAGAAATCCCTACCAACCATAAGAAGATAGGGAGGAAGACCAACAGGAAGATGATCAGAGGATACAAACAGCCAATACAGAGAGTTGCTCAAACTCATCAGTAGTCAGAACTATGGAAACCAAAAATCACTTTATACCAAGACTGGCAAAATGTTTAAGAAGTGGGATGATTCTATGTTTCAGTAGAGATATGAAGAAATGGAAATACATGTACGCTTCTTTTTTTAAAAGATTGATTGATTGATTTGACAGAAAGAGAGATCACAAGTAGGCAGGGAGGCAGCAGAGAGAGAGAGGTGGAAGCAGGCTCCCTGCTGAGCAGAGAATCCGATATGGGGCTTGATCCCAGGACCCTGAGATCAAGACCTGAGCCAAAGGCAGAGGTTTAACCCCCTGAGCCACCCGGGCGCCTCAATACATGTTCACCTCTAGAGGATCCTTGATGTACACAGCTCTTCCAAAGTGCAAGCTGGGGATATTTAGTCAAATATTATAAATCAGAATTCCCACTTTTGGGCATATATCTGGGAAAACTAAGTACAAGAAAGGATATGAAGGCAACTTGTGTGTTCATTGTTGGTAGGAGCAATAAATAAAATGTGAGCCATGTACCCTACCAGATACTCTGTAGCAATTAAAAGCAATTGATGGAAACACAAGAACCTGAATAGATGCCCAAAACAGTGTTTTAAGCATGAGACTAAAATGAGTTTTATAGCCTCATTTAATTTACAAAACTTACAAGTGTATATACACAAAACAATGTAATCATTGGTAAGGATGTATGCAAAGTTGAAGATCTTTGTGAACCCCATCATTGCCTTTAGCGAAGGAAATGGAGAATAATGAAAAGGAAAATCAACCAATCAATCAATCAACTGATGGACCCAAAGGGACCAGTGAAGAGAATAAGCCATCAACTGATGATTAACTCGAGTTTCAAAAAATACACACATAACACACCAATGCCCATACCCACAAATACCTATCACTCTGTGAGTGGGCTGGACCTGAAAATTTCGGAGACGGTATAACCGGATGCCTCCATCTTCCATAGAGAATGGCCCACCAATAGAACACTGGGTCACTTTCGATGCAAATGTCAGCCTGCATGGTGGCTGGTAAGGGAAGGCTTTGTTTGGTGCTGGTGGTGGGGCAGGAGGAGGGGGTCTCTTTCCATGAAAACTTGTGAAATAAAATGAACTTGTACTGCTAAATACTGCAAATGAATAGCTTGGAAAATGCCAGAAAACCAAGAGAAGAAATGCTATGGAACCCTGCACTCAGTGGCTAACAAAGTAAATGTCAATGCCTCCTGCACCATGTGCCCTCCTTTTTTGTCCCTTAAAGCTGGTCTTTAACCGACTTCACCTGAAGCAAAAGACAGGTCATAAATGATTCAGGACTTGTAACTATTCAGACTATCAGGAGGAGTTGGGTAAGCAAGGGTAGAGTTGTAACAAATGCGCAGCAGACGGCATGTAATCTGAAACAGGCCCTAGAGTGTTTCTAAGGGAGTTTAACTGTCAGAAAAATCGGAAGAATTGAAGCAGAAGGATGATGCTATGGGGTGATGGTAGGTACAAAGGGCAAGTCTGCCGATGCGTTTACCCTGGTAAACCCTGGTTTACCCTGGTTCGGAGATGACTCGGTCCAGAAGAACACAAGAGATGGGATGCTCCAGGGTCAGCTCCTCCAGGAGCCTTCCCTGACCACCCTCGCTGGGTCAGGAACCCTCCTGAGGTCACAGCAGGGACCTGGGGGTCGCTCTGTTGAGCCACTCACACATCCTCACACTGCCTGTTTACTTGGGTCCCTCCCCTGTTCTCCCTCCCAACCGGGGACTTCCTAACGCAGTACCTGCCACCTAGCAGCTGCTCCATACATGTTCAGAAAATATGAACAAATAAATGGAGAAGGGAGGGAACCAGCCACTCTTTCCCAGCGCACAGTGGTGCAATGTTGGGAAATGCCTGGGTTCGCTCGACGTCATTATTGGAGAACTTCCCACGTGCCAGACACAGGCATACTATGGTGAATCCCCGCCCCCCGCCATGAGTTCTACTTCCATAGAATTCAGATTCTACATCGAGAGAATGCCTAAGAAGTCCCCAAACAACTCAAAGGCATAATTTCAGACAGAAGCGCTTAAAAGATGACAAAACAGGGGTAGGAGACAGAATGGGGTGCAGGAGAGAGGCTACTTTAGTAAGCCCAGGAAGACTTCTCAGAGGAAGGGATATCTGAACTGAGTTCAAATTCAGTTCTGAATATCTGGTACACACCAGGCAGAGGAGGTAAAAATGACAATCCTACTATGTTATGGTTCTATAGAAGGAACGGGAAAGATGCTATTTTCACCAAGAAAAGAAGTATATAGGTCCCTCGGGTTTGGGGTATGTGTGCTGCAATTTGTATTATGGAAAAAACGCATTGCACATACTAAATATGCTCGCTGTATTCAGTATCTACAAGTAGCAACAGTCTTGTGTTTTCTCTGTAGAGAATATGCTGAAGTTTCACACACACTCCTGCAGAGGGCGCCAGTGAGTCAGAAGCCACTGAAAGGCCACAAGGCCTCCTGCTTTCTCGTCTTTTCCTTCACGTTCCCTCTCTCTCTCTCCCAGTAAGCATAAACAGGTCCAACAAAGCAGATCTTTATCTGCATTTGTAATGATCTTTAGAGTTGCTGAAAGATCATCCCAAACACCAGAGAACATCATGAATCCAGCATATATTGGATTTGCTATAAACGGCCCATGGACACTGTTGTATCTTAGAGCTTGTTTCTAAGGGTCCTTTCGAGGTCTGCCAGTCTGTTTCCAGCTGTGTGTGTGCTCAGGGATAATAGCGCCATGGGCCCTGACTGTCCAGTGGGGAGACCTGGTGGCTTTATTGCAAACATAAAACAGGATGGCGAGTTTCCCGTTACAAAGCCCTACTGAGCTTGTCCTTGGAGACTTGACTGTGATTCACTAATGCCTAAATGTGCTCTGAAATGCTCATGTGCTGGTCTGGTGCTTGGATTAGTATTGATCTGCTTTTCCCTTATAGAGGACAGTGCACCCTAACCAGGAATTCGCAGCCCTGCAGGGAAAGGCAGACTGGGTTTTAACATCCTTTCCTTAGCTCTGCTGTTAAGAGAGGTGGTTTTTTGGGGAGGCACATACGCCACCGTGGGGCAGATGGAAGGACCATTTCTCATCACCGTATCACTGTAGTTCTGACTTTAAACTTGAATATCTCCAAGGGTTTTGACACCTCTGCCGATATCCGCTCTGCAGCACTGGATCAATCCCAGGGGAGGGGGAGAGCAACACAGACACTCTCTTCAGAATTTTCAGAAAGCACACACACCCAGAAACAGGGCCCAAGGAACTATTTCACGGCATGGGGCACCCCAGGGGGTGAGTGATGGGCGACAGTGAAACCCCAGGAGAACCATGGGTGTCTCTCTTCAGCTATGAACGAAGCTTGGAATTGTGAAGGCAGACAATGGTCATGATCTGCTTATGACCCATTGTAAGCTCCTACATTATTCCAGACCCTTCATAAAGAGGACATGCTCACTTGATAACTGTCCTTCTCCCTCTCCCTTCCTTCTGCCTCCCTCCATCTCCGTACCTCTCCTCTCCCTCTCCCTTCCTCTCTTCATCTCCCCTCCCTTCTCCCCCGCTTCTCTCATAAACACGTCATTAGCAGTCACACCACAGAAGGCTGGATCACCTGGGTCCCTCCAAATAGGACTTGCTGCCAGCTGCCTCCCAGCCGGCCCAGGAGAACAGAACACCTGAGTCATTCGAGTCCTGGACCCACCCCCATGGCCCTGCACCACGTCAGGCCTAGGAGACCACCTTTCAGGTGGTTTTTTTTTTCTTACAGGTAGAAGCAACACCAACCAGAAACCAACACCTGGGTCATATGTGTTCACTGTTTCCCAATGCCCCACCCCCTGGGGCTGGTTCAACCCTGAAAATAAGTCTCGTGGAATCTTCACAGAGCAGTGAAGGAGGCATGCCATCCCATTTAATATACACTTAAAGAGCGGAGACAGTTTGTCTGTGCTGAGATGGCCAGTGGATGGGAAGTGAGACTTGACCTGGGTAAGACAGACTGTGAGTCCGGCCCTTTCCTTGTCACGCTCCACGGCTAGAAAAACTGAAGCGTTCTATACACTGTGCGTGGACACATCTCTACACACAGGAATATATTATATGTAATATATATAGTTGTATATATTTGTCTGTATTTATTTACATGTATAATTTTATAATTTATGTGTATTTTTAATTATTTTTAAGTGTTTTTAAAGAGTAAATATTATATATACATATATATATGTATACATATATAAATGCATTTATACATGTAAACACTTGGACAGTTCATTTCAAACTGTTTGACACCTCCCTCCCTGGACAGACATTTCCCCCTCACTATACCCAACAGACGCCATGCCTGGCAGTCAGAGCTCGGAGCACAGAACACCCCACTGCCCCTCAGAGAGGTGGGCGGCTGCAGACACACTTACCTTGAACGATACAGGCACCCAGGTAGGCAGCATCTGAAAAGGAGCAGAGCAGTCGACCATGGAAAATATCTCTTTTAATCTGCAGGTACAAAAGATACCTGCAACACAAAATGAGCGAGAGTCAGCGGAAGTCTTGGCTGAAGCCTGGAAGAAGTGGGATGGCTCATGCTCCATCCGCCCGCTCCACTTAGCTCCCGGGAGCAGCCGAGCCACACCCAGCCCCTCGGAGGGCGAGCAGATGAAAACGAGGGACCCTCGGGATTCAGGAAATCTGATGTGACCGTGACCATGGCAGCTTCTATAGCTGGGCAGTGGGCCCTCCTTAAAGAGACATGAGGAAGAGGAAAGCCACAGGGCCCAGAGGCCACAGTTCCTAGAAGGAACTCCCACATGGTGACCCCCACCGCCCCCCCAACAGGTACAGGTGCCCACACTCTGTGTGAAATGAAGAGTACGAGAAGGGACTCGTTCGGTATCTGGAGAGGAGTCTCAGCAGCAGACAGACTCACATTCATCAATCTCAAAAGGACTTGGTTATGAGCCCAGAAAGCCAATTTATTCACAACTAGAGCTGTCCTCTGGTTTGTGCGCTGTCCCCCTCTCCAGGGATAGCACACTCAGATACCCGCGGAGCCAGGCAAACCTGATTATGATCTAAACGGGTCGGTCGAAGGAGGTCCCCAACTCTGGACGCTGGGTCATCTAAAGCACACTGGACACAGCAAAGTATTAGGGGCTCACTGCTGTTTCCATCTGATGACTCTATCTCATACCTGCTTTATGCTGTATACTGGGCTCTGGGGACACTGCAGAGGCTCAACTGACAGACACCCTCTTGCCTGACTTGGTATGGAGTTGTTTGCAGGGCACAAAGGCAGTCCCTCAGAAATCTCTCACCCAGAGTCTGGTACACAATTTGCCAGAGAAACAGCATGATACTTGGTAGGTAAGGACCCTAAGAGTTCCGTACATGAGAGCCTCGGACACCTGTGTGAGCCCGTGAATGACGCAGAGATCCTGCGAGAACATGGAGTGTGATTCAGTAGATCAGGGTGGGGCATCAGAGTCCATATTTCTAATAAGTATTTCTAATGCTGAGGCTGTGCTGCTGATTCGTGGTCCACATGTTGAGTACCAAAGTTCCAAACCAATGGTTCTCAGCACTGACTGCAAACTAGAACCACCCAGGGAGCTTTTAAAAAAAAAAAAAAAAAAAAACCAAGCTGTGGACACTGCCTCCAAATCCAATTAAATTGGGAAAAAAAATGCACAAATTTTCATAACAGCCCTATTCATAATACTAAAAAAAGTAGAAAAATCCAAATGCCCATCAACTGATGAACAGATAAAATAAAGTGGAACAGGCACACAATGGAATATTATTCAGCCACGAAGAAGGATGAAGTACAGATCCACGCACAGCAGGAACGAGCCTTGAAAACAGTGCACTAAGTGGAAAGAAGCCAGACGTAAAAGGCCACATACTATATGGTTCTATTGGCAGGAGATGTCCAAAATGGAGAAATCTAGAGAGACACAGAGTAGGTTAATGGCTGTTGGGAGAGTGAGAGGAGGGGAAACAAAGAATGACTGGATGAGTACTGGCTGATAAAAGTGTTCTCGGATTAGATTGTGGCAATGATGGCACAACTTTGTGAACACACGAAACCCACTGAAACACAGCAGGATCTGCCAAAAGAAGCTGATACTTTTGACAATAAACTTTCTGGGAGTAGTTCTCAAATTTTGACATGATCTAAAATTAACTGAAAGCCTCGTGAAAGTTCGGATGGCTGAGCCCTGTCCCAGGTCTAGAACAGGGGCCAGGTTCCCAGGTGCTATTCCTGCTGGTCTGGAGACCTGACTTTGAGGCCCACAGCCTTTCAGGCCACAGCCATTCAGATAACCAAGGTCACACAAATAGGATCAAATCTTCCCCTTTTTAAAGGCTACACACTTCCAGGCCGAATGCCACAAAGTTTCTTGTTTACTTGTTCAGTGTTACCCAATGAACATGAAGCATTCCTTTCCATTTTTGATGAGTTGAGTAGTGAAAAAGAGTTTCAAATAGCTATGTACTGATGAATGAGAGGTTTGGATTCTGATCTTAGAATTCTGAAATTAAGTTTGACAGAAGCTTCCAGAGGCAAGAAAATCTGCTTTCATAACACCGGAGCTTGGGTCCTTGGGATCAGCAATCTCTAGAGATAATCATGGATTACTGTGCATTTGACAAAATCCACTGAGCTTAGAAATAGCATCAGGCTCAGATGTTTTTTTAATATAATAGCCACCAAAAATAATAATAATGCATCTCCTTTTAGCATCATTCCTGTATGAAAAGATTAAGCAACAAAAGCACAAGAGGATCTGGGACATACATTCTTGGGCCACTATTAACAATACTGTTTCTCTGGGTGCTCTGGTGATCTGCCTTCAGCCCAGATCATGATTCCAGGGTCCTGGGCTCAAGCCCTGCATGGCTTCCTGCTCGGCAGGAAGCCTGCTTCTCTCTCTCCCACTCCCCCTGCTTGTATTATCTTCCTCACTGTCTCTTTCTCCAGCAAATAAATAAAATCTTAAAAAAAAAAATACTGCTTCTCTATCCAACACGAACTTAAAGACAGTTCTCACTACAAAAAAAAAAAAAAAAGAAGAAGAAGAAGTAAAACCAAAATATTTTGATTACACTCAATTGTATGCAGCATTTACAAAAGCCCTAGAGATCTAAAGGATTATAAGAGGACTGTGTAAATGGAGAGATAAATGAAGGACAAAAGTGATCTCAAATACCCCTCTTTAATGAGTATTTGTTGTTTTACTATTTCCTACCTGCCTTTAATCCCCAGCGTTTCTTTACCCCTAAGCATGGTCATGAACGTGATCTTAAATTCTCATGCAGCAAATTCTCCTTAAACTTTAATTTTACAACAAAATAACAAGTTATCAAAAGAAAAATGAAGTTTTTTTAGAATGCAACTTTTTTTAAGATATAAATTCAATTAGCCAGAATATAGTACATCATTAGTTTTTGATGTAGTGTTCAATGATTTATTAGTTGTGTATAACACCCAGTGCTCCTCACATCAGGTGCCTTCCTTAATATGCATCACTCGGTGACCCCCGTGCCCCCACCCACTTCCTTTTCCCCAATTCTCAGTTTATTTCCCAGAGTCAAGAGTGTCTCATGGTTTGTCTCACCCTCGCTGATTTCAAGTCAGGGTTTAAACCATAAGTACCAGAGGCAGGCCACTCTTTCTAGATTCGTTTTGAATTCTAAGGATTGTATGGACTAAGAAAAGTCCATTTCTATCTGTGCAAGGACAGAAGATTCTCTTACTTTCCTGTGGAGACATAAAAAGTTCACAACCTTCCACTCCTCCGACCTCAGCTAGTCAGTCAAATGCAGGGAAATGTTAGCAAATTCAATTGAGAAGAACTGGACCAGAGTTATTAACTAACACTTCGTATTCTTCTACTTCCAAATGGGACTTTTCTCAACAACAAAAGAGCCATACTTAACTTGTATCCTGACACATATCCAATTTTTATCCTCTAGACAACATTATAAAGAGAATATATGACAAAAGTGAGCCATTTTGACATCTGACTAAATAATGCTCAGCACTAGTATTTGATTTAATCTTTCTAATTACATTATTGGCACCCAGAGGGCAAGACAAACATCTTTTTTTTTTTTTGTATTTCATGCAGTCCCTGCCACATATCACATGATCCCACTTACACGAAATCTCCAGAATCAGCAAAATAAATGAGCGGATGAGTGGCTGCCAGGGGCTGGGGGAGAGAAGAGTGAGTAGCAACTGCCGATGGATGAGTGCGGGGGTCCTCTTCGGTGATGAGGACATGTTTCGGAATGAGATACTGGTGATGGTCACCCAACAATGCGAATGTTCTTAATAACACTGAATTGTACACTTGGAAGTGGTGAAATTAGGTTCCGTGAATTCTACCTTAATATCTTTAAAACGCAGGTCAAGTTGCAAAATGCCCACCACCACTTATAATGTCCATTATTTATGTGTGCCTCGTGTCCACCTGCCCCCATCCCCAAGCACAAAGCTCACTAATGGCTGTGTGCAAATTAACAATAGAGAAGGGCACCATCTGCTCCCTCACAAGGCCACCTCGATGCCACAGGGGTCAAGCTTTACTGGAGACTCATGAATAAGGAGAAAGCGAAATATCCAATAAGCCAAAATGCATCCCCTTGCATCTCTGATGCATTCAGACCTACGATGATTATTTTTGAGAGCTGATCATGTACAGTGACTTTTGTCACCTAATCAGAGTCTCGTCAAGAACTAAGCACTATCGACTTCCTGGGACCCTTCTCAGCTGCACTAGTTGGGACTGTTCTCAAAAGCACTGGGTGTGGTGAAAAAATAATGAATACTGTTTTTCTGAAAATAAATAAATTGAAAAAAAAAAAAAGCTGAAAAAAAAAAAAAAGCAAAACCCCAGGACAAGGACTGAATATGGCCCCAGCCCAGGAAGGTCAGAAGGGAGGAGAGCGGAGAACTGGAAAATTCCCAGTCAGCCTGAGAAGAGTTTACAAGTGGAGAGAAAACAGCCCCACGGTTGGCCATTCTGCAAGAGGAATGCGGGGTGACAAATAGCTCATCCTATCCAGTGATCATTTCCCTTCCAGAACAGCTCAGATCCAAAAGATCGTCCCTAGGGGCTGCACTAGCTATGAATTCACCCGGATCGTAAAGACAGTCGTCTTCCGTTTATTTTTAGCACTCCACTGTCAGATGTTTTCAGAGAATACCTCCTCCTTATAACCACCGCTTTTTTGGTGTGCAGTTAATTACACTCCCAATGACAACTGTTTGAAAAACCCCGAGACAATTAAATGCAAGAGAAACATTCCAAGCCAAAATACCAAACTGGGTGTCAGCTTCGTGGAGACAGTGCTGCGCTAGACGGGAGGCGCGTCTAGCCTGGGAGGACTCTGGCTGGTTAAAGGTGCGGGTTAAACATACAAACAAATGGAAAATACCTTGTGAGCTCTTCTTTAATCTTCAAGGGTTCGTGTGGGTAGAATTTCACTCTAAAGCACATGGTGTATGGTGGATGAGCTGAAACATCATAAAAAAAAAAAAAAAAAGGCATGAGAAAAGCAGCAAAAGACCAGGGACTCCAACACACAGGAAAGTCAGCGGTGAAGTTACAGCCTAGCCTTGGGGGGCTGGGGGCAGGGGAGAAAGGGATTTTTCTGGCAGAAGCAGAACTTATTATGCCCAAGGAAACAAAGCCACAGTGACAACTAAAGAAAATGCTTGACAGGACGCCCAAAGCCAATGCGGGACACGGGCAACCTAGTCAGTTAGCACAACTTTCCACGTCACATGTTCGCCAGGTCATAGCTTCAAACGGCATTTTTTTCCTCCTGATTCTTCCCACCAGTTTGTGACAGATAAATTGCCCGCTCTGGTCTGGGCCCTAGTGAGATATTTTTCAGACTGTGAGGTGGAAAAATGTCACTGCACATGACTAGTTTTCCCAAAACAATGGTGCTTTTGAACTGAAATCACAATTTTAAAAATGGAGTCAGCCATGCACAGATCTTACTTTGTATATATTTTTAGTATTATTTGAGTATTATCTATGAGGCATTCACTATGAAAACAAACACTTCTATAACACACTGATTTGTATGAATCAACATGGCACTGCGCAGAATGAAGTCCCAATTGAGGTTCATGATTCTAGAACGTTCTAAGTGCATTAAATATCTGGTACTGAAGGACCACCTAAGTGGCTTCTATAGGACTTCTGATACCCTTAATTATAGAAAGTGTTGGCTTACAATGTTGATCTAATAAATGCACCAAGTGTGATCTAATAAATGCACACAAGTGTAGTAAGACACTTTCAAATTTCAATTAGCATATAAAATGAACACTTTAAGGTGAAAGAAATATAATAGTTAGCATTATTACTTCTATGGCTCTTAGACACTTGCTCATGTTTTGCCTTTGTTTCAGTACAGCTATTTGGGATCAACTCCAAGTCTATGTCCAAATGCCTAAATGAAACAGGACCCTATACTTGCCCAAATCCTCTTTCACAGCAAGGAGGGGTTAAATCCCCAGCCATCTCTATAATGCCTGGGGCTATTCTGTATGTAGACAAATTCTTTATGTGGAAAGAACTACCAGCATTAAATATGAATGCATAATGAGCATAATTTAATATGGAAAACAGTTCTCGAAAATAATTTGAAAGAAATCATCCAAATCACAGGAAAACACAAGCATCTTTCTGGCCATCTCAGCAGAGAAAAACCGATTATACACATACACCCACACACACAGATGTCAGAACTCTTTCCATTCAATGCCCTACTTCTCCACCAGGAACTAGGAAATTTTTTAACTGAGTTGGATGCTCCTAACCCACCCCTGTGTTCCCTAGAATTAAGGAAACATTTTTCTGGAGCACTAGAAGAAAATAAACACCATCTATACAACAAAAAAAAAAAACAAAGAAAAAATAGTGATTCTCAAGTCATTCATCTTTCATGACATCTAGAATTTCAGTTTTGACTCAAAATATTTACTCTTTATACATTTTCTAGATTTCTTGTAATTTGTTTAGGTCATCACCTTTAAAGGATTAAACCTAATGTTTTTTATTACAAAATCTCTGGATTGTCCTTAGTAGAAAGATTATTTTTATAAGAGAAGAATAGAGCAAAAAATGGGAAAAAATAAGAAAATTTTTTCTTCTTCTACTAGTCTTCAAAATTGATACATGTTTAAGCACAATCAATGACGATGATTGATCGATAATAGTAGACAGATGGAAAGAGTGGATGGACAGATGGATAGATGGATGGACATATAACAGGTGGATAGATGGAGACGCAGATGGGTAGGCAGACAGATGAATGGAAAAAACACCCTCTTTTACTTTTCTTCACTTTGTCTCTATTCCTGTCCCTCCATCCCTTGGGTCCCCACCAAGCTTACCCCAAACTCTCCCACCACCATCAACAACTTCATCAATATTCTTCGACCCTTTTTGCCAAACTCACACAAATCCTTGCCAATATGATTACATATATGAGGGATTTTTTTTTACAACTGAGTCTCACAAAATGAGATCACATTACATATGTTTCTCTTGCTTTTCTCGCTTAACTCTCTATTCTGCTCATCCCTCAGGGACAATAGTCGTAGATCTAACTTATTGTCGATACTAACTGCATTGTAATTTATATTATGGATACAGCAAAATGTCTTCTGCTTTTCTTTTAATTATCATTCAGATTGTTTCCACATTTCTGCAATACAATTTGATTTATGTGTTTTTTATGTGATTTTTGTGTTTTTTATTTCTATAATACAAACTTCCAATATTTGAGTTTTGGGGTCAATGGGTATGGACAAATGTTGTAAAGGGAGCTGAAAAATAATGGAGGGCGTGGGGTTCTCATGAGCGGGGCCGCCATTGCACAGGGAACAGAGCTAGGAGAAGCTCAGCAGGAGAGGGAGGAGGGGTCCTGAGCAGCCAGGACAATGAGAAGCAGGGCTGACTGCACGTGTCCTAGCTGCCGCCTCCCTCTGTTTCAACACCAGGCTGAAGTGGTTCATCATCTGCTTCGTGTGTGGCATTTCCTTCCTTATCCTTGGGACCGGATTGCTGTGGCTTCCTGGTGGCATGAAGCTTTTTGCACCGTTGTATACACTTGGAAAACTTGCTGTGCTAGCCAGTACTTGCTGCATTAGCCAGTAAGGGACCCATGAAGCAACTGAAGAAAATGTTTGAAGCAACAAGATCGCCTGCAACAATGATGATACTTTTGCATTTCATGTTTACCTTGTGTGCTACTGTTTGATGGCATGAGAAGGGCCTGGCCTTATTATTCTGCATATTGCAGTTCTTGTCCATGACCTGGTACAGCCTGTCATACATCCCATATGTGAGGATGCAGTAATTAAATGCTGTCTTCTCTCTTACATTGAAATTCAGAAACTCTTTTGAAAAGAGCACCGGAAAGGCAACTTTCTGTTTTTGGTAAAATATGCTTTTCCAGATGTAATCATCACTCCCCAAACTGACACAATAGGTTAAGACCATTTTGTGCACTGATGGGAACTACATGCTTGATTAAACTGCTAAGTAGTAAAACAAGATAAAAACCAAAGGGAGCTGAAATATAAAAGCCCATTGAAGGCAACCTGGGGAAAGAAGGATCACAGAAGATGGTCCCAAACTACAGGTGTCATTTGCTTGTCCTCTTGGTCAGCATATCTGCTTACTGTGCCCTAGGCTGGCTACGAGAGGTATCTGAGCTCCTTGGCTACACGTCAGGACTCCCATTCTGCCTGAAGAATCAGGCGCTGAGACAGACAGCTCCCCGGGGCAGCCATCTTGGAAAATGCCTTGGAAAATCCCACCTTCTAACCACACACATCCTTGTTCTAAGCCCAGAGTTTCCAGAATGGTCTCATGCTTCTCCCATATGCAAAGCCCTTCCATCACTTGAAGGAAGCTCTTAAACAGCACTTACAGTCCTTCTGAGTCTTCTCTATAATAATAAATGTCCTCCTGTCAACTGCTCCTCACATGAACCAGTTTTGAGCACCCTCATTCTGGGTATATTCTGGTCTCTGTCTCCTCAAGTCCAAGGCCCCAGGGGTTGCCACATCCACTCAGGTGAGGGAATCATCGCCAGCCTCAGTTTGGACATAACTGTTGCTCTCCCTCAAGAACTTCATCTCAGTGTGATTCACTCTGAGTTTATAATAAACCAACGCTCTTAACCCTTTTCATATACGCAGTTGCTAAGTTACATAGAAAGTCGCATCTGACGTCTCTTTCCGTTTTTCTAGGGTGTGATCATGGGAGAAATTAATACACAGTATTAGGGGTAGACTCCTCGCTAGACCCATTATCAGAGAAGAGAGGAGAGGAGGCAGCAGAAAAAGAACTTAGAAAGAGGCACTTCAAGTCTGAAATCTTCTATCCATTTTCTTTTACCATCATATATACTCCTACTGTGTCTTTCTCTCATATTGACCCCATGTCACCAATATAAGAAGAATTAAAAGGAGCATATGATTTTATGCCCAAGCCTGAAGAGGCCAGTGTGGCAGTAGGCTCCTTCTTGAGAAACACTCTTAAGATTCTGGATGCAAAATTATATTACAAAGCAAATAGTAAAGCTAAGGAATGCTTCTCGACAGGGTTGGAACAGTCTGAAAAGATAAATAATTTCCCCTCAAAAATGTTCATCTAGTTAGGAATGGCAAGTTGTATGAGGATATGGAGCATAGATCTCATTCAACATTTTATCCCCAGAGCTAATTATTGATAAGAGATAGACTCCAACTAGCTGAATGAACGATTAACCCCAAGCTTTGAGGCAGATGTCAAAGAGAAAGGCCATGCCCTGCCATCCCATGCATCCCATCCAAACACTGGCCGAGAAGGTCCATAGTCTGAGTGATTACGGCAACTCCTAGGATTTAGATTTTGAAAACCCCTGGTCCTATATCTCCAACTTCTGCCCTTCAACATCTGGAACAAACTCAGGGACGCTGGAATCTGTTAGAATTGCTATTTCTAGAGGGACTATTAATTAATTCAACAAATACTTATTGAGTATCTAGGAGATATAAGCTGTAAGTTTAGATGTACTAATAAAAGTAGCTATAAAAGATAAAAATGGGGGCGCCTGGGTGGCTCAGTGGGTTAAGCCGCTGCCTTCGGCTCAGGTCATGATCTCAGGGTCCTGGGATCGAGTCCCGCATCGGGCTCTCTGCTCAGCAGGGAGCCTGCTTCCTCCTCTCTCTCTCTGCCTGCCTCTCTGCCTACTTGTGATCTGTCTCTGTCAAATGGATAAATAAAATCTTTAAAAAAAAAAAAAGAAGATAAAAATGATGTCTTCATGGAAGACATATTCTAATGGAATAAATAGGTATAAAATCAAAGTTAATAAATGAAATATACAGGACATTAGAAGGTCATAAATACTACAGTCAAGAATAAAGCAGAAAGGACTTAAGGGGTGAAAAAAAAACCACCTCTTTTTTCTTTTCTCCTCCCCACTATAACCAAATTCATGACAGTGAGGTACAGTTCACTTTACTGCCTTCTAGAAAACCAAATGAGGGAAAAATAGAATTTAAAATTTTAAGTCATTAAACAAGAAGATAGGGAAAAAGTCACCCCCAAATGTGTTGGCACTGGTATGGGGTCAAAAGTCCAGCTTTGGAGCATGGGCCTGTGCCCATACCAACTGCATAACCGCTGAAAAAGCGAAACAGGTAACCAAACGGTTAATGGGACTCTTAAGTGCTATTGTAACTTTTTACCCAAATCTCCTTATTCTTGGAACAGCCTGCAGCCATGTTTCCACAGATGACATTCCTAGATACCATAATAACAAAACGTTGATTTAGTTGTTTTGCAGAGACTCAAGGTTTCACTAAGAGACTGGCCAGAACGGCTCAGGACCACTGACCTTCTCTCTGAGCACGAGCGTGAGTCCAACGGATGAAGTTTTGAGACATAGAACGGCCTAAAACTAGATCCTCGGCTCATACTAAGGATGCCACTGACAAGGTAGGCAGAAGGGCCACACAGGTACAGAAAACAAGTACAACCCTCCCCTTCTGATTCTGAAGTCATATAGCTCCTCTCCCCGATCCCCAGATCCTTGGGTTTTCTTTGCCCTTAAGGATCCCAGAGTCTCTGGCTTTGGGGAGGCAAGTTGCAGTTTGCCCTACGGTCTCCTTGCTTGGCTGCTGCTTGAATCAGCCCCTCCTTGCTGCACATTCAAGGTCTTCGTGATTGGCTTTGCTGTGCACTGGGCAAGCTAACTTGGATTTAAATACAAAAGGAGCCTTCCCAGGGTCAGCCTGGCTGGGACAGGTGGGAAATCCCCTTGTGGAGATGAGCCCACCCCCTTCTCCAAGAGACTAGGACTGCCACTCCAACGTCAAGTCTTCTTGTTCTTAAGCTACTTAAGGAGTTTACTCTGGTCTGGTCTGGTCAGTGCCAGCCATTTGGTGCACACTCAGTAGCTGGAAACATGACGGAGGAGATACCTGTGGGAAAGGATGCACCAGGCGCGGAGCCCACACCCTGCACTGGGACCCTACACCACAGTGTCATCGGGAATAGTCACTGTGTGTCTTTACTAGACTGGGCAGCATGACCACCCCATGGTGGAAGACACTGCAGCCCATTTCTCCTGTGGTGTTAAGGCTTCACCATCAATGACAGGGACACATGGTGGGGGGGTGGAAACCCCAAACCCCCAGGGGATGAGTCCCCAGATTTGGAAGGGGACTTCCAACAGTGACCTTGAACAGGCCACCTAAATTCTGTTTCCTGCTCTGGAAGAAAGGCCAGCACCAGGGGCCCGCATCTACCTTCCACCGGTGTTTGCACAGGCTCTTGGCAGGTACACATGGCCTGAGTCCGAACTTTTCGTTTCACTGGGATGTTTATCCTATTCATGCTGGAATAAGAGAAGGAGATGGAGGAGACTGAATTGAACTCAGCTGAGAAGCATTTACTCAGCCACGTTAAGTGCTAAGAACAAGAATACCACTGAGGAGCAGGGGAGGGCAAAAAGAGCAAAAGTCCACTTTAAAAAGGCCTAGAGCATGTAACTGTGCTGGGAACAGCAGGGCACCTCTCTTGCAGACGTCCATTACCTACTACACGAGGGCTGGGGAGGCCAAGCCTCTCCACAGGGCAGCTCAGTGGCCCCCTTTTTGCATCAACAGATCCTGGGGTATCATCATTTCCATAGCTGGTTAACACTGAGAACACAGGGGGAGGAACCGTCATTTACAAAGCAGAGACAGATTTTCTCATCTCCACTTTGAGATCTTGCCCAGAAATGGGGCTGGGGACATACAATGATCTGCTGAGCAGGGTCCTGGGTGAAAACAAAGAACACAACTTTCTATTTTTTACCAATGACCATCCTCAAATATTCGGAAAATAAAAAACACAAACAGAGTGGGGCTTTTTTGCGGGTGCGGGAGGGTTTGAGAGAGAAACATCACTTAGCAGCCTTTCAGAAAAGGCAGTCTACCTCTAATCATTGTATATAGAGCTATAGGAAAACAAAAAACATAACTTCAGGGATATACATGTAAACACATAGATCTTTATCATATACACTCGGGCTGACAGCTACAAAAAATCTCACCAATGCTTTATATTTTATTTTTATTTTTTTTAAGATTTTAGGGCACCTGGGTGGCTCAGTTGATTTACCATCTGCCTTTGGCTCAGGTCATGATCATGATCCCAGGGTCCTAGGATCAATCCCCATATCAGGCTTCCTGATCAGTGGGAAGCTTCTCCCTCTCCCTCTGCTGCTCCCGAACTTGTGCTCTGTAAATAAATAAACAAAATCTTAAAAAAAAAAAAAAAAAAGATTCTGTTTATTTGGCAGAGAGAGAGAGCATGCACCTGAGCAGGGCTGGAGGGGCAGAGGGATTATCTGACGCTGTGAGAGCAGAGCCCAACTCGGGGCCACAGGGCTTGATCCCCAACCAGAGATCATGACCTGAGCCTTAACCGAGACAGAGGTTTAACCAACTCAGCCCCGCAGGCGCCCCTCCCTAAATGCCTTTAAACTGCGGTTGAAGCTTAGAGCCGGCGCCTCAAACAGACGTTAGGGCAACGTTTATACCTGGGCTACGGCTGTCCTGTGCCTCCCGCCTCTCGGAGTCCACTGGGGAGAAAATGATCCATTGTCAGATTTTAAGACTCTGGAGAAACGCGGCAAAGCATCTGTTGGTGCCGGCAGGGCCTCTGGCGCCCTGCAAATCTGAGCCTTGTTTTCCAAAGGGCCCCAAGCAGTCATCAGGGTTCCTGGCCTCTTCAGCACGACTGATACCTTGTTTTATTCCTAACCAAATGAAGAGTGTCCCTCCCGTGTCTTGGGGAGAGGGCGGGGGCTTCACGGTGAGACCCGAGGGACACACCCCACTTCGTTGTGCATGCGCCATATGCAGTGACATTCAGGTTTTCCATCCTGCGGCTTCTTCCAAGGCGAAACCGCTCGGGAGCACAAACCCTCCGCACATGCGCAGAATGACACTTGAGTACCAAAAGGGCAGCGCATTACTCACTCATTCAACAAACTATAACTCTCGGGATAGGTTTTAACGAGCCAGCCGGAGAACTGCTCTCTTAAGGACTGCTCTCTTTTGGTTGGAAATGATCATGATCATTCAACAACAACTGTTACTATCATCATCATCAAGAGTGATAATCCCGCCGTCACTCTTCTACTAAAAGGACAACCAGCAGTCTCCAAGATGCTACTGGCACTGTGTTGCCTCTATTTCCAAAGCAAAGAGGTTTTTGTTTTGTTTTGTTTTTTGGGGTTTTGTTTTTTGTTTTTTCCATTGTATTTAATTCATCTTCGGCCTGTTACAGTTCTCTGGGGTTGGACGCATGCACCAGGCTCGCCCACACACACGCACGCACTGAGATCTTCATAGGGAATCCTGGATCGCCCAGTTGCTGTCTCACGAACACTTGTTCTCAGAATCCTCTGCCTACCTGTGTTGTTCAGGAGAAGCTTTAATAAGGACTTCGAGGTCCAACATTTCTAACCTCAAGTTTAGCATCTGGATAAATTGCTACGGCCAAACTGAAGTCTCCCAGCTTCCATTTCCTCCTCTGTAAAATGGGGATAATAATGGAATCCATCGCCTAGAGCAGATAGTAAATGCTTTTGACTTTGCAGGCCTCAAGGTCTCCATCTCAACTACTAGACTTAGCTGGTATAGTATAAAAGCAAACACAGACAAGACAGAGACCAGTGGGCCTGGCTGTGTTCCAACAGGACACTGAACTCTCAGGGCACCTGGGTGGCTCAGTGGGTTAAAGTCTCTGCCTTCAGCTCAGGTCATGATCCCAGGGTCTTGGGATCGAGCCCCTAGTCGGACTCTCTGCTTGGCAGGGAGTCTGGTGCTTCCTCCTCTCTCTCTACCTGCTTTTCTGCCTATTTGTGATCTTTGTCTGTCAAATAAATAAATAAAATCTTCAAAAAAAAAAAAAAAGAAAAGAAAAAGACACTGAAATCTCATTTCATATCATGTGCACACCTCACAAAGTCTTGTCTTTAGCTTTTTTTTTTCTTCCTCCTATCCTTTTAAGACTAGGACACCTACTTCTAGCCTACAGGCCATACAAAAACAGAAGGCAGGCTGCTTTTGGTCCAGGGGCCATCGCTCACTGACCCCTGATAAAGAGCCCATGATGAGGATGAAATGAGTTAATGACATAAAACACCCAGCCGACTGCTTGAGACCTAAGTACTCAACCCACTGAAGTTGTTCCTATTCTGGAGGGCAAAGAAGAAACTTCCATGGATAAGGGAGAGCCCTTCGACTTGACCTAGCCCTGCACAAGCAGACCTCAGAGATACTGTGCGTTCAGTTCTGGACCACCACAATAAAGCAAATATCTCAATAAAGCAAGTCATAATGAGTTTTTTTGGTTTCCCGCTTTGCTTCCTGAGTGTACAGTAGAACAACCTGAGAATCTTAGCCAAAAAAAGAGAAAGAAAAGAAAGTTAGCAAAAGTTCATGACACTGAGGGCAGGAGATCCAGGTGCCTGCTTACTATAGATGTCGTATAACTAACTACACCCTCAGGAGTCATGTTGGTAGGGGTGACTCAACTAGTAAAAATGGTAATTATCACAGCCAAAATCAACTGCTTATGTAACTTCATCCCAAGACTTTATACCATAAAACTGCATCCAAAAATGAGGCAATATAAAGCGTTTCCAAACAAATGGAAACATGAATAACACTACCCACTTGACCCAGGTTTGAGTCACTTCCAATGCTCGTACACCAAGCATGGAACCTCTTGGCCCATCAGGGTTATCAGTCAGACATTTAGACCACCAACATGACCTGTAGTTTTGAATCATGTGGTCCATCCTGAAACAACATGAGAGCTCCTGAAGGGAGCCCCTGGAAGGACACCCCCCATGAAATACGGGAGATGCTCTTTTCCTTCTGCTTTTTCCAATATTCCCATCACATTCCTTCCAACAAGGAAGAGTGCTGGGTCCTCCTTGAAGTCCAAGAACCCACCATTGTACCCAATCAAAATGATATCATTTTGCCCACCTAGAACATCGGAATGTAACCCTATTTGGAAATAAGGTTTTTGCAGATGTGATTAACTTGAAGTCCTACTGCATTAGGGTAAGCCCTAGAGCCTGTGACGGGTGTCTTTTTAAGAGAAAGAGAGAGACACAGAGAAACCCAGGGAGAACGGGACATGAAGATGAAGAGGGATCAGAATGACACAGCTACGGGCAAGGAAGGAACGCCAAGGACAGCCAACAACCAAAGAGCTGGAAGCAGCAAAGGATTCTCCCCTAGAGCCTTTGGTGGGGTGCACAGTCCTGCTGACACCTTGAGTTTGGACTGCTAGTCTCCACCATAACATAGCCACCAACCATAACATAAGGAAAAGGGTAAAAATGATAAATCGGTGGTTTATCAAACGTGCATGCCGTTTAGAATTGCATCCCATGAAGTTCAGGGATTTTTTGTCATTACCCATTGTTACCATCATTTTTTCTTCCATATTGGGGAAAAAAACACACACACAAAAGAATGCAATAGGGAAACCATTTAGAGGCCTGAACTTCATGGACTTTCTGATACAAGTTCTAAACACAGAAATGTTCGATGAAACAGTTGTACCTAGAAGAAAAAGAGATGTATTGCCAAACCTACAGAGAGCTATTGCTAGAATAACAGAAGCTGCGCTTCCAAAGCTGGACACAAACAATAGAATGAAGCAAACTCGGAAGAATGAAACCAGCCAAAACTAAAACCACAACAGCTGGGGACCTACCGTTACTGGATCTAAGCAATGGGCTTTGGTCAGGTATGTGTTTTGATTTATTTTTTTTTAAGATTTTTATTTATTTATTTGACAGAGATCGCAAGTAGGCAAAGAGGCAGGCAGAAAGAGAGGAGGAAGCAGGCTCCCTGCTGAGCAGAGAGCCCAATGCGGGGCTCGATCCCAGGACCCTGGGATCATGACCCAAGCCGAAGGCAGAGGCTTTAACCCACTGAGCCACCCAGGCACCCCATTGATTTGTTTTTAAAGAACATGGCAATTATACATCTTTTACCTGCTCCCTAAAAGGAACATTTTGATTCTAGTCCACAAGCATTGATTGGGAACTGATTACATGCATAGCCCTGTCCTAAGCCATGGACCAGGGGAAGAAATTCTCCAAACTAAACACTGGAGACAGGATGAGACAAGTATATGAAAGAGGCTAATGGGACAAGCTATCCGAAGAGGGCAGAGATGGGGTTACTATCACTGTGGGTGCTTGGAGAAGTAAAATGTGTAAAGCTTTACTATCAGAAGCATATGATCAAGTCCCCCCCCCAAAAAAAAGAACACATGCACAAAGCAAAAGAATGAGCCATAAAGCAAAAGCATGAAGGTAACTGAACGAATAAACAGAAATATTCAAAGCAGGAGATCTGAGTGGAGGCCACTTGGTGCAGTGAGCGGAGTATGGTTCCCTGGAAGTTTCTGCCCACCTAGAACATCAGAATGTAACCCTATTTGGAAATAAGGTCTTCGCAGATGTGATTAACTTGAAGACCTACTGCGTTAGGGTGAGCCCTAAAGCCTATGATTGGTGTTTTTATAAGAGAAGGAGACAGACACAGAGAAACCCAGGAAGAAAGTGACATGAAGATGAAGAGGGATCAGAAAGACACAGCTACGGGCAAGGAAGGAACACCAAGGACAGCCAACAACCAAAGAGCTGGAAGCAGCAACGGATTCTCAGCTAGAGCCTTCGAGGGGTGGGGGGGAGCACGGCCCTGCTGACACCTTGAGATCAGACTTCTAGTCTCCACAACTGGGAGAGAACAGATTTCTGCTGTTTAAGCCCCCAGCATGGGTAGTTCTCAGGCCACCCCTGAGCAAACTAATCACTCAGCAACAAGAGTCCTTGGAAGAGCCAAAGCGGTGGAAGGCAGCATCCTGACCAGCCTCGCGAACGGGTACGGGACCCAGGGCTTTTTTCCTGCTGTTCCTTACATCAGAGCAGAAGCGAGGCTCCTGGTGTGCTCTCCGCAGGCTACGGAAGAAGGTCTGTTCTCCACTGATGAAGTTAGTCAGCAGCAAGGGGACTGCTCCGTAGATGAGCCTCAAGCGGGGCTGGAAAGGGAAGGAATGCCACCTAAACATGAAGCTTCACAGAGAGCACCATCAGAGACAAAAAGGATGGGTCACCTCTGGCTTCCAGGCGGAGCCACTGGAACTTTAGGGAGGGAGCGCGACAGACACCAGCCAGCAACTTGACTCGGTGCGCTCCACAGCTGAGTTGCACCATGTATTATGCAGAAGCTGGCGGTCCTCTCCGCCCTGATTTGCATGCCGAAGCCGTCTTTAAACACCCCTGTCCCTTCAGGGTGCTTGGCAGCAGCAGTGTCTGATAAGTAGAGCAAGAAGGTGATCTTAACTACCCTGCTGGGCTAATCAGGTACCAGCCAGGACTGAGCAGAGAACCTCTCTGCAAGTGGGTCCTCTTTCATCTAGATCTGTATTTTCATAGCACGTTCTGAATGCATAATGCACTTTGATTTCTCCCTTCCTCTCTTCCCTACTTTCCCTCTCCTTCTCTTTCTCAATTTTGACATAAAGCTTTTTTTTTTCCTAGGGTGCCTGGTTGGATCAGTTGGTTAAGCGACTAACTTCGGCTCAGGTCATGATCCCAGGATGCTGGGATCGAGTCCCACATCTGGCTCCCTGCTGTGCAGGGAGTCTGCTTCTCCCTCTGCCTCTCTCTTTCTCTCTCTCTCGAATAAATAAATAAAACCTTAAAAAAAAAAGTTTTCCTTCTTCTTGTTTTCTCTTTATTACCAAGTGATCTAGGAAAATATTCTCATTGTGAAAGACCTGAGTAAAATATGACTATATAATAAAATATAACCAATATCATATAATAAATATAACATGTGTCCTCACCTCCCTCTACCCTACTCTCTTCTCCTGAGGTAACCAGTTAGTACACATCTTTGCAGCCCTTCTCTGCACTTATATGTTCATCTAAAATAATCTATTTTCATATATATGGATCATCCAATATGTAGAAGTTTTACTTGCTTTCTTAACTCCAAGATATAGCTAATAAATCTTTCAGTGTCAGTACTATAGGTCTGCCTTGTTCCTTTTAATGACTGTATGTATCTCACATAATTTATTTAACCTTGCCAGAATTCTAGGCTTTTTATTTCTTCCAATTCTCAGTGTTATAAGCAATGATGTAATATATACCTTGCATAATATAAACCTATGCCTGGATAAATTTCACTTTCACTAGAATCATAGAGATGAGCTTGTTGGATCGAGACACAGGCATTTTTTAAAAACACATCTAGGGGCACCTGGGGGGCTCAGTGGGTTAAGCCTCTGCCTTTGGCTCAGGTCATGATCTCAGGGTCCTGGGATCGAGTCCCAAATCGGGCTCTCTGCTCAGCAGGGAGCCTGCTTCTGCCTCTCTGCCTGTCAAATAAATAAATAAAATCTTTAAAAAAAAACACATCTAAACTAATACTTCTGATGTACACTTTAAGTATCCTAGACACTTTCTCTGAATTCACCACTTAGTCTCATAAATTCTGATGTTGAATATTGTTAAATCATTCTAAACTAACCCATGGAGCATATCGTTGCACAGTGCAAAATTAAAAGTCGAGAATCTCATATCTAAAGTAGGTTATCCTACATGGAAAAAGTTAAAACTAATTAAGATAAATCCAAATGAGCTATGGCTGATAGCTTTAGAGAGAATTTCAATTTCAATTCAACAAAAATGCAATCAAATCATTTAAATACAACTTTTATATTACCTTCCAGCTACTTTTCTAAGCACTTCAACAAAAATGCAAGAACTAAAAAGAATCCCAAGGTTAAATTATCATCCTTGCGTTACCATTCTTCACTTATTACACCCAGCACAGACCACCTGTCCTTAGCATGTGAACGGACACAGGCATTTTTAGTTTAGAACAATATGGCCAAATTTCCCTCCCAAATGGCTTTACCAATTTACGGGCCACCTCACCAGAGCGGTTGCTCTCATCCTCGTTAGTTTCACAGTATCAACATTAACCATTTTCTCAGTGTAACAAAAAACACCTTGTTTTAATTTACATTTTCCTTGTCACTAATGATATTGAGCATCTGTTTATGAGTTTACTGGCCATTTAGTTTTATTCCTTCTATGGGTCTTTTCACATTTTTTACTGAGTTGTTTAGCCTTGGGTTTATACCATCACACTTTATACATTCTGCATATTTAATACTTGTTACATATTTGCCAAATGTTCTTCCATTATTTATGATGTTTGTGTTTTAATTTATTTATAATTTGTTTTATACTCATTCATTCAACAAATATTGACTGAAAATCTACTCTGTGCAGTGAGCACACCAAATAGTCTGGTACCTGAGTTCAATTGTTGCATAAATATGTATTTTGCTTTGTTACTTCTGTTTATATTTTCCTTAGGAAGCCTTGTTTGATTCCATAATTATAAAAAATAGTCCTAAATGTGTACCTAAAACTTCTATAGATTATTAAATATATTGGGCTTTTTAAATCATCTGGAATTAACCACATATATGCTGTGAGGTAGGTCTTTAGCTTTTTTTTTTTCTTTTTCCAAGTGGAAAGGCAATACAAAAGATCATGACTTTAATCTTTCTATCTCTGATATGAAATATAATCTTTATCATAACCCATATTCTCACAAATAATGAGTCAACTGGAGGTGGAGGTGCTTTGTGTTCTGTTTCTTTTCCTATTCCTGTGTGTATCTTAATTACTATATGTGTCTATCACGAGGACTCCATTATTATAGCTCATATGCCTTGATTTGCTACCTAATAAAACGAGGACCCTACCCTATCATTGTTCTTTTTCACATATCTACTGGCAATTCTAGAGCATTTTCTTTTGCACATGAGCCTTAGACTCATTTTGCTAAATGCCATAAAGAATCTCACTGATGTTTTGATTTGAAAATTATTTGAATGTATATATTAACTCGCAAAGAATTGACTTTAACAATATTAAATGGAAACATAAAAAGTCTCCACTTATTGAACTCCTTTTTTATCTACTCTATAGTAACTCCATAGTGAAATTTAATAGTTTTATTTATAAATTTTTTGCACATTTCTTGTTATATTTGAGAAATTTGTTTCTATTTGTTATTGCTATTGTAGGTAATAGGCCTTTCTCCCATCACCTTCCAGAAATAGTTGCTTCTTGTGTATAAGGATTGTTTGAGGATATTAATCTTGCACCTAAGGATAAAAGCCATTATTAACTGTAGGTCAGGGGTGGGGAAGGAAGGCAAGTAGAGAGCTTGGAGAGACCCAGGGAGGACAAAACCACTTTTAAAATACTATCTGTAGCTATGAGAAGGCATCAGCAGCCCTCAGTACTCCAGCCTGGCTAAACAGAGAAATCCTGGAGTAGTTCAGGAAAGTACTATTAGGACTTTGGAGAACACAGAAGAAATGTCCCCACATTGTGTCTAAATAGAGAAGGAGCCTTACATAAGGTACAGAAGTTTTCCCAAGACTGAAGCAGGGCACAGATGAGGTTGAGCATCTACCTGTCCCAGTGGTAAATACAGAAGCAATAACAGCCAACAAGTAAAAGACAGCTGGAATGGGGACAACCACGGGGCACAGGCTGAAGACCTGTGGGGCAAGACCAGGACCAGGAGCAGAGGTCTCAGCAGCACGTGCCAGTCTACCCTGAAAAGTCAAGTGGGGCAGTGACATCCAGAGAGGACAGAGTGGGGAAAGATGTCAGCAACCAAAAGCCAAGTCATCTCAGACCAGCCAGGGGAAAACACAGAGGACCAGGCATGAGAGATGTCATCCTTGCTGCCATGATGGTTCGTAAGCAACCCCTGCCTCCTGAGGCCATTCTGGGAATGGAGGAGGAGAAGCTCTTGGTGTGGGAAAAATACCCCAATATAGAAGCATGCACTTTCAAGTGATCACATTTAAACAATGAATTCACTGAGTAATTTCCTGAAAGAGATCAAATTCTAAACTGGCAGATCTTGAGTTACCCTGAAGTGGCAAGATTGAACTTTTTGCCCCCAGAGGAAAGAAGCTCACAGAAAACTGAATTCAGTCATGGGGAAATAATGTCACATTTATGC
This sequence comes from Neogale vison, assembly GCF_020171115.1. Taxonomy (NCBI): domain Eukaryota; kingdom Metazoa; phylum Chordata; class Mammalia; order Carnivora; family Mustelidae; genus Neogale; species Neogale vison. The sequence continues at coordinate 77,693,800 of NC_058099.1, read as the reverse complement.
ATATCTGAGTCATAATGTGTAACTTTTTTAAACCTCTATGCTAATATAGTTTGTGTGGTTACACAGACCCTGCAAGACATGAAATGTTTGTTCTTCTGATGTATGGCACTTCGTGTAGGCACACTAAGCTACATTCCACAGTTACAGGAACAAGGCTAAAAGCTATAGGTTATAAGAAAGAATATTCACTACTCCCACAAGGCAAACAAAGACTCTGAAAATCAAGTATCCAAAATATGTAATTCATTTAGCAGCTTTGTTTGCAGACAACCTACCATCTGAACACTCCAAAGAGGAAAAGATCAAAGCTCAGTCCACATTTTTGCCTACAGACATGCAATGATGAAATAGGAGAATGAGGAAGATAGGCCCCCCTCAACACTGCCTACATCATATAGCCTATTTGCATTTGGATCTAGTTGACAAGGAAGGATAAAAAGTTTGATTTGAATTTTCCAATTTCAGGAAGTATTGACTAACTGTAGTCCATTCCACCTCTCCTACTGAATGCAGCTATAAAACCTGGACAGAATGTGTGCAGCAATTTAAGGACTTTGGAAAGTAAATAGAAAAAGTGGGAAAGGAAGTAATTCACAAGACCACTGAACTGATGTTGGGTTCTCCACGTTTTTTCCTCTGGTATCCCCTGGTCAGAACTCAGAGATACTGGGAGGGCATCACCATGGACAGGGAAAGCTCCAGGAGAAATTCCTACTTAAAGCAAACTGGGTTCTAGAGTAACAGAGTGAGAGCAAATGGAGTAGAGATTTTCTTACCTGCAAGTTTAACCTATTTTTTTTGATAATCACAAACTACTCAAGTAATGTATTTCATATTGGGTGAGTTTGGTAATTCATGGTTTTTGAGAAATGAGTCCATTTCGTCTAAGCTGTCAAACTTACATACCTACAGTTGTTCTGTGGGGTTTGTAGTGATAGCCTCTTTCATTCCTGACATTGGTAATTTGTGTTTTCTTTTTTCTTTATCAGTTTTGCTAGAGATTCAACACTTTCTTGATATTTTCAAAGACCAACTTTCATTATTTAACAATTTTCTTTATTACGTATTGATAAACATAGCAGCACAGCTGAACCTCAGAGTTACAAAGGCTGATTTAAAAAATCAGTCTCGGGACACGTGGGTGGCTCAGTGGGTTAAGTCTCTGCCTTCAGTTCAGGTCATGATCTCAGGGTCCTGGGATCGAGCCCCACATCGGGCTCTCTGCTCAGCGGGGAGCCTGCTTCTCTTTCTCCCTTTTCTTGCCTCTCTGCCTACTTGTGATCTCTCTCTCTTTAAAAAAATTTTTTAAAAAATCAGTCTCAAAAGATTACTTTCTATATCATTCCATCTATAGGACATTCTCAAAGGACACAAACTATACTCACAGAATAAATCAGAGGTTGCTAGGGGTGGGGATACATGACTACAAAAGGGAACACAAGGGAGGTTTGTGGGTGATGGACTTATTCACTACCCTGATTTGTATAACTGGAGGTTATACAAACCTCCACAAATTTATAGAACTATACATCAAATTTATTCTGTGTTCATTTAAAAACTAAAATTTAAGTTCAGAGGAGAAATAAGACTTTGGTTTAAGAAATTTTTAAGCTTTAGAATGTATACTCAGAGGTGCCTGAGTGGTTCATTCGACTGAACTTTTGACTCTTGATTTTGGCTCAGGTTATGATCTCGAGGTAATGAGATCAAGTCCTGACACTGGGCTCCATGCTAAGCACAGAGTCTGCTTGAGATGCTCTCTTTCCCTCTCCCTCTGCCCCTTTCCCCCACTCACCTGCACTCTCTAAATAAAATCTTTTTAAAAATAAAATAGAATGTATACTCAATTAAGTAACTAATTAATTATTCTCTCAAATATCTCTCTTCCTTAATACAGTTTAAGTCACCGTAAAAATAAGTTTGATTCTACCAATTTTCAACAAGATTTGGAGGAAACAGTCACATAACGTTATTGGGGTAAGCTACTATAAGGTCTTTAAATGGATATTTATCACTAAGAAAACATAAAACATATACCTTTTGATCCAGCAATTTAATTTCTAAAAGAATTTTCTAATACGGATGGATTTGCAAACATTCAAGAAAGTACATACATGCATGTTTATTACAGCATAATGCCTAACTGCAAATTACTAGAAAATATTTTGATGTCTGTTATATATTCCCATAAATATCAGAAAGTCATTTTTAAAATGAAGTCAGTCAGGGTGCCTGGGTGGCTTAGTCAGTGGGGAGTCTGCCTTTTGGCTCAGGTCGTAATCCTGGAGTTTCAGGATCTAGCCCCATGTCAGGCTCCCCGCTCAGTGGGGAGTTTCTCCTTCTCCCTCTACTCCTCCCCAGCACTTGTTCTCTCTCACTCACTCTCTTTCTCAAATAAGAAAATAAATAAAATCTTTTAAAAAAATAATAAAACTTTAAAAATAAATAAAATGAAGTCAGGCACTGATATTTTAAAAATCTCTAAAACTATTAATAAGGTGAAAATAGTATATAGAGATTGATCTCATTTCTGTTTATAAAAAATCATATGTGTGACTAGGGAACTTATATATACATGAGAAATCCCAGAAGGTGGGCATTAACACATTATGTGTTAATTAAAAAATCCCAGGAGGATATATAAAATACTGTTAACAGTTATTTCTTTGGAATGGGCTTGGAGATCTGGGGGTGGGGGGAAGAGAAAGGAAATGGTTTGGGTTTTCATTTTAAATTCTTCTAAACTAAGGAAAGTCATGGACATTATCTTAAGCTTGTTTTAATACATGAGGTTTGATTGTCTATGTGAGGTAATGGATGTTAATTAATCTTACTGTAATCATTTTGCAATATATACATATATTAAATCATTAGGTTACATATCTTAAACTTACACAATGTTACATGTCAATTATATATTATTAAAAAGGGAAAATCTTTAAATAACAAGTAAAATTAAAAGGAACTACCTTTAAAAATCCTAATAAGGGGCTCCTGAGTGGCTCAGTGGGATAAAACCTCTGCCTTCGGCTCAGGTCATGATCCCAGAGACCTGGGATCGAGACCCACATTGGGCTCCTTCCTCAGCGGGGAGGCTGCTTCCCCTTCTCTCTCTCTGCCTGCCTCTCTGCCTACTTGTGATTTCTGTCTGTCAAATAAATAAATAAAATCTTTATAAAAATCCTAATAAGATAATAATGTCCTTGTAGAGAGTTTGTTAACCAGGGCAGCTGATCTTCAGTCAACTCTGGAAAATACCATTCCTGAGAACACCTATAGTCAAAGAGATCTTAAAAGGGTCAGGTCAAAGAACCTGAAAGTCTGCCATCTAACCATTCCTCCAAGATATTTTGCCCTCATTGCTTACCCAAAGACAATCAAAGGATCAAAGTTATACACATACCCAAGAAGAAAGCTGCCTGAAGTTCTGCAACCAGATCCTTTTGATAGATTCCTGGATGAGTCCCAGGAGTTGAACCCAGTTTCTCTGGGTTAATACTATACAAGTTCTCACTTAAAATTTTTTTGCATCTATGGTGAAATTAACAGGGTATACATAAGAATACAGAAATTCTTGATACTAAAAGACACCATCATCAACAAAACTAGGATTGTGATCATGAGACGATTACATGATTTCTTATTTAGTAACGTCCTCAAAAATACAACATCAGACTGGGTGATAGATAAGACCTTTACCAGTTCCTAGAATCAGTGAGTCACCTGGTCTGGTTTCAAAATTGAATTTCACAGAGTTCTTCTTTCCTGATTCAGATTTCGTTTGTTATTAGACTGACACTGGCCAGCAATCAAATGTCAATCCTTAAAACATTTTTACCAAACATTATAAATTTTCAATTGGTTGTTCAGATTTACTTAGCATGGAGACAAAGCTCTTAAGCAGCCAATTTTTACAAATTAAAAGTTGTTTCTTCTACATACAAATGGCTAACAGACACATGAAAAAATGTTCATCATCATTAGCCACCAGGGAGATTCAAATCAAAACCACACTGAGATGCCACCTTACTCCAGTTAGAATGGCCAAAATCAACAAGACAGTAAACAACAAGTGTTGGAGAGGATGTGCAGACAAGGGAACCCTCTTCCACTATTGGTAGGAATGCAAGTTGGTACAGCCACTTTGGACAACAGTGTGGAGATTCCTTAAGAAATTAAAAATAGAGCTTCCCTATGCCCCTGCAATTGCACTACTGAATATTTACCCCAAAGACACAGATATAGTGAAAAGAAGGGCCATCTGTACCCCAATGTTCATAAAAGCAATGCCACATTCACCAAACTGTGGAAAGAGTCAAGATGCCCTTCAACAGATGAATGGATAAAGAAGATATGGTCCATATATACAATGGAGAATTAGGCCTCCATCAGAAAGGATGAATACCCAACTTTCATATCGACATGGATGGGACTGGTAGAGATTATGCTGAGTGAAATAAGTCAAGCAGAGAGAGTCAATTATCATATGGTTTCACTCACTTGAGGACCATAAGGAATAACATGGAGGAGATTGGGAAAAGGAGAGAAATGAGATGGGGGAAATCAGAGGGAGAGAAGAACCATAAAAGACTGGACTCCGGGAAACAAACTGAGGCTTTTGGAGGAGAGGGGCATGGGGGAATGGGTGAGCCTGGTGGTGGGTAGTAAGGAGGGCACGTATTACATGGAGCACTGGGTATGGTGCATAAACAATGAATCTTGGAACACTGAAGAAATAAAATAAAAATTTTTTAAAAAGTTGTTTCTTCTACTAAGTGTTGAAAGACATCTGACTTTAGAGATTTACATTTTTTACTTATGTTTATATATTTTTGTAAAATAATTTATTAAAAATTTTAGTGCCATATATTACAGCATGCACAAAATAATATAATGAATCGTATGTTCCCATTACCTAGAGTCAGTAATTATTAAACTTGCTGCCAAACTTTCTCGACTATGGACTCTGAAAAACAATTTGAGGGTTTTGAAGGGGCGGGGGGTGGGAGGTCGGGGTACCAGGTGGTGGGTATTATAGAGGGCACGGTTTGCATGGAGCACTGGGTGTGGTGCAAAAATAATGAATACTGTTATGCTGAAAATAAATAAAAAATAAATTTAAAAAAAACTTTCTCGATTTATCCACATCCCTTACATTTTTAAATATGCTGGAATCCTATAAAAGAAATTTCTGACATCATGCTATTTAACTCTAAATACTTCACTACATGTTGCTAACAATTCAGATTATTTTTAATTTTATTTTTTCAGTGTTCCAAGATTCATTGTTTATACGCCACACCCAGTGTTCTATGTACTATGTGCCCTCCTTAATACCCACCACCAGGGCCATCCATCCCTCCACTCCCTCCCTTCCAAAACCCTCCCTTTGTTTATCAGAGTCCACAGTCTAATGTGTGTAGCCTAAGGAAAATATTGCATGCATTTAAGAATCAAAGCTGAAGAATCGTTTACTATAAATAAGCTTACTGGAAAATTGTCTAAACATTTTAAAACACATAAACAAAAATATCAAAACTTAGGAGCTAAGGGATAAAAGCTAAGCATCAGTAATTTTTTAAAGAATTTTTTCATTTTTCAGAGAGAGAGAGAGCACACACACATACTCGGAGAGAGGCAAAGGTAGAGGGAGAGAATCTCAAACAGATTCCCCACTGAGTAAGGTGCTCCACATGGGCTCCATCCCAGGACCTTAACATCATGACCTGGGCAGAAATCAAGAGTCAGACAATTAAGTTAGCCACCCAGATGCCCCAGCCATTTTTTTTCAGACACACTAATTCATTCTTATTATCCCTCATCTCATTCTATATACAGCTTCTTTTTTTTTTCCAATTTATTTATTTTCAGAAAAACAGTATTCATTATTTTTGCACCACACCCAGTGCTCCATGCAATCCGTGCCCTCTATAATACCCACCACCTGGTACCCCAACCTCCCACCCCACTGCCACTTCAAACCCCTCAGATTGTTTTTCAGAGTCCATAGTCTCTCATGGTTCACCTCCCCTTCCAATTTACCCAAAAGCACATACCCTCCCCAATGTCCATAACCCTACCCCCCTTCTCCCAACCCCCCTCCCCCCAGCAACCCACAGTTTGTTTCGTGAGATTAAGAGTCACTTAGGGTTTGTCTCCCTCCCTATCCCTATCTTGTTTCATGGATTCTTCTCCTACCCACTTAAGCCACCATGTTGCATCACCACTTCCTCATATCAGAGAGATCATATGATAGTTGTCTTTCTCCGCTTGACTTATTTCGCTAAGCATGATACGCTCTAATTCCATCCATGTTGTCGCAAATGGCAAGATTTCGTTTCTTTTGATGGCTTCATAGTATTCCATTGTGTATATATACCACATCTTCTTTATCCATTCATCTGTTGATGGACATCTAGGTTCTTTCCATAGTTTGGCTATTGTGGACATTGCTGCTATAAACATTCGGGTGCACGTGCCCCTTTGGATCACTACGTTTGTATCTTTAGGGTAAATTCCCAGTAGTGCAATTGCTGGGTCATATGGCAGTCCTATTTTCAACATTTTGAGGAACCTCCATGCTGTTTTCCAGAGTGGCTGCACCAGCTTGCATTCCCACCAACAGTGTAGGAGAGTTCCCCTTTCTCCGCATCCTCGCCAGCATCTGTCATTTCCTGACTTGTTGATTTTAGCCATTCTGACTGGTGTGAGGTGATATCTCATTGTGGTTTTGATTTGTATTTCCCTGATGCCGAGTGATATGGAGCACTTTTTCATGTGTCTGTTGGCCATCTGGATGTCTTCTTTGCAGAAACGTCTGTTCATGTCCTCTGCCCATTTCTTGATTGGATTATTTGTTCTTTTATATAGAGCTTCTTGATACCTCTGTCCTCCTATTTCTTCTTGGATGCTTGTTCCAAATCTATTCCAGCTGTACCCCAACAGACTGACCTCTTGGGATGTTGCAAGCACACTGCTGATCCCGTTTTCAACTCATACACCTTTCCTGTCAGCTTCCTGCTACAGCCACGGCTCCCAGCAGCCATGGGCATCAGCCTTCCCCAGAACAACCCGGCTCTCTTTCCTGCACTGATCAGACAGAGTTTGTTCCATAGAGATGGGGGAGGAAAGGAAGAGAAATGGGAAGGGACGAAGGGAAGGAAAAATGAGTGGGTAGGTAACAGGAGGGAGAAAAAGGAGGGTTAAGGAATAGATGTATTGGTTGCTAGTTTGCCATCCATGTTCAGTTTCTTTCTTCTCCCACTTAAAAGCCCTGCCCAGAATAATTTCTTTATATTTGAAAAAGGAAAGAATCCCTTGAATAATGATAAGTGACATAATATGCGCTAAACTGATTTCCGATGAGAAACTGATTTATCGCCTACATTTCAGAGCCCTGGGAAAGTTGACGTGGAGGGATAAATGGGTTTCAGGGCAGACAATGAATTTCTGAAGTACATTTCAGAAGCCCTCCTCCAAATCATAAATAAAAGCAGGCTGACTACAGCCTAGCATGGATGACTGAGAAAAAATACCATGCCATCCAGGACCCAGTCAACACCCTCCTCACAATGGCCAAAGTGGATGGCCAGATGTTCTAGAAAGAAGTTTCCCAAGGCGACTTCCCCAAGAGGTCATCAATTAAAAAAAAAAAAAAAAAAGGCAGTTCAGAGCATGAGTGCTTGAAAACAATTACTCAGGGGAAAGAAATTATTGTAGGGAGTTTGAAGAACAGAAAAGAATAAACCAATCTTCAGTAAAGTTAGTGGCAAGAATTTAGTTTCAAAATACACCTGCTTTTCTCATCCCCACAGGACTGCACCTCCCACCCTGAAATGCTTACTAGCAACCCCCACAATCCAAAGGAACCAGAAAGCTGATAGTTATGTTTAACAGATACTTAATCATCTAAGTCCAATGCTCCTGTTCGAATATGAACTATGAAGGTAAGGTGATGGGAAGAGTGACTACAGGGAAGGTGAAGGCCAGCAAAGAAGAGAAGTCACACAGCACCCAATGGAAGAGAGAAGCCCCCACCCACAGATCTTCAACTCCAGCCATTTCTTCCCCAGGAGGAGAAATTTTGTAGAGGAACAGAACCTATCTTTGGACACTTCATAACAAAAGTGAAACCAAAGATTGACACTTACATTTCATTTGCTTGGAGATGGACTTGTTAGGTTCAAGCCAGTGCTAAGGAGAAAAAAAAAGCAGAGATTATGGGTCAAATGGCTGAACCATACGATGCATACTTAATACCTAAGAGAAATTTAATATAGTCTTTTCCCGAAGTACAGTCTTGGTTCCTGTAGGTATTTCCTCAAGGCTCCACCTTCTGAAGATCAGCACAAAAAATCCCATAATGAAAATACAAAAGGCAAGGACATAAATTACAGAGAATTAACACTTTGAGGAGTATTTGAGTCCTACTAAGAGAGAGGAACTAGGGACAGAACATACTCTTGAACAGGATATTCTTGTGGCTCTAATGGACCCCAGGTGATGGAGCTCCATTGCTCTGGGCAAGCCACAGATGGCTAAAGACTCGGACATCCATGACCTCAAAGAGTCACAGTCCAAGACAGCTTCAGCACCCGATTCCCCTGCCAGGTAACCCCTGTTCGGTCAAGGCAGCATTAGCCCCATCAAACAAAAGCAATTCTTTCTTCATGGTAGGGGGGTGCAAGTTATAAATACCTTACTTCAGAGGCCTGTGATTACCCAGAAGAAAAACCAGCTCTATCCCAAAGCAAAGAAGCCCAGAGACCTGGGTATCTCAGAATGGTGTTAGGGACAGGCATTTTAAGAAGATACATGCTGATCCCAGCAGCCAGCTCGCTCCCTACCTTGTGTGGCAGTCACTCCAACTTGTTGAGAGCCATGCAGCTTTTGTTATCCCTAACTATGATGTCTCCGGAGCCACTTAGGGCATGTCAGGAAGCATTGTTCTACACACTTGCAATTTAGAAAGATACTAGGAGCACCACTGGTATCCATCAGGAGGTCGGAGAGCCCTCACTTACCGGGCACCTCTCACACTCAATACTAGAGAGGAAAGGAGGACACTTACCATCTGTTGAGGCTTACACCCCATTTGTGTCAACCAGCTAAGTCTCAGAGTTCTGTAACATCCCTGCCATTTGGTATAAACGCATAACCATAAAGCCTAAGAAAAGAGTTGGCCTATGTTGAGTGCTTCCTAAATGCCAGGTGTTATGCGAAGCATTTCCCCAGGCCATCACTACTGCCCCATTTACAGAGGAGAAACCAGGAGGCTCAGGACATTAGACAACCAGCCTAAGGTCCCCCAGAGATTAAGTGGTGGAACCAGTATGCGGTGGGATTCCACAACACAGGCCCTTCACCTTGGCCATGCGGCCTCGCCACAGATCAGTCTGCTCTAAAACCTATTGTTCTCGACTAACATTCCTTCTTTCCCTAGGAGCTGGAAAAAAAAAAAAAAAATGAGTGGTCAAATCATGAGTTTCCAGCCCAGGGTGTCAGATCTCTGCAGTCTTCCAGAACAAGACTAGGGATCTTTTCGCTATGTCAACCCCAGGACAAGCTGGACAGAAAACCACACATTTACCTCTGTTGTACTACATGAACTAACATGGCGAGTTTCTTTGCTTCTGATTGAAATTAGGTCTGTTCATTTTGAGAGCCTGGTTTTTCTCCTTTTTCTCATTTTTTAGTTGTGGTAACACACACAACATCCAATTCACCATTCTAACCCTTTTTAAATGTACAGTTCGGTGGTATTAAATGCATTCATAATGGTGTGCCACCATCACCCCATTCATCTCCAGCACACTCTGACCCTATAAAACTGAAACTGTAGCCCTAATAAACAGTCATTCTGCAGGCCCCTTTCTCCAGGCCCTTGGAAACCATCATTCTACTTTTGGTTATCTCCTTCTAGTCAGAAGCGATGTCTGGCATTTACACAGTTATCATTGAACAGTGGAAAAACCTATTGACTGGGCCACTTACTGGCTGTATAAGCACGTACAAAAGGTTTAAACTTGCTTTCAATTTCTGCAACTGTCATATGGGCATAGCGATAGTACCCACTCTGCATGGTTGCTGCAAGGATTTTAGAAGTTAATAAAAAAATTAATAAACATGAGACACTTAGACTGTGCATGGCATGTGAAAAATATTGATAAATGCTTGTTTGCTGATGCTGTTGTTACTTAAGAAGTACAGTTTAATTAGTAGACCATATCCCATGGAGGAGCATAATAGACGGGGCCTCTGATGATCAAATTACTTTTCTAGCAATTAATAGGGTAATTTAGAACTAAGGCAAGAAGACAAAGACCAATTGAAATCAATACATACTGCTAGTGTCTCACGGAGGAGAATCACTAGTCATTTGGCCAACAAAGTCTGAAATGTGTTTTCCAAATTCTCCTTGTTTGGCATCCTTTGAACTCCTTAACCTTTCTCTGCCTAACTTCAACCTGCCTTTCCTCCCCTCTCTGCCTCCCAGGAGGACAGGTACATTTCATTTTATACACCAATACCAGTTAGTTGGCGGCAGTCTCCCAGGGGTGTGAAGAAGGATCCAAGTCTCAGTGAGAATGAGTGCCATGATGGAGATCGGCCAGGTTTGCCATGGAGGGGCAGGGAACATGAAAGGTATGTCTACAAGGTATTTGCCATCTGTGCCCTAAATAAGTTATTTTATCTAAATGAGTGGCCTCCTCATTGTCCTATGAGATACACCCCGCAGTTTCTGATGGGTTCTGACCTTCCTCCTCTTCTTGGCCTATTCACACCCTACCCTTGCCCCTCAAACCTTGTCTATCTGAATCACCTCCATCTACAGTGTGACCACTACATACTTTTCCACCAGGACAACTATTCTTCTGCTGTGGGATAGTCATGGGGTATAGAGTCCAAGAAAAATAAGCCAGCATGAATCATGTTTCAAGGGATTATAATAAATCATTTCTTCAGAGAGTGTCAAGCTCAGTTGGTGAGCAGTTATTAAAATTTAAAACCCTGACTGGCCTATGACCCAACAATTCCCTTATTCCCCAAATTACCCACGTGAACACAGAGGAACACAACAAGGATTCTCCCTGCAAGATTAGATTAAATTATAAAACATTAGACTATTAATGGTCATCATCAGGAAAATGCTAAATAATCTATCATCTGTTCATATGCTAGAGGATTCTTCAGTGTACTATAGGAGGTAGATCTTGACGGGTAACATGGTTAGATCTCTAGAACACACGGTGTGATGAAAAAAGTGAACTGCAAAATCTGTAACTATGGTCACAGTTCCCAAATCATGCACTGAAGCACTCCAGGGAAAAGAGCCATCCCAGACATCTATCAGACACCCACTGTGCAAACTGTAAGCTCAAGGAAGTTCCCAGCTCTAACATTAGATCATGCTAGATTCCTTTTGATGTCATACTTTTTGCAACACGGGGTTTTTAGTGGTTGCTGTGATGAAAAGCAAGTATCACGTGAAAAGAGGTATGCAAGGCCATGAGTACAGCAGTATCTGATCCGGTCCTAGAGTCTGAGAAGCCGTGAGCCACCCAGCAGATGCACGCCTCCCATTCCCAGGTAACTGTGGTTAAGAATGAGCTGGAAATACTATTTTCAGGTAGGCCATGGTTTAAATGGCCGCTAAGCTGTTAGAACATAAATACTAAGTTTGTTATCCCTCTTATTAGATAGGGCACCATGAAATCATTACTTTTGACCTAAGGCATCATGAAATAATTACTAAGACACCAAGAGAGCCATACATCACAGAGTTTGGGAACCTCTGAGCTAGCATATCTTATAATTAATGTGTTTTCTTTAAGTAAAAAGTACAAACCACTACCCTGTATTTTCAAAGAATACATAATAGGCATCTAAATGTATTTTTATAGATCTGAAATGATAGTCAATAAACACATAATATGGAGAAAACAGGAATTTAGGGGTGTTGCTCAAAGGAAACACTGTTTTATCTGCAATATTTTAATTTACACTTTTTACATGTATTCAAGCGTTACATGAGTAATTAAAAATCAATTTCTTAAAAAAGTTTAAGTTCTACTCAGAGGATAAAGGTGGACTTTTATGTAATTTAGACTCAAGATGAAGAATTTTCTACATAACAGGCAGATGCCAAGTCCAGCTAAGTCCCCAGCTTTGGCACTGCGGTCCAACACAGGAGCCAAGATTCCTGCGTTCCAGTCCTGGTTCTGCCATTTACTAGTGATGGGACCTCCAGCGTGTTGCTTCCTCTGTTTCCCCTCTTACAGCATCACTGTGGGGTTTAAGTAGCTTAACGGATTCAAGTCGTCTTTAGAACAGAGCTTAGAGCCTAGTTAAAGCTCAGCAAACACCAGCTGTTCCCATCTTCTTTGCATTCACTCAGACACTCCCAAGGTGATGCAATGGCCCCTCCTCGTGAGCCCACCTCCGTCCCTCTCTTCCTCTCACACTCCCATCCCATCTGCCTTCTGCTCCACACGAAAGGTAAACCTCCTCCCTTTTTTCCTCCTTCCTTTTAGAGTTGGGCAATGAATTCAAGTGTGGACGACACCAACAACTCCTGCTGTTACTATATGTACAGATGGATTACACTCCTGTGAGAAAGAAACAACCATGAGGCTATGTGCTTGGTAATTAGATAGGAGGCTCAGAACATTGACTGCATTGCTATTTTCCTTTCAATTGCTACTTGGAAGATAGGCTAGCTTGTTTTTTGTTTTTTGTTTTTTTTAAGTCTGTTTCCTTACTGAAAACTGAAGTTCCCTAAGAGATAGAAAGAAAAGAGTGCCAACCAAATATCTGAATTTGAGGCTGGTTTACTATAGCTGAAAATGGCATTTCCTCAACTTTCATTTAGAATAAGAATTCCGAAGACTAAAGAAGCTAAGATTCAATGATTGATTCTACCTAATCAGCTTAAGACATAAGATGAACTAGAGGAGGCATTCCCTCAGCACCATCTGAAGTTATCAGGAAGGTGTCTGTGGACATACTGTCAGGGCTCTGCCCAGTTCCTCTCGGATCCCTTTTCCCCATATAGAGCGGCTTAATCGTTTTTAGGAAGGCTGCCTCAGGTCACTAGAATCCAATGCAGAATGGAGAATGAGCCTCCCCCAACTCACCTCTGAACTATCAAGTTAAGAAGTGCGGGTATGGGAGGATAAATACCTCTGCTCCCTCACCCCTTGGCCAGGACAACTCTAAGCCATGACCTACACTCTTCCAAAAATCCTCTGTGGCTTTCAGCCCAAGTTACTCTCTGTACAACTTTGCTCAATGTCACACACTTGTGTGACCTCCTTCCTTCCTCTGTCCCAATGCCTCCAAGCTCCTGAAAGCCTTTTTTCTGGAAACATGTCCTAATAAACCTGGAATTTTTATCTCCAAATCCACTTCTGGGTACCAGAGCCAAGACAGCCTCCCTAAGTCCCCATCAAAAACTACCCTCCATCCGTTGAATTTAAAATCCTTCCCTTGGAGATTCAAATTAAAACCACAGTTATAATGGCCAAAATTAGCAAGACAGGAAACCATGTGTGTTGGAGAGGATGTGGAGAAAGGGGAACCCTCTTACACTGTTGGTGGGAATGCAAGTTGGTGCAGCCACTTTGCAAAACAGTGTGGAGATTCCTCAAGAAATTAAAAATAGAACTTCCCTATGACCCTGCCATTGCATTCCTGGGTATTTACCCCAAAGATGCAGATGTAGTGAAAAGAAGGGCCATCTGTACCCCAATGTTTATAGCAGCAACGGCCACAGTCGCCAAACTGTGGAAAGAACCAAGATGTCCTTCAATGGATGAATGGATAAGGAAGATGTGGTCCATGTACACTATGGAGTATTATGCCTCCATCAGAAAGGATGAATACTCAACTTTTGTAGCAACATGGATGGGACTGGAAGAGATTATGCTGAGTGAAATAAGTCAAGCAGAGAGAGTCAATTATCATATGCTTTCACTTATCTGTGGAGCATAGCAAATAACATGGAGGACATGGGGAGATGGAGAGAAGGGAGTTGAGGGAAATTGGAAGGGGAGGCAAACCATGAGAGACTATGGACTCTGAAAAACAACCTGAGGGTCCTGAAGGGGCGGGGGTGGGAGGTTGGGGGAACCAGGTGGTGGGTATTAGAGAGGGCACATATTGCATGGAGCACTGGATGTGGTGCAAAAACAGTGAATACTGTTACGCTGAAAAGAAATTTTAAAAATAAATAAATAAATAAAATGACTATTTAAAGTTAAAAAATAAAATGAAATAAAATCCTTCCCTTGGAGGTTTTATTCCTTCTGCCTTGGACTTGAACCCCAGTAACCTGCATATCCCCTTCTGAGAGGTCCCAATTTAAAAGGGCTTTCAGTCTGGGCAACGTAGCCTGACCATTTCAAAGCCACTTCTCAGAACAAATTTACTTTGATTGATAGTAGCTTGAAGCAAAAAGGAGAAGTTGAATGAAGCCTCACAAAGAGGGTGAAAAGCAGAGCACTGGCTAAGCCCTCTAAGCCCTGATTCCCTTCTCTGGGTTCTTGAGGGTGGGAACGATTCCAGGACCCCTAAGATTCCTTCAGCTCTCACATTCCAAATTGTTTGAACTTGAAGTAGGAGAACATTGCCAACAATTGGTTCTTTTTAAATTTTGCTAGGCCCAGCTATACTTTTTCTCTACCCCATCATAGAAATGGTGCATTTCTTTTGCACTTTTGAATTTTGGCTTGTTGGTGGCGGGGTGGGGAGGAAAGTGGTGTGTGAAGTGGTGATTTGTGGCTAAGTAGATTGATTTTTAATTTGTCAGCTGCTGAGCCAGGAAATAAAACAAAAAACAAAACAACAACAACAACAAAACCCTCCCCAAAGTAAACAATATAACATACTTGGTTATCTTCAAATGTTGGGCTTCTATTGAAATTGATTAAGGCTATCATTATAAAATAAATTACACAACTCTGGTATCTTTCTCAAAACCCTTGGTGCCCTAAACCAGAATATTCTATGGCCCAAAGAAATGTGTGAAATAACAAACGGGGCTTTAAACAATGAATACATCTCCCAAACAGGAGATGCTTTCTCCCATCAGAAATAACCAGATCCACAGTCCGACCAATTCCCATCCTAGACCTGAAAAGATGGCCTGATTCTCACATCTCACCTGGACAAAGCCCCAGAGTAACTCAGTGTCCCTGCATTATCTAGCCAATTTATGCCATTTTTAGACCCTCTGGCCCCTGCAAGAGGAAAGAAAAAAAAAAAAAGAATGCCATCCGAATGAATGCAATCTAAGTGCTCTGGGTTGACCAGTTAGATCTAGGGCCCAGTTAGTTAGCTACCAATAACCAATGGTTTTCACTCCGGTTTCAGTGAAATCTAGAGCACAATGGCAACAAGGACAGAAGTATCTATAGGCCAGGCCCACTCACAAGTTCTAGTCCTTCTGGCAGTCAACCCATGCAAGAAAATCTTCACTATTCCAGAGTTATGTTTTTATTTCTTCAACCATAACTGCTCCTGAGTTCTGGGCTCCTGGGGATAAGCAAAATAGAAGTAACAGCTGGGAGAAGAAACACCTAAGAAACAGAGATGGAAACAGGAAGCAGGAAGCCTGAGAAAGCATAAGCACCATTTTTTTTTTCCATAAAGGACCAGACAGTATAAATATTTTAGGTTTTGTGGCCCATATGGTCTGTCAGGACTACTCAGCTCTGCCACTGGAACACGAAAGCAGCCAGGGAAAACACATAAAGGAACAGAAATAGCTGTATCCCCATAAAATGTTATTTACTAAACAAATGGGGGTTCTCCTGACACCTGTGTGCCAACCCCTGCTCTACATTCAAGGAATCCTTAACATACACTTAAGGATAAAAACAGTAATCTGAAAATGCAATCGAGGTTGTAAAAATATTACAAGCTGTTTATTTTAAAGTACAATGAGACAGTGAAATGCAATTATAGAGGAAAGGATGGAATTCCTTCAAGCTTGTTACAATGGGATTTACCACTATGTACTGCTTATTGTCAAGCAGTAGAAATTTCACATGTTCACCAAACTATTCTAAGGTCAGAGATCTAGTTGCCAGAAGCTCAAACCTTTCAAACTCTTTAAAGCATGAAGAACAGATCCATTACATGTTGAGAATCTGGACTAATGCACTTAAATAACAACCCTATGGCATAGGTATTGTTATTATTATTATTATTAGTGTCCCCATTTTACAGATAAAGTATTTGAGGTTAAGGAGGCTGCCTAAGGTCATATAACCAGCAAGATGCAGGGCCAGGATTTAAACTGATCTTCTTGGCATCAGAGCTCTTAGCACCTGAGCAATAATGTCCTCCATACTCTATCCTTCTTGAGGTTTGACACTGTAGCCCATTCTCCTTATATTAAGTCTACAGCTACCCTTGCTTCCAAAAGGTCTCTCCGGCCTCGTTCTTTTCTTTCTGTTCTATATGTTCCTGGTGGGTCTCCTGTGCTGGTTTCTCCTTCTGGACATCCTTTTAAAAAATGGATATTCTTTGGGTTTCAGAGTCTCCTCTTATTTTATATTCTTTCCCTCAGCTCTTCAGGCTATGCTCAGGGCTTTAAGGTAGTGAAAACTTCACTGGCTCCAAAATTTCCATCTGTGGTCTAAACCTCTTCATTAAGCTTCAGATCCGTATCCCCAACCATAGATGAAACATCTCTATCTCAACATCTCATAGGTATCCTAAACTCAACATATCCAATACTTACCTCTTCTCCCCAAAACCCTCCCTGTACAGTTTATTTGGTAAGTGGTTCCACCTGTACTTGGAGCCCAAAGAGGCCCTGCACCAAGCCCAAACACCCCGTTGGACAAGCCTGTGGAAAGGCCCTGAAACCACATGCAGAGCAAGGGGGACCGCCAAGACCCACCTTGCAGTCATTCCTGTCAACGTTCCAGGCATATGAATAAAACAACTAGGACCTGCTGCAGCCCCCTCCAGAACAGACCAACCCCCAGCTTAACACCAGTGAGGGAGCCCAGTCAACACCAAGTGGAACATAAGATTCACCTCACTGAGCCCAGCTCAAATATCAGATCCAAAAAATCCTGGCATATAATAAAATTGTGTTCATTGACACCCCCAAGAGTTTGAGAAGATTGGTTCCACAGCAATAGATAGCTAGATCTGTTATTCCTTATTATGAACTGAATGTTTGCCCCTTACCCCCACCAAATTCACACACTGAAGCCCTGCCCTCAATGTGATAGTATCTGAAAGTGGGACCTTTGAAGATAATAAGGTTTAGAACAATTCATGAGGGTAGAAACCCATGATGGGATTAGTGTCCTTATAAGAGAGCCTAGAGCACCCGTCTTCTCTCTCCCCAACCACATGTGGACACAGGGAGAAGGCAGCCCTCTGCAAGCCAGGAAGAGTTCTCATCAGGAACCAAATCTGTCAGCATCTTGAACTTGAACTTTCAGCCTGTAGAACTGTGACAATGAAGTGTCCTACATAAACAGGTGTTTTCTTACAGCAGCCTAAGCCAACTAAGATACTCATTATTAGTGTCCATGGATAGAACAATTACAATTGAACCTTAAATGACATTTGTTTGAGCATCCATGAAAAATATGCTCCAACTGTCAGTCCTTACCAATATTGCTTTTATGTCTCCAAGTTATACATCATCTTTACATTCTAGACTTCTCAGCTTGTCTCTGGAGCTATCTGAAACTTCCAAACATGCTGATCTCTGATGTCCTTACTGGCTAGAAGCTGAGTGAGTGAGTGCTTCTCTAACGATGGAACTTAAACTTTATCAACCTAATTCATTCCTTCCCAACCAAGCCCAGGAGCTTCCCACCACTGAGGAACACTGCCTTACCCTGGATAGCCTCCTGCTTTTTCCCTAACTCAAATAAGGATAAAATGTCATTTTTCACCACACTTACTCCTATGTCTGCCTGTTGGCCCAAACAAGATAACCACATCATGTGCCTGCTCCTCCCTCCACTAAAATTAGGACATACCAGTAATCTAAGTGACTTACAGATTGCAACCTGTCATTTTCAGGCATCCCCATCCCTTCCTAGGAAAGGACATCAGGTATAGACAGAGTCAGTTAGGAGCAATCATTTTAGTTAAACGCCAAGTTCTGCTTTCTGCTGAAGGAATGTGACAGTGTCCTCCAAATCTGTCAAGTTAATACCTTGGGCCACAATTGAACCACAAAATGTCCAATTTTCAAGCTGTTGAGATACTGCTGTGTTCCCTGTAAGCTGAGTACTCTAAGTCCTTTACCATAAAGCCAAGTTACTTGTCCATAGCTCCTCCCCAAACAGGCATCCAAGTAGTCTTGGATGATTTTTAATACCCCTGAGATTTTAAAAACATAAGTGGGCTCATTAAGCAGACAAATTCATGACCAGTGACCTACAGCAGTACAATCCTTCTCTTTAGTGCAGGACTGCCCTAAATCTTAGGTACCACTCTTGATCTTAGGTACAAGCATCTGTGAAGCAATAGTCCCCAGAAGCAGGAAGCAGCCTTTCGAAAGCAGGAGCAGCTGGTGGGACATAATGCTGTCTGGCTTCCTGGCACCAGTCCCAGAGTGAAACCTAAAATCATTGTGATTTTTTTTTTATGCCATTCCATTTTCTCCCCAAAGGTATTCTAGAAAAAGCAAACTGCTCTAACATAGAAAAGGTCTTTTCCCATTATTAATAAAACTTACTGATAGGTTCACTAGTTCTTTCTAGCTATCAACGTAAAAACCCCAGGGCTGTAATTCTATCTGGGGGAAGGAGGCATCAGGGTTCAGCATGTCCTTGCATTTCTGATTTTCCAGGTCATCTCATCAGAAAGTGGTCCAGTGGCCATATGACATACAATGCCCAAACTCAAGAGTGTTCGAGAAGACAGTCCCAGAGGCATTGATTTCCAAAGTGAATTTGTCTTTGGGTAGGAGTCAGCATGGTCCTTAAGTTAGAAAAGTCAATGATTCTGATGTAGGTGGGTTAAACAGATGCTTAGAAATAGGGAAGTTAAAATCAAAAGCACTGGGTCCCATCTGCCTGCAGACTGTAAACCAATACTTACAATCTAGTCCTGGGGAAATTCCTCCTCTAACTGAATGGTTCGAGGTTTGGGGGTGGGGAGAGTACCTCCTCACTTTCTAAGGGCCTGGGGGTGACTTCCCCCTAGCTGGGTTTTGAAAAGGGGAAAATGCAGAAGAAGGGAAATCCAGGACAATGGACATCCTAAACCATAACCATAGAAAACAGAATTAGGAGGGGTGCCTGGCTGGCTCAGTTAGAAGAACACAGTGCTCTTGGTCTCAGGGTTGTGAGTTCAATCCCCACATTGGATAGAAATTACTAAACATAAATAAATTTTAAAAAATAAACAGAATCATGAAATCTAACTCAATATTCCAAAACTTCATCTTCCCAAAGAGAAATTACCCCAAACACCTGAGAAGCAGTGGAAGGAATATGTTACATGAAAGAAAAAAAGACCTGGATTTCAGCCAAGTATTACCTCTACCTTCTGGAATTATTCCTTCTAAGATGTCTAAACTTATAGTCCCAGCTTTCTTTTTAGGTAAAAATCAGAGGAATAGCACACACCCTTTCCTTAATCTCGAGCACTGTGATTATAGGAGTTCTTCAGAAGAATATGGTAGAAACTCAAGGGGATTTTTACTGAATAGTGTTCACTCTGCCCCTCCCTACATCAAATTTTAAAACTAATGGAAATTCTGAGCCCTTGCCATTAAAATAGCAAAAGATAGACATCATTTACTGACTCAGTCCTCATCACTCTCAGAACATATGGGGCATGAGACATCTTGTCAAACATATGGTGTTCCAAATGTAATAGTGCTAAATATTTAATATTCCACAATGGTTTACTGTAAATCAAGTTGTGAAGAGTTGTAGGCAAACCACCAACTCCCACAGCAAAGGTAAGTTCCACTTCAGCTTTTTTAACTAACTTAATTTTCTGTTGATTAGCTTTCTATCCAACTAATTCATTGGTTTTAGTTTCCACGGAGAAAAAGTACGTGATCTGGTAAAACCACCAATGCTGGTCAATTCATCTCTCCTTAAAATTCCTGTATCAGCCTGTCTTTGTGCCTCTAAGCTCATTTTTCTAATTATCCAAGGCCCACACTTGTCTCCCCAAAGAACATATTAATGGCCATCCTGTCTTTGAAAGAAGTTTTGAACATTTCTAGATTTTAGACTTCCTAACCATGGTTTTATTTCTTCATATGACTGCCTCACCTAGACCGACCCAATGCACAACAATTATAAGAATCACAATAAAAATAGCCTATCCATGTACTCAGTAGATACCATTTGTTAAACCATATCTTGAATTCCCACATCAACCCTACTGGTAGGTGTTGTAATCTCTTTATCCATCAGAGTCTTGGAAAGGCTCAAGGTCACACAGCTTACTGAGCAGCAGAGGTGGGATTTTTTTTTTAATTTCATAACTATTTTTTTCCAATTTATTTATTTTCAGAAAAACAGTATTCATTATTTTTTCACCACATCCAGTGCTCCATGCAAGCCGTGCTCTCTATAATACCCACCACCTGGTACCCCAACCTCCCACCCCCCCGCCACTTCAAACCCCTCAGATTGTTTTTCAGAGTCCATAGTCTCTTGTGGTTCACCTCCCCTTCCAATTTACCCCAACTCCCAGAGGTGGGATTTAATGTAATTCTTTCTGAGTGCAAATCCATGTGGTTTCGTGTAGCAACTATTCAGCAACCAAAGTGGAATCTATGTTCCCCCTGAATCCTCCGAATCAAAAGTCTAGAAAAGGCTATGATGCAGGGTGGAAAACAATGACTCAAGCAACCTTGTAAGCAATTTAGTGGATATATCAGATAAGACAGTTTTGTTTTGAATATGGTCCCCATTTTTTTCACTAATCTATTACCCAAATCTGGACACTAAAAATGAAGCTCACCCAAGTCAAAATATAAAGAACAATGAAGCACATCAACCTAAACACTTCTTTTTCACTTAAAAAAATAATTCTAGACATATGAAAAAGGTACAAATATAATATAACCACTCTCCTCCCCTAATGTTAGTATCTTCCATAGCCAGCGTAAAATTATTGAGATTAAGAAGCTAACACCGACACAATGCTATTAACTGAATTACAGACTTAATCTGGAGTTCACCAGTTTTCCCAGTGCCAGACTTTTCTCTGTTCCAGAATCCAATCCAGAATCCCCCAAGGCCTTAGTTGAGAGTTACACAGTCTTTCCTTGACTTTCATGACCTCAATACTTTTGAAGGATATAGGTAAGTTGTTTTGGAGAATGTTCTTGCTTCAGGCTTTCTTATATCTCCTCAAGATTTGAATGAAGTTATGCATTGCTGGGAAGAATACCACTGGGACAATATGCCCTCCTCAGTGCAGGATAATCCGGAAGTACATGACATTGGAATGTCGTCTCCCTGGTGATGATAACCTTGATGGCTTGATTAAAGTGGTGCCTGACAGATTTCTCCACTATGAGGTTAGTCTTTTGCCCTTTGTAATCAAAAGATATCAGAGGGGCAGAAGGAAGGAGTACTTTGAGACTATACAGGTATCTTGTTTCTCCTCAAATTTCTGCCCACTAACTTTAGTATTCATCTATGAATCCTCTATCACAACAATCATTGTGATATTCTCTCATTCCTTCTACACTTATTAACTGGAATTTGTCTGTAAGGAAGAGCTATTTCTTCTCCCCTTTTATTTATTTATTCATATACTTATGTCCATATGACTCATGGATATTTTACTTTATGGATTATAATCCAATACTATTGTTATTGCTTTTTTGTCTAATATTCCAGTTTGGGCCACTGGCAGTTTTTTTCAGGTTTGTTCTGTGCCATTCTAGGGACCTTTTATCTTTTGAGCGGTTCCTTACTTTCTGGCACCACAACATGCTCCAGGCTCATCTTGTGAGGTTCCTGACTCTGCCCTAGACATGCCCAGACATGTTTTGAAGGAGCCCTTATTCCTTTTATTAGAAAATGATATTTAGAAACCAAGATCTAGGGGATAGATGTGCTCATTGCTACTGTGGTGTCATTGCTTCTAGGCCATCTCAGAAAACGGACCTTGGAACTATGTATATATGCATATTAGCCCACATACACACACACATCTATATTTCTGTGTCTATGTATATATTTTTTGAAATAATATGAGTTCATACCAACATCTGATTCCAGTTCTAAAGAATTCCTTTAATATCTTATCCAATATCTCCCCAATGAATCAAGAAAAATGAAAACAACTTATGCATAAGTGGTTTCCAGATGTTATCTAGGCTAAGGGTCAGCAAACTATGGCTAAATGCCTATTTATAGAAGATTTTTATTGGAAAAAAAGTTTTATTAGGACACAGCTATGTCCATTAATTTAGGTATTGTCTACAGCTGCTTTCCACTAGAATAAAATAATTTAAAAATTATGACAGAGGTTGTATGGGTCACAAAGTGAAAAGATTTTCTATCTGGTCCTTTACAGAAAAGGTCTACAAACCCCTAGTATCAGTTATGTTTCACATTTTCACCTGGGAGATGTGTAGAAAGAATGTGGGTTCTAATACCATCCTTCCACCATTATTTACTAGCCATGTAGCCTTAGACAAGCCACTGATACCATGTACCTCAGATCTCCCCTTCCTTACAGTGTTGCAGGGAAGACTAGAGACCATAACAGTAAAATTCCTGGCATATGATAGATGTTCAACTAATGGTAGCTAGAATTACTTCTGAAGGTTGATAGAGTTTAGGATGGGATTTTGCACAAAAAGAATCTATATTCAGTGATGGGTAGATGACTAATATAATCTACAGAGTCTGTTTGATGTACAGGGAGCTCAATACTCCTTCCATCACTTACTAGTTGTGAGACCCTGGGCAAGTAACAATATCTTTGAATCTGTTTCTCTTTCCACAAAAGGGTAGCCATAAAAAGCTATGTCTATGAATATCTTTATGCCATGGTACGCAACACCAGTCTGAAGACCAGAGCTGGGATGGCTACATCAAAAGTAGAATCAGGATGTGCTAAAATACATGCTCCTGGTCCTAGCCCCAAGGATTCTGAGTCAGGAGGTTCAGAAGAGGGTCCACACTCGGCATTGTTAGTAAACCCCTAAAGTAATCTTGTTACAGGGCCAGGTCTGGGAACCACTGTTAACAGAAAATGTCACACGAATCCCCTCTGTGATCTCATGTCAGTCCTATATCCTTATTAGTATCCTGCTACCTTCTTGCCACTCAGGTAAATGTTTGGCCCGTTATAGAGTTCCTGCAAGTGCTATAGGAAAGTGAAATCCCTTTCTGAGCCACTGCATTGTATGTGTTTAAAGAAGATTAGGTCCTACTGGACTCTAAAATCTAAGTATGATTCCCCATGTTTCAGAATAAAATCCAATCTTTTCCTTAAGCAGCCTGCTCCTTTATAAGAATACACTCTGTAAGCCTCTCCTCATTGTACTGGATCAATAATATGAAACTAAGAACCAAGTGGGACTGTGGAGAGGGAAGAGGGGAGTAGAGATGACCAGGGGCACCAACAGGAGGAGGGCAAATTAAATAAGGTACAATAGACTTGTCCCCTAATCCCAGACCACACTCAGCTGACCCTTTCACACACACTGCCCCATTTGTCAGTGAGGAAGGCTAAAAAGCAGAGATCAGATCAGGTATAGGGCCTCCTAATCCATATCTGGGACCCACAGCAAGGTTGCAGGGATGGGAGACCCCAGGTGGTGCAAGCTGGGATGAAGATCCCTTGGATGTGAAGGACATAGATTACTGAATCCAACATATGTCATGAATATATATATATATATATATATATATATATATATATATATATATGCTAGTACAGTACCCAAATCAAAAGGCAAGATTCCCCTGCTCACTCTTATAAAAATCAACAGATACAACAAGGGCAGGCATATCCAGGAACAGGGATATAACAGGGGTTGTCAAGTTTACTGATGTTCAAATAGCAGCTTTCAAACCATCTTAACTTTCATCTGCCAAGAGCTTTTTCTTAATTGAAATGAAATTCACATAACATAAAATTAACCATTTTAAAGTATACGATAGTATTTAGGACATTCACAATGTCATAAGCACCACTTACATCAAGTTCCAAGCATCTTCTTCACTAGAGAAGAAAACTTTGTATCCATTAAGCAGCCTCTCCCGTTCCCTTTTCTACCAATAGCTTTTTATAGTGAGAGGTGGATTTTCTCCACAATGAGATTTTATATAGTCACTGTTTGTCTGTTTGTCGAATCTTCTCAAAGACACAGGAACTGGGTGGGAGCAGCTTCCTGGGAAAGTCTAATATAAGTTTTCCTTTCTCCTACCCTACCCAGTCCAGTGGGAACAGTGCCAACATTTACACACAAACACACACAACACACGCACACACACCCCAGGCCAGTCAGTTTCAAGTGGTCAATGACCATGAGAACAAGAATACATCATGAGTGCTCTGAGAGGAACCTCTTTGGTCACCCACAGCATGAGTTACTCCCCCAAATGGGTCTAGACAGAGAGTGGCTCTTACCCGCTGCTTCTCTGGGTCCACATAACGAATGCCAAAATAGTCCTTCTCCAGCAAGCTGTAGTAGTTGCAGATGTGGTCAATAAGAAACTGCCCTTTGGTCTCCCTCTGCAAAAGAAGCACATTTAAGTTTCAGCCAGAGCTCATCTTGTACACTCATGTCTAAAATGTGTTTCATTCACCCCATAGATCTGCACTTAGAAAAATGGATTACCTCACTCCAGTCCCTCAAGCAGGGACTTCTAAACTCTTAATTATAATCCACAGTGAAAAATACATTTTTACCCTGTGAACCATTACACACACACACACAGAGCCAAAGGAAGGCTCTCTAAAAAGAGAGCCAAAGAGACACCAAACAATGCCCTGCATAGATGCAATGTACTCTAATGTGTTCTATTTTATTCAGTTATGGACCATTTAATTTTTCAAAAGCTATTTATGACTCAGAACACTGATTTAACAACTCAGTACCTAGTGGAGACCCACAGTTCACAAACCCATACACAATTCCACATGCAGTGCACCTGAATGTTTGTCATAAGTCAGTATGTGTTCGCTCATTCCATCTTCATAAAGATCCTATGAAGAAGGTCCCCATTTTACATCTAAAGAAACAAAAGCACTGAGAGGCTCAGTAGCCCACCCAAAGTCAAACAAGCTGTATAGAGAGCAAGGCAGCACTTGGCCCGGGCCACCAAGCTATAGAATCTGGGCTCCTACCACACAACTTTGTCTCCCCAGAGATGCAGTGAGTACATTGCAACTTTGCTAGAAGGCCCAGTCTGGATGCTATGGGACTACAGTGAATGATGTTAGGCAGAACACCCAAGGTAGAAGCCCTACTGCTTTGGGCCTCAAAGCCAATGCATTACATCCATAAGGGACATGGGAGATGGTGAGGCAAGGGGGAGGACAGACTGGGACAGGCCCAGGTGACCTTAGGCAAACTCTCCAGCTGTTTCACATAGGCAAAATGAGTCAGTTACTTTTCCTTCTAATTCTGTGAGAGATTTGTCACCCAAATCTGACGAAGATGAATACCATTACCACAAAACCCTGTTAATAGCAAGGACTCTCCAAGCCCTCATCAAGATATTTGATAAGATTAATTTCTGCTTCAATCAAAGTTGCTGACAGACCCATGGAATATTTTAGGGGTGAAATGTGACCTATAAAAATAAATGAAGAAACTAGAGATGTTAAGTGAGCCACTCCTCCAATCCACTAAAAATAATCTTGAAAGAGGAGGTTGATCTTTGTTACATGATTATCTTTTCATTAGAAACTACTAACATCAGCTCAGAAAGTTGATGAAAAAGCCGCTCACTGGTCTGGGAGGCACTGCACTGAATAAAGGACAGGGGCATATGAGCACATACTGTGATATGAAGCCCCAATTCTCCTGAAATCTCATGGAGTTTAATTCTGAATAATCTTTGAGCCTTTCCTTCATTTCTAAGAGAAACCATCTAATGTAGCTCAAAAGGGACAAAGCATCAAAATGGAATTTTTTTCAATTTCTCTAATTGTTTTTAAACCTGGAAGCTCAAATGACAAGCTATATCCGATGACAGCTGAATCTAATGCCCACAATATAATCAATGGATTTAGTTCCTTTTACAGATTCACTCTGTAATGCATCCACAGTTAAGAGGCTGCTGAAGAATCAAATCACTGAACATAGCGTGCGAGTCGGTCATTCTGTGATTGGATTACCAAGCTCTTTGCATTAGGATTTACTACGGTGGACTGCCCCCACCATATGCGAGACCCACAAGACATGTGGGTCAAAGCAGTGCTCTGTAATGATGTGTGGGATTGAGCAGAACTTGATTGTGCCTGACAGCCAGAATTTTGCCCTGAAGATGTACTTAGAAGCACAACAAAGATTTTTTTTTAAATGATTCAACTCATCAACCAATACATATTCTCATACTGAGTAAGACCCTTGTGAAAAGGAAATGCCACTGTAGACATTGTGTTGAGTGGAATACACAAATGGGGCTGAACTAGAAATCGATGCTTTCCACAAAAACAGGTGAGGCCAGTTTCCATGCTTCCAGGCCACCAGGCCCCTGCTCCTGGAAGCACTCCCCACAAACACAATACTGCCTAGCAGTGGCCTCGGCATCACCCAGGAGCGAGCCCGTTGCCAACACAGAATCTTGGGCCGAGCTCCAGACTAACAGAACCTAATGTGCCTTTCAGTAAGGTGCCCTGATTTTTCACATGTTCATTCATTTTGGGATGCATGGGCCTAGTGGAAAATCCCCCATGGGTGAGAAGTGCAACAACTATACTTATCTGCAGATGTCACTGGGCGGGGCAGGGGGGGGGGACCATTTTCTCCATGGAGAATGGTCTATGTCTCAACTCACAAAAATGAAAGTGTTTTCCAATCTCGAGAACAAAAACTGCCCTTGCATCTAGAGGCTGCCAGCCAGCCTCGTCATCTTGAGCTGCTCTGTGTCGCTACTTCATGCCAAGAAAGCCAGCCTAGAGCCTCACGTTACGCTCTGCTCTGCCTGGAAATCTGGACCACATTCTTAAAGCATTTAGCTTCCTATTATTATCATTTCTGTGCATGAAGCCCAGTCCTTGTGCTAAATGAAAGACCACCTGGGCCTGGGCCCAAAGGTCAGAAGAGCTCATTCAGGATCAGGTGTGTGAGGGGGTCCAGCTGCCAGTTCCACACACCTCAAGGCAGAAGAGGGCCCTGCAGTGAATACTGGCTCTGCTCCCAACTCCCACTCCTAGAACTCTGTGGAACTACTCAAATCCTCTATTGCTTCCTCCTGAGCTTTCTGAGTAGACGTCACTGTTCACCACCCTGCCTGGCAAGCTGGAGGTTACCAAATGAGTAAATGAGGCATTGCTTTCTCTCATGGAAAACCTGCGGTCTAGGAACAGACAGTAAGCCTTTGGAAGACACAAGTCCCCGGGGAGATGGAGAGTCCACACACAGTGGAATTAGCCTTTTTTTTTTTTTTTTTTTTTTTGACAGACAGAGATCACAAGTAGGCAGAGAGGCAGGCAGAGAGAGAGGAGGAAGCAGGCTCCCCGCTGAGCAGAGAGCCCGATGTGGGACTCGATCCCAGGACCCTGGGATCATGACCTGAGCCGAAGGCAGAGGCTTTAACCCACTGAGCCACCCAGGCACCCCGAATTAGCCAACTTTTACCAAAAACTTTTACCAAAAACTTCAAGGTAAAGTAGTTTTCAAAGATTTCAAGAATAAGGACTTCATTTTTTAATGTCAACGTTTTGTTTCTCCCCCAAGACAGCAGTTGTCCTTTCAATACTGACTAAACAAGGGAGGAGGATTCAAACAGCTAAGAGAAACTCTTTAGAGCTATTACCTAAGTCATGTTCTATCATAAAAGTAGCACATAGGAACGACATTGGGACATAAGCATGTGATCTATGCCTCAAGAAAGTGCCTTAAGGATAGACTTTGGATGCGGTCTCTAGATAAGTTTATACAGTAGGTCTCAGAAGTGCGCTGACAGCCTTGAACAGAGAATGTGTTCACCACTCGTTTAAACTTATGTCCCAATACTGTGGGTCCTCACCACCTAGAGCATATTTTATAAACTGGAGTTTTAAGATCTGTGAGATGATAAATTGTGTCTTGCTGGATGGATTTACAAACACTGTACTAAAATATCATGAATACAATTATTTACAACTGTAAGGTTTTTTTGTTGTTTTGTTTTGTTCTGTTTTGTTTTGTTTTTTGTTTTTACTGCGTTAAAAATCCAAACCAATGCTAGTCAAGGTATGGTCTATAGACTGTGAGGGAATGTAAACTCTTTGTTACTGGTCTTCCGTGAAACAAGTGTGGGAAATTAAGGGTATTCTATTTTCACTGTGTGTGTTTGGGAAGTGGGGTTTGTTTGTTGGTGGGTTTTTGGTTTTTGTTTTTGTTTTGTTTTGTTTTGTTTTTAACACATATTGGTCCAAAAGAGATTGAGGATACAAAATCTAGTACTCGTCTCTCAGCATCAAGAGTTTGAGATGCTCAGACCTAAACCACCACCAGGTCCTGGGTGCTTTGGAGATTTCTTTACTCCAGGAGCCTTGACTCTGTAAAGGGAACTGGGTTCTCTCTCCACCTTCTCTGCCCGTTTTCTGATAATTCTTGGTGTGTGTGCATATCCGCGAGTTTCTTACAATAATCCCACATTCTCTTAGGGCCCTCTCCCATGAGTTGGAAAGGAACCTACTTGGTGCAATCATAATCTAGCCTACTTTTCAAAAAAACCATCTCTCCTCCCCATCCTAAAGTACATACTGGAAAGAAAGAGTCCATTATGTTAGAATACTGCTTCCACCATTTAACAATCGGGTGACCTTTAGGCAAGTAATGAAATCTGATACTTCATGTCTTCTAGTGTAAAATAGAAATAATGGTAACTTTCAGAAATTAAGCGGTAGATTTGAGGCTCATTCGTATATTTGTTAAATATCTATTTTGCAAGACACTGGGACACAGATTTGAGATAGTGAACAAAACACAATTTATAATCTCACAGATCTTAAAACTCCAGTTTATAAAATGTGAAAGCATTCTGCAAACTGCAAAGCACAGTTTACCCCCTTAAGAGGTCAT
Source organism: Neogale vison (assembly GCF_020171115.1). Lineage (NCBI taxonomy): Eukaryota > Metazoa > Chordata > Mammalia > Carnivora > Mustelidae > Neogale > Neogale vison. The sequence goes on along the minus strand of NC_058099.1, from coordinate 77,664,582 downwards.
TACCAATAATATTAAAAATAATCTAATTCTTAAATCTTTGTATCCAATTTTACAGATCTTTTTAGATACACAGAAGGTGAGAGGAACAGTATTTGCTTCCCAGAACTGGCCTCTGGGGAAGAAAAAGTGAACAAAGAGACAAAGAACTCAATTCCGTTCCTCAACTCTTCTTACAACTAATTGCTGACGATGCATTAATTCGACTCTCTAGTTCCACTGAAGTAAACACAACAAACTATTTGTGCTTAAAAAAGAGCAAGAGAACTCAACCGGCTAAATCAGCCATGGCTTGTCTTCAGTGAAAAAGCATGGCAGATTTCAATTCCTATTTCCTAAACTTCTAAGCCAAGACATTTCACTACATTTCAGATACTGGTTAAGTGAGGAGGAAAAGAGTACCAATCCAAAACTACTTAAAGTATTACTACAAATCAAGTTTAAGGGCTCAAATAGCTACCTTCAGGAATTAAAGTATAAACCTCATGGTGATTACCACTCATGGGACACTTATCATACACCAAGGACTAGGTTACAAGCTTTGTAATTAAAATCCTGACAACGGGGGCACCTGGGAAGCTCAGTGGGTTAAAGTCTCTGCCTTGAACTCAGGTCATGATCCCAGGGTGCTGGGATTGAGCCCCACATCGGGCTCTCTGCTCAGCAGGGAGCCTGCTTCCCTTCCTCTCTCTGCCTGCCTCTCTGCCTACTTGTGATCTCTGTCAAATAAAGAAATAAAATCTTTTAAAAAAAAATAAAAATAAAATCCTGACAACATAATGAAGTAGCTAATATTCTCCCCATTTGTTACATATTTTTTAGAATTGATCCAGAAATGTTAAGTTGGTTGGTAAAAATGCCAGGGCCACCACCTATGCCTAAGATATTGTAGGAACTCAGTTTGCCCATTAGCCACCATTCTCTATGTGGGCACAAACATAGAGAGCAGCATCCAATTGGAGCAGCATCCAATTTCCCAGTTACTAGAATTTAGACAGACAGAATGGGGCATTGGGTTATCTATACAACATGAGGTCTGGAAAAAGGCAGTTTTATAAAATATAAACCACATTGTAGATTTCATTGGTTAATTGTCCAGCATCCATACACCTCTTTCTCTTTCCTAATAAAATCCAGATTTTGTTCAGGTAGGCACACATTCATACACACACATGCACCCAGGTACATGCAAAGTCCTTGAGGCTCAGGGAACTATAACCCCCCCACAACTTCAGCTTGACGGGTATAAGGGGAATCCTACCTTTCCTATCTGATTGGTTCATGAAGAGGACATGTGACCCAGTTTAGGCCAATGGGACATGAGGAGCAACTGGGCTTTCTTGAATGGCTTTCTTACTCTCCTGAGAGAACTTCAGAAAGAGACCTTCTCTCTCTCTGGTTATTGTTATACAAAGGTGTGAGGCCTGGAATTACTGCAGCCATATTAAAACCACCCTGAGGATGAACCCAACACAGGGCAGAACAAAAGTATTCACAGGGAAATGGAGTCTGTGGCTCCAGAGGACCAAATATGATGCTCACTTTATGTGTGAACTTCTAGGTCAGCCAATAAAATTCCTTGTTGTTTCAAGTAGTGCAAACTGGTTTTTCTGCTGATTGCACCCAAAATTTTCACTCAAAGAAGGGGAATTGATAGGCCCAGTGGGAAACACAATCACAGAGATTATCAACTAATGAACCAAGGAGCTGAGTCCATCTACTATGTTCTACTTGGCCAACATAGTGGTTCTGTATCTTTAAATTGGGAGCCTGCTCAGAAAAGCTGGAGGATCTGGAAACTGGAACATGAAGGTTAGCTGAAGCTCAGTATCAGCTCCCCTTTCCATGGAGAGTGAACCTTGAGATCTACCACACTCCCACCTACCCCAGGGTCTTCCACATCTTCCATTTCCCACGGTTCCCTGACCCCTAGAAAAATCTGAGATTACAACTTTCATCGGAGGCAAATTAGAGGCTTTCAAAGTATTCCTGGAAATTTCCTTGAAAATGCTTGGGAGCATCCTCACAGCCAGAAAAAGCCCTCAGTGAACACAGCTTGAACTGCTCCCTAAGGCCACTGATGTCCTAGGACCCTTTGGCCCACACAGACCAGAAACTCTAGGATCACTGAGATGAGGATAGCAGACAACATCTACAAGAATCAGAAACACACACACACACACACACACACACACACAAAAGAATCAGAAACACAGGGTGCCTGGATGGCTTAGCTGGCTGGGTGTCTGCCTTTAGCTCAGGTGGTGATCCCAGAATCCTGGGATCAAATCCCACATTGGGATCCCTGCTTCATGGGAAGCCAGCTTCTCTCTCTGCCACTGCCTCCCCCCATTCTCTGTATCTCATGAATAATTAAAGAAAATCTTTAAAAAAAGAAGAAGAAGAAGAATCTAAAACACATACCCAAGACACTGGGAATGGTTCATTCTGGGGCAGGCAGTATACCCCCAGGAATCCCCTGTGATAAACAGAAGTGGGACTCCAGACCTTGATTTCTGGTAATTAAGGGTTTGAGACTTTTGTTTAAAGGTCCTTGTTGCTCAACATCCTATGTTCATATGAGCTGCTTCTGAAAGGGGCAGCCTATGCAGATATACAGTTGGGGAATAGTAGAACTTCTCAGTCTCTCCTGATTCTTCTACAGGGAAGAAAGAGTTCAATTCCCTCTGGATACCTAGAAACTTCAAAGGGGCTTCTAGACAATTGTAAGGCACTGAACAGCAAACGGAATGCTTGGTTTGCTGCCAAGAGTAGGTCTTCTTCCTAGAAGTTGCATTTCTTTTGTGAATTAAGGTCCTCAATCCATTGATTTTTCCTTGGCAGATAAATAGAACAGTAATGAGAAACTGGTGAACTAAATAGTTCTGTTTCTAATGTGAAGGACAAGCATTAGGTCATTTAAAAGATACTGTGGCCTGGGGTGCCCGGGTGGCTCAGTAGGTTGGGCGTCGAACTCATAGTATTGGCTCAGGTCATGGGGGTGTGGGCTGAAGTCCCAGATTGGGTTCTGTACTCAGTGCAGCGTCTGCTTGTCCCTTTCCCTCTTCTTCTCCTCCCACTTGGTCTCTGTCTCTCAAATGAATAACTTTTTATACGCTCCATTTATATCTCTGCTAAAAAAACTTTAAGGATATCTACATAAATACGTACATTTTGTTATGGTAAGCACCAAAGATTTAACCAACACAGAACATTTCTTGTTCACTTTTACAATTGGAGTTTATATATCAAGTATTACTTTGTTAATCGTACTTTCCCATTGCAGGCAGTAACTGGTATTTGACATTTAGCTGGGACATTCATTCAGAAAATAGCATTATCCCAAGACCATGAGGAAAGAAGTAATATTAAAGCTGTTCAAATAAGGAGAAATGTAAAGACTGACAAGAACAGAGGGACCCCTTATAGATGAACCTACTAAAAGTTGTTTTGATTTGATAGGGAAATTCATGCTGGGAAAACCAGACAGCTATATGCAAAAGAATGAAACTGGGTCCCTTTCTTACACCATATACAAAATAAACTCAATGGATTGCAGACCTAAATGTGAGACCTGAAACCATAAAAGTCCCAGAAGAAAACATAGGTAGTAATCTCTGACATTGGCCATAGCAACCTTTTTCTAGATAGGTCTCTTAAGGCAAGTGAAATAAAAATAAACTACTAGGGTTACACCAAAATAAAATGCTTTGGGGGCACCTGGATAGCTCAGTCAGTTAAACACTTGCCTTCAGCTCAGGTCATGAGCCTGGGGTCCTGGGATTGAGCCACATGTTGGGCTCCCTGCTCTCAATGGGGAGCCTGCTTTTCCCTTTCCCTCTGCCCCTTCCCCCTGTTTATTCTCTCTCTCTCTCTCTCTCTCTCTCTCTCTCTCTCTCTCCCCCTCCTCTAATAAATAAATCTATTTCAAAAAATGAGCAGAGGACGAGAATAAACATTTTTCCAGAGACTTACAATAGACCATGTTGCCAACAGATGAAAAGATGCTCAGAATGACTCATTATCAAGAAAATGCAGACCAAAACCACAATGAGATATCACCCTACACCTGTCAGAATGGCTAGAAGCAAAAATAAGTAACATACGTTGGTGAGGATGGGGAGAAAGTAGAACTCTAGTGCACTCTTGGTGGGAATGTAAATTGATGGATCTACTGTGAAAGGTACTCAAAAAATTAAAAATAAAAATACCACATGACCCAGTAATTCCACCACTGGGTATTTATCCAAAGAAAATGAAAACAGTAATTCAAAAGGATACATGCATCCCTCTGTTTATTGCAGCTTTACAATAGTCAAGATATGGAAGAAACTCAAGTGTCTATCTATAGATGAATGGATCCTCTATGTTATTCCTTATGTTCCACAAGTAAGTGAAATCATATAATTGACTCTCTCTGCTTGACTTATTTCACTCAGCATAATCTCTTCAGTCCCATCCATACTGATAAAAAAGTTGGGTGGGGGGCACCTGGGTGGCTCAGTGGGTTAAGCCGCTGCCTTCAGCTTAGGTCATGATCTCAGGGTCCTGGGATCGAGTCCCACATCGGGCTCCCTGCTCAGCAGGGAGCCTGCTTCCCTCTCTCTCTCTCTGCCTGCCTCTCTGTCTACTGTGATCTCTCTCTGCCAAATAAATAAATAAAATATTTTTTAAAAAAAAGTTGTGTATTCATCCTTTCTGATGGAGGCATAATACTCCATTGTATATATGGACCATATCTTCTTTATCCATTTGTCTGTTGAAGGGAATATTGGTTCTTTCCACAGTTTGGTGACTATGACCATTGCTGTTATGAACATTGGGTGCAGAGGCTCTTCTTTTCATTACATCTGTATCTTTGGAGTAAATACTCAGTAGTGCAATTGCAGGGTCATAGGATAGGTCTATTTTCAATTTCTTAAGGAATCTCCACATGGTTTTCCAAAGTGGCTGCACACACTTGCATTCCCACCAAACAGTGGAAGAGGGTTCCCCTTTCTCCACATCCTCTCCAACACACGTTTTTTACAGTCTTTTTAATTTTGGCCATTTTTTCAAAGATTTTTATTTATTTATTTATTTGACAAACAGATCACAAGTAGGCAGAGAGGCAGGCAGAGAGAGAGAGGAGGAAGCAGGCTCCCTGCTGAGCAGGGAGCCCGATGTGGGACTCGATCCCAGGACCCTGAGATCATGACCCAAGCCGAAGGCAGAGGCTTTAACCCACTGAGCCACCCAGGCACCCCAATTTTGGCCATTCTAACTGGTGTAAGGTGTATCTCAATGTGGTTTTGATTTTAATCTCCCTGATAGCTAATGATGATAAACATTTTTTCATGTGTCTGTTAGCCATTTGTATGTTGTTCATTGGAGAAGTGTCTGTTCATATCTTCTGCCCATTTTTTGATGTGATTATCTGTTTTGTGTGTGTTGAGTTTAAGGAGTTCTTTATAGATCTTGGATATCAGCCCTTTGTCTGTAGTCTCATTTCCGAATGTCTTCTCCCATTCTGTGGGTTGCCTCTTTGTTTTGTTGACTGTTCCTTTGCTGTGCAGAAGCTTTTGATCTTGATGAAGTCCCCAAAGTTCATTTTCACTTTTGTTTCCTTTGCCTGGAGACCTACCTTGAAAGAAGTTGCTGTGGTTGATGTCAAAGAGGTTACTCCCTATGTTCTCCTCTAGATGTGATAGATTCCTGCCTCATGTTGAGGTCTTTTATCCATTTTGAGGCTATCTTTGTGTATGGAGTAAGATAATGGTCGAGTTTCATTCTTCTACACATAGATCAAGATGATGTCGAACACATACACATACACACAAACACATACAAGCCATAAAAAATGAGATCTTGTCATCTGCAACAACATGGATGAAGCTAGAGGGTATTACACTAAGTGAAACAAGGTGAAGTAAGTCAGAAAACTATCACAGTTTTACTTAGATGTGGGATCTAAAAAACAAAACAAATAAAAAGCAGAAACAGACCCATAAGTCATAAATACAGAGAAACTGATGGCTCCCAGAGGAGAGGGATGAATGGAAGGATGGGCAAAATGGCTGAAGAGGATTGGAAGAAACTCATTTCATAGCTGAAAACCTGTAAGTCACAGTGATAAAAGGCACAGCATGGGGAATACAGTCAATGGTATTTTAGTAGTATTGTATGGTAACAGTTGGTAGCTATACTTGTGGTGAGGACAGCACAATATATAAACTTGCTGAATCACTATGGTGTACACTTGAAACTACTATTGTGTGTCAATATGTAATACTATGTGTCAACTGTACGTCAGTTAAAAAGGTTGATTCATATTATTCAAATATTTTTGGTTGTATAAAAGGTAAAACCAAGGTTTTAGGAAGCTGAAGTATCTAATTCTAAATATACATCTGCTATATAGTAACTGTATATTATGGCTAAGATAAATGAAAATACAGGTTAGACTGATTTATTGTGCACAGAAACCCCTTTAATCATAAGTTGGGGGAGGGGAGGGCATGGTTAGGACTGTAGCAGTGACCTGAAATCTAGAAAATAACAAAATTACCGAAGCCAGACACTCATGGCAGGGAGGCAGGGGGAGAGTCAAAAGTTTCCTGAAAGGGAGAATCTCGCTGCAAAAATAAAAGGCAAGGGTGCCTGGGTGGCTCACTTGGTTAAGCAACTGCCTTTGGCTCAGTCATGATCCCGGAGTCCCATGATTGAGTCCCACATCTCCATAAGGAGTCTGCTTCTCCCTCTGACCTTCTCCCCTCTCATGCTCTCTCTCACTCTCTCTCTCTCTTTCTCTCAAATAAATAAAATCTTTAAAAATAAATGAATAAATAAAAATAGAAGGTAAACACAAGTGGCCACCTAGCCCAATGAGGCTCATCTGAAGAGAGTCAAAACCCAAGTGCTGATCTCAAGCCCCTGTGGTCCCTACTCCCTCTGAGAAAACAAATATACTGCCATCCTCACAGCTAGAGGCTTAGTAATAGTATCAAGGCTGGGGAATTTTTAAGAAGCCCTAAGGAAGAAAAACAAAGAAATAGTACGTCCATGAAAAAAAGCAGCAGCCTGAATAGGTTGCACATTTTATTGTCTGGATTCTGAATGTGTCTTCTAAAGGAGAGTCACAGTCGAATACACTGACAGGATGCCCTGGGCTTGGTAAGTTTTCTTCTCTTTGCTTTTCTTTGGGATGATTTTTGCTTCTGTTACTTCCCCTGTGTTCCACAGCTTCCATTCTGAAGGATGGGCTATGTGCCTATACTCAGTCATAAGGCCATTTCTCTTTCGACTGACACACAGATCCATCCAGTGCTTGAGGAATCACACTTGATGTTTCAGCTCTTAGAAATTTCTGCCATTTCTCAAAGCTCAAAACATTTTCCCCCCCTCCCACTTTTTTCTTTTTCCCATTTTGGGGTTTAGTGTCCTTGACAGACCCAATTCCTAAAGACAAGCCACTTCAGAATAATGTTGGTCTTTCAACTCTATTCCTTTCTACAATGTCAATGAAATCCTGCCCCCTCTGCCCCACCTTCATGGTACAGAAACCAAGGCCCAGAGAAGGTCAACTTACTGAAGGTCAATGCAACTAATAGCATAGTCAATATTTAAACCCAGGTCTGCTTGATTTTGTTATTATACCCAAGTTTTCAAATAGTTAAGAAGAAATACCGGGTAACATCAACTTGATCATGTCTACAAAACCTTACACTTATCATAGGTAATGGAGAGAAAATAAATGCTTTCCTCCTAAGATCAAAAACAAGACAAGGATGCTCCCTCTCACCATTTCTATTCAATATCATACTGAAAGTTCTAGCAAATGCATTAAGAGGTGGGGAGGCATACAAATTGGGAAGGAAGAAAAAAATTTTTCTTTATTTGAAGATTACATAATAGTTTATGTAGAAAACCCAAAGAATCAACAACAAATTTCTTGTAACTAATAAGTGATTACAGGAAGGTTGCAGGATACAAAGCTAAGATACAAAAGTGAATAGTCTTCTCATATAATCAGCAAGAACAACTAAGAGTTGAAATTAACACCACCATTTATATTAGTGAAATGAAACCCTTAAGTACAAATAATAAGTATGTACAAATCTAGGTGAGGAAAACTATAAAATTGTGATGAATGAAATAAAGACTAAATAAATGAAGAGATATCCCATGTTCATAAATAGGAAGATTTAATATTGTTAAGATGCCAGTGTTTTCCAACTTTAACTACAGGCTCAATGCAAGCCAATCAAAATCTAAGTTAATTTATACTAACAATCCGACTCTAATGTTTAGATGGAAAAAAAAAGATCCAGAATAGCCAACACAATGTTGATGAAGAACAAAATCAGAAGACTGACAGTACTCAACTTCCAAGACTTACTCTAAAGTTACAATAATTAACAGTGTGGTACTGGCAAAAGAATATACAAATAGAGCAACAAAACAGAATAAAGAACCCCCAAACAAACCACACAAATATAGTTCTAACTGACCTTTGACAAAAAAGCAAAGCCACGTCAATGGAAAAAAGATATTTTTTCCAACAATTAGTACTGGAACAACTAGATAGCCACATGCTAAATCATCATCATCATCATCTAGACATAGGTATTATACCCTTCACAAAAATTAACTCAAAATAGATCATAGACCTAAATGTAAACCACAAAACCATAATACTTCTAGAAGACATCATAGGACAAAATTTAGGCTACCTGGGTTTGGTGATGACTCTTTGGATACAACACCAAACCATAAGGGAAAAAAAACTGATAAGCTGAAGTTCATTAGAATTTATAATCTCTGCTCTTCAAAGCACCTGTTAAGAGAAATAAAAGACGAGCCACAGACTTGGAGAAAATATTTGCAAAATACACATTTGACAATAGACTTGTATCCAAAGAACTCTTAAGACATGACAGTAAGATAAAAACAACCCAATTTAAAAGTAGACAATTTTAACAGATACTTTATTAAAGAAGATATATGGATGGCAAATAAGCATATTAAAATATGCTCCACATCATAGGTCATTAGGAAATTGCAAATTAAAACAATGAGATACCACCACATACCTACTGCATGGCTAAAATCCAGAACGCTGACAACACCAAATGCTGACAAGGATGTGAAGCAACAGAATTCTCATTCACTGCTGGTGGAAAGCGAAAATGGAGGAGAGCCACTTTGGAAGAGAGTTTGACAGTATCTTGCAAAACTAAACTCAGGCTCACTCCAGCAACTGTGTCCTAGGTTATTTACCCAAATGAATCAAAAACTTATGTCCACACAGAAACTTGCACACAAACATTTACAGCAGTTTTATTCATAATTGCCAAAAACTGGAAGTAACCAAGATGTTCTTCGGTAAGTAAATGGATAAACAAAGTGGAACATTCATACATGAGATATTATTCAGGGATAAAAGGAAATTAGTTATTGAGCCATGAAAAGAAATGAAGAATATTTAAATGCATATTGCAAAGTGAAAGAAGTGTGCAAAGTGTTAAAAGTGTTCGCACTTTGTGAACAGTGTGAAAAGACTACATACTGTATACATATATATAGCATTCTGGAAAAGAGAATAGTACAGAGATAGTTAAAAAAAAGTGGTTGTGGTTGCTAAGGTTTTGGGAGTGGGGGAGAGATGAACAGGTAAAATACAAAGGATTTTTAAGGCAGTGAAACTATTCTGTATGATAGATACATTAATGGTGGATATGTGACACATTTGTCAAAACTACACAACATAAAGTAAAACCCTAATATAAATTATGAACTTCAGTTAATAATAATGCATTAATATTTGTTCATCAGTTGTAACAAATGTACTGCACTAATGCGAGATGTAAATAATATAGGAGAGTGGGGGTTGGTAGAAAGAGTAGATGGGAACTGAATGTTCTGTTCAGTTTTTCTATGAACATAAAATGTTCAAACACATAAATTTAAAAGTAAGGAAGAAAAAGAAACCAACAAGACACCTCAGAGGATAGAAACATGGGGCACCTGGGTGGCTCAGCTGGTTAAACATCCAATTCTTGATTTTGGTTCATGTCATGATCTCAGAATTGCGAAATCAAGTCTCATGTCAGGCTCTGTGCTGGATGTGGAGCTTGCTTAAGACCCCCTCCCCGCCTCTTTTCCTCTTTCCTTCCCTCCCTTTTTCTCTCCCTCCCTCCCCAAACCCCATTCTCTCACTCTTTAAAAAAAAAAAAAAAAATCGCAACTCAAGAGATGGACCAAGAAAATAAACTCAAGAAAATGTTGTAATTATCAAAAATAAAAATGGACACAAAGATATCTTCTTTAAAAGAAAAAGATATCTTCTTTTATTATTTAATATTCAAAAGGGAAAAATACATTTAAGTGATCTCTCACCTGGGTAGCTGAGACAAGATTCTATACACAGTACTTTCATAAGCAAACTGTCTACATTAATCAATATTTCCAAAATTTAAATACATCATCATTTAATATCTGCCTTTTTTCCTTACTCTAGCCTAGGACCTGCAACATTTATTTCTCTAAAAAGTATAGTGAAATAGATAGTCCAAGCCCTCGGGGGGCCCTGCAGTCTCCCTGAGCTCCCCAGGGAATAGAGATGCTAGAACCATCTCCTCTTCTCAGATGGGAGTTGGCAGGCATTTGCTTAAAGCCTCCTTAGTTCCTGGCACTGTGGACCATGTTTGTTTTTTTTTTTTTTTAATTACTTCAACTATTCATCTGATTTAATCCACAAGAACTCTAGGAGCTAGCTATGTTTCCATTTTCTAGGAGAGGAATATAAAGCTTAAGAATGGTTGAGCAACTTGCTCAAAATCACACAGCAAGAAAAATGGCAAAATTCAAGTTTGAACTCTAGCCTCTCATAATCCAAAAAGAGAAGACTAGAATTATTCACAAGGAGCAGCACAAAATTTCCTACTTAAAATGGCAGAATCACAGAATGTTGGCGTTGGAGGGTACTGTGGAAAGAATCTGCTCAAAACCCATTTCAAAAATGAGAAAACAGAGCCTCTGAGAGGTTAAAATACTTCTGGAATTTTAACAAATCTAAAATTCACAGATCAGTGCTGAAGCTGAAATTTAAAATCAAGATTTGGGAGTCAAGATGTATCAGTGAGGATAGGATTGGTTAAGCTGCAGTAACAAAGAATTCCAATATGTCAGTGGGTTAACAGCACATGGGTTTATTTCTCACCTATGCTATGTAGCCAAAGCTGATTGGCAGGGGAGAGCTTTTCTCATCTTAGCTTAGGAATTCAGAATGATGGAGACTTCCTCTTGATAGCAGTTCCAACTATCACACAGCAGTGGGAAGGGAATGTGGTAAATCCCACACTAGCTTTTAAACATATGTCACTTCAGCTCATTAGCCAATGCAAGTTTAAAATCTTGCCTGACTTCAAAGAAGATAAGGATATGAAATTCCACCATGTGCCCATAAAGGATGAGAAAAAGAATGTGAAAATTCCTATACTTATCATAGGAGGGTTAATCCAATACTTGGCTTAATTAGCATAATATGTCAGATTTGCTGCCCCCACCCCACCCCCACCCCACCCCCACCCCCACCAAGTATTTTTAAAACACTCACTGAAAGCAATAGTAATGCCACCCACTTTATAATCCTCATCAATTTACCTGGGCATTTCTATTACAAAAATGCAGTGAGTTTGGAGTCCGTGATCTAACTGAAATCACCTGCTGACCATATTTTTAAAAATTGAGAATACTGGGGCGCCTGGGTGGGTTAAAGCCTCTGCTTTCGGCTCAGGTCATCACCCCAGGGTCCTGGGATCGAGCCCCACATCAGGCTCTCTGCTCTGCGGAGAGCCTGCCTCCTCCTCTCTCTCCCTGCCTGTCTCTCTTGCCTACTTGTGACCTCTGTCAAATAAATAAAATCTTTAAAAAAAAAATTGAGAATACTGAGCACCAAGAAAAATATGCCAATAGTCAATTAGGAGTTTCCATTCATATACGGGGAGAACAAAGAGATCATTTTCTCTTCATGAAATTCTTTTTTTTTTTAATTGAACTTATTTATTTGACAGAGAGAGATCACAAGTAGGCAGAGAGGCAGGCAGAGAGAGGAGGAAGCAGGCTCCCTGCTGAGCAGAGAGCCCATCGTGGGGCTCGACCCCAGGACCCTGAGATCATGATCTAAGCCAAAGGCAGAGGCTCAACCCACTGAGCCACTCAGGCGCCCCTCTTCATGAAATTCTTAATAAACTCAAGAGCTTCATAAGATAGAATTTCTCCTGAAATTGCATGCAGATGTCTACACTGAGCTCAAGAGTTACAAACAAAATTTTAAAAAAACAACTTAGGTCCCATTAAAAATAGAATTCCTTCATAGTTCTACCTGTCAAGAGCCTTGAGAAGAAGGATCTCCCAGTTTCTGAGAAGAGTCTGATGGAGAAGTTCTCGGCCCATTAAGATGGTGAGGTAAGACAGCCAAACAAGAATTATTGAAGGTTTATGAGAAATTCCAAGCCACTTGCACAGTTAGCTAAGCTTGCTCAGGGAGGGGGGAAGAAAACCCTTCAACCTAGACCAATAAGAAAAGAAGCTAAACAAGGGCAGAAGACGCATTTAAGAGGAGATTGTACACGTGTAGCCCTAATAGATCTATGGGAGTCTATACGGCTCAGTCTGCACAGCTCAGAAACATTCAGTGAGGAGTAGGTCAACAGCAAAAGTATGTAAGAGCAATTCAATGCTTCATAGTTAGTTTCCCAGGAACATTTCAGAGCACGCAAGGTTGAACCCATAACACTTCTCTAAATACCCTCAGCCCCCCCAAATTTTACTGTACCTTCCAGGTGCTGTGAAAACTCTTACCCCAAAAAAGTCCCTCCCCGATGCCAAACCCACAACTCTGTCCCACCCCCTAGTACTTCCCTATTAAGAGGTAGGTTAGTAGCCTTATTTGCAGCAAGAAATCCTCTTCTTCAGGAGAGAGGAAGGAAAAAGAAACTAAGAAGGCCAAGGCAGAAGGATGGCTTGAACACTCATGTGGACCTAGAACTACAGAGGCAATGTGGTTTTGAAGGAGCTCTCTGCAATGGCCCAAAGCCAATCACTGTCCTCTTGGGTCATGCTTGCCCAAGAAACACTTCTTTTTCCCCCCCAGATTTTATTTACTTGAGAGAGTGGGAGTGAGAGAGTAAGAAAGCATGAGCAGGGGGAGGGGTAGAGGGAGATGCAGACTCCTCGCAGAGCAGGGCCCGCAGAGCAGGGAGCCCAGCATAGGGCTCGATCCCAGGACCCTGGGATCATGACCTGAGCTGAAGGCAAATGTTAGCCAACTGAGCCACCCAGATGCCTTGCCAAGAAACACTCTCATAAAGTTAAGAAGGCCGGACATTGAAAGAGGAGATCCCACTAGACAACAGGTTAGTCCCAGAAGGTCTTCTACTATGTTGGCATACCTGTTGGGACACGGCCACCACGCAAGAAATTATAATTTAGTGTGAGAAATAGGATGGCCAAGGTTACAATCATAACAGGCCTAACAGCTTCACTGAGTGCCAACTGTAAGGGAGGACTCCCACTAAGAACTGCGCAGAGATCATGCCATTCACCCCTTCCCAGAACCCTAGCAGCAGCCGTATTTGGGTGGATGACCTTCTAGAAATGTAGGATTTCCACCCACCTCCATTCCTAATTCTTCCAAGCTGCATTTTTTTTCCTCTCAAATTCTACTCCTTATTCTGGCAAAAGAACCACCCAGCATGGCTCTGGAATTTCTACTTTGTGAAAGCCTGATGCCTCACTTCAACAGCGTCGTTCTAAGATTCTCCTATCAGTAGTCAGCCCATTAGCTGGTCTGTAGCCCACACAGCCCCCGAAACAACACTCTGTGCTGTGGGGATCCTATGCATGTGTGCACATGTATGTACACACACACACACGCACACACACACACCCCAGAATGGGGGGATTCCTATGCACACGTGCACGTGTACACACACACACACATACACCCCAGAATCACTTATCACAAATATTTAGAGACTAGAAGGCGTAGGCTGGGTTCCCCGACTATCACACTCCCCCTTTCTTCAAGTGATTAGTCACAAAGGAGGATAAAAATCTTGGTTCTATTTACATCTCTTCTGACTACACAGCAACCCAAGTTAGGGATGCCTTGCTCCTTATGAAACTAAAAATACACAGAATGATTGATGTGGATTTTAACAGCCATTGTCATCTATTACAAACCAGCTTTCATCTTTAACTCTCTTCTGCCTTTTTCCCCTACTCTCTGCAGCAGACAGGGGCTTCCTAAGGAAAAAAAAAAAAAAAAAAAGGTGATCTACCAGCACTTCATAGTCAAAGAACATTTTGGTCCATTGTTTAGCAGTGCACGGCACAGAGCCTGAAAGCCCCATTCTCAACACATAAGAATGTGCTCAAACACTCGCTCAAAATGGAGCCAAGAAGTGAGAACCCCGCTTCGGGGATTCACTCTTAAGAGAGCATGTGAAGTTATTCAAGACACAACGTAAAAATGGGGGTGGGGCACCTGGGTGGCTCAGTGGGTTAAGCCTCTGCCTTAGGCTCCGGTCATGATCCCAGGGTCCTGGGATCGAGCCCCGCATCGGGCTCTCTGGTCAGTGGGGAGCCTGCTTCCTCCTCTCTCTGCCTACTTGTGATCTCCATCTGTCAAATAAATAAAATCTTTTTAAAAAAAGGGGGGGGGGATTTTAATAAAATTCTTATTTTTACATATGTGTGCATATTTATGTACACATTTACATAAACAGACAAAAGGAATAGAGACTTGAAGGCTAAATGTTGATGGTGATTATCTGTGGGAGATGAGTTATTTTTAGTTTTTTTGTATGCCTATTTGCATTTTCCGGTTTGTTTGTGTTTTTTTTTTAAACAACCTCTAGGTTGGTTATCAGTGTAATGTATTTTATTAATTTTTCATTTTCTAGCACATACCTTTCCCAATGTCCATAACCTAACCACCCTCTTCCTACCCTCCTGCCCCCAGCAACCCGCAGTTTGTTTTGTGAGAATAAGAGTCTCTTATGGGTTCTCTCCCTCCTGATCCCAACCTGTTTCATTTTTAGTGTAATGTATTTTTTTTCAATCACTTTTAATCACTCAGGTTTAATCTCTGGTTGACTCTCTGAGGGTAAGACATACAGACTATCCTCCCACAGGCCAATGGCTAGAAGTATCCTGAAGACTCACAAGGCAGAATCCCAGTTATTATCCTGCTCCAGAAGTCCCATCTCCTTTTCACCCAGAAGAAAGCAAGAGGCTGGGTATCATGAAGATGCTTCCAATTTTTTAAATCTGGTACAGGCCTAGAGTTCCCTGCCTCTACCAACCAATGGCCCTGGGCCAGCGAGCAACCTTTCTGGGCCTCTGGAAACCCAGGTGTGCCATGGTGGGCTGGATGGTAAGTGTCCATCTCAGACGTGAGCACCACCATTAAGGGCTGCTCTGCCTTAGCTAGCATTCATTGAGATTCATTTGCACTCAAACACAATTGGGGGGGGGGGCGGCTGAAAGTGTGAGGAGATGAGGAAGAGGCAGTTCTGGGATAAGGGCAAGGACGTGGAAAGCATCCGTCACCCCTTCAAGCCAACGCCTGCCATGAGGGTGGGCCCAGGGCTGACGGAGACGTTTAGCTTGACGAGTTTGTTGAAAGTGGGACAGGGCTGCAAGACTGGCTCTTACAGTCCTGAGGAAAATTCTGCCAATTTTGCTCAGTCACAGATTAAATCAGACAGTAACTTACATTGCATTTTACACAGCCAATTTCTTATCTCTTGCAGCAATTCTACCACCTTCCATTCCATATCTCCCCAACCCACCACACACACACGCTGAGAAGTTGGCTATAATGCTTCTGCAAGGCAGCCAGCATTAGGAATCAGAAATTGCATGCAACGTTAGCCTTCCTCGAGCACAGAACATAGCCCTTCTTGGCCTCTTCTGCCTCGAATCGTTGAACCATAACTTTCCCTGCTTCCCTCTACTTCCCTCCGCCTGTCACCTGCCAGCTTCCAGCTCTAAGAGGAGCCTCCTAAGCTTTCTTCACCATCCCCACATCTAAAAATCGGAAGAGGAGAAAGATGAAAATCAGACGCCACGAGAACTAGAGAGTTTTTCATGATGAACTGAAGGGTCTTGGAAGACGAGTCGGGAAGCCTTACTCTGGGTCCTGTGCTCCACGGAAGAGTGTATATACATAGGTTTTTGTAGAGGCGAGGATGACCAGTACCCCCCAAAGATTCTACCTACACCTCCTGGGAGGAAAGAAAACCCCCACAGGGAACAAGGGACTGTAAAGATCCAGAAAGGAAGAGGATGTAGCTTTTCTTATGCCAGCCAAGGAAAGGTCCTGGCGATAACCCTCCCAGATCAGAAGACGCCTTTCAACCCGTGAGCACTGCTCCTACAAGCATTAAGCTACATCTCTGAAAGTTACTTCCATGGGCACTGGACTATGAACAAGATGTCAAAAGGATATCTATGTGATAATCAGTGGATATTAGTAAGGGCACACTTCACTAAAGAGAAAAGGGGAATCCAAAAACAAAAGTCATACTATTCAAGCAGCTGAGGTTTTTGTTGTTGTTGTTCTTTATTTTTCCATGTTTTCTTCCAGTTCATTTTATCACACAAATACTCTGCAAAATGCTTTACTACCATGGATTCACTCATGCCATTCCCATGCATGAGCAAAGCCCTCCCCTCCACCTACCCAAATCCTGCTATGGATGTGTCCCCCTGCTCACACCAGAGAATCTGCTGCAGGACCTGCTCTCCATCACAGCCCTCATGGACTCTGCCAGCCTCGGGGGCACACCTCTGTCCTCCTCTGGAAACTGATGAAATGTTCCCTGGTCCTCAACGTGCCCGAGCAGTCCTGCGCTCAACTCTACTTTTAGTACTTTTCACAAGCCTAACTTATTCCTCTTCAAATTCTTCCTTGGGCCTCACAGAATAACTTTTACAGGCTAAATGGCTCAAAATATCAAGCCATAATGAAATGCTGCTTTTACCTACCAAGTTCACGATGCCAAACTAAATATGCTAAAAGTAGCCAAGATCACAACAACGGAATTATATCCTAATAGGAGTTAAAATCAGAGCAGGTAATAGTGAAAGTTTGGAGCTATTTAGGGAATTTTTTAATCTCTAATTTTCTTCCCCTTATGCAGACATCTCCCCCCCACACACACCCCGTTAGGAAGTAGAAGTCTCTGCAGTCTCTAAGCTCAGAAGATGTATGTGACAGAATGGAAATTAATAGTTGGCAAGACCTCCTAGATCTATTTGCAAATCTTTAAACCCACTGACCTGAACAGAATAGGAGTGTACCAGTTATCTGTTCCTGCATAACAAACTGTTCTAAAACACAGGGGCTTAAAACAACAATTTTAATATTATCTCTCATGGTTCTGTGTATTGAGGAGCTCAGCTGGATGGATCTTGTCAGGGTTCCTTAGGCTGTGGCAGTCAGATGGTGGCCTGTGGCTGGAAGAGTGGGGGCTTGTGAAGTCCCCTTCTACCTCTCTCCCTCAGTGTCCTGCCACCTGCCCACCCCCCTTCCTTTGTGAAGACCCCTTCTACCTCTCTCCCTCAGTGTCCTGCCACCTGCCCACCCCCCTCCCTTTCCCACTCTCCTCCTTCTCTTGCTTCCACAAAGCTTCTGCAGGTGGCTAGCTTGGACTTCCTCACAGCATGACCAGCTCAGAGAAGCCAGACTTCTTAATTAGTATTTGCTTCCCCCAGGAGGAACATTCCTCAAGGGCCCAGGCAGAAGTTACCTTCATGCAAGGTCCCTTTTGCCACATCCTGTTGGTTACAAGTAAGTCTTTAAGGCAAGTCTAGACTCAAGGGCAATTAGACTTTCCTTCTCAATGGGAGGAGCATCAAAAAAATTATGTCTATCTTTAATCTATCACAGGGCAAAAAGAGACTTTTTCTGGATTAAAAAAGAAGGAGAAATGCTCTGTGGACCTTGACTTGCCCCCGGAAATGGTCTGTGTTGGCAGAAAGAGATCAGGAAGGAAAGGTACTGTGTATCTAGAGAAATACAATCGTAAGCATGTGGTTTTCTGGACTCACCAGGCTGCCATGTCCTAAGAATATCTACCAAGTCTGAGGGACAAATGGATATGGACATTTTAGTCAACAATGAACATGCCTCCCTAAGGGGGGGGGGAACTCCACACAAGACCAATGAGGAACTTCCAACTGTGACAGCAGGTTGGGAGGTGGATGGCACCCTAATTTTGATGCCAAAGTTGCCAGCTCTCTTCCAGTTTGGGTTTGGGACAATACTTGGAATTGGACCCCAAATTTTCTTTCTCCCAACTTAACTCTTCAGCAAAGATGCATTCTGTCCTTCAAAAGTGAGCCGTCTGATTATCTCCTTTCATCATGATTACCTGAGCAGAGCTCAACTACCCACAGGCACTCCCAGGCACAGTCCACACAGTAGCACAGGAATTCAAAGCCCACCCATTCAAGGGCAGAGAAGACATAGGAGAAGGATCCAGAGCTCAGTTTGGAGATGGATTTTCCATCCCATGGTGGGAAAGAGGAGAGAAGGAGGAGGCAGGATTCAGCTAGAACCAACACAATGCCCGATCCATTGTCCTGAAAGTCTCCCGAGGCAGCTCCAAGAAACCGGTAATGAATTACATGCCCCACTCAATAAGCAGTTCTGCGTGGGTCAGCAGCACACGTGGGAGTGCCAAGGTGATGGGTCTGCAGGCCTGAAGGTTGATTCCCCCTTTGCCAGGATATGAGAAAGTGGCTCCCATAGAGGTGGAAACCTGAGCCCAAAAGCCACTAAAGGACACCAGGGGCTGCTTTGCAGGCAAGAGCCAAACTGGGACAAGAAGTTAGGCACGTGGAACGGCATGCCCACCCCCACCCCGATTTGACATCAAACGTTACCAATTTGAAAAGGAGATCATCTGCCCCTCTCTTGCTGCCCTCAGCTTGTACCTTCCTTTCTAGTATTTCATGCCATTGGACACCCATTTAGTAAGTTGCTACTTGCTCTCTGACTATAGTTTTCTGCCCCATCACCCAACTGGGGCCCTCCTCCGGGGATGGGGGGGTGGGGTGGAAACCTCTCCATCAGCAAACCTCTACCTGCTTCTTCTCATGTTCGCTCAGAAAAAGGTAAGAACTTGTGTAGAAGAATGGGAGACGGTGCAGAGAAAATTGGCTGCAGTGTATATACTTGGATGAAGTATATACAGTAACAAAGCTTCTTGTTTCTCAGTCAGAACACACATGTTTAAAGATTTTATTTGACAGAGAGAGAGAGCGAGAGAGAGAGAGAGCGCACAAACAGGGGGAGCAGCAAGCAGAGAGAGAGGGAGAAGCAGGCTCTCCACCATGGCCATGACCATGATCATGACCTGAGCCGAAGGCAGACGCTGGACCGACGGAGCCACCCAGGTGCCCCAAGAGCACACATCTTTCGTGGCACTGTGCTAAGCCACTTAAGTGTGTAACTTCTGCAATCCTCTCCATCACTTCTGTGGACAGCGCTGCTTTCATCCCCAGTCTACAGGTGGGAACACAAAGGCTTAAACAAGTACAGGTTGGACCCGACACAAACCCCCTTCTGCACCTCTCAAAAGCGGCTGCTCTTTTATCCTAAGTTCCCGATCCTCCAACAGTGCGTACGCTCTGGGAACACTTATTTTTCAGGAAGCTCTTCCTTTACCAGACCAACCAGTCTCTGCTTTCCTGAGTATTCACTGGCCTCAGTGAAAAGCGAGAGTAGAAAATTAAGGTGTAGGTGTCTGAGAGACCCTTCTCCTCCTCTTGTTCATCTTGTTCTACCACACAAGACACAACAGGCCTGGGTCTTGTTTTCTTTTTTCTTTTCACCAGGATCTTCCCTTTCACAAATAGAGAATTTAGGGTTTCCCCGCTTCTCCCGACGGCTTTGCTTGCCTTCACCATAGGCCAGAATAACGAGGCCAGGGCAGCCCAGAAGGGCAAGTTGCTTAGTAACTGGAAACACAAATTCCTGTGTCCCAGAGGTAAATGGTACCTGTCGCCGACCCTCCAGGGGTTTCTGGAACATGATTCTTAATGAAACAGCTCCTCCCTGGGATGCCTCAGGAGATGTGGGTCAAGAGTGAAAAATCATCTTCTCACCTTCCTCTAGGGCTGTCACCTCACCTGCCTGTCAGAGGCCTGGCTTATTAAAACAGTCAATTCCCATCTGGGCCTAAAGGCTTCAGGCCATTTCCTCTTTTAACAAAGTCATTTTGGAGTAGGTAAGACGAGGCTAACCATAATTTCGGTTAAGGTATTAGAGATTCAACTTTTCAAGGCTAGCATGTTTGCCCTGTGAAAAATATATTAATTCTCCTCTGGAACGGACTTCCTGGAATCCCTTCCTATGCAGGGAGGAAGAGGCTAAAGAAAGATCAAGAAGGCCTGTTACTGAGACCTGCTCTGTGCAAGCCCTGGGCTGGGGGCTTCACCTACACACCAGCCCACCTAGCAACAACACCGAGAGGCACCGCCTGTAACATCTCAGGACACTGAAACCCTAAGAAGTACTTGGGGACCCCCCCCCAGTTCCAATAGCTCAATCTCAAGCTCCAGTTTGATTTAGTTCCAAAGCCTATGTTTCTTCCATTCCAGCACGCCATCTCTTTATCCAGAAATTTCCCAGCAGTGTGGGAGTGGGGAGGGGAGGCAGGCTGCAGTTTTAAATAAGAAGGTCGGAGTATAGGCCTCGTTGACTGGCTGACATTTGAGCAGAGACTTGAAGACGTGAGGGCATTTGGAAATGAATGAAGGAAACATCCCAGAAAACACAGGGTGAAGGGGTTAGGGCTGGAGCGTCGGGATGGGTCAGAAGAGCACGGGGGAGTTTGAATGGAAGCTGGAACAGAGCTAACAAAGGGCCAGGGGAAGAGGAGGTCAGAGAGGTGAAGACGGCCAGATCCTGTAGGACCGAGCAGGCAGGCCCCAATCCACACCAAATGAGCAATTCCCAACTCAAGCTAACAATGACTTCTTAGAGTACTATCTGCCAGTTCTTAGGAGGGAAGGGGGGAGGGGAGGAAGTTCTTAGAAGTCTGCACCACTCCTCAGACACATCCCACTGTAAAAAAACGAGGCTGCCTTTTGTTAGGTGAGTGGAGACGTGGTAGGAGGGGTGGCTTGGGGTTGCAATGCAGAGTCTCTTAATTTAATAGCCCAGGTGAGAAGTAAGCAGTTGTAGACAAAACCATCTCAGAAACTCACTATTCTACATTATTTCTCGCCTGCATATCTGGTAGCTACACACATCACATGGATTCTAGTTCATAAACAACACAGCCAAGAGTTGAACTCATAGAGGCAAAGAGCAGAATGGTGTTGTCAGGGCCCGGGGACAAGGGGAAGATGTAGGTCAAAGGGTACAAACTTCTAGTTACAAGATGACTAAGTTCTGGACACCTAATAGACAACGTGGTGACTATAGTTAATAAGACTGTGCTGTATACTAGAAACTTGCTAAGTAGATATTAAGTGTTACACACACACACACACACACACACCCTCTGAAGTGATGGATGTGTTCATACTGTATATGTGTATCAAAACATCACAGTGCACACTTTAAATATATGCAATTTTTGTTAATCATACTTTAATAAAACTAAGGAAAACATTTTTTCAATGACTACGATCTGCCCTGGCTAAAAGTCTGCTTCAGACATGTGGTATCTACCAGAATAAAACCGCCTGCCCATTCGTTAGCTTCCCTCGGCTCTCCGGGAGCTTTCCTTTAGCTCATCAGAAACCCATAGGCATCAACATTTCCGCAGCTTCTCTCAGACGTGCCTGCACTCATGTCAGCTGGCTGAGAGAGAATTCCCGGACTCTTCGAGAATGGCAAGAGAAATAACTATTCAAGATTTTAGAGCCTCTGCCAGAATGCAGCCAAAGAGATTACCCACTACCCAGTGCCCTTTTATAAGAGGATACAAATAATTCCTCCTGAAGAGATAGAATTGTAGTGCTAGCCAGAGCCAGCCAAGAAGACCAAGCAAGGAATGGGGATTCCCTCTTTGCTCTGGCTTCCAGAAAACTTGGAGTGGAGGTTTGTGCTTAATAACTACCCATCACAGGGGTGCCTGGGTGGCTCTCTGGGTGCTGTGGGCTCTGCCTTCAGCTCGGGTCATGGTCCCAGGGTCCTGGGATCAAGCCCCGCATCGGGCTCTCTGCTCAGCGGGGGAGCCTCCTTCACCCCACCCCGCCACATGCCTTTCTGCCTACCTGTGATCTCTGTCAAGTAAATAAATAAAATCTTTTTAAAAATAATTACCCATCACACACACACACACACACACACACACACCCCTGAAAGGCAAATCTATAAAGACAGAAAGTGCATCAGTGGTTGCCTGGGGCCGGGCATGGGAAGGTGGAGTGACTACTAATGGGCCCAAGGTTTCTTTCCTGGGTGAGGAAAATGTTCAAAAATTTGATTGTGGAGATGGTTGCACAACTTTAAGTAAACTTACAAAGTCATTGTACTCTTAAAATGAGTAAATTTAATGGTATGTAAATTATACCTCAATAAAGCCATTTAAAAAAAAAAATCAATCCAAGATGGATCGTAGACACAAATGTGAAAGGAAAAACAAAGCTTCCAGAAGAAAATAAGACACTACTGGCATGATCTTGGGAGTGGGCAGAGATTTCATAAGCAGTATGCTGGAAGCACTAAGCACATAATAAAAACAATGATAAAATGGGCTTCATTAGAATGGAGAATGTCTGTGAGACAAAGGACATCAATAAGAGAATACAAAGGCAAGCCACAGGCGTAGGAGGGATGTCTGCAATATTTACATGTGACCCAAAACTTGTCTAGGATGTATTTTTAAGACACTCCTACAAGTAAACAAAACAACCCAATTCTAGAAGGGCAACAGACTTGAAAAGGTGTTTCCCAAAAGAAGATACCTGTTTGGCCAATACACATGAATCATGGTTATCTCCATTCCTAGTTCTGTGTCCCAGGGCCTTTCAATTTGTTTAATGGTGTGTATCTGTTATGTTTTGATATTCCTATTTGCCAAAATCCCAACAGGAAGCATATGGCACAATTTAGAATATTTCAGTAAGTTTTCCTTTCCAAAGAAACAGATTATAAGAGTGTGAATTGGGGCACCTGGGTGGCTCAGTCAGTTAAGAGCCTGCCTTTGGCTCAGGTCATGATCCCAGGGTCCTATGCTCAAGCCCCCACATGGTGGGGGGGGGGGTCCCTGCTCAGCAGGGAGTCTGCTTCTCCCTCTGCCTCTGCCTCTCCCCCCTGCTTGGGCTCTCTCTCACTCTCTCAAATAAATGATTTTTTTTTTTTTTTTAACTGAGTTGGGAGCACCTGGGTGGCTCAGTCATTAGGTGTCTGCCTTCAGCTCAGGTCATGGTCCCAGGGTCCTGGGATCAAACCCCACATCGGGCTTCCTGCTCAGCCGGAAGCCTGCTTCTCTCTCTCCTACTCCCCTTGCTTGTATTCCCTCTCTCACTGTGTCTCTGTCAAACAAATAAAATCTTTAAAAAAAAAGTGTGAGTTGGATGGACGGGTAACACCAAGGTAGTGTACAAACCAGGTAAGGAGCAACAAAACTTAACCGCCAACACACACACACACACACACACACACCAGCTGTAAATGGACAAAGGAGACAAGTACTGGGACCCATGGAGAGCGTCCAGCTGCAGAACAGCCTCAGAAGAAGCAGTGATCATGGATCTAGGAACACAAATAGCCTGAGCCCACCTCACACCCTACCTCCTGGGAGGAGCCAGGGAAATGATACCCAGTCCTCACGCTCCCATCCCTGTGGCCTCCAGTCTGGGACCTCCACTGGTGAAACCCTACCGGAAGCCAAAAAGGACAAAGCAGCTCTTGCATCAGTGTCATTGATCTGGTCAGCCCTCTGGGGCAGAGGAGGCCGAGAATGGCTCTGCAGGGAATGGAAGAGAACCGGCCCTGCACTGGAAGCTGCCGGAATCACTTTTAAAATAGGGAATAAATAATGAACAAATAACAACAGTAAAACTACACTCTTGAAGCAGAAGAGGAAAAAAAAAAAAGATTCTTTGGAGACCTATTTGTGAAGATGACGGAAGAGGGAAAAAGGGTAGTGGTTTTCGCCCCACCAAGATAATGCCTTGCATGGTTTGTTTTCTATTGACTGGACACAGAGCTGCCTTCTGTCTACAAGTGAATTAGACATCCTTGGAAATAAGGGCTCTAACTTCTCCTCTTTCTCATTTCACAGCTAGCATCTGGGCACTTGGGGAAGTTATTATCCCACAGAGATATAAAGTGAGTCTTCTCTTCTACACGTACCTCTTCGTTCGAACAGCTTGTAAGGAACCTTCCAGACTTTCCCTGGTCTCCCCTACATCACAACACACCTGCTGAGCTGCCTCATCCCACCCCAAAAAACCCATTCTCTTCTCTTCATCACTTACTCCAACTCTATTCTCAACCACAGTTTCCATTAGTGCAGGACCCAAGACGAGGTCTACATCGATTTTCTTAAAAGGCTTTAAAAGTGTCCATCAAGAAGCATTTCTCAGTTTTATAAGCTTCAGCCTGCAAGGTGATCTGGGACGTTGCTCACTTGCTTCCTATTCTAAACCTCTGTATTGTTGTGCAAAGCAAAAAACAAGCTGTTCCACGAAGAAGGCACTTCTGAACCGGAAATGATCTTGCAGATTTATCCGTGTATAGGTCTGTTGTCTCCTCCATTAGAATGAAGGTTCAAGTGAGCAAGGATCTTGTCTTATCCAGCTTGCGTCCTCAAGGTCTCACACAGCATTTGGCACCAAGTAGGCTAAATGCATCTTAAATAAGTATCTGAATGTGATATCATTTCTTTGAATTCTTTTTTGGTAGCACTCAGCCTAAGTCTGCCATTCATGCTAACTACTCTTGTAATAAAAGTCCACTTGTGGGGTACCTGGGAGGCTCAGTGGGTTAAACATCTGCCTTTAACTCAGGTCATGATCTCATGGTCCTGGGTTGAAGCCCCGCATCAGGCTCCCTGCTCAGCAGGGCATCTGCTTCTCCCTCACCCCTCCCGGGCCCCCACTGATGCTCATACTCTTGTTCTCTCAAATAAACAGATAAAAATCTTAAAAAAAAAAAAAAAAAAGTTCACTGTGATAAGTTAAGGAAACTAATGGAGGTCTCTAAAATCTTTTTTTTAAGGTATGTATTTTTAAATTTTATTTATTTCTTTGACAAAGATCACAAGCAAGCAGAGAAGCAGGCAGAGAGAGAGGAGGAAGCAGGCTCCCCACTGAGCAGAGAGCCCAACGCTGGGCTCGATCCCAGGACCCCGGGATCACGACCCGGGCCAAAGGCAGAGGCTTTAACCCACTGAGCCACCCAGGCACCCCTAAAATCTTTCTTTGAAAAGCTATCAGTCAGCTGGTCTGCTATCTTGTTTCACATCACCAGTGTTCTAAGCCAATCTACTCAATAGTGAAACCACATACAGCCACCTGACTACACTGTTCATCTGGCCCAAAGCATCTTCCTGATCGCATTTACCAAATACCACTCCTTTCACTGCTGGAGCCTCTCTAATATTTAGAACATAAGTGGAAATAACAGTTCTGTATAGCGCTTGGCCACTGGTTTAAAAAAAAATAAAATCAAACAACTGAGCACTGAAAGAAAAATGCAATCATTTTATAATTTTTGAGTTGAAAGGGACATTAAAACTCCTCTGATCCAACAGCTTTCAAATTTTTTGGCAATAACCCATAATAGGATATATGTTTTACACAACGGAGTACACATTCATTCCTTCAACAAATTCAGCGTTGGTACATGTGCCAAGCATGGTTCTAGATGCTATAAATAAAACAAGATACAAAACAGATTTTTAAAATGTAGGCTAATGGAATATAAACTCATCTGTGTATCTTTTGTTCGCTTGCTTGCCGATTTCTTTGTTTTAATGCTGACTACAACCCTCTAAACTATTTCCCAAACTTACTAACGGGCCACAGCCCACAGCTTGAAGACTACTCATCTGATCCTACATTTTTATTTTGTAGGTTTAGAGAGAAGTGATAGGGAGTTTGACTTTGAACCCATTAGCTGAAAGTACGTACAGATACTCAACACAAGATACCTATGAGATATTTAAGTGTACAGGTGTGAAGCTCAGAGAAGATGTTTCGAATGGAGACACAGACTGGGGAGCCAGGCAGTTAAAACCATGCAATGAATAAAGCACTGCAAAGAAAGTACATCATTTTTGTTTGTTTCTAAGAGTGTCCTGTAGGCTGTCCTGAAGAATACCAACATTTAAGGGGTATGCAGAAGAAGTCAAAGAAGACAGTCAGAAAAGCAAGAGAGAGTAGCGTGAAGAAAATTCCAAGGAAGGTCATAGTGTCCACATTGCAAAGACATAAAATAAGGCTGAAAGCATGCATTATATTTGGCAGGTAAAGACCTGGTGACCATTTCTTCCCATAGCAGTTATAATGAGACTTGAGCAGAAGCAGGCAGAAGACAACGGAGACAAGAGTAAGAGACAGTAAGGAAAGACTAGGTTTTCAACGAGCTTGATAAAAAAAAAGGAAGGAGTGAGTGACAGCAAAATAGCTGGAGAATGGGGAGAGACTGGAGAGGAGGGGAAGGATATTTAAAATAAGAAAGACAGGATATTCACAAGGCTGAGGGACAAGAGCCAACAGAGATGGGGGGGGCCCAATATCAATGGGATATTATTAGACAAGCCTGTTACTAAAGCACAGGCAGAGAGAGAAAGAAACTCTTCTGTTTAATGAAGTGGAAAGAGGAAGAATTTAAAGGCAGACGTGGTGAATTGCAGTGATCATTTCAAGATACATACAGTTACCAAATCAGTATGTTGCACCCCTAAAACTAATCTAATGTTATGTGTCAACAATGCTCAATAGAATCTATATTTTTCATCACTGATATGGAGATAGAATGATGATAGAAGCTTCAAAGCTCCTGTAATACACAACAAATGGAATACATGAACAGCAGCCTGTATATACCCTTTCTTGCCTAGGCTTTAAGGAGGAAGCTCCTTTCCTCCCATTAAGAGCTCCACGCATCCCTCAGAAGCCTCCTCCATTTAAGTGGCCTCCATTAAAGATTCCCTCAAGGGAAAAACAGATACTCTAAGGCAGAGATTCTCAAACCTACTGTGCATTTGAGCTCCTTAGACAGCTTGTTAGAACACAGCTTCCTGGGCCCCAACCCCAGAGCTTCAGATACAGTAGAACTGGAGTGGGGGGTATTCTAGAATTTTCACTACTAGGTTCCCAGGAATACTAGTTTCTACACAAATTTAATGTGACAATTAATAACACAAGTTTATTACCTTATAGTTCTGGAATTCAGAACTTTAAGTCCAAAATGCATCTCACTGGGCAAATCAATCAATCAATCAATCAATCAAGGTTTCTGTAGAGCTACCTTCCTTCCTAGAGGCTCTAGGGGAGAATCCAGTTTCTTGCTTCCTCCAGCCTCAAGAACACTCCCGTATTTCTTGGCGCATGGGCCCCCTCTTTCATCTTCAAAGCCAGGGAGGTGTGGGCAAGTCTTTCTCACATAGTATCACCACAAGACTGACCGTTCTGCTTCCCTTCGCCACATTTAAAGACCCTCATGATTACACTGGAAACACTTGGCTAATCCAAGACATTCCCTATCTTGAAGTCAGCCGCTAAGCAACCTAAGGTCACATGCCCCCTTAATTCCCCATTGCCACAGAATTTCACAAACTCACAGGTTCTAGGAATAAGGATGCAGATATCTCTTTGGGAGGCTATTATTCTGCCTACTATACCAGGTGAGGCTGAGGCTACTGCTCTGGTACCATACATTGAGCGTGATGTTGGCTATGATGGAATTGAATACCACAGGATCCAGTAAAGGATAGGGATGGAAGAGTGGATGAGGCCAAAATATATGGAGGAGCAAGCTGCAGGGGGACCCAAAACAAGAGAGATGGCGTCAAGGACCATAGAAACACCAGCAATGAAGTCATCAGAGTGAGTCCCCCAGATGTCATACAGAGAGGAAAGAGAGTAACCCTAGGTCTGGTGATTAAGAAAGAAAGTCTTCCCAGGTAAGATAGAAACCCTGCCCACTGAAATTGTTCTTTGCCAGTCAGTGCTTTTCTGCTGAGGGAAGTCACTGAATATTGATTAAAAACACCTAAATCTAAACGTGTAAGTATTTCCTAAGAGATCGATCAGTTCAATATTCTTGGGGGTACATTAAGATTTCTGATAGTGGCAAGAAACATAAGCCAGTGTTAATTTTTATCCTGAATTGGAGGTTTTCCATTTCTAGAGAACCTGACTTTGGAAATATATGTTGCTTTTAAATAAAGCCTACAGCTGATTTCACTTTAATTTCTTCTTTTTAATTTGGGAATGGAGAAGACTTAGAAGAAAGTATCTTTAACGAGTAGTTTTATCAGGCATTATGATGGGTCCGCAGACTCAGAAGCATGATATATACAAGAGAAGCTGTCACAGGTTTCATGATCATGAGTGTGTGTGTGTGTGTGTGTGTGTGTGCACACATGCTATGTGGGTATGGGTAGGGAGCAGGACCGGAAGGATCTGAGAGGTATGGTTCATATTCTGTGTTCACCTTATTTCTAAGTACTTACGTCAGCCAACTTAACTCTCTCACCTGAATTTGTTTTATGATTATTTTTGTTATTTTAAAGCAAATGTTCATCTATCTTTAACACCAACTCTTCAAGACATCTTTCTTTCAGAAATGAGAGGAAGTGAGTTGAACTATGCCACAAAATAACCTAAGATGGACCATGAACTAAAAACTGTGTGTTTCCCTAATGTGAAGATTCATCTGTGGCCTAAAATAGAAATTCATATCCTTCTCCTATTCCTCTCTTTAGGATAGACCCGCGCTTGCCAAAAGCACAATGTCTTAATGACTCTGTTCCCAAAATGATATGTCCAGCCAGCACTTAGCTTCCTATAAGATCATATGCTCTATTTTCCCATAAACTCTACTGCAGGAAATGGAATTCCACAAGACAGATGGGAGTTATTTCATGGACGGGAACAGAGAGTGGGAAAGCCAGTGAAGAAAAGAACAATCCAGCACATCACTCTGAATTCCCTCAGAGGCTGAAGAGTGGAAAGTGGACCACTTGTCTTCACAGATCAGACATGATAAGCAAAGGCCATTATAGTCCTGCCATCTGCATTCTCCAAGTGAACAAATACAAATATTCCTGAACCATTCCCACAGCAGCTCGGCAGTGAGCTTTCCCAGGAATTCTGTTTCCTTAGCCACCCACCCCTCTGCTTCTGACAGTGAGAAACCTAAATGGTGTCTTTGGATCTAGAAAGACACAGGTGCTCCCCCAGCAGCTCTGAAACGGAGAGCAGACAGTCATGGGGACGATTATCATTTGTGCGAGGTCTGCTGTGCACTCAGCCCTCTCTACACCTCCTTGCACTGAATCCTCATCACAGCCCAGAAAGGCAGGGATTGATCCCTGTATTTTTAATCTGAGGAAGCGGACGTGCAGAAGAAATGAATCATTTGCTCGAGGTCACACGGACATGAAGTGGCAGATCGTAGCCCCAAGCATAATTTGTCAGGCTCCAAAATCTGTATACCACTCAAAGAGCTAAACTCCAAATAATAAGGATGCCCTGCCACTGCCACATCAGTAAGATGACAGGTGATAGTCATTATGGTGCTGGGATTCACCTGAATAGGCTAAATATCCTTGCCCTCTCCTCCTTGAAGCCAGTAATCACCAACGGCAGATTGGTGTGTGAGGCTAACTTTGCTGTTTATCATCATGATCTAGCAAGTGTCCTGTATGCCTCATCCTAAATCTGTAAAGTTGAAAGTCAAAGCAATCACCAAATCAGACGAATTCAAAAGGACAAGGATAGCAAGACGCAAGAATGCAACCTTTTGAGACGCTAATAAACGCTTTGATTTCTCTGTCCTAACACCACACACAGACACAAAACTTTGCTACCATTTTAGGGGTTCATGGATCCCCCGAGGCCCATTTATAGACGTATAAGTCAAGAGACCCAAGTTTTCCTAAACTGGCTTTTCTGTCACTCTGAGGGAAGAACCTTCACTCCTCCAAACAACGAGATGATCACACCAATCCCTTCCCGCTCCCGGGGTCTAGGTGGTCACCTCCTGATCAGTCAGAAAATATTTAAGGACAAAAACGGATATAAGGAGAGACAAGCTCCTCTATACCTCATGACAAAATATTTCTGAGATGTAAGCGAATGTACATTTGTCAATAATATTTTCATTTTATGGGGCACCTGGGTGGCTCAGTGGGTTAATGCCTCTGCCTTCAGCACAGGTCATGATCCCGGCGTCCTGGGATCGAGCCCCGCATCAGGCTCTCTGCTCAGCAGGAAGCCTGCTTCCCCCTCTCTCTCTCTCTGCCTGCCTCTCTGCCTACTTGTGATCTCTGTCTGTCAAATAAATAAATAAACTCTTTAAAAATAATAATAATAATATTTCCATTTTTGAATAAAATTTCTATGCCATCGCACCAGGCTTCATTTTTATTCACCAAATGGCTCTTTGATTTTCCTCACCTCCACAGAACCCTAGGGTCACATAGGAGGAGTGGAGGAGGTCAGACGGTCACAGAACTCCATTTGGTGAAATATGACGGCTACTGCAGCCAGAACAGATGTTCACATCCTTGCTTAACCATGTATCACCAGGGAGCAACTGGAAGGGTTTCGAATTGCCAAATGTGATGCAAATAATTTAAGTTTGGAATAATGGCCAGCACTGAGGAGGCAGAAAACAAGAGAAGTCTTAAAGGTACAGAACCTGCTTAATTCACCACAGTAAAATGGGATGTTTATGCAGTAGATGCCCTCACCTGAGCAGGGCTCAGGTCAGGAGGGCAGAGAAGGTATGCTTGAGCCAAGATATAGAAACAGAAGCATCTCAAGACCCTTCCAGGGACCATAACTAAAATAATTTCAACTTGAGTTTTCTAGGAAGAAACAGTAATATTAAAGGAGAAATAGGAGAAATAAAACCAAGAGAAAGCATCGACATATATTTTATAAGCCAGATACCTTGTAGATGAAGCAAAATAGAGAAATATGCATAATCTCTTCCAGTCCCGTCCATGTTGCTACAAAAGTTGGGTATTCATCCTTTCTGATGGAGGCATAATACTCCATAGTGTATATGGACCACATCTTCCTTATCCATTCATCTGTTGAAGGGCATCTTGGTTCTTTCCATAGTTTGGCGACTGTGGCCATTGCTGCTATAAACATTGGGGTACAGATGGCCCTTCTTTTCACGACATCTGTATCTTTGGGGTAAATACCCAGGAGTGCAATTGCAGGGTCGTAGAGAAGCTCTATTTTTAATTTCTTGAGGAATCTCCGCACTGTTCTCCAAAGAGGCTGCACCAACTTGCATTCCCACCAACAGTGTAAGAGGGTTCCCCTTTCTCCACATCCTCTCCAACACATGTTGTTTCCTGTTTTGTTAATTTTGGCCATTCTAACTGGTGTAAGGTGATATCTCAATGTGGTTTTAATTTGAATCTCCCTGAGGGCTAATGATGATGAGCATTTTTTCATGTGTCTGATAGCCATTTGTATGTCTTGATTGGAGAAGTGTCTGTTCATATCTTCTGCCCATTTTTTGATGTGTTTGTCTGTTTCGTGTGGGTTGAGTTTGAGGAGTTCATTATAGATCCTGGATATCAACCTTTTGTCTGTGCTGTCATTTGCAAATATCTTCTCCCATTCCATGGGTTGCCTCTTTGTTTTTTTTGACTGTTTCCTTTGCTGTGCAGAAGCTTTTGATTTTGATGAAGTCCCAGAAGTTTACAAGCCCTGGGTGCTGTTCATGGTCCCAGTCCATGGACCACACTGAGAGGTTAGAGAAGACTCAAAGCAACTCTGATAAATGCTGCCCTTAGGCTAAATAACAAATGCTCTTCCAACTCTAATACGGAGAGCACTTTTTATGTCTAAGTTGCAGTTCTACAAAACATTAGACAACACATAACTTGTTAAATTCTTCTACACAGCAAAAATGTCCAGAGCACTGACTCTCTATCTTTGCTTCATTCCCACTATCTCCAGTGGAGATTTCCTTTAAAAAACCTGGCCTGATATAACTGAAGCAGCTCTGTTTTCAGAAGATAAGAGCAGTCCTTTTACACCTCGGACACAGTGGCAAGTCAAAGAGGACCAGTCAGGCATGTGGGCAGGGATTCAGTGTGGTTGCCTTAGTAAAATATATTTACAGTAACAGAAGGGGAAGAAAGAAGCTCTCCCAAGTAAAAACCAGAACACTGCATCACAATAGAAAAACACAGTGCCACAAGTAATATCAAATAATATATCTGTAGCACTGCCACGGTTTCCAAACAGAAATAACTCAGTTGGTTTTGTCTTCAAAAACAAGGAGAAAGTCTTACCCATGGTATGAATAACTCAACATTTCCACATTAGTCATCATTACTACCTACACAACGTAGGTCTTATTATTTTCATTTTTACAGGTGTGAATACTAACTCTCAGAGGAACTAAGAAAGTGTCTGGTGCTCACCCCAGTTCTCTCTGGCTTTGCAACTGACACTCTAACCATCATCCTGAGCTACTGTTCCAACCAGCGCTGAAAAACAAGTTTATGAATAGATGAAAAGAGAGTGATTATACCATTTAAGCAAAATAACGATTATAGACTGGCAGCCTCCTCTAGCTACTCCTTACCCACAAGTAGAATGCCTCACCCAGCAGTCCATTAAAGGATTAATATGATCATTAAGAGATTTCTGCTAGGGGCACCTGGGTGGCTCAGTGGGTTAAGCCTGTGCCTTTGGCTGGGGTCATGATTTCAGGGTCCTGGGATCGAGTCCCTCATTAGGCTCTCTGCTCAGTGGGGAGCCTGCTTCCCCCTCCTACTGCCTGCCTCTCTGCCTACTTGTGCTCTCTCTTTCTGTCAAATAAATAATTTTTTTAAATCTTTAAAAAAAGTTTTCTATTAAAAGTGTTGAGGGGAAATAGAAATCATTGTGTTCATTATTTGAGCTTGCTGGGCTTTAGAGAATGTATAGAATTATATATCAAAATATACATATACTCTAGTTTACGCAATAACTGTCCATAGTAAATGCAAGAGTGAACTGTCAACAAGGTCCCCTTTGTAAGAATTAGAAGCCTGGAATCCTACAAGTGGCCATGGGGAGAGAGGCCAGTGTCAGTTAGCAAAGAGTCCCAGGAGTAAGGCAGTCATCAGTCATCTGCCTAAATGCAACACCTTTGAGAATGAAAGGGAGCGTTCAAGGACAACAGGAATAAGTGTGGACCCTCCTGGGCACTCTACTCATGAGCCATGATGGGAGATTTGGACTTTTTCAAGAAGGGAGATGGAGGGAGACCTGGGTGGTTCAGTCAGTTAAGTGTCTGGCTTCAGGTCAGGTCATGAACCTGGGATTCAGGTCATGTCCTGGGACTGAGCCAAGCAGGGAGCCTGCTTCTCCCTCTCTCTCTGTTGCTCCCCCCTGCTTGTGCCCTCTTGCCCTCTCTGTCAAATAAATAAAATCTTTAAAAAAAAAAAAAAGAAGAAGAAGGAGGAGGAGGAGGAGGAGGAGGAGGAAGAGGAGGAGGAAGAGGGAGACAGAGCCACCAAGAGTGGCATAACTCAAATTTGCATTTCAGAAAGCCCATTCTGGCACCTTTGTGAAGAATGGCGTTAGAAGGGGAAGAGGCTGTTAAATCCGAGACACTTGCTCCATAAGAGATGTGTGCTCACATTGTGCTCACAATGATTTGAAACATCCAAAGGAAATACAAAATCCAGGCTAATTTTAAACCCACTAATCTTGACCTAAATTGGACACAAAAAAGTTGAAGTCTTCCAATGCCAAAGCTAGCCACCCACTCCTCTGCTCCTCCTTTGGGAAGGTCTGTTGCATTATAGAAAGCAGAGCCAAACCTTCAGGCCACAGGACACCATCTGGAAATGCAAAGAGTCATTGGCCTCAATAGGGAAACAGCCACAAACAGCGAAATACAAATATCTGTCTGGATTATTGGAATCATTAGTTTGTTTAACAGGTCTTTGTTAAGCATCTCCTGTATGCTGGGCACTGCGAATGTAAATAAAAATATACAGGGCATCATTGCCACCCCCAAGAAACTTACAGACAAGGCAGTTATTATACTACAGTGTGAGAAGCATGGCAGAGATTGGCCCAGGTGCTGAGAGCACAAAGGACGGGCATTTACAACTCAGGAAGAAGCAGTTAATGCCTCAGCTGAGTTTTAGTGTCTTATGACTCAAAGTGCGGTCCCCAGACTTAGCAACATCCTGCAGCACCTGGGAACTTGCTAGGAATGCAGATCCTCGGGCCCCACCCCAGACCAACTAAATCTGACTCTGCATTTTTGCAAGATCCCCAAGATTATTTGGGTGCCCATTCAAGTCTGAGAACATTGTCTTAAAGGATAAGGATGAGGTAGGCAGAGAGAAAGAGAGAAAGAGAGTAGGAGGGGAGAGCTAAGTCTCGGGAAAAAGCAGAAGCAAAATGACAGGTGGGAGGGAGATGGTCCCACATTCCCAAACTGTAGAGATCAACATGCCTAAGCACAGAAGAAATGAAGGCAAGAGGTGGTGAAAGAAAATGCTTCAGAGGAGGGATGAACCCACACCAAGCAGAGCTTTGTGACTCCACAGCCCAGCTAGGTCTTTGCCAAGAGGCCTAAGAGCCCGTGATGTGGGGAACATTTAAAACACTGGCCTGGCAGCAGTGTGGAAGAGGCAGGCTTAGGGACCATGGAGAAAATTAGCGACCCATCCACTGTACCTGCTACTAGGGACACCATGGAAGTCAGGTGGCCCAGGGCTGGCTGAGGTTGAATGGAGCCAAGCAAGAGTCATCTGGCACAAGCCTGAGCACTTGGAGAGGAGAGCTTAGCTGGTTATGTGAAACCAAGAAAATTTCTTTCTAGAACTATTTGTTTTCCCCTAATTACATGGCTTTCCAGCTAGCTTTGTGCCAGAAAGAAGTAAAAGGAAAAGCACTCAAAGGGTTTTCACCACTGGATCTCAGTTCTGGAAATGGGTCTTGAGCAGGATTTCCCAAAGTCACGTAGAAATGGCAATTGCCTGGGCTACGTGTTCAAATTTCCAATTCCCAGGCCTCAGTCCCACACTATGGAATCTGAATCCCATGGGAGTGGCCTGGGGACTATGGGCTTGGGGTACTAAGGGGATTCCACAAATCAGGAAGCCCAGGCCTCCTTGGGGGCAGGGTGTGGAGAACACGGGAGAACTGTGGAGGTTCTGTGAACTGTGGAGAACACAGGGGCAGCACCTTCCTCTCAGTCACAATAATCCAGGAGCTTGGAGGGTGCTGAAGGAGCTATCTAGAGGGGCTGTTCAGGTCACACACTCCTTAGGCTTGTGTGATAGCAGTTTAGAACAGTACCACTCTTGAAGTGTTTACTGTACATCTTTAATGGTGGGCTTGTTTTTCTCCCCATATTTGATTCATTCAATACTCATCATTCAAACACCTGTTTCCCAGGAACCTATTAGGTATAGGCAATAAACTTGACTTTTCCGCCAGATGAAATAAAAGTGTCAATTGATGTTAGTATAAATTGACTCCTGAACTTTGTTTCATGTATATATATGGTGTGTGTGTAATATACCCATCCTACTCAGTACCTTTACACCTTTTAAAAAGAGAAGTCTAGGGGGAAGAAATGGGCAAAAAACTTGAATAGGTATTTTACAGAAAAGAAAACTCATAAGGCCAGCAAACATGTGAAAAGATGTCCAACTGATCAGTAATCAGAGAAATACTAATTTAAAAACAAGACACCATTTCTTCGCCATAAGAAAGGCAAACATTTTAAAGTTTGGCATTTCTGAGGGTTGGTGGGATTCTGAGCAACCAGAAACTCTCCTACACCGATGGCAGGGCTGTAAATGAGCACAATCACTTCAGAAAATGATTTGGCAGGGGTGCCTAGGTGGCTCAGTTGGTTAAGCGGCTGCCTTCAGCTCAGGTCATGATCCCAGGGTTCTGGGATCAAGCTCCGCATCAGGCTCCCTACTCAGTGGAGAGCCTGCTTCTCCCTCTCTCTGCCACTCTGCCTACTTGTGCTCTCTTTCTATCTCTCTGTCAAATAAATAAATGAAATCTTAAAAAAAAAAAAAAAGAAAGAAAGAAAATTATTTGGAATTTACCTAACAGAGATGAAAGTGGGCAGCCTGAGAAAGCCTAGAGAGAGTCTACTACATGTGCACTAGGAAATATGTGTAAGAATGTTTACAGCAGTTTGTAATAGAAAAAAGCTGGAAAAAATTCAAATATTCATCAACAAGAGAATGGAAAAGTAAGTTCATATACAAATACAAACACAAGCATCACATAAAAATAAATAAAAATCTTCAATCCTCAGTTCATTTAGTGACTTATTACTGTTTCCATTACTTAGTAAGACAAGTACTCAATGTTTTTCACATATTTCTAATTATTATAAAAACACTGTAAGGTACGAATATCCTATATTTGGAAAAAATAAAAGGGATCCTTTAGACTAACATCACACCACTGGGAAAAGCTACAGCTCAGTTTGTTCCCTAAAGTTCAAAACCAAAGTTTTCTTTCACCATAGTTTTTTTCACAAAAAATTCAACCACAATAGTATGTGTTAAACTTATTACCTTGATCTTGATATAAGCACAATAACAATTAATACCTGCAATGTTGCTCTTGATATGTGGCCCTATTCTTCACTGAAACTAAACACCAAAAAAAAAACCAAAAAAAATCCAACTCATATGCCAGCAACTAATAATAGTCTGGTCTCCTTGAAGGGGAAAAAAAAAAAATGAAACCTGACTGAAGTCATCCCTACTTAATCTAGGCTGCATTTTTTTGTGTTGAATTATCTGTAATTCAGGAGAATTAACATGAATGATACACACAAAATGTTCAGATTAAAAGAAAATAAACAGATAATACTTCTCTTCAGAGTAATTCATAATTGGCCATCAGCTTCCAGAGCTCCCGTCAAATCTGTAGCCCTCCTTCTGTGATGTCCCACCACTGCTCAGGACGGAGGCGCTCTGTCCTTAGAGAGCTTCCTCTCAGGTTCCTGTCGCCCTGAAGATCTCTCTTGACCCCATCTATGCCCCTGCTCTTCAACTCAGCCCCATCAACTATTTATCCCAACTCCAGCTTTCGTCTTTAGTATTTCCCACTCCCTTTGATCCTTCCCCTCTGGTGACAAACATGTTCCCCATGACATCCTTTGCTCTGATAGGCACTCACCACTAAGCTCTCCCTCACTCCCTTTCCTACCCACCTTCTTTTTTTTTTTTTTAAGATTTTATTTATTCATTTGACAGACAGATTGCAAGTAGGCAGAGAGGCAGGCAGAGAGGGGAGGAAGCAGGCTCCCTGCTGAGCAGAGAGCCCGATGTGGGGCTCGATCCCAGGACCCTGGGATGATGACCTGAGCCGAAGGCAGAGGCTTTAATCCACTGAGCCACCCAGGCGCCCCTCCTACCCACCTTCTTGACTGAGCCCAGCTTGGACCACTATCCCACTTCCAGTCTCTAATTACTTTTCCCCAATTCCTTACCTACAACTCTGGATAACCACGTCTCTTCCCAGGCCCTCATGAGGCTTCAGTGAGAACATGTGTATGATGCCTATTACCAAGTGTGAGCTCATCAGTCCTCCACTTGTTAAAATTCTTTTCTCTCTTGGGTTCCACTGAGCTCCCAATTCTTTTTACTGGACCTTGGTCTTTGTCTCTTACCTCTGTCAGTAGCTTAGGGAACTCACCAATCCCCTAGCTCCCTCTCTGCAGAGAAGCAGATGATGCTCAAGCTGTATATCCAGACTTGATGTCTCATCTGTAGATCAACAGATCCCAAGCCAAACTCACCACCCTGATCTTTCAGAACTCCACTATTTATCAACTGCCTTTCCTGGACACCATTTGGCAGTTTCTTAGACTTGAGACGGCAACCACCATGAGCTCCTCTGTTTTCCCATCACTTACTAAATAAATCCAGTCTTATTCTGTACAACCATAATGCTTTCATCAAGCTCTTCCTCGTTGCACTGAAGTTACTTTACTCTTACTCTTGGTATCAACATGAGTTGAGTTGAAATTTCAAGAGTGTCTCGCCTAATTAATCTCCCTGCTCCTCTACCTCATCCCTCCTCCTTATCCTACAAACCAGGGCAAAGAAATCTTCCTAAATACAGCCCTATTTCTGCCACTATCCCCTCCCTCTGCAGCCCACTGCACCTGCCAAAGATCTAACTGACTAATGCTCAGAGTTAAAGAGTAATTAGCAGACTGACAGGGAAACACAATCAGTCTCTTCACATATCTGTTCAAGTTGTTAAAATTACAAACTTATGACCATAAGAAAAGAAAAACTCCTTTTACTTTCACAAACTTGCTTGATTTTTTTTAAAATTCTATTTTTGCACACCAAGGAGTCAGGAAATATTTGCCTGTTATTGTCTTTAAAGTTTAAAGCCAGCAGCCATCACACCAAAAAATAAATAAATAAAACACATCCAAACTGGTAAAGAAGTATGACTGCTATTATTGGAAGATGATAGGACAACACATACAGAAAACCCTAAAGAGTTCACTTTAAAAAAAAAAAACCTATCAGGGCGCCTGGGTGGCTCAGTGGGTTAAGCCGCTGCCTTCGGCTCAGGTCATGATCTCAGGGTCCTGGGATCGAGTCCCGCATCGGGCTCTCTGCTCAGCAGGGAGCCTGCTTCCTCCTCTCTCTCTCTGCCTGCCTCTCTGCCTACCTGTGATCTCTCTCTGTCAAATAAATAAATAAAATCTTTAAAAAAAAAAAAAAACCTATCAGAACCAATAAATGAATTCAGTAAAGTTGTGGACACAAATTAATACACAGAAATCTGTTGCGTTTCTATACACTAATAATGAAGTCACAGAAAGAGAAATTAAGCAAACAATCCCACTTACAACTGCACCAATTAATTAATTAATTAATTACCTAGCAATAAACTTTACCAAGAAAGTGAAAGACCTGTACTCTGGAAACTGTAAAGCAGTGGTGAAAAAAAAATTAAAGATGACCCAAACAAATGAAAAGATATTCCATACTCATGGATTGGAATACCCAATATTGTTAAAATGTCCGTACTACCCAAATCAATCTACAGATTCAATGCAACCCCTATCAAAATAGCAGTAGGGTTTTTTCACAGGACTAGAATAATACTAACATTTGTATAAGACCACAAAAGACCTCGAATAGCCAAAGCAATCTTGAAATAGAAGAACAAAACAGGTACCACAATCCTAAATTTCAAGATATACTACAAAGCTATAGTAATCAAAACAGTATGGTACTGGCACAAAAACAGAGGCATAGGTCAATAGAACAGAATAAGAGCCCAGAAATATACCCACATTTATATGGTCAATTAGTCTTTGACAAAAACAGACAAGAATATACAATGGGGGAAAGACAGTCTTTTTTAATAAATGATGCTAGAAAAACTGAACAGCTACATGCAAAAGAATGAGACTAGACGACTTTTTTATACTACACACAGAAATAAACCCAAATGGATTAAAGACCTAAACAGGAGACCCAGAACCATAAAACTCCTAAAAGAAAACATAGGCAGTAATTTTTTTTTTACATTAGCCATACCAATATTTTTCTAAATATGTCTCCTCAGGCAAGAAAAACTACTGTGACTTCACCAAAATAAAAAGCTTTTGCACAGCAAAGAAAACCATCAACAAAAGGAAAAGATAACCTACTGAATGGGAAAAGATTTTTCAAAACGATATACCTGATGAGGGGTTAAAACCCAAAATATAACACACACACAGAGCAAACAATCTGATTAAATGAATAGACATTTTTCCAAAGACATACAGATGTCTTGAAAAGATGCTCAACATCTCTAAACATCATGGAAATGCAGATCAAAACCACAATGAGATATTACCTCACACCTATTACCATGGCTGGAATCAAAAAGATAAGAAACAACAGGTTTTGGCAAGAATATGGAGAAAGAGGAAGCCTTGTGCCCTGTTGGTGGGAATGCAAACTGATGCAGCCACTGTAGAAAACAGTATGGAGGGTCTTCAAAAAGTTAAAAATAGGGGCGCCTGGGTTGCTCAGTGGGTTAAACCTCTGCTTTCGGCTCAGGTCATGATCTCAGGGTCCTGGGATTGAGCCCTACATCGGGCTCTGTGCTCAGCAGGGAGCCTGCTTCCTCCTCTCTCTCTGCCTGCCTCTCTCTGCCTATTTTGTGATCTCTGTCTGTCAAATAAATAAACAAAATCATTTTTAAAAAAGTTAAAAATAGAAATACCCATGATTCAATAATCTCACGTAGGTATTTACCCAAAGAAAACAAAAACACTGATTCAAAAAGACATGTGCACCCCTATGTTTACAGCAGCTATATATATATATATATATATATATATATATATATATACACACACACACATATACATACATATGTGTGTATATATATATATATATATATATATATATAAAACAGAATATTACTTGCCATAAAAAAGAATGAGAACTCGCCATTTGCAACAACATGGATGGGCCAAAGGAGTATAACATTAAGTGAAATAAGTCAGACTAAGAAAGACAAATATCATATGTTTTCACTTATATGTGGAATCTAAAAAACAATACAAAGAAACCAAAAAGTAGACCCACAAATATAGAGAACAAATTGGTGGTTTCCAGAGGGGAGATGGGTGAGAGAAAGTCAAGAGGTACAAATTTCCAGTTAAAAAATAAGTAAGTTAGAGAGATGAACAGCACAGCATAGGGAAAACAGTCAGTAAAAAATAACATTGTATGGTGACGGAGTGACTATACTTATCACAGCAAGCCCTGAATAATATACAGAACTGTTTAATCAATATGCTGTACAACTGAAACCATATAACATTATATGTTAATTAGACTTCAACTGAAAATTTCTTTTAAATAATAATAAAGTTTCAAGTAGAGCCCTACTGGTGCCCCAGTATCCACATCTCTGATGTCTAAAAGTTCATACTCAAAAATTAGAAGACATCTTCTAAAATCTGAAAAGCCGGCCTCTCTTGAAAACTCGCTTGATCAGGTAATGCTCGTTTAGCACCGAGTTGATGACAAGAAAGGCAATGAGCCGGAGGAGAATCACACGTGGTGGCCCCACTGGCCAGGCTAGGCCCTCTACTCTAATTAGTTCACTGGCACCACTACCTAGGAATTTGAGCAATGTGGTTTTATTGTCATTTATATAAAATTGCCATTGGAGCCCCTCGGTCCCACACAGTATGCCCAGCAAGTTCATGAGCAGCATGTCCTTGTAGATGGGATCCATGGGCCCCTCATGAACCCACTGAAGAAGCACATGTGCATTTGTCACTTATTAGGACTGTCCGAGAGCAGGTGTTTCATGTCACCATCCACTTTAGATGTCCTACTTCCCTCATCCAACAAGAGTTCCAGCCA
The DNA here is from genome assembly GCF_020171115.1 of Neogale vison. Lineage (NCBI taxonomy): Eukaryota > Metazoa > Chordata > Mammalia > Carnivora > Mustelidae > Neogale > Neogale vison. Next base: position 77,622,973 of record NC_058099.1, on the reverse strand, counting down.
TAAATGATTGTGACATTGGCATAATATATTTCTTGTTTTGCAAAGTGAAACTCACACCATGTGTGCTTCCAAATGTTTATTATTCCCCTGTGAATAATTTATCTGAGTACATTTCCAGGATTATGAATTAGGATGACTTGTTCTGCTCTCCATCATCTTCGTTTTCTTAAAAATCCTAGGATGAACTTAATTAAATTCCAAAGCTTGAATTTATCTTACGTGGTTTTTAATCCTTTCCTTCCTTATTCTGTTCTGACTTTCTTTCTCTTCTATTTTTAACTTTTCACATTGCGCTTCACAGGTTATAATCTTTAACAGCTTTGTGGTTTGGGTGTGTGTGTGTATGTGTGTGTGTGTGTGTGTTTAACACTGAGGTTAGACATTTGTCATCCCTGCTATTTTAGTTCCAAGGAGTAGCACCTTCGACTGAACTTGTAAAGGTGTCAAAAGTGTTGCTTGCCTTGGCCTTCCTTTTTCTGTGATTCGTTGATTCTAAAGCCCATTTTTATTTCTGCCATCTCCCCGCTCCATTACTATGCTGGCTTTCCCATTTTTGTACCTGCGTTTCGCATTATTTATCCAGGATCTCACCCCATGACCTGGCCTGAGTTCTAATCGGAAGTTTCCATCTGCCTTTCAGGAATGAGCTCTTATCAAAAAAAAAAAAAAAAAATCACTGAGTCATAAACATGCCCGCTTGCCAGCTGCTAGCCCCGCGCTCGGAAGGGAGAAGCCACTCGGTTAATGTGTCTGCCTGCTTCCGAGAAACCCTGAGACTCTTCAGAGAGACCCTGGGCAGCTCTAGACACTGACAATCCTCACTAGGCACCGAACACCCCAGTTCCGTGCCCCGAACGCAGTCCTGGGGCAGCGAGGTACACCCCGCAGGGCGGGACTCGAAACACAGCATTTCACAAGACTTCCCGGGGCTCCCACCCTCTAGACACCTCGCGTCCTGCCGGGATGACGAGCCCTTCAGAAGCCCCGCCACCTCCTCCCCAAACTGCCTCTACAGCTCTGGCCTTGCCGCTCGCCGGGGGCAGTCTCGGCCTGCATCCTTGTGCTTCCCTGCGTCAAGGAATCCAGGAATCCGCTCCCCGGAGAAGAGCAGAGTGCCCTGCCAGATGGCAAGCCGCCACCGCGCTTGCCCCATGGCCCCGGAGGAATGCGACTGTGCGCCCTGCGCGGGCCGCCTCCGCACACGGCCGCCCCAGCCCACGCTCCCCAGCAGCCCACCCACATTCCAGGGTCTTCTGTATGAATCACGGTGAACACCACCGCCGCACTGCAGAAAATGCCGCTCACGGCTCCAGGCCCTCTGGAACTTTCCGGGAAGTCCGAGCCCAGCGGGCTCTCCTTTTAAAACAAACCCAAAACCTGCCGAAATACCTGGTTGTGAGTATAATATGAAAGGGATGTTAGTGGACATGCAATACAAGTTCAAGTGCAATAGGAACGCACTTAGAATCATTTTCGTTCTTAAACTGTTCTTCATTTAAAAAAAAAAAAAAACCTAGGGATGGTGAGAAGGCCAATGAGAGCTTGTTTAGTGTATTATATTAGCAAAGGACATGGGCGGAAGTGACCTTGAACCTCATCATAAAATTGTTTGTTCAGCAATAATGGTGGAAGCAATAGTCTAAGAGAGACCACAGGAAAAGAAGAGGAATTAGGCCTTCTCCCAGAACTATGTCTTCTGCCTTTCTTGTCTCCCTTACAGCAACACTCTTTAAAGGGCAGGAGTACAAAACCGTACCATCTTGCTCAGCTCTGCAAACTCCCCTTTCCCACCTTCTCTGTAGACGGGCAGGGGGCAAAGTTTGAGGTTCCTGGACTGAAGGGAAATGGAACATTTTATAAACTTCTTTCCTCATGGCCACAGGCTTAAGCAATTTGCTTTCACAAGTATCAGATACACCCCAAACTAAAAAGAGAACACCTCTCCTGGCTCGGGTGTTCCATGCCTGGTTTACTGGACCCTTGACCACCTGAGTCTCAGGCGGAGTTCAAGGTCATTTTTAAGATGTCGCACAACTGGTCTCCAAAGGCCAGAAAAGGGGGAATTTGACTTGTTGTCCCAGGCAGTGCTGTTAGACACAAAGGGACTTCAGTTCCCAACCTGGCCCTGGCCCTGGCCCTGGCCCTTCCTGGCTGTGTCACCTGGGACAAGCCACATGGTTCTCTGAGCCTCAGTTTTGTCAGCTGTGAATTGAGGCAAATGACCCCAATTAAGTGAGATGGTGCGCGTGAAGCACTTGGCACCCTCCCTGTCACAGGGCAGGGGTCTCATAAGCTACAAGTCCACCATCCTTTCATGCTTAACGGGCTGTGTGGCAGTGAGGGTTCTGGATCATTAAGTCATTTTAACAAGCTTCTGAAAGCAAACTAGTTCATACCAAAGAAGACACAAGCCATGTTTATGAACAATTCTCTCCCAATGTCTTAGACTTAAAGCTCAGGGATTCACATGGTTTCCAATGTAGAACAAGGGGTGGGGTGAGGGGGAAAAGTGTTGCACCAGGATCAGTGATTTATGACCTTTCCTTTAAAAAGGAAACTGTAGGGCGCCTGGGTGGCTCAGTGGTTAAGCCGCTGCCTTCGGCTCAGGTCATGATCTCAGAGTCCTGGGATCGAGTCCCGCATGGGGCTCTCTGCTCAGCAGGGACCCTGCTTCCCTCTCTCTCTCTCTGCCTGCCTCTCTGTCTACTTGTAATTTCTCTCTGTCAAATAAAATAAAAATAAAATCTTAAAAAAAAAATAAAAAGGAAACTGTAATTAACATAAGATGCTAAACATCTGAGGGGCACCTGGGTGGCTCAGTCGGTTAAGTGTCTGCCTTTGGCTCAGGTTATGATCCCGGGGTCCTGGGTTCAAGCCGAACATCCAGCTCCCTGTTCAGCGGGGAGTCTTCCCCCTCTCCTGCACATGTATGCTCTCTCTGTGTCTCTCTTTCTCAAATAAATAAATAAAATCTTAAGAAAAAAAGATGCTGGGACGCCTGGGTGGCTCAGTTGGTTGGACGACTGCCTTCGGCTCAGGGCGTGATCCTGGAGTCCCGGGATCGAGTCCCACATCAGGCTCCCAGCTCCATAGGGAGTCTGCTTCGCTCTCTGACCTTCTCCTTGCTCGTGCTCTCTCTCACTGTCTCTCTCTCTCAAATAAATAAAAATCTTTAAAAAAAAAAAAAAAAAGATGCTAACATCTGAATCCCTTATGTAGTGTTCCTCATTCAGAGCCTCAGTTCTATAGAAATCGGAGTATCACACCAATGACTGTTTTTTCTCTCTGTGTTGATGTATTTGTAGAATATGACCATATTGGCACATTCAATATATATTAGAAACACATGTACGTAAGTGCACATACACACAACGCGTGCACGTGGAATGACAGAAAAGACTGGAATACACATGTGAGGTATAAACGTGCCTGATTCTCAGAACATGACATGAGCATCGCACTCAGACTTCCATTTTATTTCTTCTCAGTTGACATGTGCCCAGAGCCTACTGAACTCAAATATCCAGGCACATGCAGGGAATCCTCTTGTCCAACCTAGTTTGGAAAAGAATTTTTTGAAATCAAGTATCCAAGTACAGAAATTTGGTGTCTCTCAAAAGTGGATCTAAAGCCACTGCCACCCAGAAGGCCAGTGGGGAATGCTCATGGCTCCCGATCAATGGCAGGCCTCACTGCTGAGTCACCCTGGATAACAAAACCCTTCCCTACACCACAAACACGCTCTGGAAGACTCTTGGGCATTTACTCCTTGGTATGAATGAGTTTAACTGAATCTTCCGCCTTAACAAGAAGTCCAGATGATTTCAATGAAACAATGTTTCATCTGTTTTGTTTTTATTTGGGACAAGGGTTGAGGGGTGAGGCAGAAGTAATACACTATCCATTTCAGTGGTTCTCCAAATTATGAGAATTACCTGGAGGGTGGGGGTTGTTTTAAATGGTGATTCCCTCACCCAACCCCAGATTCCAATTTAGTAAATTGGAGGTCATAGCCAGGAATCTATACATTTTTAACAATCCCGTGCCCCCAATGACCCTAGTATGGTCCTCAGACCACAGTATGGAGAAACTGGACCAGACTGTACCACATCCAAATCCCTAGAACCTATAACCTGCTTGAAATAAAAGTTACATCCCCACAAACTAATTACTAGGAAAAGAGCACCGTGTACATGCACATATCTGGGAATTCCCAGAGCACCAATGTTTTCCTGGAAGCTCCACACCACACTAACTCCTTTTACTTATAGTCCCATTTTGGAGAGAGGGGTATTGAAGTCTCCAACCATAATAGTGGGTTCATCTATTTCTCCTTGTGGCTTTTTTTTTTTTTTTTACATTTTCTTTATTTTAGAGAGAAAGTGTTCATGAGCAGAGGGGAGGAACAGAGGGGAAGGGAGAGGGAGAGAATCTCCAGCAGACAACACACTGAGCACAGAGCCCATGTGGGGCTCGAGATCATGACCCTGAGATTATGACCTGAGCCAATATCAAGAGTCGCGCTTACTCTTGATACTTACCCAACTAAACCACCCAGGCACCCCTCTCCTTGTGGTTTTATCAGTTTTGGTTCATGTAGCTTGATGCTCGTTGTTAGGTGCATACAATTTGAGGACTCTCAAATCTTAGAGCAAGTGACCTCTTTATCAGGTAACGCCACTGTCTATCTCTACTTCCTTGCTCTGAAATCAGCTTTGTCTGCAATTAATACAGCTACTCCCACATTTTCTTTTTTTTCAGTAGTAGTTTGGGCATGGTCCACCCTCTCCATTCATTTACTTTAAATCCAAATGTGTCTTTATATGTATCTTGTGGACAATACAGAGTTAGGTCTTATTTTTTGACTCATGGCTCCTAGCCCCACTCTGACTCCAGATTACCCTGCCCCTATTCCCAGAAATCCCTTTTCTAAGGTTGGATCTTGGACTCTGACTTTGCAGCATCTTCCACAAGATGTTCCTTCCAAAAGAAAGAAATGACCGCGGAAATCCATTAAGATCCTTTATTGTTTTATTACACTGGGGGTCAAATCATAGCTCCTGGAACATAATTAGATTAAGTAACTGACACATAAAACAGTCTGCACAGCAGGCATTACAAAGGACTCAAAGGGCTTCATGACATTTAGCTTTTCACTAAATAAGACTCTAGCATGTCTGAATTAATCACACATCTTTCTCTGATGAAATCTAAATTAGTAAGATTTACTGTATGTGTGTCTATGTGTTGTATGCCTGTGCATGCCTAAGAGATAAACCCATTAGCAAAAAAAACCTTGCTTCCAAAGGCAATAAAGAAATAATTTGAAAGTTTTCAATTCAAGGATTTTAAAAAAAAAGTGCTTATAAATTTAAAGATATGGGTGCCTGGGTGGCTCAGTCAGTTAAGTGTCTGCCTTTGGCTCAGGTCATGATCCTTGGGTCCTGGGACTGAGTCCTATTATCAAGCTCTCTGCTCAGTGGAGAGTCTGCTTCTCTCTCTTCCTCTACCCCTCCACCTGCTCGTGCATTCTCTCTTGCTGTAATAAATAAAGCATTTTAAAAAATAAAGATATAATAGTCATTTCCTTTATTGAAGCCAGTTACTTCATAGGATTTGTTTAAAACTCTGTTCTGGACCTAGATAAAAATACAGTTTTGTTTCTAAATCATACTTTCCCCAAAATAATTGTGCCATTTAAAGACATACATTTTTACTCTATGACTGAAGTTTTCCAATCTGGACCAAGAGAAGAAAAAAAAAAAACAACAAGAGAGCTGGACAGGAAAAGAATATTGATCCAGATGGTTTTCCTAGGAGCCATTATCCTGAAATTAGTCACAATACACCACATTGGGAAGAAAGAGAAAACAGAGACAACACTCAGACCATAGATACCCATGAAAAAGCTAACAAGTTATAATACATTTCAAACAGGAAATCAGAAGACTGTCCAGTGATCCCATAATACGGTCAAGAAAAATTATCTAAAATTTGGAAATAGGGCATGATGATGACTAGGTAACCTTTCCAGGTCACATAGAACATTGTCTGTCAAACCTGATGCTTTACAGAAGATACCTTGGCTTCACTTAATATTTACCACTCCTTAAAAATATATATATACTCATATATACATATACACATATACATATAATATATACATATACATATTTTATACATACACACACACACACGCACGCGCGCACATACCACTCCTTTTTATGGAAAAGGAACAAACTGCAAACAATTTCTGACCCATTTTTTGTCCCAAGAGCCAAAGATTGTGATTTTGTCAACTTATATAACATTGTCTATCTCTCGTCTTGTGTCTCAGCAGATCTTTTGGGATTTGGTTTACTTGAATTTCTACACCTCAGTCCCCATACTCTTCCTTGCACCAGCTTTGCCATCCTCTTAGTTGTTGCATTCATGAGGTAAATAAATCTGTGACTCATGCTCAGTGTATCTTTTTGGAAGAGCCATAATGCTAATTTATTAAAAATTATACATCAAGACTTTCTTTACCATTTGGTCCACCCATCTTCCTGTCCTGGAAACAAATGCCTGCTCTGTCCTTTCTCACTGAAGTCTGAGCTTAAAGATTACCCCCCAAATCTGAGGCAGCCTGGGAAGTCTCCATCTGGGTCACACAATCATCTCTGGTCTATTACCACCAACTGAAATCACAGTAACTCCTTCTTGAGTCAAGACCAAACGGCTCTTTCCATGGACCTCACCATCCACTCCCCAGGCTAACAAAGGCTCAGAATTTAACCAAGGTGCACAAGCCTGGGTCTTCCACAGAAGCAGAACGGCATGCAAAGAAGAGAGACAAGACACACTTGCATCTTTTCCTTTTTGGTTTCAGGGCACTTAGCTCCTATCAGACTTACCATTTTGGAAGGAGATGCATGTCACCGGAAGGGACAGACCAAGGCTATGTGAATGAGGCAGGGGGTATCCTCAAGAGCACAAAAGGCAGCGTGGAATGAAAGGAAGCCAGAGGAGAAAGAGGGAGGGCATGTGAGGGCACGTGTGGGAAACACACTTCGTTTTAAAGAATCGGCCCCCACTCTCAGCCTTGCCTCCCACACACTGGCTGTTCTGGTGCTATAAGTGGACTCCCAAGGAGGCTGCAAGTGCCAGTGGAAGGCTAAAAATTTCTGCTAAATTACTATTAAGCATATCGGGAAAAGATCTGACTCCAGGGAACACCTTACTGGATTTTCCCCCAAAAAGAAAACGTATCTTCCAAAGAAAGCCATGAAGTATGAGGTGGCTGAGTACATAGAGCATTACCCCCAAAGGGACAAAAACCTAACAATTCCATTTTGTAAACTACTGAAATAAACCCTTCCCAGCTATCTGGGGGAAATCAGGACTGGTATTTACCGAAGAAGTCCTGCAACTGGCTCTCGAACATGAGTGCTCAGGAGTCGTCACAGGTAGTTTCCCTCTGTCCCATGTACTTGTCTCAGAAAAGAGTGGGTTTTCTCCACACAGAGCCTGAACTGGGCCAAACCAGCGCATCCAGGGCAAGATATAGAAACAGCCTTCCTCACCCCGTGCCTTGCATGTGTCGCACAGTTCAGAGGCCATCGGGAATTGCTCCTGCCTCTAGGCTGTGCCTTGGTGTCACTTCCTCCCCCAAAAGGAATAGCTACAAAGGGCCACTGTCCCGAAGAAGAAAATGCTTCTGCATGCAGGGAGGAGATGCCTGCAAACTCCACCCCAGGTGTGTGAGCTGCGTCTCAGATGCGTGTGAACTTCCTTTAAGAGGCATCTGTAGTATTTTATGGTAACTAACATAACAATAAAAAATATATAACTACATACATACATAAATACATACACAAATGTCATCTGTGAATGAGGACTGCTTCTTTCTAGCCCCTGGCCTGGATCACGTCAAGGAGAGCACTTCACCTGCACTCTAATTCTGCAATCCAGCTCATGCCCAGGGAAATGTTTTGACCAAATTGTCACTTAGATACATCAAACACAAAGCTTCCCTTGCAAATGTAAACTAGATCACATCAGTGCGACAGTCATGCAATGGTCCCTAAATCCCAGTAACCAAGGAGAGTATTTGTCCAGTTTCTACTGCCCCCAAACACCCGCATTTCTTCTCTAGTGACCCCAGGACTCTCCACATCCCTGCACACAGGATGTGGCGGGCCAGCTCTCAGCCGGACCCTCTCACAGTGCTGCCAGCGATCGTCACCCCCAGCCTCCCAGGGCAATTTTCAATAATCACAGACGATATAAAAATGGATCACAGGAGGAGGATTAATTGGCAGCATTATTATCCAGGGGAAATGTCCAGTTGAGGAAAAGGTGAAAGGCAGTATCACATGGAGGGAAGTGTATAAATTTTAGGATCAGACACACAGGAGCTCAATTCCAACCCTATGTGCCCAGGGGCAATTCCTCTGACCTCTCTCTGATACTGTTCTTATCTACCAAATGGATATGGGCACCTGTGCCTTGCAGAATTGTATACGATGATCTGTGTGAGGCACCTGACACAGGTCTAGTACCCAGGAAGGTGTGGGGGTCATTGGGGCAACCCCCATGCATCCTGGTACTCCTTTCCTTCCAGGCACATGGCAGAATTGCATTTTTCAGCTCCCTTTGAAGTTGGTCTTTGCCACGCATCCTCCATGAGTCAATGAAACTTAAAAGAGCCAGTGAGGGATTCACTCCATTCATCAAACTCCCTTCCCACTACTGTGGTGGCCACACATGCATGCAAGATGAAATCTCCATTGTTCTGCATCACTGTGTGACTTTGGGGGCAGAAACCCGCTACAGACCCACATAGTACATTACAGCATGAACAGGAAATGTCATATTAAGTCACTAAGATATGGGGGTGCTTCTGTTACTGCAGCATGACCCAATACACCCTAACTAAGAGAATAAGTACTCAATGAATCAATAAGTACTCAATGAAGTGGTTGTGATTCTGTTTTTATTATTTCAAAATGTCACCTTTGAAAGAGATGTGGGAATGCCTAAAAAAAAATCAAAGATTTGGACTGAACTGAATAGTATGATCCCAAGGCAGTTCACCAGGCAAGGACCCTGATACATGAGTTGTTTAGAATTAAAAAGAAAAATAAATAAATAATGCCAGTTCCTGTAGCTGAACTATGCTTCCATGAATTAAGGATTTAAAAGGTCACTTTGAGTACCAGAGTAGGATAAATACACAAAAGAATTTATGCCGATTAAAAGCTCTAGAGCACTGGGCCCCAGCCAGAATAATCATAATCCAAGAATTGAGGTCAACAGCCCTGGAAAATAACTCTTAAGTATTTCCAGCCTTTAAAACTCTTCAGTGGACCAGAAAACATCTGTTTCCTAATCTAGTGGAAAAAAGCTTCATTGCTAAATAGTAGTAGGCTCCCCTAAACGTGAAATTCATTGCCATTTTCTAGGCAAAACAAACAACATATATTAACCCTTCTCTGCAGATGCCACCAGCTAGAGATGCCCCCACACAAGAGGAGATTTACACCCAACCCATGAACAAAATGCTTCACTTGTCCTGAATTTGCTGGAAAAGGCCCATATGAACTCCCAAGCACTGGAACCCAATCCCTACGATGTTTAATGTGGAAGAAATGAAATATATGGGACTATTGATTGAATAAATATAATCTTTATTCTTAGCCATTGACCTACATTGACAAGATAAAGAATATGAGCTCCAAAGCCCCACAGACTGGAGTTCAAGTCCCGTCTTTACCACTTAGCAGTTGTGTGAGCTTAGGCATGTGACCTTCTCTGAGACTCAGTGGACTCACATTTAGAATTATAGTACTGGTGCTTCTCCTTTGTGAGAGCCTCCGCACAAGGCAGGTGTAATTGTTTCGCATGCATTACATCTTCATACAATGACCATACGAAGGGTTTATATGGATCTCACTAATGAGAAAAATGAGACTCTAACCTAGCAGGAAGTAAAACCAGATGCAAATTTGGATCCAACTGGCCCCAAAGCCTAAGCTCCTATCCCTGAGATCTCCAACTCTGTAAGCCTACCTCTCAGAGTAACAGAAATCACAGCGTGTAACATAAATCCCAATGCTACCCTCTCCCAAGTCAACACTCGGCCAGTTTCCTTCCCCCGCTCTCTATCCATCCCATTTAATCCACTGGCAACTCTTTACCTTACCATCTTTTTTTCCAAATGGTGTATCAGGAATATCCCTTTGGACATCAGATCTTCGGTAGTTGCTACTAATCTTCGCATTAATCTATGAAGAAATGCTATCAACATAAAAATATATATGGCTTTAGATGTATATATGAAGAGATATAAATAAAGGGCAAAATGGAAGGAATCATTAACTGATTACCTCTGAGTAGTGGAATCACAAATGACTTTTCAAAACTCTAAGTTTTTTTGTATTGTGTCTAATGAGAGTGCATTTCTTTGATAAGCAAGAAAAAAAATAATTTTCAAAGTCATGGAAGGAGATTACTGGGCTCCTTTTAATTTTTTTCGACATTCGCATTTATCGTTTCCAAAATAAACAAGGGTATTTCACTCACTAAAAATACATTTCTTTGTTTTTGCTTACTTAAAAAAAAAATGTTCAAATGCTGCAATTAATGCAAAGGAAAAAAAATCTAGTCTGCATTTAGAGCTGATTAGTCTGACGTTCCTTCCACATTATGAACAGGCTGCGGTAACCGCAGTGGACCCGCAGTGGACCCCACCAAGATTTACCAGCAGGAGGTGAGGAGACACACTAGCATGACCATGGCTAGGGTCAGACCTCCACCAGGGGACCAGGATCTTAAGCTCCCCCTGACAAGCCAGTGATCTTCCCCTGCCCTTGACCAAAGTGACCATCTTCATACATTATATACAATTAAGCTTAGGTCTGGTCTGGCCTCCATGTCACCAATACAATGACTGATGAGTCCCCCAGACATTCAGGGCTATCAGACCGCCCTGGAACACTCAAGCCAAGAATAAGATACAGCCTGTCCTCTTCAAATCTTCCCAGGCACAATAGGAAGTATTACGGGCTATCTTTAGTATTTCCTTCAAAACTCGTGCATCCTTCGGCTCTACGGAAGTGAAGTCAGTCCTCAGTGTCCCAAACCAAAGTCAATATAGCCACAGAAAGCTGTATATTTAGGCTACATCGGCCCAAAGTGGCAGACTACCATTAACACCGGGTTCGGGAAGTTGTATGCCAAGAAACAAGAGGTAGAAACCTGCTTCCCATTTCACCATGGGCTGTTAAGGCCACCCTTGACTATGTCTCCTAATGTCTGAGCAGCTCCGAGGTGGAGTTAAGCCCTGAGAAATCTTTCCCTTCCAGATTGACCAGTGAATTTTTCTTTCATGGCTGAACTGCATTTCCTTTTTCAAGCTGCCTGCCAGGAAGCTCACAGTCAAATGCATGCCCCCACCCACCCTCACAACCGTGTAAATCATACAAACTAGCATTCAGCTTCTTCCCATGAACCTGACATCCCATTATGTTTACATTTATGCTGATTCTCCCTTTGTATTCTTTCTTAATGTTTTAATACTTTATCCTTTCTTAGTGTTTTAATACTTTAATACTTTTTAATACTTTATCCATCTTTCTTAATGCTTTAATACTTTACCCTTTGTTAGCCAACTCAAATCCCACACAAAAAACATGCCATATAAATTAACCAGACACAGACACTGCTGGCCAGTATCAGCCACGCCAAAGCGGTGCCATCTGAAGGATAAGCCCCAAAGAGCACCAGAAGTGGACTGTCCTCTCCCCATCAAAGTCTCATCCCCAATGTAGGAGAGTTCATCCTTTGAAATCCATTCCCTTAGCAAGACTACTTTCTTCTGTTCTTGGGAGAGAAAGCAAATCTGCTTGGAAAGCATGCCTCACTGTTTACTTTACCCCTGCAGAGAGGTTTCTGCTGACCCTGTCTAATCATACGTAGCTTCACACAGGTGTGGACTGAGGAAAAGACAAAACGTAAGGAGAAGGATAATTGAGTTTGATGAAAGATTTAGGAAATGTTTGGAGATCAGGAATATTTACACAGTGAGGAAATTGCTTTTCTGGGACAAGCAAGCTGACGGGCTCTGGGGCTTTTTGATAACCAGAGAGAGAGGAGGTGGGAAGGAGCTAGACTCCTTTTTTTTTTTTTTAAAGATTTTATTTATTTATTTGAGAGAGAACGAGAGCAAGCAAGCATGGGGGGGAGGGTCAGAGGGAGAAGCAGACCCCCTGCTGAGCAGGGAGCCTGATGTGGGCCTCAAACCCGGGATTCCAGGATCATGACCTGAGCTGAAGGCAGTCGCTCAACCAACAGAGCCACTCAGGTGCCCAGGAGCTAAGACTCTTTTTTTTTTTTTTTTAAGATTTTACCCATTTATTTGACAGAGAGAAATCACAAGTAGAGGCAGGCAGAGAGAGAGAGGGAAGCAGGCTCCCCGCTGAGCAGAGAGCCCGATGCGGGACTCGATCCCAGGACCCTGAGATCACGACCCGAGCCGAAGGCAGCGGCCCAAACCACTGAGCCACCCAGGCGCCCGAGCTAAGACTCTTTAACCTACTTCATAATTTGGTACAAACATCCAAACTCAAGCCTGCAGCCTGTGGTGAGGGGCTTGGAGCTTGTAGTAAACAGCCCTCCAGAGCATTTCTGAGTTCACAAGGAGCGCTTTCCAGGTATTATCACATTTCATCTTCAAAATGACTCTGGGGCCTTCCTTTAGTCTCCTTATTAGTAAGTAGGAGAACTGTGGCTCAGTGAGGTTAGGAACCTCTCCAAGGGCACACAGCTTGCTCAGCGGCAGAGGAAGATGAGAACACAGATCCTTTCTACCTTCTGGCATAACATGGCTAGTGGAGCGCAGCAGCGGGAACAGGCCCACCGGGAGCAGGACTCCCACTGCGAGCAGCTCCCAGGCAGGTGGTCTGATCCCACCGTGACTTCTGCAAAATCCCGGCGCTCCACTCCACTCCATCTGCCTTTAGGTAACCCTAAACACAGATCGCCCAGCAAAACAATAACCCACACTTGAAAATAAAAATCCCGGTCTACCACGGCCATCATCCACAGCCCAGAAAACACCTGCCAATTAGGAAAGTCTTTTCTTGTCCTTCCCACCAATTGTTCTCCATTTGCCCCATGTACAGGGGAGCGTTTCTGGGGTGCTTGAGGGGGAGGTGTTAAATTTACTGGGTTCCAAATGTTCTCATTTATTTATAATCAAGAATATGTGAAAGGGAAGGAAAATGCAACCCTAACAGTGAAAGACACCTTCCCGCCTCACACACCCTGGCACCTGCCGAGCCCTCCGCATAGACGACACACCATGGCTCAGATGAAATGAGAACAGGACAGCCACCCCCTCTGCAGCGTGGGCCCCGGGAAGGGGTCTCCAGGCCCTGAGGTCATGGTCACGGTCTGAGGGCTGAGTCTCATGCTCATGCCTAGCAAGCACATAGACGCAGCTGACAGGGATCCAAACGCAAGAAGACCTGACAGGTGATCAGAACTTAGGACCCAGCCAGGCAGATGAACACCAGCCACAAGCTCAAGGTGCCATGGTGGCAAAGGTAAGGGCCTGAGCCTCGGGAGGTCAGAGAGTCATCCCCAAGTCAGGCTCAGAAAGGGCAAGGGTACCCACCAGCAACAGGAGTCCAGAGGGCAGTGGAGACCACCAGCAACACCATGGTGCAGAGTAGGAGCTTCTAGACTGGAAACAGAAGTCAAATCTTAATGCCACTGCATTGTGGCTGGGTGACTCCAAACACCTTGTTCTCCCATGCCCAAGTTTCTTAATTTAAGACCTGGAGACAAGAGACCTACTTCACAGGATTGCTGTGACCCTTAAGTGACATGATATTTACAAAAATGCTAACACACAGTCTGGTACCTAATCGGTGCTCAATAAATGTTTCTTTTTCTCCTCAAACTCTATTGGAAATAGCAAATTCTCAGGACCCAAGCTAAACGCCTTCAGGTGTCAGATTGGATTTTACTATTGTTGGGATTTTTTTTTTTAGTTTGAATACCTAAGAGTTGGTTATTGAGTGTGTATGAGTTCAATTTTAACGTTACTTCCCCTACAGCCTAAACCCCTTCCTGATCTTCCCAGAGGAATTCCTAAATACCCTTCTCTGACAGATATGATATCATACACCTAAAAACCAGCATCGTTATCTAATGAGGGCCATGCCCATCTCTGCCACAGTCTCCCCACTGCCTGTTGTCTTTCCCCAGCCTGATTTGCACATTCATGCTCCCTTCCTGTCCAAGTAAGGCCATCTGCCCTTAAGCCAAGAATCAGAGGAAGTGGCAGACAGAGGCCTACGAGAGGTAGAGAGCAACAGCTCACATAGCCCACCTTCAAATCCTCCCACAGTCATGATTCCACGATGACCACCCTCCCCGAAAACAGCTACGCTCCCCAGCCACAGAGTCAAACCTAGCAGAGCACTGGGTCCTCAGGGGATACCAAGCAAATGGCCCTGGTGAGGTTGGGAGGCAAAGTAGGGGCATCAGCAACTTTTGGGGGGATGGTAACTAAGAGAGCGAGTCAGCATCAGCTGAGTCTCCAAAGGTACATGAACCTCAGAATAGAAACAATCACCCAAGTAAATGAAGGCACATGAGCTACTCTCCGGTCTCCTCCCTAAGCCCACAGAGGGGCAAAAAATGCTTGAAATTCAATTTGATTTCCAAGCTTCCACTCCCCTTGGCTAAGATGATCAGTCATCCCCAGTCATGGGGAGTCTGTGCAGGCCAGGTCCTTCAAAGGGATACTTTGAAGGACCTGGCCTGCTCAGACTCCCCATGACTGGGACAGCAGTGGAGTGAGCAGGGACCAGCGGTTTCTTCTTGGGATCTCCTGGCAGCTCTGCTGGTAGGGGTGGAAGAAGCAAAGGGACAGCATACCCAGACAGCAGATCCGCCCTCTGGTAGAGATTTCTGGATCTCCTGCAGGCCACGGTTGCTCAGTTCACAGCCATGATGGAGCCAAACCGGCCTTGGGTCTTATTTACATGAAACATGACTGTGTTCACCAGGGGAAGGGAAGGCTGCTGTGGGCAGCAGAGCCATCAGGGAGAAAAATATTGAAGGAATGTACTAGGGGGTCTCATCACGTGCTCTCAGGGGCTGGGGACCACATTTAAAATATTTAACACTAGGCACGGCGTAGAAGAGCTGCCAAATCAAAACCAAGGTCCCACCAGCCCACAGCCCCATGTAGAAAGTCGTATGCTTCACCACATCTTACCCTTTGGAAAACCCAGTGCAAATGTTAAAAAAAAAAAAAAAAAAAAAAAAAAAAAAACTAAAACCCTAACACAAAACTAGTGAGTGGCTCCACAAACTTTCATCCCACCTGCTGTGAGGCCTGGCCACGGCCTCAGGGAAGACAGAATGAGGCCAGCAACCAGCTGTACAATGTCTCCAACAAGACAAACATCTGGTCTGGCTCCCCGATCACATCAGCTTCCTGGCTGAACTCTGGGGTGATGGGGCTTATCGTTTTTCTGTGAATGGCCACAGTTTCATCAGAAGCTTAACGCCATCAAACTATGGAGGGGGACCTCAGAAATCAAAGCCAGACACAATGCAGTTCCCCACTGGCTGGCGTCAGAACTGGGTCCAGAACACGGCTCCTGCCTGGCACTCTAGGACTCTCCAGGCCACAAATTCTGCGCCTGGCTCATGCCCTTCTGCCCTCCCCAACGGCGTACTCTCCGCACCCTCAGCTTCATTCGAAATGAAAACCCATACAGATGATCATGAAGTGGGAGGCGTCGCCTCAGAAACTTCTAGAAGATTAAGGAATTGGGAACTGGAGTAGCAGGGGTAGGGAGGGGTAGGGGTGATACACTGAGACTAGAAACTCAATATATTCTTAACCCGATCACGTCAAGGACTCATCTCTCCAGAGTATGGAAATACTCTCCCCTTGACCTGGGCTGTTGGCTTCACGCGGCACACCTGAGGCATTTCCAGCATGCATTTCGTGCTGCGATTAAAAAAAAATAAAAAAATAAAGTGAAGCCATGATACGTTTATTCTTCCCAGTGAATACCCCTCTAAAAAGCTTAAGCTGAAATTTGAAGGCATTCACGGAAGCTCTCATGAAGAAAAATAACCAAGCTTGATGCAACCCAACTGACCTTTTTTTTTTTAAAGCAAAACAAGTAAATTACATGGCAATGCCCGAAATGCCTGCCCTGTCTCCAGGTGCACAGGAACACACGTGCACACACTCACACTCTCTCTCTCACAAACACACACACACACACTCGTGCAGTTTCAGCTCCTCAGACCCAGTCAGCCAGCCGCATGCCCACAACCTCCTTCCCAGATACACTGTGACAGCCACTAAGCTAATGAGATCCCAACTGTCACCCTCGGTTTTTACAACTGTTTCTCATGTTTTCTTCCCAAGACCAATGCCCACAAGGCAGTTAGAGGCAAAATGCATACCATCAGCGTTCTTCCTCCTTCTCTTCCGAGGAGCAGGGTCCCTGCATGGCGGCCTAGGACAAAGACTCTCAGCTCCCCTGGAAAAGGGAGGGCTGGGACTCCAGGGACTCGACAGGGCCGGGTCTCTGTGGCCACCAGGCTGGGAAACAATCGGCCACGGCTGCTACCGCCCTGCCGAAACCGTCTGTCCATCATGCGGAGCAGGAGAAACAAAATTAAGAATCTGCCTCTACAGAAAGATATGATGCTGGAAATCAAGTGGCCAGAGCCAGCAAAGGAGACATCCAAACAGGTACACTGGTGACATCATTCAAAGTCAAAGCAGCTTAAAAAGACACTATTTCAGTGTCTGACCTTCGGCTCAGGTCATGATCCTAGAGTCCCAGGATCGAGTCCGGCACTGGGCTCCCTGCTCAGCAGGAGGTCTGCTTCTCCCTCTCCCCTCTCATGCTCTCTCTCTCACTCAAATAAATAAATAAAATCTTCAAAAAAAATAAAAATAAATTTTTTAAAAAGACAC
Source organism: Neogale vison (assembly GCF_020171115.1). Taxonomy (NCBI): domain Eukaryota; kingdom Metazoa; phylum Chordata; class Mammalia; order Carnivora; family Mustelidae; genus Neogale; species Neogale vison. The sequence goes on along the minus strand of NC_058099.1, from coordinate 77,605,968 downwards.
TATTTCAAATTGGAGGACAGAGGGGGTGATCTTCCCAATTGGATAAAATGTAGGAATGCTCATTTAATCAGTAGCTGAATGTGAAACATGGTATACAGATAAGCTCCAAGACAGAAGCAATCCATACCCTCAGCCCAAGAGCACTGAGTACAGTGCTGCATTCACTGTTTCTTTTTTTTTTTTTAACCAAAAAAAACAAAAAAAAAAAACAAAAAAACACCCACATCTTATCCTTTCAGTGGGCTTTTTCATAAAGGATGGTTTCATAAAGGAGGGTAGCAGGCTGCTTCAGGAGATTAAGGGAGGTTGGGGATTAAGACAGATTGTATTCTTCTTTGTGGGTTTCCATATTTCCCATAATATTCATGTATTTATCAAAAACTGTAGTTGTTGGCACACCCAGTGGCTCAGTCGGTTAAGCTCCAGTCACGATCCCAGAGTCCTGGGATCGAGTCCCACATTGGGCTCCTTGCTCTGCAGGGAGCTGCTTCTGCCCTGCCTGCCGCTCCTCCTGCTTGTGCTCTCTCTCTGTCTCTCTCTCTCTCTCCCTCTGACAAATAAATAGATGAAATCTTTTTTGAAAACTGTAGTTGTTGAACTTTTTTTTTGATGGATAAGTGTGCTTTTCTTTCACAGAAGGACAGTTGACATACAATATTAGGTAAGTTTCAGGTGTATAACATAGTGATTTAACAATTATACACATTATAAGATGTATATCATTTTTAACCTCTTTTAAGAGCAGTACTAAGAGATAGTCAGCTGCCCCAACACGCATGCGTGCACACATACACACACACACCCGTGTGCACACACACATGCACACAGCATGCATGTAAATCCTGAGCATTCCCGTTGTGTCTCTGTTTTAATAGGGAACAATGATTACCCACCCAGTGACTGTCTTTGAGCAGGGTGACAGAGCCGCAGTGACACAGTGACAGTGGTACAGGCTGCTCCTTACAGGAAGTGGTCTGAAAATCCAGCTCAAGGTTTAACCAGGCAAGAGGGTAAAGGGGAAGTTGGCAGGGAAAGACGAAAAGAGATAGCCATTACTCTCTAGCAAATGAGTCGTCCACAGGAGTGACACTACAAAATAAGCATCAAATCAGATTTGGTCCCTTCCCTGCCCCTCACTTTGACAGATAAAAATGCCTGTCAAGGTGTCTATACATTATTAATAACTAGCTCAGGGATCCCGATGAATTCTTGGCAGAGTGTGAGTTTAAGAGGAAGAACTAATTCTATTTCCTATGAAAGCCCCAAGTCCCCAGACTTCATTCCTCTTAACAAGATAGTAACGGGGAGACCGGAGCACAAAAGACCCTTGCCCCCCTTCTCTGGGCTCGAAGAACATTCCAGCAGCTATACTGATCGGGGAACAAACAACTGTGGCTCTCCTCCCACAGGTCTCATCTAGTTAACTAGAACGGCGACACGAGAGACTGCTCCTATTTAGATTATACATGATTTGGGACGTGTCGAGAATCTGGAAAACAATCTATACTCAAAATTAGTTTGACAGGATGGGTGAAATAGGAGAAGGGGATTAGGAGCACACTTACCATCGCAAGCCCTGAGTAATGTATAAAACTGCTTAATCTCTATATTGTACACCTGAAACTAACAGAACACTGCATATTAACTCTACTGGAATTAAAATTTAAAATTTTTTAATTAGAAATTTTTTTTTTAATTTTCAAATTCTACTAGTATATGTTCAGGAGTTAAATCACTCATCTCCTTATAAACCAATCTGAAATTCACTTAAACCATGCAATTATATTTTCTATATTTTTTGAAGTTCCAGTCCATTGTTCATGGATGAACTCTTTTACATTCAATTTAGTATCTGTTTTTCTCTAAAAACTGGAATGATATATATCACTCTTTAGGGTTAGAGCTATTTAGATTTTTTCTGACCTGAGCTTAAATACACTTGTGAAAGAATGATCATCCTGAGTTCCATTCATCTTGAATCTCAAACGTCAAGTCTGAGTTCTCAAAATGAGGTTCACCAAAACAGATGTCACCCTCACTCAGAAAACTAATTTAACCCAAAACAATATATACATCTGCTTTATTCATTTACAATCTACTCTTAGAGTAAGAATATTTCTAACTTTTATCATATACCCTCAAAAACATATTGACAAACAGATTCTCGGAATCAGGAAAAAAAAGTCTTTAGAAGTTCATGAATAAGGTCCAACTGTGCACTGTGCTGAGCACTTGAAATGGGGCCAAGGAGACTGAGGAGATAAATATTTAACTTTAATTAATTCTAATTTAAAAACTGATGCCCAATTCAGTTACTCAACGATCTTTACATGTGTATGGAACAACTTGGCTATGTGAATCTACCTTTTCAACTGTACCTTTCCTAACATCTAAATCCAGATTGAGTATTTCCGATGAAAATTTAGCATCCGACTGGAGATGTAAAATATACATAGGATTTCTAAGACTTAGTACAAAGAAAAAGAATATCAAATCTCATCAGCAATTTTTACCATTAACTTTGTATTGAAATGAAAACACTTCTGTTGAATTAAACATAAATATATAATTAAAATTAATTATTGATTATAATTCTTCAGCTGTTTCTTCTTATTTTTTTAATGTGGCTACTAGAAAATTTTAAATTATGTATGTGAATTACATTATATTTTCGACAGCACTGTTCCAGCTGGCTCTATACGGTGGGGTAAGCGACAACAATAGCACATTGTTCATTTATTATCTCCTGATATTAACACATACAGCTATTGTAAGATAGCCCTGTTTATTTTCCCACACTCATTTCATCCTATCTCTAAATATTAAGCAAATATGTGAACCAGATGACTCTGCCCAAAGAAGTAAAGGTTATTCTGCCACTGATAGTGGGCAGTAGTAAATGCCAGTCATTCTAGTCACTCCCATGCAATCTGGCTCCGGGGGTTGAACAAACACGCAAGACAGACAGCATTGCTTCAGGAAAATGAAGAGTTACACCCACATTAGCTATCCTAACCATGTCTATACAGTTGACCCTTGTACAACACAGGGGTTAGGAGTACCAACATCCTGCATAACCGAAAATCTATGCATTACTTTTTTTTAAAAGATTTTATTTATTTATTTGAGAGAGAGAGAGAAAGCGAGCGAGTGTACAAGCTGGGAGGTGGGGGTGGGGGTAAGGTAAGAGAAAGAAGAAGAGGGGCGCCTGGGTGGCTCAGTGGGTTAAAGCCTCTGCTTCGGCTCAGGTCATGATCCCAGAGTCCTGGGATCGAGCCCCGCATCGGACTCTCTGCTCGGCAGGGAGCCTGCTTCCACCTCTCTCTCTGCCTGCCTCTGCCTACTTGTGATCTCTCTCTCTCTCTGTCAAATAAATAAATAAAATATTTAAAAAAAAAAAAAAGAAAGAAAGAAGAAGCAGACTCCCCGCTGAGCCCCCAGCTACACAGGGCTCCATCCCAGGACCCTGGGAACACAATCTGAGCTGAAGGCAGATGCTTAATTAACTGAGCCCCCCAGGTGACCCATGTATAAATTTTGACTCCCCAAAGACTTAACTACTAATAGCCTGCTGTTGAGCAAAAGTCTTACTGATAACTTAAATGGTTAATCAATGCCTATTTTGTATGTTCTGTACAATGTATACTGTATTCTTACAATAAGGTAAGCTAGAGAAAAGAAAATGTTCAGAAAATCGTAAAGAAGAGAAAATACATTGCCAGTAGTGTACTGTATTTATCAAAAAAAAAATCCACATATAAGTGGACCTGTGCCTCTTAAACCCATGCTTTTCAAGGGTCAACTCTATTTATAAAGAGGGTCACTGAATAGGACACATAAAGAAAACATCCAGTCTTACTATGAAACATAAAAAAGGTCTTTTTCAAACTACGTGCCCTGGAGTAGAGGTGGCAAATAAATTTCATTATGGACCTAATCACCTCTTTATATATCATCTTTACTTCCAGTTACTGAGAAAATTGCTAAGTTTGCTTTTTTTCTCAACTATCTGAAATGTTGTGGACATAATCAGTTGTGTCCGCTTCTTTTCCTGGGGTCCTGTTACAGTAGACGATGCACCAGAAAATGATACATCACCCATCAGACTCCATATCAGCAGCTCAGAGAGGTTTTGTGCCCATTTATTCATTTTTACAAATATTGTGCAAAGGGGGTGAGCCTGGGTGGTTCAGTCGGTTAAGCATCCGACTCTTGATTTTTGGCTCAGGTCATGATCTCAAGATCATGAGATGGAGCCCCATGTTGGACTCTGTTCCCAGCGGGGATTCTGCTTCTCTCTCTCTCTCTCTCTCTCTCTCCCTCTGCCCCTCTCCCCACTCATGCTCCTTCTCTAAAATAAATAAATAAATCTTAACAAAAAATAAATATATTGTGGGGCGCACCCTCTGCTAGGCTCTTTTCCGTAGTCGCATCTTTCAACAGAGAATGAGGATAATGAAGGTCATCAATTTCCCCACTGTTTCTGCATCTTCTTACAAGTTCATGGAACTCTGACCATGATATCCCAGCAGTAAACTAGAAGCCCATATTAATTTTTAAATTATTCTGCAATGTCGGAAACACGCAAGAAGACATAGAGGAAAATTGATGAACAATCGGGCCCCCATCCCTCCTGAGTTTCATCTCCATTTTCCCTCACCACTGACCCTACTGAATCAGTGTTTATTCTGTTTGTGCATTTCTTTATATTTTCAGAACACATTTATGTGTCCCTAAGCAACATGTGGTTTAAGATATTTTTAAGTTGCATACACATAAGTGTGTTTTAAACAGATGTTTTTTAAAACTTCTGTAAAGTTGAGATAAGCAACTATCCCTGACTACACCAGAAACCTCAGAAATTTACCAAATCTGCAGATAGAAAAATAAGTTTTTCTTTTGACTCACCACCCAAGCGATATATAAATGAATATAAATTTAAATATTGCATATGATGGGTGCCTGGGTGGCTCAGTGGGTTAAAGCCTCTGCCTTCGGCTCAGGTCGTGATCTCAGGGTCCTGGGATCGAGTCCTGCATCAGGCTCTCTGCTCAGCAGGGAGCCTGCTTCCCTCTCTCTCTCTCTGCCTGCCTCTCTGCCTACTTGTGATCTCTGTCTGCCAAATAAATAAATAAAATCGTTTTAAATAAATAAATATTGCATATGATTATTTATGCACATATACATAGCACACAGAGTTCACAGTAAGAATAACAGGAATTCAGTGTATTCCATAATCATTAAAAACTTTGGGCAAATTAGAAATTGCTTACATATGTGTTTTCCCATAAAATAGATTGAAGTTGGGATTTTTAAATGGTACAAAATATACGAAAGAGTTTAGAGCGAAAAGAAGGCCTCCTCCAGCCTTTGCCCCCAGCCCCTCGGATAGCCATCGTAGAGACAACCAGAATCATTTCTTAGGTATACGACCAGAGATATGATACACACAAACAAGCAATCAAGTATATGTTCCTCTCGTTTTAACACCAATGGTACCACTTTGTTGTTTTCAGTTAATGAAATATCTTGGGAGATTTTTTCATATTGGTGCACATGGAGCAATATCTGTTGACTAGATGGGCCATGATCGATTTAGCCTCTCGACGATTGACTGTGAGGACGTTTCAAATCCTTTGAAACAAACAGTGCCTACTCGGAATACCCCCGGATACGTGCAATTTCACAAGGGGAAAAAATATTCACAATACAAAATTCTAGAAATGGATTATTCAGTCAGACTGGGTTTTGCACACATACACACATATATGTGTGTGTGTGTGATTAAATATACACACATACATAACATTTTGACGGATATTACAAAAGTAGCCTCCATAGAGGTTACACAATTTAACTCCCACCAGATGTGTATAAGAACATCTTTTCTCCCTGCCCCCTTGCCGACATAATGTATTATGAGTCCTCTTTACCCAGCTAGGTGATAAAAGGTATCTCCTTGAAATAGTACTTTATGAATGTTTTAAATACTTCAAAAATTCTCAATTTTAAAAGTCAAAACAACTCAAAACAAATAAGCTAAGGGATAGAAGCCTGATGAATGATACACTGAGTTTTTTAAGAAGAAGGTCTATAAAATTCAAGGTGGGGCACGGCTCTGTAAAGGAATATATCACCTTCACATGAACAGTAAAGACAAATACCTAATGAGAAAACTGCTCAACATCTTAAACCAATTCAGAATGTTGACACGTGTATATGCTTTATAATGACTCAGGATGCTTTCATACAGAAAGAAGCACCCAGCCCCTGTCTAAAGTTCAACGACTCAGAAATATAGTGGCATACTATACGTGAGAATCTGCGTATGCTATATGACTTCCTGAACTTGACTAGTGAAAAGGACAGAGAAGGACAGAGGTGCCTGGATGGCACAGTCAGTTGAATGTCTGACTTTAGCTCAGGTCATGATCTCAGGGTCGTGAGATCAAGTCCCACGTCAGACTCCATGTTCAGCAGGGGGTTCACTTCAGGATTCTCTCTCACTCTCTCTCCCTGCCCCTCTCCCTGCTAGTGCACGCTCTCTCTCTAACAAGTAGGTGAATCTTAAATAAATAAATAAATGAAAAGTAGGGGCACCTGGGTGGCTCAGTGGGTTAAGCCTCTGCCTTCGGCTGAGTCGTGATCCCAGCGTCCTGGGATTGAGCCCCACATGGGCTCTCTGCTCGGCGGGGAGTCTGCTTCCCCCCACCCCTCCGCCTGTCTCTCTGCCTACTTGTGTCCTCTGTCTGTGAAATAAATAAATAAAATCTTTAAAAAAAAAAAAAAAGTAGATGAAGGACGAATAAAGGGTAAAAGAATGTCCCACCCTACAGATCAACAATGGATCTGGAGTTAGGTCACCTGGGTTCTGAACCAGGGCTGGGCTACTGGCTCATTGCATGAGCTTCATCAAGTCACCTGATCCCTGCAGATCAGCTCCTCATCTATTAAAATGAGAGGACTGAAGTGGAATTCTCCTTGAGATCCCGCAGTCAAAAGATGCTCAAGTGAGTATGTCCAGAGGCCTTCACTTACCTTCATCCTAACATACAGTTATTAGATCCATGGCTACAACTTAGGGGTGGTCAAAAATTACTGAAACCAAAGAACAGAGATTTCTCTGTGTATTACGCAAGAGTATTATAACCTAGGACCCATCAGGGGTCAACAGGCAGGGGTATCTGTTCCATCACATCACAAGAATGAAAGAGATGAGCAAATCTGGAATCAATAAGCTCAAGGAGTATTAAAATCAATAGGACATGGAACTCACACAGCTCAAGACCTTACAATGGGCTGATGGGTCCTGAGGATTCCCAACAGCTGTGCTATCCACGGAAAGGAAAAGCAGAGGGATTAAGAAAAGAAGAAGACCACAGTTCATGAACTCAAAAATCCAGAAAAAAATGGAAACATTAGCAGCAAATATCCACAATAAAAATTCGGTCATGACCTTAAGGCATCAGGCTAAGTGAAGTCAGACAGATAGACAAATACTGTATGATCTTAATTACATGAGGAATCTAAAAACATCAAACTTGTAGAAACAGAGAGTAAAACAGTGGTTTCCAGGAGCTGAGGAGTAAGGAAAATGGGGTGACGTTGGTCAAAAAGGTACAAAAGGTACGAACTTTCAGTTGTAAGAGAAATAAGTTCCAAAGATGTAAGGTACAGCATGGTGATTACAGCTGAAAATACTATGTTGTACACTTGAAAGTTGCTATGAAAGGAGATTTTTAATGCTCTCACTGTACAACAACAACAAAATGGTAATTATGTGAGGTAAGGAGGTGCTAAGTGACCTTATTATGTAAACATTTTGCAATATGTACATGTGTCAAATTATCACTCTGTAAAATTTAATCTTCCACAATGTTGTATGTCAAGTGTACCTCAATAAAGCCGGAAAAATGCAGTCGTAAAGTCCTCTTTCTCAAATATAGAAATTCCATACTCCAAAAAACAGATGCTAAGTGAAACAAGAAACTTGGTAGGGAAAAAAATAAAGAAAGAAAGAAACAAAACCGATGACTTAAAATAGGAAGAAATATGGTCCGTTGGCCAAGCACCAATTTCCATTTATGAATTAATTATTCATTCATTCAATAAATGTTTCTTATTCTCGAGAAATAAGCTACCTTGCTGCCACCTGCCATCAAGTTGTTTCACTCTTCATTAGCTGCCCCCCAAAAGAGTGAACAGAGGGAAAAGTTCAATTTCTTCCCAGGGTAAGTAGCAATAGAAAAAGTCATGTAAGTAACGCAAGAGACGATGGGAAAAACTGAACTTGAGTTCTGTGGAGAATCTACGTTCCATTTATTCATCATTGAAGAGCCTGCGTGGCCATTAAGCCCCACACTCTTTGAAGCTGTGGCCCCTGGACCCTGACCTTTGTCATCCCACCAAGGAGGTCAGCCTGACGGCATATTCACTCCCTCTCTCCTAATCCTGAGCCTCCTAACCCCCAGCACGGGGCATTTCCATGTATCTATAAGCAGACGCATCTAGCGCCCCCACTTACATGCTCTGGGGCTCATCCCTAAGTTCTGCCCAGTCTCATGCAGACTCCAGCTCACTCCATGCTGATGGCACGGGGTACGTGCTATGCTCTTCCGTTCAGGCCCCAGGGCTTTCCTGAGACCACAGAGGCTGTGGAGAGATGCCCAGGCCTGTGGAAATATGCGGTGCACCAGTGCAGGGGAGTTAACCCTCCTGGGGCCCATCCTCCACCAACAGGGGAGAAGCCAAAGGTAAAGACCTGCCCACCCTTGGGTGCTCTTGACAGAGAATTCCGAAGCCTCCTCGTCGGGAGATCTCAGCGAGAGTAAGTCCCCACTGGCCACAGCAGCGGTCTCCACCATGCGTCTGTAGTAGTCTGTCGGGGCTGCCCTAACAAAACACCACAGATGGGATGGCCTAAACAATAGAAATGGACGTTCTCAGAGTTCTAGGGCCTGGGAGTTCAAGATCAAGGTGCCATCAGTGTTGGTGTCCGCTGAGACCTCTCCCCACGGCTTGCATATGGCTCCCTTTCCCTGGCGCTTCCAAGAAAACAGCGCTCTGGGGTCTCTTCTTATAAAGACAGAAGCCCTATCAGATCACAGCCTCACCCTTAGGACTTCATTTATTTTTTTTTTTTTAAAGATTTTATTTATTTATTTGACACAGAGAGAGAGAGAGAGATCACAAGTAGGCAGAGAGGCAGGCAGGGGGTGAGGGAAGCAGGCTCCCCGCTAAGCAGAGAGCCCGATATGGGGCTCGATCCAAGGACCCTGAGATCATAACCCAAACTGAAGGCAGCAGCTTAACTCACTGAGCCACCCACGGCCCCAATCACCCTTAGGACTTCATTTGATCCTGCTTACTTCCTTAAAGGCCCCATGTCCATATACAGCCATGCTGGAGGTTAGGGCTCCAATGCAGGAACTGCGGGGACACACACATTCAGTCCACACAGCATCCTTATCTTGGCTCTTCTTCTCGGCCTTAGTCTCCGTACCCCCCCAACCCCAACCCCCTGGCATCGCCTCTCAAACAAATCAGCTGTTTGTAAGTCCCTTCCCCAGGTTCTGCATCCAAGACCCATCCAAGACTCAGCTGTCCCCTGAAACCACACTTTGATTCCACCTGCCCAGATGTTCTCTGACCATCCTTATAGCTGATCCCCCTCACAGGCCCGTCTTCCGTTCTCACTCCCCTCCCAGTCCAACCCATCCCATGACTTAGGTTTTAAGTTAGCCACTGAGTTATTGATTCATTCATCAAATAACTGTATGGGGTTACTATTACAGGACAGGATCCTAATGCAAAAATGCCCACAGGTCTTGGGAAGTTAACATATATGAGTGATGGGAGCCAAGTGAGAGCAAAGAATCCCTTGTAATCACGTGTCCAATGTTGCCGAGTTCTGTGCTTCTCATAAAAAAGGGACTCGTGGTTATTATGCAAAGTCTCTTGATTTTTAAATGGTGGTAACAAATTTAAATCTATTCATAACACTGCACTGATCACACCATCATCTTAAAGCTTCCAGTTTCAAGTGTCTGTACAAATTGGTGGGAAGACAACAGGAAATAGACAAAGACTCTGAGCTCTAGAAATCTAAGAAGGAGACAGCCAAAGTGAGGGGCGATTGCCATATGTTGTGACCAGAGCACTGATGGGGTATGACAGGCAGCATAATGGTCCCTCGTGATGTCCACATCCTTTCCCCCAGAACTCATGGATATGTCAGGTTACCTGGCAAAGGAGAATTAAGGTGGCAGGTGGAAGTAAGTTTGTTCGTCTGATGACCATGAGATGTGGAGCTTATCCTGGATTGTCCAGGTGGGCCCAATGTAATCACAGGGTCCACTGATGTGGAAGGAGGCAGAGATATTCAGAGTCAGGAAGATATTTGAAGATGGAGGAGGGGACCACAAGCCAAGGAATGTGGGAGACCTCGAGAAGCTGAAAAAGGCAAGCAAAGAGATTCTCCCCTGGAACCTCCAGAAAGAATGCAGCCCTATTGACACCTTGATTGTTAGCTCAGAAAGACCCATTTCCAACTTTTGAGCTCCAAACTATAAAATAACAAATTTACTTGAAACCACTGTTTGTAGTAATTGTTATAGCAGTAATAAGAAATTGACACATGGTTAACTCCAGGATGCCAAGACAGATACTGAGCCCAGGCTTGGGAGGGAAGGGTTATCAGGGTTCTCAGAGAAGTGACGTATGACTGAGTCCTAAAGGATGAACAAGGTTTGGGAGTGGGAGTTCCAAGGAATAGAAGTAGCATATGCAAAGGCCCTGTGCTATATATTCAACCAATTTCAAGGCATTTAAAATAGCAAGATTAGGGGAACCTGGATGGCTCAGTGGGTTAAGCCACTGCCTTCAGCTCAGGTCATGATCTCAGGATCCTGGCATCGAATCCCACATTGGGTTCTCTGCTCAGCAAGAAGCCTGCTTCCTTCTCTTTCTCTCTCTCTGCCTGCCTCTGCCTACTTGTGATCTCTCTCTCTCTGTCAAATAAATAAATAAATAATCTTTTAAAAATAAATGAATGAATGAATGAATAAATAAATAAATAAATAAAATGGCAAGATTGTATTCCCAAATATTTTATTAATTTCTCAAATAATTCTCTTTGGAATGCTATTAGGGAAATCCCTTTATTGGAGAGATCATTCTGTCCAGCCTGGAAAGGCTGAAAGACTTCAGAAAGTTACATAACTCTGAGTTTCACTGTCTTCATTTATGAAATAAGGAAGTTACAGTAGGTGAACCATAAGCCTATTCATGACTACTTAGCAGATGAGCTCAGGTATGAAAAAAATATAATATTTCCCTATTTTTGCCATATATATCTGGCTCTGGTTTCCCATAACCCTGAGATGGAAGAAATTTCAACCTCAGCTGTTACTGGTACATATCTATGCCCTCTACTCTGGCCAGGGCTATGCCAAGGTCCTGGGGTCTCTGAAGCATCTAAGCATCAAAGAGGCCCCTATATTTTTGTCAGTCAGGTTGCTGGCCCTCGGTGGTTATGGCTAAGATGCCCTTTGTCCCATCTAGCATCTCAGATCCAATGGCTTCAATGCTGTTAGGCAACACTGGGAGTCCGTGTCCCAGGTCCTCCATCAACGCAATCACATGTGCCATCTCCTCTGTGATACTCCACCCCTGTAGAACCTTAGAATCTAGAACCACTTGCCAAGTTTTAGGCATCTCCTTCCCCTCACTCCCTGATGGATCTCAAAGGCTCATCCCCCTCATCTCTATCCATCAGGAACATGAAGAGATTTCTCTTTCCAGAGCTTCACCTTTTATAGAAGAAAGGAAGAGCTGGTCTTCTGGTATTTTCTACTTCTTCCCTAATTCAATCAGAGAAGAGAGTAAGTGACCCCACAGAGAGAGAGTGACCTCAAGTTTACTAATTAATATCTCAATGAACTATCCTGGCCTATCTAGGTAGTGGTTGGCAGGCTCACATAAATATTATCTACGTGGTAGTTTATGTGAAAAGAGTATAAAAATGGCCCCACACTGTCCTAGGGATTCTCCGATAGCAAAAGAAAACGAAAGCAAGAAGGAGACCAGAAAAGGGACTCGAAGGCTGGTCAGCGAGCACCTGGCTTAGAGTACTTTTCTATTCTGCTAACGATGTCGACCTTAAACACTGAAATATTTAAGATTGGTAATAATAAACAATTGGGTGACTTCTCCCTGTCCGAATAAATAAACAACTTGTCATTTTGCTTTAGCCGAGGAGACTCATTCCAGCCTAGAAAGAAAATGCTCTGCCCCTTCCCCCAGGAAAGACCCCCTCAGAATCAGTGTAACATTTTCAAGCGAGCTCACAGCTGAGGGATCGCCCACCTGCCACCCACCTCAGAGAGAAATCAGGCCCTTGCCCCCAGATGGCCAAGATGTCCATCTGAATTATCGCTCTCCTCCAGGTAGGGCAAGGGGAAGACATACCATCCGACAGGGGCACGAGGCCCCATGAGAACTTCAGCCTCCCCTCCCCACGTCTCCAGCTCCGCTGCAGCCCTCCTGTCTCAGGATTCCTGAGCATCTTCTCTGACCCTCAGCACACCTGCCCAAGTGCCCCACCTGGCCTGCACACACCCAGTACGCGGCCCATCCTTACTCCCTGCAACCAAGGTCATCACCTTTTCTCCCATTGTGACTCTTGCCAGGAGTGGCCAGATTGAACTTCAGATGGGAGCATTCCTATTATTAACTGTTGACCGCAATAACCATGAATTATTCAACAGCTCCTGGACCAGGGCTGGCAAGGAATAGCCATTCAGAGTGGAGGCCCTCATGTCCTCTGGCCATCACTTTCCAGAATCTCATCAGACCAGACAGCTGCCTCCAGAACTAAGCCTGAATCCTCCAGCGGGTCTGCTGTTTCAGGGGCCAGGGATGTCACTCAAGGGGAGCCAGCTGGGTTCGGGCTCTTGCCCTGTCACATGAGATGGGGGAAGGTAGACGATCTCACAGGTCACTGTCATGCCTGTCCACTCTGAGGTGAAATCCTCTCACTCTTTCACAGGCAGGACTGGCCAGCATTTTCTGGGGAGAGAAGGCTCTCAGAAAGTGGGCGCAAGCTTCCCAAACACACCGGGATGGGACCAGAACTCACAAAGAGTAGATCTGTGTCAGAGAGGCAGTTAAAGTACGGACAGCTCTTTCTGACGGACGCCCTGCTCCTGTGAAATGGGCTTTCACTCCCTTCGAAAAGCCCTCTCCACTTGGGACATTAAAATTGATTGAAGATTAACAAGACTCTTGCGAATAGGACCAGCAGATCCTAGGGATGCTGTTAAGCTCAACTGGCATTTCATTCTTTGTTCTTCCTTTTTATACACTTTCCTTTCAGTAGCACAGCTCTCTCTCCCTCCCTTAGTGTAGATGCCACACAAACCTTCCTCCAGGATTTTATGCTTGATTTTCTTTTGCTTTTCATTTTTCCAGCGTTCTGTAATTTTATGACCCTCTGTGTACCCAAACACCTTGGGATGGGTAAATCTGCACAGATGTCAAATAAGTAAAGATGACATGAAGACAATAGAGGACCCAACAATGGGATCCATCCACAAAGCTGCCCTTTGGCCGCTGGCTACTTTGGCTAAGCTGAAATCGTATCTCTCAGTTTTAAAGTCAGCAGAAGGTGGGAAAGAAAGTACTAGAAACTATTGTCTATTTCCCCCTGAACCAACTGAAGCAGTCAGTGTTCAACTCACTTTTTTTTTTTTTTTAATTCAAAAAAGTCTTAATCATGGGCTGTAAACCAACCAAAAAAAATCTCTCAGGCTCTTGAGATAAATCTTAAATGCCTGAAAAGGCCCATGTATTCAGACCATGCTGGGATTTTCTATAAGAAATGGTTACCACTTGGAAGTCCCTTCTCTCATTCACAGCCACCAACCGCTATGACTCAGGCAATAATCAGTTTCCTCAATATCCTGTAACAAGAGGACTGCAAGCATCCAGTCGTAGGAGCTAAAAGAGAGAGAGAGAATGACACAAGCAGGACTATCAAGACCCTGTTAGTGAACCTGGCCATTAGTGGCCTTCTCTGGAACTACTATCAGACCTCTGCAGGGAGCAGAGCTGCTGTCTTTCAAATCAACACAATCAGTAGAGATGGGTTTGATTTTTCTGCATTTTATTCCTTTGCAAATTTGCATTTTAGGTTTTTTTTTTAGATATTTATTTTTTTATTTTTTTATTTTTAGTTTTTTTTTTCCAATTCATTTATTTTCAGAAAAACAGTATTCATTATTTTTTTCACCACACCCAGTGCTCCATGCAAGCCGTGCCCTCTATAATACCCACCACCTGGTACCCCAACCTCCCACCCCCCCGCCACTTCAAACCCCTCAGACTGTTTTTCAGAGTCCATAGTCTCTCATGGTTCACCTCCCCTTCCAATTTACCCAAATTCCCTACTCCTCTCTAACACCCCTTGTCCTCCATGCTATTTGTTATGCTCCACAAATAAGTGAAACCATATGATAATTGACTCTCTCTGCTTGACTTATTTCACTCAGCATAATCTCTTCCAGTCCCGTCCATATTGCTACAAAAGTTGGGTATTCATCCTTTCTGATGGAGGCATAATACTCCATAGTGTATATGGACCACATCTTCCTTATCCATTCATCCGTTGAAGGGCATCTTGGTTCTTTCCATAGTTTGGCGACTGTGGCCATTGCATTTTAGTTTGAGCCATACACCTCCAAAAGACAATACGCTCTTTTTCCAGCAACAAAAGTCACCTATCAAGGTGTATATTAGGTTGCCAGGGCTGACATAATAAAATCCCATAGACTGGTGGTTTAAACCACATTTGTTGCCTCAGTTCTGGAGGCTAGAAGCCCAAGACCAGGGTGTTGGCAGGGTTGGTTTCTTCTGAGGCCTCTCTCCTTGGCTTGTAGATGGTCACCATCTTCCTATATCTTCCCAAGGTCTTTCTTCTGTATGTGTCTATGTCTTAATCTCTATTTTTTTAGAACACCAGCCATATTGGATTAAGGTAACCTATGACCTATTTTACCTTACTTACCTCTGTAAAAGTTAGTCATTATAAGGTACTAGGTAGGACGTCAACATCTGAATTTTAGGAAGACATAAAGTCAACCCACTAAGAAGGTAGAAAAATTCTTGTAAATTCCTGCTTTGTGCAGAAAGGCTGCAAAGCTGGGTTCTGCAATCCTGTGGGGCTCAAAGTACAAGGACTCTGCTATCATGTTTGCTTGCTAAGCATTTCTGAGAAAGGAATCTCAGTATGGTCACCAGGGGAAATAGCAGGTTTCCACACTGTGTGCTGATCATTTACCTAAACAGAGGCTGCATCCCACCCGGCCACTCTGAGAGCCAACCTTTTTAGGTATCCCAGTTGATAGAAAGATTGCAGAGGAAACTCATACCAGTTGGTATGGGCAAATATTGAGAGTTCAAAACAGCATCCGGAGGTGTGTCATTTCAAAACAGAATTGTGTCACGTTGAATTGCCAAGTGTGATTCCCCGGGAGCAATTGAGAATAATTCTAACGTCTCTCTACACACACAGCTGTGCATGCGTACCAGGCATATATGGGCAATTAACTACAAAATGCCCAGTCGTTCAGTAAATAAGGCAGAAATGGTGTGTTTGTGAAAATGTTGAAAATGGAAGAATGTGAGCTACCCAAAACCAAAAAATACGCTGAAAGTCCAAAAAAAGCACATTCCAACTGCTGATAGACAAGGCTCTGTCTACCTTTTTCTCTCCCTGCTGTGGGTAACTCGTTCCCAGACCTCAATCTGATAAAGAAACCCTAAGACCTGTATTTTAATATCCAGCAGGTTCTTAAGCATCTCAAATTTGTTAATCCTTTGGGAAGCCACCAAACTATTTATTGTGAAGAGATCAGGAAATAAAGCTTTGGCGATACAGAGACTTCTTTCACAAGTCATGGATTTAATGGCAGGTGTCACCCAAACCAAAAGATGTCACTTGGCTAATTTTTAGAATTCTATCTCCATCTTGACCCCAATGGGAAGCCCTGCAGTTGAGTCCCTGTTTTCTGTGCTTGATCAGGAAACAAACCTCCCTCAGAACTATTCTTATCATGGGAATTTGGAGATGTTTTACTCTGAGAGAAAGAGAATATAACACAGGAGTTCTGGCCTGGTTTCTCAAAAGACCACTAAGCAGAATGAGAAGACTCCTCCAAGATACCCGTTGGAAGGTCTCTAAAAGATCTTCCTGAATTTCACACTCCTTCTAATTTGCTTCAGAAAAATAATGCACAGTAGTCAATGTTAAATAAAAGCGTACCTGAACAGATTACATTTTAAGAGATGGACATGTCCTTTTGAAAGCCGTCCAAGCAAAGTTCCTTTTGTCATGCCAAGACCCGCTGGATTTGTTGGCCGGTGATCGTCCAGCTCTCCAGAGTCCCGCCAACTCGTCTATGGTCTCTGGGAGCCCTAGGGCTCCACTCAATGTTTCCTCGAGTTTGACTACTGTATTGTTTACTCAGAGATTTCACTGCCACCAAAATCCTATTTCCTGATTTCTGCCACAGTACCAGTTTGGTGGTTTTCTGAAGGATGAACAAACACGAGAAGTGAAGTTTTTAATCATGCAGGGACCTGTTGGATATTAAGAAGCAAGTCTCACCTTTCCTCCGGCAGACAGCATCAGATGGCTATGGGTCACACTTAAGACTCAGTTCCAGCCACCATTAGGGGAAAAAAAAAAAAATCTTAAAAATTCAGTGGGAACAAAGACATCAGCCAGAAAAACAAAAACAAAAACAAAACACCTACTTCTGAGCCCACCATCAGTAAGACCTCCAGTTAGAAACCAGCTGAAAATGACATTGTATAGCACTAGGGCCGTTAGATTCAATATAGGTTTGCAATCCTATCAGTAAGAAACTGTAATGTAAGTTTTGGAACCATCTGAATTTCTAGAAGAAACTTAAAGACAAACCCAAGACAACTCCTTTGCAGACTTTACTTCTATAAGAAAATAAGATATGCCTTAAGTCATTTCTGTTATGTGTCTTTCCCAAGAATATCATCCAACACGGTAACAACCACCTGAAGCTGTTTTCTCAAATTACAGTAAATGAATGCTTACTATACAGCGAGAAGCAACCAATCCAGGACTTTGGTGTGTGCAGAGTTCAGAACCAAAGAATTTTGGAAGCACATGCCCACAGGGTTGCCAAGGGAGGTCAGTACTGTTGATCCAAACTTCAGGTTCTGAAAAGATTCATTTCTTCTATTAGCCATGAGGAATGATGGACTCAGGGCCTGGACAAGTCAAGTCTGGCTGGATTTAGTTCCCAGAGCTACGATCCACCCCACAAATCCCTACTGCTCCTCATTCTTCAGGAAATGTGAGGCTTGGTCAATAGCTCCCGCCCTCCCCCACAGCAGGATTAGTAAACGTGGCTATGGAAATCTTTGGATAATTAACAGGAAGGAGAAACACAGCCTGGGCTCCCCAGAATCGGCAGTCCGCTGACCTTTGCTCCAGTTCTGGAACAACAGGGACCTGGGAGGTAAGCTAAGAAGGTCAGGGAAACTCTTCTTCAGGGCCAAGCCCATGATACAGCCAAGCAGACGAGTAGCTGCCATGACGTTGACTTCTAGCGGCCCCCCAAAGCCCAAACAGCATGCTGGCCAAGTAAGTCTTAGTCCAAGCCCTCCAGCTTGATAAAAGGCATCAGCACAGAAATGCCCAGGGCTGAGAGGCAGCCACCACCAAAGCTAATCCAGGCAGGTCGCCCCGATCCTTCTACCATGTCCAACTACATAGCAGAGCATCCAAAGAAGGTCAAACTAAAACATGACAAGATACGGATGAGAGGAAGGAAGAGGAATTGCTCTGGTTGGAGTCACTCCAACACCAAGACAGTAAGAGTCACCTAAGTCCGAGACAGGCAGATAAAAATTGAGACTCCAGTTTACCCAAAGAGAGCTGGGTAGGGACGCAATCTCACCTCCACAGCTGGTAGACAGAAGTTTACTGCCAAGGGTTAACTACCATCCAGGACCCTCAAAGGGCTCAACTGTGGCAAAGTGAATCCAATAGAGACTCAGTCAAAACATGCCCCTGGTGGGGGGCCTGGGTGTTTCAACTGATTCAGTGTCCAACTCTTGATTTTGGCTCGGGTCACAATCTCAGGGTTGTGAGATCCAGCCCCGAGTCAGGCTCCACACTCCACACTGAATATGGAACCTGCTTGAGATTCTCTCTCTCCCTCTGCCTTTGTCCCTCCCGACCCCCTGCTCTCACTTTCTCTCTCTAAAGAAAAAGAAAAATGCCCCCAGTAAAGCCAGTACTAAGAAAGTCAGCATGCTTCTTGGAAAAATCTCTAAACAGTTTATCTTTGGATCAAGAGTCTTAAGGATTTCATATGTGTCATGGAGAATGTGAATTTCCACAGGGCAAAATAGCAAAGGCAAACTAGAGTAAAGGGAGGCAGGAAAGTGTCTGGTGAGAGAAAGGAGTCATATCTTATTCATGAGGCTATCACTGGTGGAAGAGAAACCAAAAACCAAATAACTGCACATTCTCAAAGTCATTGACAAAGAGAAAAGTGCATAAGCCACCTCACTGAAAGCATGGAATCAAGTAAGAGCAAACGTATCCTTTTTTCCCAAAAAAGAAGAAGAAGAAGAAGAAGAAGAAGAAGAAGAAGATTAAATTGGAGAAGAGAGAGAAGAGTGAATTCAAAGCCAAGGTGGAAATTCAAAACCAATGGCTGCCAGGTAAAGGCTCCATGGTCATACATAATTAAAACTCATATGGCTGGTAACTCCTCAGCCATGGGATGTTTCAGAAAACTAAGATCAGGGTAGGGAGGGAAGCTGGATGAGTACTAATGAGTTAGAAAAACCAGAATGAGTCATTGAGGGTCCGCCAGTTCTCAAACTCTGATACACACTGGAATCCCCTGGAGCTTTGTAAAAGCAGACATTCCTAGGACAGAGACCTCCAGGGTTAGGACTGGGCAGCTGGACTTTTGAAAGTGCAGCTGGTCCAGGGTGTTGAAACCATTAAGGCTGGCTGAGAGGAGCTATGATCTCATAACCACTTTCAATTTTCAGGAAAAAAATGATGCGGCAAGTTTAAAAGATTTTTTTTTTTTTTTTTTAATGAAGAAGAGGTTCGACTACCCACAGCCCCCAATTCCAGCTGCCTCAAAGCTCCATTTGCCATTCACCTTCCACCAGAGCACATCTAGAAATGCCCAGAGAAGGCTCTGGAACCTGTGCTACTGCACTTCATATCAGAGACGCCAGTGACAACCCAGCTCTCCAAGTCTGTGGAACACCAGCATATGCCTCAGCCAGAGGAAGATGCTGTTTTGACATCTCAGGAGGGTCTGGATTCATGGACGGAACACGAAGACTAATCTAGGATTTGATATGATTCTTGGTGTTCAAGATCATGCATAGTTCCTTGAATTGTGCAGATGAGCAAGGAATGAAAAGTTGTGGGCTGGGTGGCCCCAAGAAGGCTTGAGGATAACCTGTGAATTGCATTTTAGGGTGATTCTCTTTTTCCCTCACTTTCCATAAAAGTAACTGAAAGAGTCTTAAACAAGCTGGAACATTTTTCCCCATCTGTTTAGTTTCTAAGTCTTTAAAACTAATGAATTGTTACTAAGAGAACATAGAGGCAAACAGTAGTCGAGAGCAACTTTAATGGGCCTGCCTATGTGCTGGAGGAGAACTGCTTACCTCTGATGTCACCCTATAAAGCTCCAACTTTAGGGATAGAAGTACCATCCTCCTGACTCTTTAACAGGTAAGACAAACCTAAGAAGAAAGGATGAACAAGCACTCCCATGATAAGGTCCACTCAGAACAGACCCAGCACTGGCCTTCTGCTCTCCTGGATAGATGAGGACATGTCCTAAAGAAGCAGGAAAAAAGAAATGGAAACATTCTGAGCAACTCAGAGTTCCGAGGCCCATCAGAGAATCCGGCAACCTGTCAAGCAGCTGGAAACAGAGGCCATTATCTGCATATCTCTGTGCCATTTCTACATGTTCACCTTACGTGGTGAGGCTCAGGAGGTGTCTGCACTCCTCTGTGGCCATTTGGAACTAGTATTCCCAACCGGAGGGCAGCAACACATGGTCGTGGATGGGTGAGTGTGGGTGGGCGGGGCACCAGCTCTGGGAAACTGAAGGAAGTGAGGGAAGGGTGGAAGGAGCAAGGCCCACAAGGGTCCGCGTGGCTCAGTGCCAAAGAAGGGAAGTGTCAATGGGTGCTTGTCCTCAGGGTCCCCTCCCATGGGAAAAGGTTGAAAAAGAACATTAGAGACTCACCTTTTTCTTCTCTGACCACAGAAAATGAAATCAATCCCTTTTGAAACTACCCAGGATGTGTATTTTACCAGCAGAGGTATTTGTATTTCTCTAAGTGGTAAAGCACGAAAACTCTGTGATGGGACAGCTGCTGTGTTATTGACAGACCCTAAAATCTCACTGGACAGCTAGCAAGGAGGTCCTCGCTTGGCTTGGGTTGGTCTGGACTCCAGTTCTGGCCCTGCCATTTCCTACTGTGGAGCTTTAGACAAGTGTCCTCACTCACAGAGCCTTGGTCTCTTTAGACCAGCGCCAGAGGGCTGTTGTGAGGTTTGAGTGGGAGAATACACGTAAAGTCCTTGCCAAGTGACAGCACACAGTGGGGGCCTCCTAGACCTTCACTTGCTCATTCGCTGATGGGGCTAGGCTGCCATCCGGGAGGCCACCAGGAAGAAATGGCTTTCCCACCCTGGACTTGTACACCTGCATGTAAGTGTCGTGCAAAAATGGTGTTCCATGGTCAAAGAGTAGAGGAGATAATGGGCTCAACATCACTAAACCATTTTCTTCTCTTGCTCAACTTCTCAGGGCCATTAAATAGGCTAACTTGCCCTGGGATCTCCATATAATACTCAGGGCAGCGAAGAAAATATGCAGCATTTCTCAAACTTAATTATGTAAGAAACTCATTTACTGACACACACTGACATACCCAGGAGAGCGTTTCATGGCCCACAGCTCAGGCGATGTTCATCCAGAGCAAAGGTCAAGGACACATATGAGACAGAGGCTCACTCAGCCACCGTGTGGGGTGTGGTATTTGCTGATTGGCACTTACCCAGACACCATCATGAGGGAAGAGACATTCTGGAGTCACGAATGATGGTAATGCCACCAAAAAAGGAGAGTGCCAGCCAGAGGAAACCACACCAGCCCCCGTGAGCCGTTACTGTCCATCCATGGGAGGCCAGGCCCATCCCAGCTCCTCCTCAGTAGAGGCTCAACACAACATCCATTAGGGGCCTGTTTTGTTTTGTTTCTTTGTTTTCAGGAGAACATATACTAAATTTATAATGCAGTATCAACAGAAAAATCAGACACTCCGTACTGGAAAAAAAAAATAATCACTTTCTGTATGAATGGATCCACTCTGTAAAGTATAGAAATCTGTACCATTAGAGTGGACTATTTGACACAGGTGAGAAGGAACCCTAACATTTAGGGTTATTTGAAAAATTTTCCCATAAAATCACCTTTGTTAATATTTTTATGTTATACTACTTCAAATGCACATAATTTACATTTGCATAAATGTCAACAGTCTCTACTCCTAGTCAATCAGTCACCAGTGTTCTTTCAAAAGCATTCTCCAATCTGCCATTTCGTTTTCCTGTTCATGTCACCAACCCTCACCACACTCAGTAGGATCATAGAGAAACCGCCCACCCTCCATGCCCACCATATTTCCCCTCCCAACTCATTCTGCATGCTGTTAGTTCAACCTCCCTAAAACAGTCATTACCGCACTCCCCCACTCAGAGACCTTTGATGTCCCCCCTTTGCTCATGGGATGTCCAAACCCAACCCAGCAACTGGCATTTGAGGCTCTCCACAATGGTAATTCAGCCTCTCTGCCCAGGTCTTCCCAGTAATCTTATACGACACTTCCTGAGACTGTAAACCTGCCTTGCTCCTCTCAATCCCAAAGCTCTGTGCCTCCAGTCTTCCTGGCAAACATGTTAACTCTAAATCCTCAAGAACCCCCAATCCTCAAGTCTGGAAATCTGTCTACATGCCTCTAGTCCAGTCCTTCCCCTAATCAAATTTCTATAGGAGAGTCTGTACTCTCCATTAAGTACTTCATCTTTTATTACCTTCTATGACTATTTAATTTTTTCTATTGATATTTAATTTTTCACATATCTTTGACTTGGTTCCACACAACTAAATTCCAACTTTCTTAGAGACAGAAGGCCTATCATCTGCTTTCTTTGTAATCCCACTAAAAATAACAACAATAGGAGGAGGGAGAAATGGTAAAATTCACCCCTCTGAAGGAAAGCATTCACGCCAACCTCCAATCTCCAAAGGACCTGGACTTCTCCTTCACAATTATCACAAGAAATTGCAGCTTGGCCTCCTTTGGGTTCTAGGTGCACCACTGGCAGAGAAGGAAACGGAAATAAACAGAGCTAGGTGTAGCTATACCAAATAAAACAGCAAAGTGATGAAATCTCAGAGTCATAAACTCCTGCCAAGCTTAGCAATCCTTGGTTTCAATTTGCTCACCTATCCTAGAGGTTGAGACTTCAGAGAACTTATATTTTTGCATTCAGTGACACTTTCAGAACAGGAGATACCAAAAAGGGCCTGTGGTATCACATGTGTTCCCATGCACATGTATTACTGAGACACTAACACAAATGCAAAGAAGTAGCATTGAAAATACTTCAAAATGTATTATCACACCCTTCAAAACTGCAAGCCCTAAGTACAAAATATAATAAAAATATTAGCATGGTAGGGTACTTGGGTGGCTCAGTCACTCCCCCTTCCCACTCCCCCCACTTGTATTCCCTCTCTTGCTGTCTCTCTCTGTAAAATAAATAAATAAAATCTTTAAAAAAAAAAACTGATGAGCATATTTAAGAAAATAGATGACAAGATCAGACACTCACCACACACACACACACACACACACATACACACACACACACGAATCAGATGGAAATTCTAGAACTGAAAAATATATTGTAACAGAAGAAAGTAAAAATGCTATTGATATCCAGGATCTACAAAGAACTCCTCAAACTCAACACACACAAAACAGATGATCATGTCAAAAAATGGGCAGAAGGCATGAACAGACACTTCTCCAATGAAGACATACAAATGGCTAACAGACACATGAAAAAATGTTCATCTTTGGGGTGCCTTGGTGGCTCAGTGGGTTAAAGCCTCTGCCTTCGGCTCAGGTCATGATCCCAGAGTCCTGGGATCGAGTCCCTAATCAGGCTCTCTGCTTGGCAGGGAGCCTGCTTCCTCCTCTCTCTCTCTCTGCCCGCCTCTCTGCCTACTTGTGCTCTCTGTCTGTCAAATAAATAAATAAAATCTTTAAAAAAAAATGCTCATCATCATTAGCCATCAGGGAGATTCAAATCAAAATCACAATGAGATACCACCTTACACCAGTTAAAATGGCCAAAATTAGCAAGACAGGAAACGACATGTGTTGGAGAGGATGTGGAGAAAGGGGAACCCTCTTACACTGTTGGTGGGAATGTAAGTTGGTGCAGCCACTTTGGAGAACAGTGTGGAGATTCCTTTAGAAATTAAAAATAGAGCTTCCCTATGACCCCTGCAATTGCACTACTGGGTATTTACCCCAAAGATACAGACATTAGTGAAAAGAAGGGCCATCTGCACCCCAATGTTCACAGCAGCAATGGCCACAGTCGCCGAACTATGGAAAGAACCAAGATGCCCTTCAACGGACGAATGGATAAGGAAGATGTGGTCCATATACACTATGGAGTATTATGCCTCCATCAGAAAGGATGAATACCCAACTTTTGCATCAACATGGACAGAACTGGAATAGATTATGCTGAGTGAAATAAGTCAATCAGAGAGAGTCAATTATCATATGGTTTCACTTATTTGTGAAGCATAAAAAGTAACACAGAAGACATGGGGAGATGGACAGGAGAAGGGAGTTGAGGGAAATTGGAGGGAAAGATGAACCATGAGAGACTGTGGACTCTGAGAAACAATCTGAGGGTTTTGGAGGAGCAGGGGGTGGGAGGTTGGGTGAGCCTGTGGTGGGTATCATGGAGGGTACATACTGCATGGAGCACCAGGTGTGGTGCATAAACAATGAATTCTGGAACACTGAAAAGAAATTTTAAAAATAAATAAATTTTAAAAAAAAAAAAGAATGCTATTGATGGACTTACAGCAGAATAGACCTAGCTGAAGAGAGAATTAGTGGATCTGGAATATGATAGTTCAGTAGAAAGTGTTCAGAGTGGTAAATAGAAAGAAAAAAGAAAAATCTGAAGAAAACCAAAAGAAAGAGTATTTGAATCTGTGAAAAAGGACAAACATTTACTGAATACATACCGCAGGCTAGACACAATTGTTTTCAAGTAACTAAGTCTGCTTTCATAAGACATTCTGATTTGTATTTTACAAATTTGAGAGAAAATATTCAGAACTGATGCTTAAAAGAGTTTATTTTAAATATATATTCATAATAATAACAATGTCGAGAACACCTTCTGTGAATGAAGTGTGAAGCCTAGTAAAAGAACATAATATGGTCTTTAAAGTTGGAAAGAACTAGGTTCAGATGCTGCTGTTATCTTTACCTGAACATACTGTAGATCTCAATTTCTCTATCTATGAAAGGCAACAATACCTTTTAAAATGCTACTGGAAGAATGAAATACATTAAAGTACATAAAATACATAACAAAATCCCATAGGCTAAGTGAATGTTAATTCCTTCACTCCCCCCCAAGTCTCACTTATTTAAACAGCATTCAGTGAGTTTGTGATTTATCCCACTTAGGTCACCTATGAATCAAACACATGTAATATATACCCTTTTCAGATCCTATGGCAAACCTTAAGCCAAAAACAGTCAAGTCCATGTCAGTTAAAAGAAGATGCTGGGTTTCACCCAAAGAAATAGTGGTGGCATGTCAGAAATGTGGGGAAATGGGTTTGAAGAAGAGAGTTAGGAGTTTGTCCCAGAGGGGCGCCTGGGTGGCTCAGTGGGTTAAAGCCTCTGCCTTCGGCTCAGGTCATGATCCCAGGGTCCTGGGATCGAGCCCCGCATCGGGCTCTCTGCTTAGCAGGGAGCCTGCCTCCTCTTCCCTCTCTCTCTGCCTGCCTCTCTGCCTACTTGTGATCTCTATCTGTCAAATAAAATAAATAAAATCTTTAAAAAAAAAAAAAAAAAAAAAGGAGTTTGTCCCAGAATATGTTGGATTTTAGGAGCTAACGTGTTCCTAATTGGGAAATGTTCACCAGTAGTTAGAAACCTTAACCCAGAGCTTAGGAGAGAGGCAGAAGTGCAGATTAAGTGAACGAAAGTCAAAGGGTTGGCTGAAACCACCATGGGAAAAATGTACAGCGTCAGGAAGAAAGCATCAGTATACTAAATATAGCCAGTGCTCTGGGAAGCTTCAGGAAGAAGTCAGTGATTTCCCACAGCCAGAATGAGCATCAGAACACAACACAGGTCTCTTGGGGCTTACTTTACCTCATGAGTCACAATTATGTTCCACTAACTAGATCAAGGCTCCCTATCACATGGTCTCAGAGCACCCCATACTTTTCCTTTGGGGTCCTAATCATAACTGTATTTAAGTAATTCTTGTGAAATAGTTGGTGTATTGCCTCTAATCCTAGATTTTATGATCCTTGAGGGCAGGGATCGCCTCTTTCTTGTTCACCACCACATCCCCAGTACCTAACTAGTAAAGTTTCTTGCAGACAGTACCCTTCAATAAATGCGATGGGCAAAATCAGCTCAGTGGCCATAAGCCTAAAATCCTGCTTCTGAAAGTGTGGTCCGGCAGCACCACCATCACCTGAGTGCTTGTTAAAAATGCAAATTCTAAGACTCACCCCAGATCTACAACCCCCAAGTAATTTTTTTTTTAAGATTTTATTTATTGTCAGAGAGAGAGAGGGAGAGAGAGCGAGCACAGGCAGACAGAATGGCAGGCAGAGACAGAGGGAGAAGCAGGCTCCCTGCCGAGCAAGGAGCCCAATGTGGGACTCGATCCCAGGACGCTGGGATCATGACCTGAGCCGAAGGCAGCTGCTTAACCAACTGAGCCACCCAGGCGTCCCCCACCCACAAGTAATTTGTATGCACATAAAAGTTTGAAAAGTACTGGCTCAGTGTGGACACTTTTGATAACGAGGCCAAGAAAACCTCCCCTTGAATGAGTGGAGGAAGAGGAGGGAAGTAATTTTGACTCAGTAGCCTGTTTTCAACCAAAATTACTGGGGAACCAGTAGTTTTCAAAGACAACTATGAAGTGTAATGATTACCTAATTGCTTGCCTTCAAATCAGAGGGTCCCATTTTGGCTGCACTTTAGCAACAATGGAGACTTTTAGAAAATACTGATGCCTGGGGGCACATGGGTGGCACAGTTGGTTAAGTGTTGGACGTGGTTTTGACTCAGACCTCAATCTCAAGGTTATGAGATCAAGCCCTCCCTCAGGCTCTGTGTTCAGCATGGAGTCTGCCTGAGATCCTTTCTCCCTCTCCTTCTGCTTCTTTACCCCCCACCATGTGTTATCTATCTATCTATCTATCTATCTATCTATCTATCTATCTATCTCTGCCTCCCTCTCTCAAATAAATAATTAAAACCTAAAAAGGAAGAAAGGAAGGAAGGAAGGAAGGGAGGGAGGGAGGAAGGAAAGGAGGAAGGAGAAGGGAAATGGAGGAGGGAAGGAGGGAAGAGAAAGAGGAAGGAAAGAAAGAAAGAAAGAGAATAAATACTGACGCCTGGATCCCACCTCCCCTTCCCAGAGATTCTAATTTAATGAGTCTGGAGGTTGGCTGGGCCACAAGGATTAATAAACCTTCTCAGATGGTTCTGATGTGCAGCCAAGGTTGAGAACCACTGCCCCAGATAATTCCAACTCCTACAACTGGAGCCTCTGAACCAGGTGTGCCCCACACTATACCAAGCCTCTCTCTAGTTATGGGTTACGCTGAGCCCCAAGGAAGCAGATGATCAGCTCAACTCTGAGCCAGCTGGCTGCTGGTCTCACTCTGAACCCTACTGTATTCTGATCCACTTCAAAGGAACATGAAGGCTTTGTTGCCAAGCTCTTCAATGTCTGAATTTCTCCTGGTCAATTACCAAGACCTT
Source organism: Neogale vison (assembly GCF_020171115.1). NCBI lineage: Eukaryota > Metazoa > Chordata > Mammalia > Carnivora > Mustelidae > Neogale > Neogale vison. Next base: position 77,578,746 of record NC_058099.1, on the reverse strand, counting down.
CCCATGTCAAGGTTCTATTACTAATGAAGAAAAGTTCTGTCTCACACACCAACACATTTGATTGAACCTGTAGAGCAAAAAGCATTCTGCTATGCCACAGTACTTCCAGATAGCATCCATGACTCACTTATTAGCTTCTTGGCCTCGTAGCTTCCATCTCTTTACCATTCCCATCTCTGCTTTCAGGCTTCCTTGATGCTACCCACCGGGACTCCAATTGTCCACACTATTACCATTCATTTTAGACATTCCAAGCCTTGGACTTTGTTTGGATCTTCCCTTAAAAGAATTCACATATTGGGGCACCTGGGTGCTCAGTGGGTTAAAGCCTCTGCCTTCAGCTCGGGTCATGATCTCAGGGTCCTGGGATGAAGCCCCACATTGGGCTCTCTGCTCAGCTGGGAGCCTGCTTCCCTCTCTCTCTCTCTGCCTGCCTCTCTGCCTACTTGTGATCTCTGTCTGTCAAATAAATAACTAAAATCTTTAAAAGAAAAAAAAAAATTTTAATAAATAAATAAAAATCTTAAAAAAAAAAAAAGAATTCACATATTGCTTGTCCTTTCCCACTGTGACTTGAGCTCCCAGTATGAGAAAAACCATCAGACTCTTACCTCCCCCATGGGTTCATCCCAAAATTCCAAATGTTTGCCCTGCTCTAAAGTTTAGATAAATCTTCCTCATCTAGACCAGAGCCTTACTCATTTTATCAGAACTGGCCTTCCTTCTTTATCTTCTCCCTCTTACCCCAAAAACTACATCCTGAAGAATGTCAGCTCCTGTGTCCAGAGCTTTTATTTCAATTTATAACTGTCAAATTCTCCCACGTCTTAACAAGTCAAAACCATGCAGTCCATTCTAAGCAATGGCTTAGAGAGAGCTACTAACTATAATATTAAACCTCCTCCAATAGGGTTCTTTTTTTTTCTTTTTTAAAAAAAGGTTTATTTATTTTAGAGAAAAAGAGAGTGGGGAGGGACAGAAGGAGAGGGAGAGAGAGGATCCTCAGGTCAACTCCCCACTGAGTGTAAAACCCAACACAGGGCTTGGTCTCACAATCCTGAGACCATGACCTGAGCTGAAATCAAGAGTCAGACGCTTAACTGACTGAGCCACCCAGGTGCACCTCCTCTACTAAGGGTTCTAAACCTGGGCCTGAAGCTTCCCTTTATGGGCATCAGGGGGTCTGCACTGGCTTCTCCCTTTGTTGGTAGCAAAATGTGTGTGGTGAACACATGTGCACTTTTCTGTGCAGAAAAGGCCATAATTTTCATAAGAACTTCAAAAGAGTCCTGAAGCACATAAAATTCATCATTTGGAAAATGCAAATCAAAACCACAATGATATACACTTTACACCCATTAGGATGGTTATTATAGGGGAAAAAAGCGGAAAAAAAAACTAAGTTTGGAGAAGATGTGGAGAAATTGGAATCCTTGTGCATTGCTGGTGGGAATGCTGTGGAAAAGAGCATTGTGGTTCCACAAAAAATGAAGCACAGAATTACCATATGACCCAGCAATTCCATGTCCAGGTATATATCCAAAAGAACTACAAGCAGGGACTCAAGCAGCTATTTGTATACCCACGTTTATAGCAGTATTCACAATAATCAAAAAGTAGAAATAACCCAAATGTCCATTGATAAATGAATGAATAAAGCAGATATGATATATTTATATAATGGAATATTACTCACCCTTAAAATGGAAAGAAATTCTGATACCTGCTACCACATGAATGAACTCTGAAGGCATTATTGCTACATGAAATAAGCCAGACACAAAAGGAAAAATATTATATTATTCCACTTATACTAGGTACCTAAAATAGGCAAATTCATAGAGACAAAAAGTAAAATAGAGATTAATAGGGGCTAAAGGGAAGGGTACATTGGGATTTATTGTTTAATAGGTACAGCATTTCAGTTTGGGATGATGAGAAAGTTCTGGATAGATAGACAGCAGTGATGGTCACGCAACATTACGAATGCACTTAATGTCACGAATTGTACACTTTAAAAATGTTAAATTGGCAATTTATGTTGTGTTTTTTATCAGAATAAAAAGTGACTTAAATGGTAAATTTTATATCACATATATGTTACCACAATTAAAAAAAAAAAGAGAGAGAGAGAGACCTAAACCCAAAAAAATATATAAGCATCCACCTTGAAGAAGCTAGGCCTCAGACCCATTCACCTGTCACATATATTTGAAAGGTTTGAAACACTCCCCCATTGCCATCCTGCCTCACCGGTTTGGTAAATTACCCTTCAAGACTTGGCTCAAACATCACAGCCTGTGTGAAGCCTCCCCAGGTGCCTTCAAACAGAGGAAGGTATATCCTCCTCTGAACTCCCCAAGGTCCCTTACATTATATGGTAGAACATGGCCTCATCACTGAATGATAATTGAATGAGCGGAAGAAGGAACAAACTTATAAGTACTTGCTCCTAAAGTTCTCCTTGACAGGGAAAGAAAATAACAAAATGTCCAAGTTGGAAGAGCTCTTAGAAGTCATTTTCCTAAGATACCCAGTGATTTCAGAGAAAAAAGCATGTAACTCTTCACAAACATTTGTTTTCTGTTTCCTGTCCTCTCTTTCTTCTAATTTTATTTCTCTCACCATAATCACTCCTAGTCAACGACGTCTTGGAGGTCCTAGCCACCAAAATTACACAACAGCAACAACAGCTACCGGACTCGGAAATGAGGAAATAAAATTGTCATTTTTTTGCAAATGATATTATCATCTGCCCAGAACACTGAAAAGGATCTGCAGACAACATATTAAAAATAATAGAAAAGCTTTTAGCACAGTTGCTGGATATAAAAGTAATATACAAATACCAGTTGCATTCCTATTTGACAGGAACAACGAGAAAAAGGAATTAAAAAGAAAACATCATTTACAGTAGCACAAGAGAATAGCAAGCCTCCAGGAATAAAGCTAACAAAACATGGTATGATCTCCGTAGGGAAATGCATAAAGCTTTATTCAGAAATATTAACTTACCATTATGAATATGGCAATCTTCTCCCAAAATGATTGAATGATTCAGTGCAATTCTAATCAAAATTTCAACAGGGTTTTTCATGAAACTTAAGATGACTCCAAAATTTATACAGAAGAGTAAAGGGCAAAGATTAGGCAGAACACAAATGATAGAGAAAAACAGAGAGAAGATACTTGCCCTGTAGGTATCAAAACTTACATTTAAAAGATTTTATTTATTTATTTAAGAGAGAGAGAATGAGCAGAGAGAGCAACAGAGGCAGAGGGAGAAGCAGACTCCCCACTGAGCAGGGAGCCCCATGTGGGACTCGATCCCAGGACTCCAGGATCATGACCTGAGCCGAAGGCAGACACTTAACCAACTGAGACACTGAGGTGCCCCGAGGTATCAAAACTTATCATGAGCCGCAGTAATGAAAATAATGGGTATTAGCACAGAAATGAACAAAGTGAGCCATGAAATAGAAGGAAGAACCCAGAAACAGACATTTATACATAGGAAATTTGAATATCTGATAGAAATGGCTTGTCCTGTCAATAAAGACAAGAGTGATTTTTTTCACTATACAGACCTCAAAAAACTAGTTCCCCATAAGAAAAAGTATGAAATTGGATCCCTACCCTATACACCTAAAAAAAAATTAACTCCAGATAGGTCAAAGATTTAAATGTTGCTATAAGCTGAATGTTTGTGAATGCCAGTTAAAAAAAGAAAAAAGAAAAAAAAGTGAATCAAAATCAGTAGTGCTTAGGGAAATGCAAATCAAGACCACAGTGAGATACCATTTTCAATGATTCAACTGGCAGAGTTTTAAATCCTAATAATACTAAGTTGGAGAGATGTGGAGCCACAAGATCTTTTACACGCTGCTAGCGAGCATCGAAACTTGCGACTTCTGGGGAAATGGCTGCATATTATTTGCTAACACGGTACATTTTCACTCCATCAATGCCACACTCGCACATCTACTTCAAGAGATCATTGTTGGGGCGCCTGGGTGGCTCAGTGGGTTAAGCCGCTGCCTTCAGCTCAGGTCATGATCTCAGGGTCCTGGGATCGAGTCCTGCATCGGGCTCTCTGCTCAGCGGGGAGCCTGCTTCCTCCTCTCTCTCTGCCTGCCTCTCTGCCTACTTGTGATCTCTCTCTGTCAAATAAATAAATAAAATCTTTAAAAAAAAAGAGAGAGATCATTGTTGAAGTACAACAGAAGACAAAACCTAGGAATGATCACAGTGTCTATCAACAGCACAGAAGATGAATAAATTGTGGTCTATTCAGACAATTTAACGTTTTTCAGCAGTCAAATCAAATGAATCCAAACATCCACCAATATGACTGAACCATAACAACATAACATTAAGGGGAAAAAGGTAAATTCTAAGAGATGACAGAGAAGAATATCACCATTTTATAATCCGAGAAACAACTAAAATGTTTTTTAAACTTTATAGGAAAACATATAAGAAAGAATAACTAAATTCAAGGGAATCTTGATAAAAAGAAACAGAAAGGAATGATGAGCTCAGAAGTCAGGATCGTGGTACCCTCGGTTGAGGGAAGTAGGGAGACAGCGTGAGGAGGCGCGTATAGTTAGAAGCCCCTAACTGTTAAGGTTCCAGGTTTATGGATGCTTATTACATTCTTATAAACAGATTAACAGAGAAGAGGGATCCTGTGCAGGTTCCAATCATATGAGTGTGTCGTGAACTAGGGGTTATGATTAATCCAATTCTAGGTATTAGAGGTATTTTAAGGAAAACAAAAAGCCAAAGGGGGAAAATGGTTTTTCTCAGGGTATGATAAAAAATGACAGCTATTTTCTTAAGAAAAAGTCTGCTTCCAGATTTTTTTTAATTTATCATTGTTTAGAAGGCCATCCGTCCACAAACAAAGTAAATGCTACAATAACACTATTAAAGGAAAAATCGAGGAGCACCTGAATGGCCCAGTTGGTTAAGCATCTGCCTTTGGCCCATGTCATAATCCCAGGGTCCCAGGATCAAGGCCTGCGTCGGGCTCCCTGATCAGTGAGGAGTCTGCTTCTCCCTCTGCCTCTGTCACTCCACCCACATGTGCTTCTGTGTTTTCTTGCTCTCTCTCTCAAGTAAATAAATAAAACCTTAAAAAATAATACTAATACTCATTATTCCCTCTTATGACTCCTAATATTTACTTGGGAAATGTTTTTGTGTTTTTTGCTTTTTTGGCTTCTTTATAAAATAAGTTGATGAGGACAGTAAAGGAGAGAAACCTAACAAATGAGTCTACAAAGCAAAAATAACAAAAGTGAAGACAGGGGATGCGGGGGGAGGGGGGGGCTGGGTGGTTCAGTGGGTTAAAGCCTCTGCCTTCAGCTCAGGTCATGGTCCCAGGGTCCTGGGATCGAGCCCCACATAGGGCTTTCTGCTCAGCAAGGAGCCTGCTTCCTACTCTTTCTCTCTGCCTGACTCTCCACCTAATTGAGATCTCTGTCTGCCAAATAAATAAAATTTAAAAAAAAAAAAAAAAAAAGTGAAGATGGCACATCACTTGTACTTGGCCAGGACATCTTTTGTGGCCGTCTCCCGGATAGCTGCTGGGCCTCAGCCATCGCGGACCAGGCTTGCACAGGAGGAAAGAATTCACTTACACCGAGTTCCACCAGGTACATTTTTGGAGGTAGCACCTCATCTGTTTGAAAACTTAAAAGGATATTTATTTGCTAGATTCTCTATGCTCTGATTTCAACAGAAAGCTTTTTACTCTGTATAAAAAGCTCTGTATGACTCACAAAATACTTGGGTTTTTTTAAGATTTTATTTATTTATTTGAGAGAGAATGAGAGAGAGCATGAAAGGGGAGAAGGGCAGAGGGAGAAGCAGACTCCCCACAGAGCTGGGAGCCTGATGTGGGACTCTATCCTGGGACTCCAGGATCATGACCTGAGCTAAAGGCGGTAGCTTAACCAACTGAGCCACCCAGGCACCCTACTCACAAAATAGTAACGGACAAAGAGTTTTCTTTTTTAAAGACATCAATAGGTACTACACTCTGTCTGAAAGGAGGTTAATACCATCTATTAAGCCCTTAAACAGGGCCAGTGTTTGAAAGAAATCAGACTCCATGTTCCATGCACTGTCAGTAGAGCCACTGCTGAAAATAGTATGGGGGTGCCTCAAAAAATTAAAAATAGGGATGCCGGAGGGGCTCCGTCAGGTAACTGTCTGACTCGGTACAGGTCATGATCTCAGGGTCCTGGGATCCAGCCCTGCACAGGGCTTCATGCTCAGTAGGAAGTCTGCTTGAGGATTTCTCTCCTTCTCCCTCTTCCTTTGCTCCTCCTTCCATTTGCGTGTGCATGTTCTCTCTGTCAAATAAATAAATAAGTCTTTTTAAAAAATGAAAATTGGGGTGCCTGGGTGTGTCTCAGTCAGTTAAGCATCTGTCTGCAGCTCAGGTTATGATCCCAGAGTCCTGGGATCGAGCCCCGCAGGGAGCCTGCTTCTTTGTCTCCCTCTGTCCCTCCACCTGCTTGTGCTTCTTCTCTCTCTCTCTCTCTCAAATAAATAAAATCTTTAAAAAATAATTTAAAAATTAAAATTAAAAAACTACCATAGAATCCAGAAATCCCAATACTGGGTGTATCTCCGAAGGAAATAAAATGAGTATTTCCGAGACACATGCATTTCCATGTTCATCGCAGCATTATTCACAACAGCCAAGATATAAAAGCAGCCTAAGTGTCCATTAACTAATGAATGGATAAATTGTGGTACAAATACACACACACACACACACACACACGCACACACCCCACACACATACATATATATACACAAACAGTGGAATATGATTCCGCATCTTAAAAAGGAGAAAATTTGTAATTTTTGACAATAAAAATGAATCTAAAGGACATGATGCTAAGTAAAATAAGCCAAACACAGATAAAATACTGTATGATCTCACTTATATATGAAATCTCAAAAAGTCAAATTTATAGAAACAGAGAGTAGAATGATGGTTAGCCAGGGCAAGGGCTGGGGGTACAAAGTTTCAGTTATTGGAGGAATAATAAGTTCTAGAGATCTAATGCACAGTGCAGTGTCTATTGTTAATAATATGGTGTTTTACACTAGAAGTTGCTAGAAGAGTAACTCTTCAGAGTTCTCACAGCAAAAAAAGAAAAAAAATGGTAACTGTGTGAGGCGATGGATACGATACGTAGCTTGACTATAGTAATCATTTCATAATGCATATGTCTATGAATGCACGATGTACAAGTTAAGTATATACAACTGTTAATTTTAAAAGGAAAGTTTTGTAGGACATTATGACATAGGAAAGTTCCTGAAGCCAGAAGCTGTTGAAGATGGACTCCTGAAAGAAGTGAGCCATCTTGGGCTATGGCTCAAATGAAGGGTGATGGTGATGGATCAGGAGGGAAGGCACAAAGGTCCTGTGGTTAGGTGGAAGGGCACATGCAGACACACAGGCAGAAAGGAGCACAAATGCCCCCAGCAGACCAATTTGAGTCAGAGAATCCAAGCATGGCCACCCAGCCTGTGCCACGGGAGCCATGTCCGTAAGTGTTTACAGGGTAGCAAGGCAGGAACTATTCTGGAGCGGGAGCTGTCACAGGGGCACACAGCCTGAGTATGACAGGAGCAGCAACGCCATCAGCTGTCTGGTTCTGCTGTGTGCTGTGGAGTCGTTCCTGGGAGCTCAGCCCTGCCAGTGGGCCTGGGAGCTACCTACCCCACTTGCTGAATCCTTCACTTGCTGAACTATTGTGGATTCTGAACTCTTGTGGATTCTAATTTTCAGGGTTTAAGAAGAAGTGCCTATTCCTGAACAGAATATGTTTAAAGGCCTTCATCATAATCATAATCAGTATAAAACTTTCCTCCGCAATCCCTACAAACTTTCTGAACAATTTTACTAAGATCAAGCAATCCTTGTCTGTTTCCACCCGAGCTGTGGGAAGGGATGTTATGGAAGTCTGAGGCACCCATGTGAGCGTGATTCTAAATGACAGTTCTCGCCAATCCAGAATACACATATATGCTGAAATTTCTGCAAGTCATAAAACTCCCCCAGTCGTGGGGAAATGTGGCAAAGGACTAGGCAGTCGTGTGTGTGTGTGTGTGTATGTGTGCGCACAAGGGTGTCTACAACATACTGCCAATTTTTGAAGGAGTAGAAAATGTCAATTCTTAGACAAGCAAACGTCTCTAATCTACCAAAAGGGAAATCATTCAGGTTTGAGAAATATTTTTCCACATCCTAGTAAAATCAAAGCAGTTATAAAAAGAAACCACAGAAAAAACGCTCTCTTTGGGGTGCCTGGGTGGCTCAGTGGGTTAAGCCTCTGCCTTCCGCTCAGGTCATGATCTCAGGGCCTGGGATCGAGCCCCACAACTGGCTCTCTGCTCGGCAGGGAGCCTGCTTCCTCCTCCCTCTGCCTGCCTTTCTGCCTACGTGTGATCTCTCTGTTAAATAAATAAATAAAATCGTTTAAAACAAAACAAAACAAAAAACACTCTCTTGTACCATAGAAGGCTAGGGACACAGAGAGTCTTATCATTATTTTTTAAAGCAAAATAGAGTCCACTGTTGTGGATACTAACTAAATAAATATATGTCAATGACTTGGCTTCCATGTACGCTGAAGGACTGCTGGAATTCTGTCCCTAGGGCCTCAGCCAGAGAAATGAATAGCGATGACTGGCTCTGTCTGGGAGTTCACTAATAAATCCTCACGGAGAGAGCAGACAGGGGACCTAAATCAGAATTCTATGCTCAGGGCCCGGGGAAGATTGTACATAGACAACAAACCTGACTTACGCCGTTTGCTCCCTCGAGTGTAGAATTACATGTACTTACAGTTCACATTTCTGATGTTAAAATGCCCTTCAGTAATCTGATGTGGAAAATCAGCTGGTTTGCCTTCAACACGAACATCCGTCTCATTAGACTGCAAGGTAATTCATAAATAATTTAACAAGCCCATGACTAATTTTCCAGTTCCCTTTTGATCTCTGGGAGATGAGAGCTCTGCAAACAGTGCCTCATTCTTTACTGCAGCGGAGCACTTAATTACGTTAAGCAATTTCATTAAATCCGAGAAAAATAATTTAGAAGTATTTAAGTCCTTCATGTCATTAAATTCAGAGCAAGAGCGATGTCACATCTCACATCTAGAGCTGGCTTTCCTCTCGAACCCCTGGGGATGGAGGGCATCCTACCCCAATCCCCCATTTCAGGGAAGTTACGGGACATGCTGTCTTGAATCACTGGGTTGGCTTTCCCACCACTGGGAGTCCCACCACCCAGATAGGACTCAGGCCAAGCAGAAAAGGGCAAAGAAAGAACAAGCTGGTGTGTAGTAATATAAAGTAATACAAAGAATATGTCAGAAGACTTGTGTTCCAGCTCCCATTTGGGCATTAGTGTACCATACAATACACACACACGTACATGCAAGCACACACGTGCACACACACACGGAGAGAGAAACTGCTTCTCTATAAAAATCAGATGAATTTAACCAAGAGAGTTCAAAATTCTCTTAGAGGCCAATGATTCTAGAACACCTTCAAAAATGTTTTAAGGGAAGAAAAAAACTCTTATCAGTTTCCAATATGTTACGGTATACATTGTATAATATGTAATGCATTATATATATAATATTATATACAATGTAACATGTACTGCATCAAACATGTTAATATACTAATGTATAATCCTACAGCAAAGAATTATCACCTCCTTGCAATGAGCATAGATCATATTGACCAACAGTGAATAACATCTTATGCCTACTTCCACAAACACAAAGGCACAATTCTGAAATCTGAGACCAACAGAGCTAGAAAAACCTACCTTGCCCAGGTCAGGATTCTGAGAGCTGACGGAGGCTGACCATCACCAAGCATGTCTTCCTGGCGGTACACTTTACAAAAGCCTAAGGTGGCCATCAGGGTCTCCACAGTCCCTTGGGAAGTACATTCCACGGCCAGCAGGCAGCAGAGAAATGTCCTTTCCCAAAGGATGACACTCCAGGATGCCTGCCCCTCCCGGGGTCGACACTTCCTCAGCCTGTCTCCTCAGCTTTCACCCGCTTCCAGGTGGGCCCACCCTGTTCCAGGCCTATGAATCTACATCTAAGCCATCTATTAAAACCTGAAACATTATGGGGGCTTACTCTGTGCCTTTGCTTAAAGGCACATTAGTCAAAGCTATAATTTACACACATATACACACACACCCCCACTAAGCCCTTTGATAGCAATCACTGAATATTCAGCTCTATGCCTGAGTTTTAAAACATGAATCACTGAAGTAAACTCTCACATTAACAATGGTATCTTGAACCGACAGGATGCCATAAACTGATTATGAATATTCTCCCAAGAGCCACTGTGAGCGTGTTTTGTCTAAGCATTTGGTTAGCAGGGATCCTCAAAACACAGTTTGCATGACAAATAGCATCTTGATTTCCCATCTAAGCCTGCCATTCACCTCATCTGACATGCTGCTCATTTTCAGCAGAGTGAGGAAGGGAATATTAATGGTGTCACCCAAGTTATCATCACCAGGAAGCAAAATTTACACCAGTGGTCACAATCCTGTGGGGAAAATACCATTAGCAATGGATCATAGGCAAGGTCACTGAACAGCCACCTTTCAAAATGAATCCAGTGACTTCCGTTAAAAGCACTTCTGCATTTTCTCTTCTGCCTAAAAACCAAGACTTCACTGCCTCCCTCCAACTCCTCACCCCCAAAACCTATCTCAGTCAAATAAGAGAAAGCTAAAGACCATATGTGGTATATTTCTCTCTACTTGTAAGGGATTTAATTTTAATACAAGCCACTTTTCCTCATCTCCGCAATCTGCTGAAAGACTTCTGAAGGCATCGGTGGGATATAAAAACAGATCTCCGGGCTGCTGCTGGAGTTGAACTTCAAACACCACAGTAGTGGCTAGGCTCTCAACAAACACATTTAACACAACAAATATTTACTGAGCACGAACCAGCTGGCAGCCCTAGTCTGCAGACTACGGAATGCAGTTGTACTGGGAGAGCCCTCAATTGGTCCAGTTGGGGAGAGAGACTTCACCATAGATTACTTTGTGAAAGGAACAGCAAAGAAAACAGAAACTATTTTCTATAGTTATAGAAAGAAGAAAATAGAGAAGAAAACAATTAATTGCCCCAGGGGAGGACGAAGAGAATTCTCAGGACCAACTACACAAAGGTTTTGGGAAACAAATAGGGCTGAAGTTTGAAAGGAAAGGATACAGCATTCCCAAAGTGATAAAAATTTCACCAAAATGTCTTCACAAGGAGCTTCTCATGAGTTAACTGTCCATTGCAGTGAGGTAAGGCTAGTTCAGAACAAATTTGTATTCAAGTTCCAATCAAGAACAATACCCAGTGAATTTCACCCATTGTTGGTTGCTGCCAATTAGAAATAGACCTCAGGGGTGCCTAGGTCGCTCACCTGTTAAGCATCTGACTTCAGCTCATGTAATGATCAGGTCATGATCTCAGGGTCCTAGGATCAAGCCCTATGCCCAGCTCCATGCTCAGCAGGGAGTCTGCTTGCCCTTCTCCCTCTCCCCTTCCCTCTGTTTCTCCCCGAACTCGAGCTTGCGCTCTTTCTCAAATAAATAAAACCTATATATGGTTTTATTTATACTCAAATAAATACATATATATATGTCCCAATCTATTAAGTATAAAATCTTTTTCTATCAGCATCACTAGTCATGAGACTGCTTATACTAAAATATATACTGCTTTTGCTGCCTTTTAAAAGACGCACACTTTAAAAAAAATTAAAGAAGCACCCTCAACCACTGAGGCATTCCTACAAGTCTATTGCAGTTACCTAATTTACATACAACTAAATAATTGGCATTTAGGATACACAAACATCTCAGCGATGTGCTCCCCTTTAGCTCAACTGCTAAAGAAACGTAGCAATGCTCAAGAAGGAAGAACAGAATAAAAGCATGTTGTTTGGAGCCCCACGAAAACCCCCTCTGCATCAGTCCTGAGCGAACATTAATTTTGCACAGCTTCATTGACTCAACCACCTCTAAAGGCAAATTTAGTCACGGATGCCACCAAAACCCAAGTGGAAATTGACCAACAGAGAAGGCAATGCTCCCCTGCTTGAAACGGTGCACTAAGACATGGGATTACCAAAGAAGATAAATGGTCAATGAAACCGTAACAGAATGTCTGCAATTTGGAAAAGGGGAACCCTGTTTTTTAAAACAAAGTTGGGTGCAATACTTTCACATTCTTGATATATTTCAATCGTCCTCTCCATTGCTTGCCACACTCAAAACTCCCTATTTCCATGAGGACAGCTCTGGCTAATCAGAGATCAACCCACTCGACGGCGAGGTTTTGCAGGCAGGCATCATTTTCATTGACAAGTCTCCTTCCCATTCCCCAAACCTGATACTGGACATCAGCATCACCCTCACTCAGTGTTTGACCTATGAGTTAAAGGACATGAAAAGCAAATGACCTCAGACATTGTCCACATTACGTAATGAAGAAAACCCTACAAGGAAAGTGGGGGAAAGAAATTAAGTAGGCTACAAGAAATAGTTGATTTTCAAACCATCAGGATGTCTTCCGTTTCCCCTTCAGTGGGAGCTCAGTCACCCAGACATATATGCATTTTTTTAAACAACAGGACTCTTACCAGGTCTCAGGCCATTTTAACAATGCTCATAGGTGGCCTTGCTGTGACCCACGGCAGAAACCCACAGGATCTCATATTAGGTAAGCAGAGACGGAAGGAAAGAAAAGTATTCCAGTTGCTGTGCTGTGGGAACTCAGCACCATATTTTCAGACCACTGGAGAGAGAAGCACTTAGAATAATAGACTAATATAAGCTCATCACGAAACTCAGCAAAAGCACCTGGGTGGTCTGACTGCCCACATTTCTGTCTGTCTCAGACATTTTGTCACTGAACTTCTATACAGTCCTATGAATTCATCACTTTTTACGTTATTATTTGTGATTCAACCTCGAGTAGCCGTAGAAAATGATATTAATACCTTTGTTAAAATAATACTATTAAAAATGTTTAAATAAATGCTCTTAAAAAGGTAACGGGGAGCTATCTGTCCAGGAGCTATCTACCCGGATAGATGATTTGTTAATCAGAATCTAAAGGAATGTAAAAACCAAGTACAATAAACACAGAGAAACAAGGGGGCTCATGTCTTACACCCCGCCTCCCCATGTCAGACACCCCCAGGCACTGAGATTTCAAAAACAAAAGGGGAGCCAGACCCTGTTCCAATCCTAATAAATATGATTTACATTTCCTGCCCTCCTGCTCTTCAATTCTTCCAATCCTAAAAAGTACATAAACGCCCAACCTGTTTTTTTTATATTCTGTCACCTTGTTTTTTTATCTGCTAATTGTGCCTTTTCCCCCAGTCATCACATTACAGGAACTTCCCTGGGCTCTGCTCACCCCAGAAGCTGAAAGAACTGCAAATCTGTCAAAAACACTAGATCGTTAGCAGCCAAGTCCATCGGAAGACGGCCGGATGCTCCTGGGAAAGCTCGCAATGGAAAAACAAACAGACATTTCTCTAACTTCCTTTTGCAATTCCACATTCTGTAATGGAATTAGCATTTAATCTATCTGGCACAAAAGAGATTTGGAAAAGGTAGGAGACATAAATACTAGGAAAACAAAATCCTTTTGGAAAAAAAAAGAAAATAAAAAACCTTTAATGAGCTTTCTATAATTTCCATACTGAAAAGTTTGTAAAAAGATCCGGTTTGTCTGTCTGTCTCTCTCTCTCTCTCTCTCTCTCTCTCTCGTTCGCTCGCGCGGGCGCACACACACACCGTGCACACATACCCACACAGCTCCTTGTTGTTGCCAATACCAGCCATTTAGATAGCAAGTACAACGAAGTGAAAAGTGCATGGAAAGTCATAGTCCAGTCCAGCAGAACCCAGTGTGTCCTGACCCCATTGTTTCACAAGATGCTTCATTTTTCAAAATTCCAGGTCGTATGACTTTGATCATCACCACGTGTAATACACTCCCGGAGAACCACAATAAACATTAGCATATCAAAGGCTCTGTGAAGTCCAGCCATTTCTTTAAAAAAAAAAAAAGGGGGGGGGGGCGGAGGAAATTTATTTAACCCTTATATTCCCATGAAACCCCTTTGTTAGTAGAACACCTTGACGATTTCAGGACATATGAATGTACTCATTTTGCCCTCTCCTAGCTACCCTGATTACCCTGGAGTACAGAAACTTGAGATAAAAGAAACCTTACTGGGGCACCTGGGTGGCTCAGTCAGTTAAGTGTCTGTGTTTGGTTCAGGTCATGATCCCAGGGTCCTGGGGTAGACTCAGCAGGGAGCCTGCTTCTCCCTCTCCCTCTACCTGCCGCTCCCCCTGCTTGTGCTCTCTCTCTCTCTCTCTCTCTCTGTCAAATAAATAAATAAAAATTCTTTTTAAGAAAAGAAAAAAGAAACCTTACTAGTTTATTTACTGTTCCACCAGGGGCAAGAAGGGAAGGGCTGTGGTAATAAACTGAGCCCCAAACAAGCAAGTGCAAGTGTAACTAGAGATAACTTGAAGATGGTGCTGCTGGGTTTCCTCACTCCCGGGACTTTGAATGTTCCCTGCTAGGGTCTGGGGGACATGTATGCCCAGGAGCCTCCGCTGGCAAGAACTCGGCCGTGCCTGAGTGATGAATCTCAGAACATGCGGCCAGTGACAACCCGCAACCCCTCCCCCGCCCCCACACCTCGGAAAGAGATGCCACACACAGCAGAAGGCACCGACCAGCATCTCCAGTCTGTGAGGAGCCGAACCAGCAGGGGCCACTTGCCTGGAAGATTCTGCCACATTGGCAAAAAGCTTTAACCTTAGTGACCCTTGTCCTTCCATACAAATCTTTGCGGGGCCAGCACAATGGAAAAAGGAAAAGTCAGCCAAGAAAACCTCCTTGGGGAGAGCTCCTGACCCCGACCACTGGTAGGAAAGTGATTGCATTACATCAGTCAGGAAGTGGTATTTTGAGCTCTCGTCTACTTAACTGGATACAGTTGCCTGGAAAAGTTATCCTCCTCAGCGGGAATTAGCATGCAGCTCTAACACCGACACCGCATTCGGGACAGCTAGTGATGCTGGGGAGGGGCAAAGGGAGACAGGGAGGGACAGGTGTCTACAAGGATCTTGTGTATTTGTGAATATTTTTTAACATACTGTTCATGCACTATTTCTCAAGCTGGAGGGTACTGCGTGGTGTTTGTTATTGTCCAATCCTGTATGTATGTGTGAAATACGTAACTTCACTTTTAATTTAAAAACACAGAAGCATCACACTTTGGGCCCCCAAGAAAAAAAGTCCCACACACAGGGGACTTTGTCAATGACAGTCAAGAGTGCTGTCATTCTCCTAGGTCACTCTGGGACAACCTAGCTATAAATGAATTACTGCCCTAAATGAAAGATGATTTGATTAAAGCCTCTTCCCACTGGAACCTAAAAGGGATACCCTGAGAGAGTGAAACAGAAAGATAACGACGGCACGGTGAGTCCTCTTCCCTCAAGGAGGGGATATGACAGAGCCCCTGCTCCGATCCATGGAGAGATCTTGTCTCCCGGAGCTGCAAACATGGCATGAGGTTGGGTTGGAGTTTTTTCTCAAAAATTGGCCCCAAATGTGTTGCGTCAAACTCTACTTTCCTACTAGGTTCCTTAACATTAACGAAATTCCCTAAATTTCCAGCCATTCCCACATACTAGAACAGGTCCGTATGGGTATTTAAGATACAGTCATGGGGCACCTGGTTGGCTCAGCTGGTTAAGTGTCCAACTCTAGATCTCAGTTCAGGTCTTGATCTCAGAGTCATGAGTTCAAGGCCCATGTTGGGCTCCATGGTGTGGAGCTTACTTTAAAAAAAAAAAAAAAAGAAGAAGAAGAAGAAGAAGGAGAAGGAGGAGGAGAAGAAGAAGGAGGAGGAGAAGGAGGAGGAGGAGGAGGAGAAGAAGAAGAAGAAGAAGAAGAAGAAGAAGAAGAAGAAGAAGAGGAAGAGGAAGAGGAAGAGGAAGAGGAAGAAGAAGAAGAAGAAGTCCTAGTGAGTTAAAGAGTTCAGCCTCCAGCTCAAGTCAAAACCAATGACTCCAGCAACAGAGTGGAAGGGTTCTTTCCATACCCGACACTCCTTTCCACCCTGGCTCCTCAGAGTAGGGGCAGCAAGGAGCCATAGAGGGTGCAGGAAAATGCTTATCTCCCTCCCCCTGACTGGCCACTGAGGCCTCCAGGGGATAGGCATCCCAATGCTCAGGCTTAAAGCATTCTTTGAAGGGCTCCCCTGGGATCAGACTCCCCTCCACTCAGTTCCAGGACACAGGAAAAAACAGCTGTGTGCCCACCTCTCCCACAACCCCCATTAGCCAGAGTCCCTGGCCTCCTGGGGCAGCCCTCCTGGCGGATGGCAGTTGCCATCTCAAACTCACCCAGTCACCCAGTTGCCCCTGCCCAAGCTAGCCCTCATAGCAGCACCCCTCCACCCTCTCTATTCCTCTTCTCTGTTAAGGGAGCAGAGAGGTGGGACAGCAAGTTGGCTACAAAACAAGTCTCCCTTCTTGCAGATGCCCTCAACGGTCCAGGGGATCCTTCTGGAGTGCCCCCCTTGACTCTGGGGAGGAGAAGCACCTGCTGCCTCTCCCTCCCCATCTCCATGGACACTGCCCTCCCCCAAACCTTTCAGCTCAGCCCCCTCCCCCATAGTCTTATTCCAATCATCTCCTTGCAGTCCCAGGAGGGTGCACTGGGGGCGGGTTGGTAGTGGCAGGGTTACTTTTCTCAGCAAACCTGCAGGGAGGGTGCTGGCCCCAACTGCTGGCCCCTCCCAGGTCTACGGGATCCTGCCATCCTTGCTTTCCAATTAACACAGTGCTTCTCAAAACCCGCCGCAGGAAACACCAGCTCAACAGAAGTATAGCTGATAATGTATAGAGAGGGCGATGTGGCCAAATAGTTTTGGGAAATCTTGAGTTAAACATGGTCACATAGTTAATAATTAGATAGGTTGGTTTGTTGTTGTTGTTGTTGTTGTTGTTGTTGTTTTAACTTCAGGACTTCTCAAAGCTTTTAATATGCCAATGTGACTTGTGAATTTACAAGACAGGGATACAATGCACAGTAGTTCTCCAACCTCTTATTCATAGAACACCTAAGTACATCTCAAGGAACAGACTTGGGAAATGTAGATTTTACCCAATCCCACCATGCTCAGTTCAAGTCCCGCCCCTCCCTGAATCCTCAGAAACCCTCACAGTTTCCCTCCTGAGGCTCTTCCAGTGATGCTGCTGTCATTATCAGTTAAGGCAGGTATATTACCCTATAACTCTTCTTTTGCACTAAGCTTACTTTGCTGTAATTCAAAAGCCATTCCCAAGGCCCGTCTTCATCATCTTTCACTACAGATGCTAGAAAAACTCAATAGTCACTTTCCTAGCCTCCCTCATAGAAGAGTCCATGTGACAACAGTGCTGACAGTGGAGGAGTTCTGGGAAAGGTCTACAACCTACTCTTCTTCCTGCCTTGACTAATGATGTGATGCCTGCAGCTTTGACAGCCACGTTGTGACCATGAGGAAGAAGTCAAGGGAATTTCAGAGAAACGTTAATTCCCTGCCCACTGTGAGCCCCTAGATAAACCTCCAGCCATCTACCTCCAGATCCTAGTTCTGTGAGAAAATTAAGCCTGTTTCTGCCTAAGCCACTAAAAATTGTCTATCATAGCTGATTTCCTTCCTAATACATTCACCAATTAAAATTACAGCTACACTGTGGTGAGAATTACACCATGTATTTCTTTGTGCACTGCATGGTAAACAGGACAGAATGGTTCTTATTTCCATCTTTTTCAGGAGTATACTGATTTTTTTTAAAAAATCTAGATTCACTCCTCTCTCATTTGAGTTGCATATGTTCGTATATGGTCATAATATTATTATTTTTATTGTAATTAGAATGTAAAATAGGGAAGATAGAGAAAATAATTTAATTGTTCTCAATTCTCTGGAGTGTGGGGAGGGGATGGTATAGTACTTTTCAATTACTTGCATTAACAAAATGGAGCAAATATTTTAAAATAAAGGACTTGGAAAATCACATTAAGATTTCCAAATGTATTTTTCTTCTAACACTAGAACATGAATGTCTTTCATATCCTTGGAATTCGTGACAATGTAAAACAAAAAGGCAACATCAAAAGATGTGATTCAAAAAGATCTGGAATGTTTCCCCCCTTGCCATACTGTTCCCTGGAAATCAACTCAAGGAAGCAGGTCTTTCTCGGATCTTTACAGGTTTTGCTTTCTTTTTCAAAAATTATTTTCTTTATAATAATAATACATATTCCTTCGGAATTTTTTAGGAAATGGTTAATATTTGTTAAAATTGTTGTGTATTTATACCTGCCTTTTGTCCACACATATACATGCTACACATGTGTCTGTACGTGTACATGTGTGTTTATGTGTACATGATCTTTTATAAAATTGCCTAATTCTATAAACACAGCTGTGTGTCCTACTTGTATTTAAAAGATCAGTGGCAGGGGGGGCACCTGGGTGACTCACTGGGTTAAAGCCTCTGCCTTTGGCTCAGGTCATGGTCCCAGGGTCCTGGGATGGAGTCCTGGGCTCTCTGCTCGGCGGGGGGCCTGCTTCCCCCCCCCCCTCTCTGCTTGCCTCTCTGCCTACTTGTGATCTCTCTGTCAAATAAATAAATAAAATCTTTTAAAAATAAATAAATAAAAATTAAAAAAAAAATAAAAGATCACTAACAGGGGCGCCAGGGTGCAGTGGGTTAAGCCTTTGCCTTTGGCTCAGGTCATGGTCTCATGGTCCAGGGATTGAGCCCTGCATTGGGCTCTCTGCTCAGCAGGGAGTAGACTTCCCCCTCTCTCTCTGCCTGCCTCTCTGCCTACTTGTGATCTCTGTCAAATAAATAAATAAAATCTTAAAAAAAAAAAAAAAAGATCACAACATTTCCAATATCATTCATTATTCTTTAAAAAACTGTTTTCCCGGGGGCGCCTGCGTGGCTCAGTGGGCCTTCAGCTCAGGTCATGGTCCCAGGGTCCTGGGATCGAGCCCCACATCGGGCTCTCTGCTCAGCAGCGAGCCTACTTACCCCCTCTCACTCTGCCTGCTCTCTGCCTACTTGTGATCTCTCTCTATCAAATAAATAAATAAAATCTTTAAAAAAAAAAAACTGTTTTGCCAGTTCCATTATATGGTCATTTCATGATTTATTGAGCCGTTCTTCTATCACTTCCAATTGTTTGTTTATAGAAATAATGCTGCAAAACATCCCTCTACATTCATCTTTGTCCTTATCTGTCTGTATCTGAGTCCGATGTAAAGCGGGGGAGAGGAGGAAGACCCAGCCAAACGGAGTGAGAAGCAGAGGCCCCGAGGCAGTAGGAAATCAAGGTGGGGGAAGAGAGTTCGAGAAGCCACTGGAGAACCGGTTTCCAGGAAGAGAGAGCATCCATCTGTCTCAACAACTGTCCATCGGTCAAGGAAGATGAGCTCTGATATCTGACCACTGTATTAAATAAAGTAGAAGTCACTGATGCCCATGATAAAAGGACAAAAGTAGGTTAAGAAAGCCTGCAGAAGGGACATACCTTTCAAGGAATTTTGTCCTAACAGACAGGAGGTTACTATCAGTCAAGCTGAAATTATTGCTAGTATTTTAAATTGTCAAAAATACCGACAATCCACCCATTTAAATTTATCTCACAGAATCATCCCCAGAACATAGAAAATGTTCAGTGTCTGAACACAGATGTACAGATACTTACTTAGTGATATGTACACTGAGCATCGTTTCTGAAATAAAAATCATGGTGGACAAACTTAGTATTTACTACACCAGAAACAAAAATAAACCAGTCCATTTGGAAACAGTATTTTCATGTGTGGAATCACCATAAATAAGCATAGAGATGGGCATACCCACCTAAAGATAGGGTCACACAAATGATTAAATTCACATCGTGACGGGACACCTATTATCAGTTGAACATGTGGTAGTGTAAATGTTTTGCTTTGATTAAGGCTCCTACTGATGGCTTCAATGAAATATAAATACTTGAGTCTTCACAATCACGCTTCTATGTCTCAAGCTCCCCTGGCGTAACTCCGTCAACAAACTCATAAGCTGATACTCCTAAGCAAGAGACCTTCTTACACTGGAACAATGAGTTACCCTACCTCACGTGCCCCAACTATGGTGCAGGCTTCATAATGAGCACTTGAATTAACCTGAGGTTGTACACAAACACCTTTTAGTGTTAATGTTGTGATTCCACAGCATAACATTTCCAATTTAAATAAGTCGGTTTTCATAATTGGAAGAAAAATGTAGGTAGCTGTAAAACCGGCATGAAGCCATGAAAAGGTTGTAGAAATGGCGGAGCGAGGACTGAAGTTTGAGAAGCTGAGGAACTTTCACCCAACGAGTCAGCTGTTCTTTGGCAAGGGCACTAACGAGTACTTTGTCATCAGTCTGACTTTCGTGACAAAAATCTGATGACCTCCCATTCCTCCCATCCAAGTACTAACCAGGCCCGACCCTGCTTAGCTTCGGGCGCGTTCAGGGTGGTATGGCCGTAGACTGACCTCCCATTCCTAAACCTGGTTGGTTGCCTTAAAATAAAGATAAAGCAGCATTCCCAAAATAATGTGAAGAACCATCAAAAAGTATTTATCAAATATACATTCTTAGTTAGCCTCTGTCTCAGACCCATTGAAAACAGGGTATTCTGCATTTTTGACAACTGCCTTGTGATCTCTATGAGCAGGGAAATTTGGGGTATAATGACAGAAAACATGTCTCTATAAGCCCCATGGGATGATAGAAAAATGGTAAGTTGGGGAGAGAGGAGATTTAGGAAAATGCTTGCCACTTTCAAGCTGGCTGTTGTGAATGAAGGATGCATTTTGCCATGATGCATAGTACACTGAGTTTTGCAAAACTAAAAATAAACAAAACAAATCACAGGCTGCTTTAAGAATGTCAAAGTAATGGCTAAGTTCAGTACAAGCTTGAAGTAATTGCGTGTGATACCCTTTCCATTTGTTTCCATTCACATCCCAAAAGATGTGAACTAAAATTGTTCAGCTAGATAGTGGAATCATTACCAAAACTTTTTTTTATGTGCACCTGTGTCCAAAGAATCTCAAAGTGAACAAACATTGTAAAAGCAAATGTTAAAAAAGTAAAGAAAAAAAAAAAAGAAGAAGAAGTTGACTTTATGGGTAAGTAAATAAGGTATTCAAGCAAATTCCAAAGAGGAACTGAAGCCCAGAAATAAAATATTCTGTACAACCTCCCAGATTATATCTGATTGACTTGATGGAAATAGTTTACAATTCCAAAATCATTCTAGAGTGTTGGAATTTGTTAAGAGCAAAACATTTGGTATGGAAAAGACATTGACCATCCATCCAATATACATAGGCTCCCCCATATTCCCCAACCTCCTTCCACAGTCAGGGCCATGGTCAAGTGCTGGTCAAGGGAGTGTGAACAGAAGAGACTGTATCATTCTGGGTCGTTACTAACTTGTGAGCTGGAGTGGATCCCTCCTGTGCCCTCTGTTTCTCTCCTGCATAAATCCAATGATGAAGGAGCAAAATGGAAACAGCCAGGACCCCTGAATGACTGCATGGGGAACAAATGCCCAAATGCATTTTGGAGGTGTGAGAACTGAGACTTTGCATGTTAAGGTCCAGAGATTCCAGGGTGAACTTGGTGCCACAGCATAACCTAGCCAATCTGGACTAATACACTTGGCACTCACCTGACTTCTTCAGTTTCCAAATCAGAATTCTCTAAGCAGAAGGAATGCCTTTGATGGCTCTTCCTACATCACATCCACCACAGAAGCTAGCTATCTTGAGTGTATCCTCTCTGTGGTTCTCATTATATGTGGGAAACTAAAGCTCAGAATGTCCTGGTCCCTTGTCCTGGGTCACAGGGCACACCAACATCAAGACCAGAACGTTGTGTTCCTCAAACCTCCTATGCATCATTTACAAACTTCTTGAGAACCATATAAGGCCCGACTGGACACAGAAAAATCAGGAAGCATTTTTAAGGACTCACCTCCAATTCTATGATGGATTTTTTCCAGATTAAGTTTTTTCAGATTGAGTTTAGTTACATCTCCCATAAAACCTCTGTAATTCTGGCGGAGGGAAGGATAAGCCACTTGCCAAGCGGTTTCTGCACCGCCCCCCCTCATTCCTCAGCCGCTAGCCGCAGGGGGCTCCTTACAGTTACATTTAAATTAATTAAAACTAAATAAAATGAAAAATATATTCCTCAGTCATACTAGCTGCATTTCAAATGTTCAGGAGGCACATGTGGCTTGTGGCTCCCATCCTGGATGGTGTGGGGCATTTCCATCAGCAGGCAAGTTTTACTGGGCAGGGTACGAACTATTTGGCCTGGAATACCCTGCTAAGATTGACCCCCAGAGACATACCCAGCTGACCCCTGAATAACAGGTTTGATCTGTGCGGCGGCACTTACATGTAGATTCCATCTGATAAATACTGTTCTATACTCTAAATGTATTTTCTCTTCCTCATGATTGTCTTCATAACATTTTCTTTTCTCAAGCTTACTTTACTGTAAGAATACAGTGTATGATACATATAACATACAAAGTATATGTAAATTGGCTGTTGAGCCTCTTAGTAAGGCTTCTGGTCGACAGGAGGCCATTAGTAATTAAGTTCTGGGAAAGTCAAAAGGTATAGCAGTCCCCACTCCACAGGGACTGATGCCTCTATCCATCCCCCTGCACCTGCCACGTAAAAACAGCTCTAAGACGAGACTCCCAGCCCCCTCTCCTCACAAATATTATTAATGGGGTAAAACTGAAAAAAACAGAACTTAGGAGAAATATCCGTGACATAACAAAGAAAGGCTTTCCCATGAGATCCGCCATGTTAGCTCTTCAAGCAGAGGTTGGCGATCAAGCCTGTGTGCAAGGTGGACACGTTAGGTCTAACGTGGAAATCTCCTTGTAGACTTAAGGAGTCTTTGGTTTTTAACACCATGAGGCAAAAAATCTTCCAGAAACAGGTAGAGTTGGTGAAGTTGATGACTATGACCATTGCTGACACCAACACTCGTCAGGGTGCCAAGGCAAACTCAACAGAGCGAGCACCATGGGACTATCTAAGTAAACAAAACCCTGGACAACATACTGTCCAAAATGACAGCGGAAGACATCTTACAGCAAGATGCTTCTCCCCTGAGAGCAAATCAGCCGCAAACTCACTGCACTGACAGTAAGATAAAAACCCCAACGGGGCCGCCCCTTTCAAACTGAGGAAGTGTGAAGGATGTGCCGTAGAAGGAAAGACTCGCCTTGACCAGGGGAGTTGACGGGGGGCCTCCAAGGGCACTTGCCCTATCTGACGCTTGACTGAAAACAGCTATGTTCGTGAGTAACCATGAGGAGGAGGAAAATTATTTTCTGAACCACGCAGGGCTCAGAATGCATTAGCAGATGCTGTAGCTGTCTACCCCACCCGTCTGTGCAGTGCACCTGTGAGGCATGTGTGCCGCGCATGCTTCACCAGAATCATCCTATGAGGAGGTACCACCCCACAACCCATTAGCTAGAAAACCCAAATGCCGAAGGCACTGGATGCTGGTGGGGAGGTGTGGAGCAACAGGAACTCACTCACTGTTGGTGGAAATGAGAAATGGTAGGTGCTCCGGAAGACAGTTTGCCAGTTTCTACAAACTTAAACCTTACTACTATCCAGCCGTGGTACTCCTTAGTGGTTACTCAAGGGAGCTGAAAACATATCCATATATAAAAACCTGCACACGACTGTTTCTAGAAGATTCATTCATAATCGCTACACTTGGGAGCAACCAAGATGTCCTTCAGCAGGTGAACAGATAACAATAGCACATCTGGACAATGAAGTATTACTCACTGATTAAAAAAAGAAGAAAAAGAAATGAGCTATCAAGCCACAAAAAGACATGGAGAAAACTTAAATGCATTTTGCTGAGTGAAAGAACATATGTATGAATGATTCCAACTATATGACAACCGTGAAAAGGCAACACTATAGAGAGAAGAGTAAAAATATCAGTGGTTGCCAAGGGTCTGGGAAGAGGATCGGAGGAATGACTAGGCAGGAAACAGGATTTGAACACTATTCTTTATGACACTGGTGGATTTATGACACTATCCCTGGTCCACACCAAAAGAACTACACAACAGGAAGAGTGAACCCTAACTCAACTAAGGCTTCAGTGAACAATAACATGTCAGTATTGGTTCATCAATTGTTACTACACTTAAGCAAAATAACAGGGGAGAGCAGGGACAGAAAACAAAGGGTAGGGGCGCCTGGGTGGCTCAGTGGGTTAAAGCCTCTGCCTTCAGCTCAGGTCATGATCCCAGGGTCTTGGGATCGAGCCCCGCATTGCGCTTTCTGCTCAGTGGGGAGCCTGTTTCCTCCTCTCTCTGCCTGCCTCTCTGTCTACTTGTGATCTCTGTCTGTTAAACAAATAAAAATTAAAAAAAAAAAAGTAAAGAAGGGGTAGACCTGGACTCTGTACTTCCCACATAATTTTTCCATATACATAAAACTGCCCTAAAAAATAAGTCTATTAATTTTACTGAAATCATTCTGCATGTCCATTTACTATGCTAGCATATCCCAGGGCCATCAGCACACACTCAGTGCACACACACAGAGACACACACACATACACACAAATGTCAATATTGGGGTAAGACCACTCATTGGGAACAAATGGTCTACAGACTCATTAAAGGCAAGGCTCCCCTCTATGAAATCACTATCTCAAAGAGGTATGTGCACCTCATGTTAATGGCAGCATTATTCAAAACAGATAAGACATGGAAACAACCTAACTGTCCATCAACAGATGAGTGGATAAAGAAAATGTGACATAAAGGGGAGAGAGAATATTTTTCAGCCAGATAAAAGAAGGAAATCCTGGGGCACCTGGGTGGCACAGTCATTAAGCCTCTGCCTTCGTTCGGCTCAGGTCATGATCCAGGGTCCTGGAATCGAGCCCCGCATTGGGCTCCCTGCTTGGCAGGAAGCCTGCTTCTCCCTCTCCTGCTGCCCCTAATTGTGTTCTCTCTCTCACTGTGTGTCTCTCTCTATCAAATAAATAAATAAAATCTTAAAAAAAAAAAAAAAAGAAGAAGAAGGAAATCCTGCCATTTGTGTCAACACGGAGAAAACTTGAGGGCATGATGCTAAGTAAAATAAGCCAGAGAAAGAAAATACTATATGATATCACTCATATGTAGAATCTAAAAAAGCTGAACTCGGAGAAACAGACTGGGGGTTGCCAAGGAGCTGGATTGGAAGATGTTGGTCCAAGGTTCAAACTTCCAGTTATAAGAGGAATACATTCTGAGCATCTCATGTACAGAATGGTGACTACGGTTAACAATGCTGCATTTTATACTTCAAAGTTGCTATGAAACTAGATCTTAAATGTTCTTCCCACAACAACAACAACAAATTTTTTAAGGTAAGACTGCTATTTCTTGTGATGGGTTTTCTTCTCTCCATCTCTAGTGCTGTGATCTAAACAAAGGGAAGGCCCAGTACAGGCTCGCTGGGTGAGTCAATTCCTTAGTCAATGCATTTGGCCAAAAATGTTACCAAATTAATATATTCTTCAGACTCTAACAACGTGCCAAAATCTAGAGACAGCAAAATATGCATTTGGAAGACAGAAGAAGAGTGCAGAATAAAAGTTAACTTCTCTTTAGCATTTTATAACTTAGAGTTCAGTGCTCTGTAATTATCTGTCAGATAATTATTAGTCACACTTTTGGGAAAGATAACAAATAAAGAAAGAATTAACAACCAACATCCCCTCCTTAGCATGGTTAACTCTATTTTAAAAACCGATTTGCATAATATGTGTGAAATAGGTTATGTCCAGATCAAAGTTGTCGAAAACAAGCTAATCTAGTTTATTCTGATGTTTATCAAACATTATGAGATAATAAATGACTATTTTCTGTAATTGCTTTCCGGCAGACCTTCTAAGATACAACTAGAGATCTTCCTTGAAAATCCTTCTTTAAAACTGCACCTCTTCGCTTATCACAGGAATCAGTAAATATCTGTTGAAAGGAAAGTGCTAGAGGATGAGGCAAGACCCCTTATCGTTCATATAAGGTACTCCATTTATTTTTCAAAGAGCAGAACTATACCCTGAAATTTTTATAAATGTGGAATGTTCTTTCATGGGAGCATTATAATACATTCAGGTTTTATGGAGCTGAGCTCCCAAGCTAGTGGCTATAATTTGCAATTTCTTGCAGATAAAATTACCTACATTTTTCCCGTAGAAAAATGAGACCAGTGTGTCGATAACTATATTATACAAAGCCACGCATTTTCAACCAAGCAGTAATGTTCGAATAGTGCAGCAGATACCCATCACGAAGACCCAGATTTGTTGCCTCTAATAAGGTGATTGCCATGTACCCAACAGCAAGGCAATCACATCTATTTTTCTTGGGAGGAATTTCTTATTGTTAGTGGGGGTTCATTTCCAGCTCTGGAACAAGTGCCCGCATCGAGAGAGGCATCTGATTAAATGACTCCCTGCACTTATGAGACAGGAGAAGGAAAACCAATTCCAAGTTTAATGTGATCCTTTTTTCTCTTGTGAAGGATTTACCTCCTTCTCGACGCAGCTCTGAATGAGGGACAATTTAAATCAAGCACCAAAATTTGTTACTTAGGAAAGCAACTTCTCTCAAGTGCCTGAATCATTAACTGGTTTTATTTATCTATTTATGCACCTGGTCCTGGAAAGGATTTAAGACAGAAAACATTCACTGTTTCCAGGCAGACTGGGGATGGCTCACGAGACTGAACAATGTCTACTGGGCAGACACCTCATTTCCAAAGGAGAGGGCATCAATAAATATTTACTGGTACCTCCTACGGACGATGACATGTGCTGGGAGCCAGAGAAACGCAGGTGAGTACAACAGGGAAGCTTCCCACCCTTGACAGAGCCCACATTCGGAAGGTATGTCCAGCGCCAGAAGTGAACATTATGTGCTGGGTTGCTCATCAGAGCTGGAGTCTAGTTGGGGAAGAGATATTCCAAGACTTGATATCTGCCTCTACACATGTCTGAATAACCATAATTTTTTTGCAGATTTTATTTATTTATTTACTTATTTATTTGACAGAGAGGGACACAGCGAGAGAGGGAACACAAGCAGAGGGAGTGGGAGAGGGAGAAGCAGGCTTTCCGCGGAGCAGGAAGCCCGATGCTGGGCTCGATCCCAGGACCCCGGGATCATGACCTCAGCCGAAGGCAGATGCTTAATGACTGAGCCATCCAGGCACCCTGTGAATAACCATAATTTATAAGAGAAAAAAGTCATGTGGCTCTAGGCCATAAATGGTTATGCTGGGTGAAAATCAGAAAGAAGCCAACATGGGCCAAGAATTTTTGAAGAAAAAGACCTGTCCAAGAACAGAATACACCGCATTATAAGATAATGGGTTCACAATCGTGGGAGCTTCCAGCGGACTTGGTAAGTTATCAGAAAATTGGCTGTGATGGGGATCCCTGGGTGGCTCAGTTGTTTAAGCTGCTGCCTTCGGCTGTGGTCATGATCCCAGGGTCCTAGGATCAAGTCCCGCTTCAGGCTCCTTGCTCAGCAGGGAGCCTGCTTCTCTCTCTGCCTCTGCCTCCTACTCTGCCTGCTTGTGCTCTCTCTCTCTCTCTCTGACAAATAAATAAATAAGTAAAATCCTAAAATAAAAAGAAAAGAAAAGAAAATTGGCTGTGATGGATATAAGCAGGTTCACAGGAACATTAGAAGTTACTCATGCTTTATGATTCAGAAGACTCTAATCAAACTCCAAAAGCACCCTATCTCAGGCCTCAAAACATTAGCCTTAACGAGAAGCTGTAATGATCATATAATGACATAATAAGCCGGAATTTCCTGGGTTCCCTGCCATTCAGAGTCAAAAGAAACACTAGGCGCTGAATTCTGATTGTTAGGTTGGGTCGTGGGGCATTGAGTGGCTTCAGAATGCCAATAGTCTCCCTAAAAAAAGATAGAACTTGAGTCCCGGACATAAAAGCTCTGTAGTAACTACCAAGTTACACCAGTCATGAGGGCAAGACAGGTAGCTGAATACTACTTATACTGAAGCAAAAGAATCTGTCAAGGTAGGTGGAATTTCTAAATTTCCAGTGATGTCCTGTCCAATCCCCAGAACTATATGAGGAGAGTTCACTTCATATGCGACATGGCGCA
Organism: Neogale vison; assembly: GCF_020171115.1. Lineage (NCBI taxonomy): Eukaryota > Metazoa > Chordata > Mammalia > Carnivora > Mustelidae > Neogale > Neogale vison. The sequence continues at coordinate 77,550,325 of NC_058099.1, read as the reverse complement.
GCTGACCTCCAGATGGAGAGACTGTCCTTGGATTAGCCAGGTGAGCCAAACATAATCGCATGAGCCCTAAAAAACAGACAGCTTTCTCCAGCTGGTAGCAGAAGAGACTCGAAGAGCAGAGAGTCAAAGCATGAGAGGGATGTGGTGCACCACTGCCGGCTTGAAGATGGAGGGGGCTGCGTGACAATGAATGTGGGTGACCTCTAGAAGCTGAGGGTACCTCCCAGCCAAGAGCCAAGAGCCAAGAAAATGGGGACTTCAGTCCTACGTGGACCAAGCAGTGGAGTCTACGGCCAACATGAATGGCCTTGGAAACAGATTCTTTCTCTGAGCCTAGGGCTAAAAGCCCAGCCCAGCACAAGCTTGACCGAGGCTTTTCGATTCCCTGAGCACAGAATCCAGATGAGCCCACCAGACTTCTGGCCTCCAGAGCTGAGGAAAGGGTGCTGCTTTAAGGCGCTCAGGATGCAGTCGTGTTACACAGCAACAGAGAAGCAATACAGAATCCAAAGGCGGAAGTGAAGCACTGTAAGCTCCACGTAAGGCTTGCAATGGCCGACACCCAGGAGAGCCGCCTCCAGCAGCAAAGTGAAAGAGGTGAGTCCAGACCCAGAGAAGTCTGAGGAAAGCAGCACCACCATTGACTCCATCGAAGTCATGGCCAGAAATGGCCCAACTCCACCTCACACCTGGTAGAATGGCTATCATAAGAAGACAAGAGGTCACAAGTGTCAGCGAGGATGTGGAGAAAAGGGACCCTCGTGCACTTTTGGTGGGAATGTTGGCTCAATCACTATGGAAAACAGTATGGAGGCCTGTCCCTCAAAAAATTAAAATAGAGGGGCTCCTGGGTGGCTCAGTGGGTTAAGCCTCTGCCTTCGGTTCAGGTCATGATCTCAGGGTCCTGGGATCGGGTCCCGCATCGAGCTCTCTGCTCAGCAGGGAGCCTGCTTCTTCCTCTCTCTCTGCCTGCCTCTCTGCCTACTTGTGATCTCTCTCTGTGTCAAATAAATAAATAAAATCTTTAAAAAAAATTAAAATAGAACTACTATAGGACCCAGCTTCTGGGCATATATTCAAAGAAAGTGAAAACAAGATATTGAAAGATATCTGTACTCCCTTGTTTATCACAGCATTATTCACAACAGCTAAGGTACGGAAACAACCTAAGTGTCCATCAATGGTCGAAAGAATAAAGAAGATAAGGTATATGTATATATACAGTGGGATACTATCCAGCAATGAGAAAGGAGGCATTTGCAACACCATGGATGGAGGATCTTGAGGGCGTCATGCTAAATGAAATAAGTCAGACACAGAAAAGACATGATATAATATTGCTAATATGTGAAATCTAAAAAAGCTGAACTCATAAAAACAAAGAGTAGAATGGAGGTTACCAAGGACCAGGGATGGGGAATGGGAGGGATGCTGTTTAAGGATACAAACTTATGACTAGATGATGTAGAAGTTCTGGAGAGCTAAGCCAAACAGAGTGACTAGAGCCAATAATATTGTCTATTACAGACTTCAAAATCGTTAAGAGACTAGATCTTCAATGTTTTCGCCACCAAAAAAAAAAAGAAAGAAAGAAAGAAATGATAGTTATGTGACGTGACAGAGTTGTTAGCTAACTACTATGTAAATGGTGGTAATCATATGGCAATATATAAATGTATCAAATCAACTCAATATGTTGTATACCTAAAATCCACACAATCTTATACGTAAATTATATTTCAATTAAAAAAGAAAGGAAGAAAAGGCCAAAACTTATTTTGGCAAGAAGGGAAAGGAGGAACCCTTGCTTGTGGATGCTCTGCGTGACTACGCTGGGCGAAACTCTTTCACTGCTTAGAGGAGGGGGCTGCTCTGCAGCTGGTGGAATGAAGGTGAAGGAAAAGGATATACTTGGGGACCTACTGTGAATTCAGGGGCGCACCAAGGGCTGATGACACCCAGATGCCACACCGCTTTGCTGGAGTTTGTGTTCTGGGTGATGGCCCTCAGAGGGGAAGGGCATAGGGGCCTGCAGCCCAAGGAAGCCCTCACTACCTCTTTCTGCAAAGCCAAGATGGTGTTCATTCCTAGGCTTGAAATTCACACAAAAGTAGAATAGTGTATTCTGGACCACTAAACATTCTGGAAGCCTTGGGTGTTCAAGGCTTCTCGCCACACAAGGGAACGTCTCTCACCTGGAGTCGCACACCAGCCTCCTTACGGGTCTTCCAACTCTTGTTCTGTCCCCCTGAGCCTATCTTCAACATAGCAGCTGAACTATCCTCTTAGAAGACATAGGTCTGACCATGCCATCCTCTACCAAAACTTTCCAATGGCTTCTACAACACTTCTGGTGACCTATAAGACCTTCAGTGTCGACCCACCATCACCTCTGGGGACTCCTCTCCCGGCCTCTCCTCTTGATCACTCTACTCCTTCATGCTCCTTAAACAAACCACACTCTCTTCAGTCTCAAGACCTTTCAACCTCTTTTATTTTCCTGGAATGTTTTTTTTTTTTTTTCCCCAGATATCCACTTGCCTCTATCTTCACTTCCCTCAGGCCCTGTTCAAATTATCACCTTATCTGGTGAGCGAGATCTTCCCAGACCACTCCGTAAAGAACACTACCTCTTCCTTACTCTACTTCATTCTCTAATCCCCCTTATCCACTTTATTTTCCACATAGAATTCAACATCATCTGTCAAAAAATTTTTTTGTGTAAATGCTTGGTTATTGTCAGCCTCTCCCCTCTCACATATAATCCCGATGAGCTTATATTATCTTGTTCACTGCTGTTTCCCAAGATCCTCTTGTACTACCTTTCACAGTAATTTTTGATAAATAAATAAACAAGTGAATGAAGGAATGACAGGAAGTCTAGGAGACGTTGGGTTGTCAGACTGAGGCAGTCAAACAATATTGGGTTGCAAGCAATATTGGGTTCAGGAGACCCCAATATAGCAAAACATCAGAGTTGCTATAAGACATTCAAAGACATACTTTCCCTACTAATTCTTTCAGCAAACAATTTCCACGCATCCATCCTGTGCCAGGTATCTATTCCTGCCACAAAAATTTCTCCCACATGGAGGAAGGAGAACACCCCTCCCACAATAATGCACCATGAGAGCAGTATTTTACCACAATTCTCATAGTAGCAATGGTACAGTCTCGAAATAGCCTTGTTACTGGGAAAATACAGCATATCTCTATAAACAGGTGAGAACACTAGGAATTACAGACTTAGAAGGCTGCCTTCTCTCCTGCTTTCTTTATCCTACTAATTTCCTCAGTCTACCTGCTTGCCTTCTTAGCCTCCTCAGTTTAGAATGAGTCCACAAGGAGGAATGTCCCCCTCCAGCTGAATCGAGAAGTTCTCAAGAAGGACACAGAGACTGCAGAAGCCCCATTTGTGTTGGGGTTGTATTCCAAGATGAACCAAGGGCTGAGGCCACCAGATGGGAAGCTGAGGTCATGTTGCTGACTGAAAGGACTGCTCGCAGATGGCGGTGGGGAGCACACGCTGGCTGAGCAGAGGGGTGACAGGACAGGTGACCCAAAGGGGCAGGGAGAAATGGGAGAGCCACCAACCTCCTCCTAAAAAAAGCGATCAGATTTCTACCTCATGACTCCACAGCTGCAGAGTACACCTGGTCTGCATTTTCAGCACAAGGACCAAGTTCCCGTAAAGGTCAGTTTCAAAATCATCAAAAAGGGATCTGCTCAGGGTAGTAGTGCTTGGGCACCTCAAGAAGAACACTCTCAAACGTCTTTCCTTCTCTGGGCAGATTCCACCTTGCACTGTCTATGTCCTTACTTGGATGTGGGAAGAGTATGGCCTAAAAAAATATAGTTTTCCTGCATCATGGGTTTACAGGTGTAAAAGACACAGGTCTCCTTGACCCCATGGACCATGGCCATGGAAGCGGACCCTCCACACAGGAGCCTCATTCTGGAACAGACAGACAAACATCTGCTGGAGCAATGTCAAAGGGAAAGGTAGAGTGTCCCAGTGATGGCTTAAGGAAACCACGCCAGTTCATGACATACGCCCACTGCACAGCTGGGCCTGTGGGCAGCTGCACTGCTGGCCGGCTCTGACCTCTTGAGCTGCCACGGGAAGCCGACAACCTCATCCCTGGACAAATCTGGGAATGGTTAGGCCTATCTCGTTTCCAACATTTGCAACTGTTTTCCAAACATTCCAAAATCCCCTAACTATTTGGCTGGCTCTGTGACACTTAGGAGTTCATTATTTATTTAAAAGTAAAAAAAAAAGCTGAAGCTAACAAAGCAGGTTGTGATGGCCCAAAGTGGAAACAACAGTAGGAAAAGTAACTTGGAGCGCCTGGGTGGCTCAGTTGGTTAAACGTCCGACTTTTGACTTTGGCTCAGGTCACGATCTCAGGGTCGTAGGAACCAGCTGAGCCCAGAAATGACTTCAGATTCTCTCGCTCCTTCTCCTTCTGCCCCTCTCCTCTCTCTCTCAAATAAATAAATACAAAAAAGCTTTTTTTAAGTAACAAAATAATATCATATTCATACAACTGACTTCCATATGTCAATGACAATTACAGAATTCTAACTATATGCAGCAACAAGGAGGAATCTCAAAAACAGAATGCTAAGCATAAGGGGGGGACCAGATGCAAGAAGACAGCAGAGTGCAGACCGCAAAGGCTTTTCATGGAAAATTATATGAAATTCAACAATAAGCATGACTAACTTACGGTGTAAGAAGCCAGGATGGCAGTCGTTCTCTGGGAGAAGTGCCTGAGAGGGAGGCCCAAGGAGGGCTCCTGAGGTGCCCCCATGCTGTGTTTCTGGAACTAGGTGCTGTCATCCAAGAGTGCTCACTTTATAAAAGTCTGTCATGCTGTAGATTTATAATTTTGCATACTTCTCTGCATGCATGTCATGCTTCAGTTCTTAAAAAAAAAAGTTCAGTGATTAATCTTCTGAACATTCTTAATCAACACGTATTAAGTTTACTTTGGCTTACAAAGCCCCATCAGATGGGTCCTACCACCTCTTCCCACCTCATCTACTCTTTGACTTGTTCAGTCAACTCTTACTGTTCTCTCAAGTCAGTCACAAACCTACCTCAGGGCCATTGCACTGGCTGTTGCTTCTGCTTGGAATGTTCTACCCCACAGATATCCACAGGGCCTACCATATAATCCACTACCTCAAAAAGATACTTGTAACCCCATGCCATTACAGCACCATTCATAAGAGCCATGACCTGAAAACAACCTAAGTGTCTATTGACAAGTAAATGAATAAAGAAAATGTGGTATACACACACACACACACACACACACACACACACACACAGAGGAATATAATTCAGCCATGAGAAAGAGGGAAATCCCACCATTTACAACATGAATGGACCTATGCTAAGTGGAATAAGAGACAGAAAATGACAAATACTGTATGATCTCACTTACCAAACAAAACAAAACCCCACAGATGAAGAGCACAGATTAACGGTTATTAGAGTTAGTGAGCTGCGGGTGGGAGAAATAAGTGAAGGGGGTCAAAAGGTACAAACTTCCATTTTTAAGGTAAGTCCTGGGGATACAATTTACAGTATGATATTGTTCTAGAAAAGATATTACATATATTAATTATATTCTAGAGAATATAAGCTCCATGAGGGAGAGATTTCCATGCGTCTGGTTCTCTAACTGTATCCCTAGCACCTCAAGCAATACCTAACACAGACTTGTAACTTTATAAATATGCACGGATTAATGAGGGCATCACACTTAAATGATACACCAGTATTTCACAAACCAATGTTATCACCTTTAACTCATTTATACTCTTTGCCTCATTGAGAGGATTTTGATTTCCCCCGTGTGCATAGGTCTAAGTTAAAATGAGATCTTTGGAAGGCTTAATTTCCTTTAAAAGTTCAGTGGATTATGGGCAGCCATTGATTCAACAGACTGAAAAGATTCAACATTAGCATCCAACCCTTAAGAACGGGGATGAGAAAGGAGAGATAGTTTTATTAGGTGTGTCCACTTTAAGCCAAAATAAATCGCAAAGCGGAATAGCCTCTGTCAATAAATAACCCCTCCTCGGAGCAGCTCGTTTGAAGGTTGGGTCGTGAGTCCTCGTCCTGGGAAAAGCAGGAAATGATGGCGGCAGAAATAGTTCGAATTCTTGGCACTCTTCCAGACTTACTTTCCAGTCCCTCAGTAAATCATTTCCTCCCACAGTTAAACAGTTCCAAGGATGGGATCTCTCGGTAATATTTTTCACAACTGGGTATGAATCTACATCTCAAAATGAAGAGCTTAATTTCAAAAAATTACATTCAAAAAAATGAAATACCCTAAGGATTTGGCTCTGCTAACCTATTCATGTCTTGGAAAACACACCCCTTCTTCTCCGCTGTGGGCTTGATGTACAGGGTCTTCAACAAAATGCCATGACCTTCAAGACTGTTGTAACTTCAGTGGTAGAAATGACGGGATCACTTCTGCAACTGACTTTAAAAAGCAAATTGCACTTCTTTCATTTGTCTTGTGGATGGTGTGGTAGGAAAAATGGCCATAAAGCAGAAGGCCAGCTCTGAAGGTGGCTTACTGAGGGAAGGCGTGGGCCGTGACTCAGTCACAAACCACCACCCAACAGCCATCCAGGTAGAGACGCTCAAGGGTGAGGGACATCCCATGGACGTGAGGCCACCTAAGGAGAAATGGGCTCCAGAAACAGCCAAGCTATCCTCACCTGTTCAAGGGTTAACCCCCAACAGAACGTCTAGCAGCCTAGGAAAAATGTATTGTCCAGAGACTGGTTGATACCATCAGGGAAAGACAAACCCAAGCCAGAATGCAAATCCGCTTCACCACCTCACACCTACATGGTGACAAAGATCAAAAAGTGGAAAAAAAAAAAAAAAAGTCAGCAGTAACAAGTGTTACTGGTGAGCATGTGGAGTCACTGGAACCCTTGGACACTTCCGGGAGGGAATGTAAAATGGCGCAGTCACTGCGGTTAACTGCCAGTCCCTCAAAAAGGTAAACACAGAGTCACCACACGCCCCAGCCATGCTGCTCTGAGTTAAATGAAAACAAATGTCCACATAAAAACTTGTACAATCTTCCTAGCAACATTATCCGTACTAGCCAAAACCTGGAGATGACCCAAACGCCCCCCCACCAACAAACGGGTAAACAAACAATGGAATACAACTTGGCAATGAACAGAAGCGAAGCATGGATACACACTGCAACACAAAGAAGCCAGAAAACGTGCAGCTAATTCAGACGCCAGGCCCGAATCATATGATAGAGACAGAGAGTCAATCAGCAGTTGCTTAGGACTGGGGTTGAGGGAGTGACAGCTAAGAGGTCTGGGGTTTCTTCTGGGGGGTGATGAAACGTTCTAAGTTTGAGTCTGGTGATGACTGTACAATTCTGTGATATACGCTATCACAGAGTTACATATAAAATGTGTAATCACTTTAAATGGGTGAATTAAAGGACTCCTGGGTGGCTCAGTTGGTTGAGAGTCTGACTACAGGTCCAATCATGATCCCAGGGTCCTGGGATCAAGCACTGCATCGGGCTCCACACTCAGCAGGGAGTCTGCTTCTCCCTCTCCCTCCACCCCTCCCCCTACTCATCCACACTCACGCTCTCTCTCTCTCTCTGTAAAATAAATAAATAAAATATTTTTTAAATAAACAAATAAATAAATGGTTAAATTGTATGGTATGTGTATTATATCCCAATGAAGCTGTTTAAAAAAAAATAAGATGTGAGAGACAATGAATAGCACCAACCCTCGTTAAGGAACAAAAAAAGAAAAAGAAGATGCGCTTTGTCCCTCTTAAGAAGGTCACCCTGGCCAGGACTAACTCTCTAGGATAACCAGGGGTGTTGGGCCTGGATTCCTCTGAGTTCTCTTCCTTCCCTACTTAATGACTTACTGAGAAAAGGACCAGTAAAGTGAATATAAAAAATTTCACAAAATATAATGCACTGTACAGATTCATAGCAAGAGGCTCAAGTGACCCTCAAATAGCATAAGACCCCATGAGGCAGGACAGCTAGTGAGGCCTGGAGACGGCTCAGCCATGAGGGAGTTCGTTCGCCATGATGAGGGCGCTCATTAGGCCTCTGATCTCTCTTGCATGGCGCTCTCTTGGTAGGAAAATGGATGGAAATGAGCCATCCGTGGCCACCCAGAATGGTGAAAATGACTCTTGGGTATTTTGCTAAATACAACGTAACCAAAATAAAGAGACTCACATGTCCTGTGGGGCCCGTTGAAAAGCCAGGAAAGACTGAGAACAAAGGTGAACCATATGGCTGATGGCTGAAGGGTTGCTTTCTCTCCCCTCATTCATTAACAGAAAAATAACTAACCGCTGAATCTCTTGACTTTAATCTCATGCACAGTTCTCATTAGGGTTCAATGCCAGGAACTGTTTCTGCCTCACATCTAAATAATTCACAACTGCTCAGAACATCTACCTGGAACCCCCATCAGGGATCAACCTGCTCCACAGGACCATGCTGGCGAGCTGTGGGGGTGTCTCCATCTAAATCCCTGAGGAGCAGGGGCCTGGTCTGCTTCTGAGCCCCTGGCACCCATCTGGAAGGCAGAAACCTCCTGCTGTGGGCAGGTTCCCCCTTCCTGACGTCTCTGCCCAACGCTGACATCTCTGGGGATTATACCTTCATTTACTGAAATTAGGGGTCTTGAACAGGGTTCAAATCCGGCCCACCAGGTGTACTGTTGATTTGGGACTGGATGTATCTCAGTGACCCATCTTCCTAACCTTTAAATAATAAGATAAACAAGATAAAAGGTGCTTGACAGGGGGGCTGGCCCACAACCAGTGCTCAACAAATGGTAGCAATCACTGTCTTCTGATCTGGTAAAGAGTGTGCACTTATGTAGTCTTTTAGCTAACCAGTGTTTGTTCTCAGCACCTACAACGTCCCAGGCAGTGGGCATGTTCTAGACACTGGGATACAGCCGCATCCCTCAGCTCGCAGAGCTGCCAGTATGGTGGGGAAGACAGACACACACAGCAATGAACAAAGCAATGAACAAATTAATAATCAGCCACAGGTGCTACGACAAATGTGACCAGGAGCATTGTGATTTGGAGTGGCACTTTAGAGAGAAGCCTTAGCTAGTGTGCATGGGGGCATGAAAATTCTGTTGCTTTGTTAAAGGTTTCCTGGCTGATCAATGGATCCATGGGGAAATCTTTCTAGGCCCTCCAAAAACTGAGCACGGGATGCAGCCGGGTCATAGATCCAACCAAAGCCTTCACGGCAAGACACATTCACACACTATCTGAGAAGTCTCTTCCCTTTCTGCTCTCCTCCCAGAGGCCAGGCCTCCTTTCTTCTTGCCCCTCAGGCTCCGGGGTCCTCTGGGATCTAAGTAAGTCACCGTTCTCCGGAAGGAATGTCACGCGTCAGATGTCTTTCAACGTCTCTGACTGTTCTTCACACATCACTGAGGGAGTAGAATTTTAAACAGGACCCTTGGGAGGAAAGGTCCTCTTTCAAGACATCCTAAGTGTGCAGGACAGGGAGGCACACAGAGAAGGGGAAGAACATTTATTCCAGTCACACGACAGCGGAGGGAACTGAGATGACAGGATGGAAAAAGAGGTAAGGACGCTCCAACCCCAGAGGTGACCCTCTACCATCCAGCGCATACGTGCAAGACCGCCAAAGAGAACAAAGGAGCTTAGAGAAACATAAAGTCGGCTCCAACATTTCTGGAAGCATACAGAGCCTGAGGCAAACAAACAAAAACAAAACCACATCTTACCCCTAGTTCGAGAAGTGTAACCAACGTAGCCCTAGAAAACAATTCTCTAGGTCATGTGGCCCATACAAACCACATCCCCAACGAGGCTGTATTTACTCCTTAATAAAAGGTGGTGAAAAAATAATGAATAATGTTTTTCTGAAAATAAATAAATTGAAAAAAAAAAAAAAGGTGGTCAGTACTGTTTTCTGAAAGGAAACAGAAAATTCTGAAAGGAAACAGAAAATTCTGGAAAGATGCACCAAAGAAAAAAAAATCTGTGGTAAGTGGTGACCTCTGAAGAGTACATCTGAGGGCAGATGTAAAAAGATTTATTTTTCACTGGGTAGTCTTTTGTATGATTTGAGCTTTTACTAGGTGTTCTGCAATAATTATTAAAGATAAAATATATTATCTCCAAAATAAATGATGGAGGGAAAACTGCTGATTTGAGAGGCACTGTTTATTTATCAATAATTAGAAGTTTTAGGAGTTAATTTCCTTTCTCTAAATCACTGCATGATCCAACACATATAAAAAGAATTACAAGTCACATGGGGCACCTGGGAGGCTCAGCGGGTTGAGCCTCTCCCTTTGGCTCCGGTCATGATCTCAGGGTCCTGGGATCAAACCCCACGTCGGGCTCTCTGCTCGGTGGGGAGCCTGCTTCCCCCTCTCTCTCTGCCTGCCTCTCTGCCTGCTTGTGATCTCTGTCTGTCCAATAAATAAATAAATAACTTTTAAAAGTCTAAAAAGAATTACACGTCACAACCAAGTGAGACATATCCCAGGTATACCAGACAGGTTCGACGTTCAAAAATCAATAATGTAATCCATCACAACAAGCTAAAAAAAAAAAAAAATTAAGGGCACCTGAGTGGCTCAGTGGGTAAAGCCGCTGCCTTCAGCTCAGGTCATGATCTCAGGGGCCTGGGATCGAGCCCCGCATGAGGCTCTCTGCTCAGAGGGGAGCCTGCTTCCCCCACTCGATCTGCCTGCCTCTCTGCCTACTTATGATCTCTCTCTCTCTCTCTCTCTCTGTCAAATAAATAATTTAATTAATTTAAAAAAATTTTAATCTCATGAATCAATAAATTCAGCAAAAGCATATGACAACATCCAATAGCACTCATGATACAAAAAAAATTT